>NW_022900930.1:31399982-31512382 GCF_012274545.1 Fukomys damarensis
TTTTTTTTTGTTTTTTAGAGACAGGGTCTCACTAGGTACTTGAGACTTACCTGGAACTCACTATGTAGCCCAGGCTGGTCTTGAACTCACAGCAATCCTCCTCCCTCAGCCTTCCGAGTGCTGGGATTATAGGTCTGCGCCACCATGCCTGACTAGGACAAATCTTTGATGTGTTTATAGTGGTGTGTGTTGCTTTTGTTAGCCTCCCTTTGAAGTTTTAATACAAAGAATTATTTATACGGTTGTTTTTGTTTGTTTGTTTTTTGAGGGACACGTATGAGGGAAAAGTAAATTTCAAAAGTATATGGACAATTTTTTTCTCTAGCTGGAAGACTCTTGCTGTCCTAAAAGGAGTTGTATGACAGATGGTATTGAGAACACCAGTAGGTAAGGAAGTTAATGCCACATGATCTTCAAACCCTATGGAATAGCCTTGAGATGTCCCATACTGTCATTTCTTGCTCAAGTTATACAATACTCAACTTCATACCAAATGGCTGCACATAAATTCCTTTCTGAGTGGTAGTACTTCCCACATAGGTGACAATTCATTTCATCATTATCAGCCTATAAATTTCATCAAAAGCTCTTGAAAAAATATACCAAGAAATGAAAGAGGCACTAAATGTGTTGTTGAAATTCACCTTTCAAAAAAGCAGCATGACTGTGAAGGAAGGCCACCTTGGCTAATAACCTGTGGCAGTGCTTCAAAAAGATGTAAAATTAAATAAAGACACAACAGGTTGATAATCACCAAGATATATATTAAACTCTGGTTGCTCCAACCTTTTTTCAAGTGTGTTAAAAAAAAAAAAAAAATCAAACTGCCTTTCAGACCCCTGAGTGTAATCCCAAAGAAGACGGTGTGCTTTTAACTCTGTTCTAACAAAACATAGTTAAAGGCACAAATTACCAACATCATCTTGAAACAAAACAAAAAAAGATGTAAACATCTACAAAGTTTAAGGTAAAAGCAGTTTTGTAAACAGTAACTGCATATGATAATGTTATTGTAAAATCACAGTTTATCAATGTCCTTCAAACTGATCAGGAGGTTCCAGGTTGGGAGCTGTACAGAGTTAATAATAATTGTTGCAGCAGGTTTCAGGCGGTTTTCAGTCCTGTATAAATTTGTCAGTAAGCAGATTATTGGTTTCTTTCTAAACACTGTGGATGTTATTCATTTCCCACTTTTGAGTCATTTTACTGGAGTCGCAATTGGAGATGAACACTTGATGTAGGACCTCTGAGCGATCTAAGCACTTTCCTGAAGGAATGTGAGTAAATCTGTGCAGGTTCTAGAAAACACAGTAAGGAAACAGGTTATAATTTTGATTCTTTTGACATCACTGACATTAGAAGCCATTGCATGGCCTTCAAAAGATAATTCAAGCGAACTGAATAAGACTGTATTAACTCATACCTCAGATTGACAGTTTTCCGAGTTCTTTTACTGTTAAGTCCTAATATACTGCTGCTACATCAAATTGAATGAATACAAACCTAAGTTCATCTTCTTCCCCTCCAAACATACTTCTCTGGTTCCTATGGTGTCTAATGACAATGCCAGCTGTCCAGTCCTCAGGAAATAATGCACTTTTCCTTATTCATTCATGTTGTACCAGGTATTGAGAGCTGATATTTATAGTGTCTCTGGTTTATATTCCTTCCTTCCCATCTTCACGTAAGATAACCTAGTTCTCATGGTATTTCTTCAATATAGCTCAGGATTCCTCAAATCATGGTCCTCAGACTATCCAAGATTGGATCTATAAGGGCAATACAATTTTCCAAATACAAGTAATTCATTTACCTTTTTTACTGGATTGACAATTATACTGATGGAGCGAAAGCGATGGTAGGTAAAACTGACGAAATTTACTATGACTCTAGCAGTGACCCCATACTGTGCTAGTAGTCATACTCTTCACTGCCACGTAACTCAGTCTGAAAAGCAAATATTGGCCAGGTGTGGTGGTGCATGCCTACAATCTCTGCACTGAGAGGCTTAGGTGGGAGAATGGCAAATTCAAGCCAAGCCCAAGCAATTTAACAATTTAGTGAGAACCTGTCTCAAAAAATAAAAAAGGGCTGGGCATCTAGCTCAGTTCAAAGGCCCTCAGTTCAATCTCCAGTACCACTTACGGATGTCCTTGATGAAGCAGCTAAAGATGATTAATTTTGTTAAAATTTGACCTAAGCATGTGTTTTTAAAGAATATTCTGAGGTGAAATGGGAAGGATGTATCAAGTACTTCCACACAACAAAGTACAATGTTATCTTGAGAAAAAGCACTCCTACAATTGCCTTGAGGGATGAACCAGCTTCTTTTTTCACGAAATGTCATTTTTACTTCAAAAAAAATCAACAAATATGATTATTCAAACTTGATAATGAGTACACATTTTCTTAAAAATGAGGTGAGCCTGGTACTTTAAATAAACAAAACGAAAAGAAAACAAAAACCTGACTGTTTTTGCCACTGATAAAATTTGAGTTTTTAAGCAAAAACCAGAGTTTTGGAAAATGCATTTCTATCACTGTGATGGTAGTTTCACATTTAAAGACTTTTCTGATAAAATGAGTTGTGGTTACATTTGTGCTATTTCCTTTTTTTTTTTTTTTTTTTTTTTTTTTTTTTTTTTTTTTTTTTTTTTTTTTTTTTTGGGTACTGGGGATTGAACTCAGGACCTTGCACTTGTGAGGCAGGTGGTGGCACCATTGAGCTAAATCCCCAGCCAGATCATTTTTATTTTTGCATAATGAAACATGCCAACATTTGAAAGATCTACATAATTTAGTGAATGGTATTTTCTGAATGAGAAAGGTATGGTGTAAAAACTTAATATGAATTAAAAGCTTCAATCAGAGTATAAGAGAGACCAATATGTTTACTATTTAAACAGGACAAAATGTTCACTGATATGATTTCAGATTCTACATTACAAATAACTTTTAAGAAAGTACCACTTACTAAGTTGCAGTGTAATTTCAAAGAATAGTTACAATTTTCTGAAAAAGCTATTAAATTACTTTCTCTTCTAAATGGAAGTTTGTTTGGGGCTAGATTTTTCATTATATACCAACCAAAGCAACAAAGTATATCAGATTCAATGTAGAATCAGTATAAATCCAGCTGCCTTCTATAAACCGGACATTAAAGGGATTTCTAAAATTATAGAACAATGCTGTTTTTCTACTTTTAGTAGGAAAATAGTTATTTTTCATTAAAATGTTATCTACATCAACATGAGATGAAGTTATTGTTATTTTTACATGATAAAACAAAAATTTTATAAATTTCTCAAATTTAATTTCTAATTCCAGAAATAATGTTAGTAATAACCTATATAAACAAAATCTTTCTGGGGAGAATTTTAGTAATTTTGAAAAATGTAGCCAGGTATGGTGGTGCATGCCTATAATCTCAGTATTCAGGAGGCTGAGGCAGGAGGATCACTTCAAATTTGAGGCCAGCCTGGGCTACATAGTGATTTCAAGACCAGCATGAACTATGTAGTGCAACCTTGTCTCAAAAGCAAAACAAATTTCTGAGCAATATTAATGGAATCCAGAGACCAGAAAGTTTGAGAACTACTACTCAAGCTAATGTTTTTACTTCATCAGTATACACTTCAAAGTGTTTTCAGAACTATTTTCCTAAAAGTTTCTTATCACAACCATCCTCAAATACTGTCAGTCACTGCCCCAAACTTACAAAATAAAATTCAACATTCTTTCATACAGAGCACATCTTAGGGATACCAAATCAAATGTGATTTTTCAGAATTTTCTACACATTTACATGCTATATATTTGCTTATCTGGTTTTCTTATTTATTTTTCACAGAAAGCCTTTTTATAATTCAGACCTGGTACAATGAAACTCACTATATGACACACATTTATGAAATAACTACTTCTGTTAATCTCTCTTTTGCTTTTTAATGACATTTTATTTATTGTTTTCTTCTCTACCATTATATAACTGGACACTACTGAATAATTAGTAACATCTGATGTACAAATATAAATGCAGTGCTGTGTGCTTTTAAACATGTACAATCCATTTTTCATCCATTACTGCTACTACTTTGGGCGTTGAACTAGGGTCTCGTTGTACCACTATCCACTAATTTTTGGTGACAATTTCTAGTCTCCTGGCTTTCTATTTCTATTTTTCTCACTGATCTCAACCATTTACTGCTATTATACATTTTTCAGCTTTTTTTTTGTACCAGGGATTGAGCTCAGACCCTTGTGCTTGTGAGACAGGCGGCAGAACCAATGAGCCAAATCCCCAGCCCTGCTATTATTCATTTTTGTTTGTGAAAATAAGTGCTATTCTTTAGGATTTATTATTTCTTTAGGGTTTATTTTTTCCTAAATTGTTATATGAAGAAATCAGCAATTGACATATATTTTCCACTTCTTGGTGATTATCCAGGAAAGATGCAACTGGGAATATTAAACTGGGCCATAATACGGCCATGACGTAGCAAAGGAGTGTTTTACCTGATGGGTGGGTATTATAAAAATGTTGCGTAAGTAACCTTGAGGGTTACCAGCTTCTTTCAGTTTAGAAAAACTGTCCCAACATTCTATTTCATAATAAATTCATATATTTTAGCCAAAATCGAGACTTTGAAAACTATACATAAATCCATTAATATGCTTGAGTTCTCAACTTGACACAGAGCTTTAAATACACAGAGATGAAACAGAGAAACTTCCCCAGCACACTGCCACATGAATAAACTTGACCTTTACAGCAACTGGCTATCTTTACACTTTAGCAAACAATGATAAGGAAGTAGTGAAGGTCTAGGTTTCCAAGTTCTATTTGCTTGTCTCTATCTCCACCTACTGGACAACATGAAATATTAACCACATGTTTTTAATAGTATAAATATGCCACAGAGATTCTAAAAATCAGATTTTGACCATAGAACAATGGTGGTGATTGCTTCATAGAACAATGATTTCCCTGAGTTTCTGAAATTAACAGTGGTTCTTTACAGACCTCACTGTGACCTCATTACATGACAGTATTTTACCAGAGAACAGAAGTGATGCCTCAAATTCACCCAGTGCCAAGAAAACCTGTACAAATGACTAAATGAGAGGAAAATGCAAATCAGTTTACACGCAGGTTTAAGATTTATTCACCTAAATTCCACGTGCTAGGTGTTACTGAAAATGAAACAACATATATTATTTCAGGAGTTGAAACATAGAGTACCTTAAAGTACTGCCATTCCTTAAATTCGTTTAGATTACAGTGTGTAATCATAACTTTTGATCCATCAGGCCCTTTTGTCAAACACTGGTCATATTGCATGAGCTGATTTGCTTCATTAATTCGGAAAAGCTATTAAGGAAAAAAAAAAAGAAAAAATAATGGAGCCAACTTTTCTGCTTGTATACATTTTACAAATACAAAAGGCAACTTAATTCCTATAACTGAACTGAATAACTAACTTATAGTTCTACAAATTTTCTGTGTTTGAAATTTAGTCCTTAGGTAGGAAATACAAATATTTGAAGTTAGTGAAGATTCCTATTAACACTTAAATGATTATGTTCTTTAGCCTCTAAGATACAGAATGGGTCATTAACACACTATTTATTATGTATCAATAATGTAAGAAAATGAAAAATTGCAAACAATCCTGATATATTTTACAATCTAAATTAGACGTGAAAAAAAACCACATAAATAAGAAAATGTATTAATAAAATACACATTACTGAAGCATACTTGCAAAAACACTGTTATAGAGTTAGGTCTACATAGTGGTAACAAATACATACTTCCATAAGAATATATCATAATTTCTTATTTATAGACATGAATTCCAGATTCTGATGGCTTATATGAAAACCAATATGGCTATTATATTATCCTGCTCAATTAAGTAACTCTTTTAGTACTATCAGTGCTTTATACAGTGTTCTACTTTATACATTTTATAAAATCACTGCCAGGCATGGCGGCACATTCCTATAATTTCAGATCTTTGGAAGGCTGAAGCAGGAGGCCAAGTTCAAGCCCAGCCTAGGCAACTTAGCAAGAATTAAAAAAAAGATTAAAATGTAGCTCAGTGCACAGGCCCTGAATTCAATCCCTAATACTGAAGAAAAATTACTACATACATATATAATTAATTCTATATTACATACATATAATTTTGATATATCTCTCTATACATCTAAATATATATATAGATAATATATATATTAAAAACCAAACTAAATCCTGTGGTCAGTATCTCCATACTAACCAACTTGAACACAAAAGAAAGTGACTTACCTGATTCCCTCCCATTCTGTGGCAAGGTCCAAGTTCAACAAAGCCTCCATTTGTTTTTCCCATGCTGTCAATGCAGTAAGCAGTTTCAAAACCTCTGATCTACAAACATGAACAAACCACCAAAAAACAAGGAAGTTTTATTTTTAGCAAGCTTTAGCATCAGAGTAAAAGTTTCATTATCAAGGCTGGGAATTTAGCTCAGTGGCACTGTGCCTGCCTCACAAGCACAAGGTCCTGAGTTCAATCCCCAGTACCAAAAAAAAAAAGCTTTATATCACATATTACAGTTCACAGAGAAATCTGGGGTGTGTAATGCCAGATTAATAAAGTCTTTTCACATTTTTGAGCATACCACCCATTTCTTCGTGGTCATGAAGTCAACAATGAAATGAGTTCATTCTAAGGGTATTGACCTAAATTTTGCCATAAAATATTACAGAAGAAAAAATAAAAAGATACCATTAAGTATAATTTCAAAAGCATGATAATTCATAGTGAGAACCAAAGTCACTTAACCACAGTGGTAACAATTACTAGCCCTAGACATCTAGAACAGAATCAGATCTGTAAGTGCTTCTCTCTGATAGCTACAAAGTACTTTGGTAGCTGCATTCAGAGGTTTGGCGGCAGAGATCCTACCAGATGAAGCAGGCAGTGGGATTTTTCTTTGATGATGGATAATGGAGGTGAAAAGGTAATGCAGGTTTTTATCTTTTAAATGTTAATTTTCTATCAAAATAACTATTTTTGGAAATAATATATATTATATATATATTGCAATTTATGTTACCATAGTATTTGGATAAAATGTTTCATTCATTCATTCAACAAATATCAACCGCACACTCTTGTAAGAGCTTATAAGATACAAAGATGAACAAGTCACAGTCCTGACACTCACAGCCTGTGGGAGGAGGGATAAGTGGTCAGGAGGGAGGGTGCAGAGGGAACAGCCTCGCACAGGCCTGGAGGAACTCTGAGGCAGCTAGCAAACAGCGAGGGGTCAGGGAATGCTGAGCAGTGCAGGTGTTAGAATGGGGGAGCATTAAACTGAAGATGGATTCATAAATCAGAGAGTGAAAGGGGGAGAGAATTCCATTTACCCATTCATTCATCCATTTGTGCATCATTTACTCATCCCCATGAAATACTAAGTACCTACTGTGTGTCAGGCATGTTTTGGCTCTGAGGTGCCAGTGATCTCACATTTCTAGGAAAGACAGAGTATGTACAAATACATAACACAAATAAATCATCTACTGTGTTAGAAAGTGGTCCAAGTGCCATGAGGAAAAGAGAGGAAGTTATGGGCGGAGGGGCTGGAGGGTTGAGGAGTGTGCTGCAGGGCAGATCTCATTGTGAAGGGAAGGGGGCAGGTGAACAATTTCAGAGGAGGAGGAAGGATCAGAGCTGGGTGCAGATGTCTGAAAGGAAGCATTATGGGCAGAGGCAACGGTGGCCCAGGCAGGAGCATGTCTGGAGGAACTGGCAAGGACAATGGGCAGGAAACGCTCTGATTCTGAAAACGGGGTAGCGAGGCCAGACAACGGGACAGATAATGTGGACCTGGGAGGCCCTAGGAAGGACTTATCTTCACCTGAGCGGGAAGGGTGGCTTGACTTGCAGTTCCCAAAGATCGCTCTACTTGTTGTGTTTAGAATAGGCTGGAGGAAGGCCAGAAAATTAGTCTTGGCTTAGACCAGATAAGAAAGGGTCAGGCTTTGGAGTTGAAATGTGAAGTATGAGAGAGAGAAGATTCAAAGAGGACTGTGGGAGACAGAAAATGGCTGGGTGTTCAGGGCAGTGGAAGTCGTTTAGGGGAAGGGTGGGAAATGTTTTACCTGAAAGATTTCTCAAAAATTCTTTTCCCTTACACATTTCCTTTTATCTCTACCTTCTCCCAAACACAAATACATTGAAATGTGAGTATCAGCTGATACTTACCTCTCCCCAGTCAACATTCTTCGGGGGCAAAGGGTAGTGTGAGGTGATATCATAAGCTATTTCTTCCATGAACCACTTGAAACTTTTACAGTTATGATCTTCTCGGAATTTTTTCAGCTCAGATATATCACCATAGAGTAACGCCTTTGATTCAGGACGACTAGCATAGAAATAGTCTTTATATTCATCCCACCAAACCTCTACAACTCTGACGTAATTCTGCAAACAGAAAATTCACGCCGTGTTGAAAAACAGAAATAACTTCAATGACATAAACAGCCTATCTTAGATACATAAAATATGACCATGATACAAGGCACCTATTTCTATACGACTTGGTATTTAATTAAACAAGTGAAAGTGAGCTAATGACTCTAATATGTCACTTTCCAAATGTCGTGTATGTTCAACTGAAAAGTGATATACACGGAATTTGATCTTGAGCTGGCAGATCATATATTCCAGTGGTGGTGAACCTCTGGCCTTTGCTGCTCTTGGCTGACACATGAGCCAACTCACTTGAGCATCTCCTCAGCAGCTGAACATACGATAATACCACACACAACAGCCATCCATGCACATGCTGGGGAAGAAGTGGCAGTGCCAGACAATGCCTTCGTGAGCAGCTTGGGCACTCAGTCTCTAAAAGGTTCGCCATCACTGATATAATCTAAGATAGTATGTTTTATCCTATTAATAGAGGAAGAAATTTAAAACCTAGATAGAGAAGGTTTCTGAGAGGCCAGCTAACATGGGATTCCTTTTCCCAGAAAAATATCTCTTTTTATTATAATCATATTACTGGTATAAACAGGGGAAATTTCCATTTCCGAAACCATCAGGAAAGACAATGGCTCTGTTTAATAGAAGTCAGTTTTTCAGGTAACTGTCAATTGCTCTATAACTACGATAGACCCAGTTTACTGTAACTTCAGATTAATCGAGTACTTCCCCTAGTTTTTTCACATTAAGGAAAACCAGCTATACATCAGTAAGTTGACACTGTGGTAACTGACAAAAAGCTAACTTCTAAGGTTTTACAGAATGTATGAAGGGTTAGAGGAACATATATGATTAAAACAGCATTTATTCAATCAAGCCTCTTGATCTATAAAGAACTGGCATCAGCAAATTTTCTCTTTAAAGAGTCAGATAATAAATATCTTTTGCTTTGTGGACTTTCCAACCTATGCAGCAACTGGTCAACTCTGCTGTTGTACTAAGAAAGCATGGTGGGAAGTAGACAAAAACATGGGTGGGGGTTTCCACGACAAAGGCTATAAAAGCAAAAAATAGACAAGTGAGATTAGAACAAACCAAAAAGCTCCTGCATAGCTAGGAAACAAACAACAGGATGATGGGATGTAGTACAGAATGGGAGAATATATTTGCAACTTATGCATCTGATAAGGCATTAATTAACATTCAAAGCATATAAGGAACTCAACTCCACAGAGTAAGGGGAAAAATAATCTGATTTAAAAATGGGCAAAGGACCTGAACAGATGAAGAAATCCTATAATTTCCAACACTATGGAGGGCCATGATGTATGTTATGCGTTATGTGAAGTGTGAGAAGCCAGGCACAGAAAGATAAATATTGTGTGATCTCACTCCAATGTGGTGGGCAAAAAAGTTAAACTCAGAAACAGAGTGAAACGGTGCTTACCAGAGGATAAGGAGGTGGGTAGGGGGATGGGTGAAATGTTGAGTAAAAGACAAATTTCAATTAGATGGGAGAAATAGGTTCAAAAGACCTATTTTCACCATGGTTACTAGAATCAATAACAATATATTACAGATATGAACAGTAACATTTGTTAAATTACTGCTATAGCATGTGATATACAAATTCAAATTTCTTATCCAATTCCCCACTTAACCCAAACTCACCTTTAGAGTCGGAGAAGACCCAACATACAGGGGTGGAGGATTTCCCTGCCAGCCCTCAAGACGGTATATGTGTCCAACACGAGAACAAGGAACAAATAATAATTTCCCACCACACTGCCATATCTATCAAGGAAAAACACATGTTGTGAAAGTTGTTTCAGATACAAGACAATTATATCTGTAAAATTTGCATCATGAATGTAAATCTTAAATTTCAATTAGATAAACGTCTACAAAATTCATAAAGCAATATAAAATAATTATTTTAAAAACTCATATAAGGCAATAAGAATAAAATAATACATTACTACTGTAGTCACCAGCAATGTTTTCTCAATATAATCTTGTAGAGTAATGTAGAATCTTCATTCCTGACAACATTCATCATTTCCAATGCTAATATAATTCCTACCTGGATGATTATTATAAACCTCCTCCTGGCTTCTTCATCTTCATCTTGTCTCTACTTAATCTAGCCTTACTCATAGTAAGAGATTATTGTAGCTAAAGGGCAACTTTGGTTCGTGTAATTCCCTTACTTCCTATCGCTGATGGTTCTCCATTGCTTACCAAATTGGTAAAAGTCTCATCAACTCAGCATTAAAGAATTTTCATATAGTCTTACTCCTCTTTCATATGGTCCTACCAGTCCACTGAATCTTCTTAGATATATCTTCCTTGTTCACGATGCCCGATTCTGCCATACTCCTCCTTCCTGAATGCACTCTTGTACATAGACCTTTGTACCTTCTCCCACTCTTACTTAGAAGTTCCTCTCCCCTGCCTTTATCTGTTGCTTATTGATACCATGCTAGTTCTGCCTCAACATCTACTTCCCCAACTGTGTAGTTTATGCCATTTTATGTCTTCTTTTTGTATTACTTATAATTCTAATCTCTTAGCAACTGTAAATTCCTTGAGATCCGGGCCTAGGCTCCTCCTCTTCTGACCCTCACAGTGTCTGACAGGACAATGAAGACAAGAAGTAATGAATGCCTGTTTAACTCAAACTCTTTTGGAAAATGGGGATAAGAGAGGGGGTGAGGTGGAGGTTGGAGCACAGAAGTTACTATCCAGGACAGCCTCAACAAAGGGGAGGTGCTGCAGAGGCAGGCATTGTGGGGATTTGCTTCTGTCCTCAATCATGTCCTGCAGTGATAAAGGGTGACTATGTCAGCGAGTTATCAACTGTGGCCCCAATACCTAGAGGCTCTACAGAAGAATAATATAGCACAGAGACTGGGAGTGGGAGGATGTAAGAAGGATGTTTCAGCTTCTGAAGGTTCCTGACCATAACTGAGCTGAGCCCTAAAAAAGGTGTAAGTTCAGAGCTTTCATTTTTCTTTATCTTTCGCAAAAGGTACACACTTGTAAATCACTTCTTAGGATTTGGAAAAATGCACTATACAGATTTTTTTCAAAAGAAACTACCTTTATCTGAAAGTCACAAAAGTCAATAATAACCTAGAAAATTGCATTTGTTTAATTTAAATTAAATGTTACCTTGTAGGAAATCTCAAAGTTTTCACCACCCCAAATTTGGAGACCTGGATCATAGAGACCCAGTTCAAAGAAGAACTCTCGTTCAATGGCAAACAATCCACCAGCCATGGCTGGGGACCTAGGGAAAACAAAAACAAAAACAAAAACAACATTGTAATAAACATTTAAGACAACCCCCCCATATGCCTTTACTAGTAGAACAAGCCTTTTCAAATACAGCCTAAATATGCATAGAAAAGACAGAGCTGATGGCAAACTTTAAGAAAATTATAGATCCTTCACAAAACAATTTATTCATAGACCTTAATGAATTTACTAAATTTCTGAAACCAAATTAATTCAAATTAGAGCACTGTGTCATATTACCGATAGAGGGCGCCTTGGTTCCTTTGTTGATTTAAAAATAAAGCTTTCATTTTAGTTAAAATAAAAATTTTCTCTTTCACTCCTAAACACTGAGCCATAGAGTCGTGGTCTGCTAACTGCTCCTGCAATGATTTATGAGTCATTCTGGGATGAAAGAAACCATATACCATGGAAATAGTGTGTCATTTTTTAATTTTATAGCTCAGGGGCTGGCCAAATAAGGGTGTAAATCACTGCAGAAGAGTCCCAGTTCATTCAGAGTTTGCAAATGTAGCTTAAGAATGACACAAGCAAATCTGGCATTGCTGCTATTTACTATGCTGGGATGGAATGCAAAAAGGTGATCTGTGGCCCTTCTTCAATGGCTTTTAAATTGGGTACTTTTGAAGGCAAGAAAAAAAATTTTGATTAAGGACAAATCGCTTTCACAATTGGGGGAAATGATTGTGGAGTAATTTTCATCCAGCTCTGTATGCCTCTCCACTCTAGCTCAACAATTAATTATTAATGCATCATGATTCTTAAGTTTTAGGGAACTTAATACTGCTATGCTAGTGTATCTCACTCATCGTCATACTTAATACTCTACGTATCAATGAATTGCACTGATTCTACCTTGAAAATACATTTTGAATTTTTCTGCAACTTCACTGCCACCACCGTAGACCAAGCCAACACTACCTTGATTCCATAGTATGTAACAAATTCATCTTTTATTCCACTTTGTCCTTATCCAAATCTGACTGCATACAGCACAGCAGATTCCTTTTCTCCTTAAAACATGCTGCCTAACTCACTAAATAGCATTATTACACTTATATTTCATATTACATTTATTATAACCATCACTTAAAAAACCCTGTCTTTCTTATCTTTAAATATATTCCCATTTATCTACTATGAAATTGAAAATGCATCCTAACACGGAAACTAGTTATAGAGAAACCCTCCTTTAATTTTCCTAACTCACTCTGGAAGTTTTTACTACCCATAGAATTAGCGGTAATATAAATGCAGTCAGTGCCCTGTATTTTTTTCTCCCAGATTTGTTAGGTATAAAGCAGGTAAGCAGCAGATAGATTCCTAGACCACTCTGAACAAGAAATCTTCAAATTAAAATGTGAAAAGTGTCCAATATGGTTTACAGTTCTAGAATTTCCTTACGTTTGCCAATCAGTATATTGATATCACGATATGCCCAAATGACACTGAAGGACCTTCCCGAAACAGTTTGAACATTATCAGCAGTGTAACAGAAGGAGGGAACCAAAAGCAAAACCAGAGGATGAAATAATAAAAATAAAAATAAAATCAAACACATTGTGGAGAAGATTACGACATTTGAGCAAACATTTCATTTGGGGTTACTTTTTTGAAAGAGAGTAAAATGTTCCAATTAAAAGATCAAAAGAGGAGAGTAAAATAAGTTATTCTACTTGAAGAACCATGAGAAGGGACAAAAGCTGATTTTGGAATAGAGTTTTCTTTTAATCAAGAACTCTTCTGAGAATGAAGCAAAAAACAATTCCATGTCACATCTTCTAACGTTGTGTATTTTTATTCATCAGATTTAGTACAAAATTAGTATTTGAAAAATAGCACATTAAACAAAAGGGGGAAAATCCCCCAAATCTCTTGCTAGTATCTTTTATCATTAACATCGCACCAAAAGCATCAAAGTGGAAATTAAAAGTCTTGGATTATAAATAAATTATGCATTTTAAATTTGTAGAATGATATGATCATCAAAAGAATAAAATCTGTTAACTAGAGTACAAGGACAGGATCGCAAAGGTTTTCTTTTTTTCACTTATACTTGGAACTAATAATCCTTTTTATATTGTTTTCCCCCAATGAAAGAGTGTGATTCTCAACAGAGGAGCTTGCATTTCAGGTAGAAGCAATTTATAAAGAAGCAAGGGTGAATTCATAGCTCTAAAAAAGTGTAAGGGAAGAAGCTCTTTCAGAGTCTGAGATAGCGTCTACAGTTCTAACAACAAAATTTTAGCACAGCAATAGGTTAACAGGTTAGCAGCAACTGGAGAGAAGAACAGTATGTAAGTGATTTAGTGATTACCGATACGGTTCAGTTTTTGTCTTTCTCAGTCTCTTCTCTCGAGGGGTCAGAGGCACCCGTTTCCAGAGCATACTCCAGTCCCATGCGCCTCGGGCATACCCATCTTCATCACCACCCCCTTGGGGTACAATTTCATATGTGTTGCCATTTATGACATCTATGAGCGGCACAGTGCAAATGGTTCTGTATTGTGTTGATGATGTAGCACAGATCAAATGGAAACGTGTGTATAGACCCACATGTTTATACGAGATTGTGGGGAAGGAAAAAAAAATACTTAGATAAACATTCAACATTAAAAAAATAAAGTAATAATCTTTACCGATAAGGTTCAGTTTTATGTTTTCTTTTGGCTTTTTCCTTGTGGCTTAGAGGAATACGTTTCCATAGTAAACTCCAATCCCAGGCCCCTCTGGCAAAACCATCTTCATCCCCACCTTGCTGTGGTTCAATGGAATAATCATTCCCATCTATATAATCTATTAGAGGCACAGTACATGTAGTTCTGAAACATTTACAGAAAATGAAAAAGCATTTAAGATCCCAAAACTGACTAGTTTAGCATGCCTAACTGCATTGGTTGCTTTTCACATCTGGGAACTTGAATATCCAATGGAGAAACAGAGCAAATGAATGTCCCATAAAAGCCAAGGAGTCTGTTAGCATAAGGCTAGGATAGAGGAGACATTCCCCTAGGCTTACAGACAGAAGTCAGAGACAAAGAGTCATGCCATTGAGCCTAATAGTATTTTTTCTCTTTTAGTCTAGCTCTACTAACAATTTTCTCTTAGTAATTTTGTATTATTTACAAGATTTTTCTGCTTGTTGTTTCTACTCCCTGGCCCCCTTGAAACACGCATGTGTGCGTGCAGTACACAAACTGCTAGATCTTGCCACATCTTAGCAGTCCTCCTAAAACCTTTATTGCTTTGTATTTCTTTGAAGTAGTCATTATGAAAATGTGCTTCTGGGCTTTTACTTAATCTCCTTCCCTACTTCTTTCATTGCAAAAAAGTTCTCTATTGTACTGTTGCTTTAAAAAAAAAAAAGCCAAAAAAAATCCCTCAAAATGTACAGAAGAACAATAGAAGCAATCTGAGAATTTGGAGTACAAAAGAAAAAATTGGGGCTTCCTAAAAAAATGCAACTACTATAAACCCAACTGGATGTAGAGATGACATTTCACAAATAATCTGGTAACCTGCTTATTTTGATAGTCATCTGTCAGAAAGGCTTTTAAAATGCATTTCCTAAAATGGAGATGCCAGCTCTTCATAACCAAGTTGTAGTGCTTTTTAGATGTTTAAAAACCAAGGGAAAGAGGGGGGAAAAAAAATCTATGAGGCTTTGAACCTTGATTTAGGAGAATTAGATTCTAAACGAGCATGTTTCTTTCTCCAAACCTTGAGCTCACTCAGGAAGGTCACTGTGGGATATGTGGGGTTGTCACTGGAACCTCTGGGCAAACACTTCCTTAACTGCCCGAGGGCTGTGAGCACTCCCAGGGAGAGAGTAGCTGCTGTGTGCTAAGGTATCTTTCTTTACTCCTCTTGCTTTTCACATTTCTAAATAAATGGTGCAATGTAAACTGGCCCAGAAACCACAGTTTGACAAGCTTATTAACTATCTGACTTGGGGCAAATTACTTATCTCTTCAACCCTTTATGTCTTCTTCTGTAAAATGGCATTAATCAACTCTGTCTAGCGGTCCTGCTGTGAGGATTAAGCCAGATAGCACTGAGCAATGTTAATGACAGGCCATCACATGAAACCCTCCGACAAGGAAGTCTTCCAAAGTTCTTCCTCTGTCTTACGTCTTTTGCCACAAGGATATACCTCATTCTCCCAGATTCTGAAATAGTCAGAACTCTGGACCGGAAGCAAGGAAGGGCTTTGGAACTAGGACACTTAATGCTACCTTCTGGTGTTTCCCCACATTTCCATGCAATCGCTGTTTGTTTCTAAATAACAAGTTTCTATAGGAACCCAAAGCATTGGTCCTTTCTTACTGTCCATAGTTTAATTAAAATGGGCTTAAAATTCTAACAGGTATAATTTCAAAGCAAGTTTTTTAAAAAAGTTTTTATATCTCTTACTCCAGTTCAGGGGGAGCACGTACTATTACTCTTTGGGAAAGTTTTTGAGGTCATAGGAAATCTCAGTGACAGAATCTGAAGATGACTCGTTGAGGGGCACACACTGGTTTCTTCCAAATGCCAGACTGCCTACACTTGAATCAGCTGAAAGGATCGGTTTAGTTCTACTCAAGGAAACAACTGTTTCAAGGATAACACTTAAAACACAATACTTGATATACTAACTGGAACTGGAATCAAAGAATGAGAATATTATTTGTCCTTCTAGGACAAGGTTTACTTTGCAACTAGGAAAGAAAAAAAAAAGCAAGGTAATGTTACCTGTCCTTAGATATGGGAGCTACAAGTGGTGCATACCAGTTAACTGCCACTTCACAGTGGGCATCAAGGTATATCAAAACCTTAAAAAAAAGAGGCAGGGTGAAAGAATACTCCTCACATATGGTACATCATATATCACACACAATTCAAAATTAGATGCTAATAAAAATTAGCATTATAGTCAGTTTTGACATACAAATTATATGTTCAAGCCAGCATTCTCATTTCAATTAAAAAAAGGGTGATTAAAAATACATATGATCTTTTAGTTATTAAATTCAAAATACTGACATTGTAAATAGCAAATGCTTCCTACCTGTCCAAGTTTAGCCTTTTGAGCACCAATACTTCGTGCTTGAATTAAACCTTCTCTTCTCTCATTTCGAAACACCTTCACTAGGCCATTCCACAGCTTAATATATTCATCCAGTTTTTCTTTTAAGTGTTCTATGAATAAAAAGTTCAATTAACAGCATAAACTAGACCTTTTATATAAAAATTGTTATTTTCCTCAAGAAACAGACAGGTTACAAATGCAACAAGCAGCTGATACTTTCACAGGGACAAGACTGAATGTTTCACTTATTAAAATGGAAGGTGAAGGCAAAATGTATTACTTAAATACAATTTTAAGCTTGATGCGTCTGAAGAGAACTGGTTAGCCTGAGATTTATATAAACATTAAATAAATGTTGACTGTGGCCAATGACAGGTGAGGCTCAAGATATATTTTCGTTTTTCAGTTCATATGATATCAAATTTAAAGCTTTCAGGAACAAGTTTTCTACTCAGAAGCAATTGTTCAAGGTTTCTGAAGATGCAGTATCTACTAGCAACATGTTGTTTCACTGGAATCTGCCTATGGTACATGTTGTTTAACATTTTATTTCTGAGCCATCTTTCTCCAAATGCAATAGGTATTGAATAAAGACCACAGTATTGCTGTAATGAATATGGTTATCACCAAGTTGACAATTACTCATGAAAAGATCTCATTTTCTCTGTATCTTAGCATCACAAGTGTGTGCATTAATTAGATTTTCTACATATATATATATGTGTGTGTGTGTGTGTGTGTGTGTATATATATATATATATATACATACACATATACATATACATATTTGTAATTTTGTAGGGGAAATTCTGTGTTATAAATGCAGACACAGGTATGCACAGTTGCTCACACCTGCAGTCCTACCTATTCAGGAGGCTACAGCAGGAGAATTGCAAGTTCAAGACCAGCCTAGGCAACTTCATGAAATCCTGTCTCAAAATAAAAATAATAAGAAGGGATAGGAATGTAGTTTAGCACTCTCTGGGTTCAATCCCCAGTGCTAGGAAAAACCAAAAATAAAAAGCACAGACAAAAATTCCAACTTGGCTTCCCATTGTAAGAGAACAGCTTTTGTTTGCATCACTCACAGCCCATGAAATTGGCTCATTACAGCTCCTGGAGCCTTTAAAAATGCTTCTTGATGACATAAATATTGTTTCAAAACTTTAAAAACTTGGTCCATGCATATAAAAATCACAAGAAACTGCAGTAGAGATGAAAGCTCACAGGTTAATGGGCATATTAGACCATGCATAATATTTCACTCATTTTAGGGAAATTATTAGCAAGATGCCCCCACATATGCATATTTCGAATTGAGAAAGCCTTTTTTTCTTCTATTCTGACCCTCAATTTTAATGGGTATTATAAATAAAATTCTTGGGCCAGGGATTTAGCTCAGTGGCACCGCACCTGCCTTGCAAGCACAAGGTCCTGAGTCTGATCCCTGGTACCAAAAAAATTGTGATTTTAGGGAAATTATTAGCAAGATGCCCCCACATATGCATATTTCGAATTGAGAAAGCCTTTTTTTCTTCTATTCTGACCCTCAATTTTAATGGGTATTATAAATAAAATTCTTGGGCCAGGGATTTAGCTCAGTGGCACCGCACCTGCCTTGCAAGCACAAGGTCCTGAGTCTGATCCCTGGTACCAAAAAAATTGTGTGTATAAAAAAAACTCACCCACACTTTAAATCCTGCTATAGTTCTGAATTTTTTAAGCCTTTCTGAATTCTATTACATGATATATATAGTCTAAACCCATCTCAGATACATTTTTATGGACAAAAATGAGTCAGTGATCTGTTCTTCCAGTCTAGATTCTTGGTTAAGATGGCCAGAAATGGGAAATGGTAAATCCAAATGGCTTCCGGCCTCTTTGGATTCTCACACTAGTAGATTGTGTTTGGGCTCAAGAACTTTATTGCCACATGCTGGGGAAATTCAACCTTCCTCCAACACATTGATGTCAGGTTGGGAGTGTGATATGCTTGTTAAATGAGCTGTAGATGGGAATGTCCTGGGTGACTTCTGAGAAGAAGCATTAAGAGCCAAAGGGATGGGGATTATCTCAGTGGCAATGCACCTATCTCACAAGCGCAAGGTCCTGAGTTCAATCCCTGAAGAAAAGAAAAGAAAAGAAAAGAAAAGAAAAGAAAAGAAAAGAAAAGAAAAGAAAAGAAAAGAAAAGAAAAGAAAAGAAAAGAAAAGAAAAGAAAAGAAGGAAAGAAAAGAAGAAGGCTGGTTGTATTTCTCTAGGCCTCTTCTTCTCTCCCCTGTATTTGCAGTGTAGTGCTGACTTGTAAGAAACTTGGTATGAATGGAAGAAATTCTTCCCCTGTTGCACTGTGGGGTCAGATTTTACCTTTGTCCAACCTTCCTCAGCTGGCGGCCGTGTATGTGTGTGGAGGAACCTGCTCCACTGGAAGGCTCCAAATCTTGTTTAGAGAGGATGCTATATATTTCCAGAAACCTAAGTATCACTGTATGTAAGTTCTTTGTGAGGGTTTTAGATTAATATTTTGTCTCTAAAAGAAAATGATAGCTTCCAAGTTTCCTTTTTGAATATGTTGGAAAAATACAAACCAAATTTGGATTACCCAAATATTGTACGATTTTGCTGAAGTTAAGACCAAAGATATTAAAGTTGTTTTGAAATTGGGAAAAATAATAAAAGATCCTAAAAGTTTCTGCAAACTCTAAATTAAAGAGGCCCTGAATGACTACTTTAAACTATGGTATAAGAGACTGTGTATTAGTACAAGGCCAAAGATTTATATGATCTGAAGAGAGACCATAGTATGAGACTGAGTATTAGATCTGAACAAACAGAAGTAATGATCATAAAACACTGAAAGTAAAATGCACAAATACTTAAGCCCAAAATTCTGTTCTCCTTTTCTGGAATCAAGTAGTTATTTTAAGGTACTAAATACTTTTTGGTGCATCTTTACTTTTTTTTAGGATATGTTCAAATTTTACTTATATAAATAATATAGAGGCTTTTAAAAATCATACAGGTAGATTACTCTGAGTTGTTTTGTAGATTTAGATTTTTCTAAATGTAAAATATTGTTGGTACCAGCAACATCATCTTAGAACATGTTTTTCAATAATTTTCTTGGCATAGGAAAAATATTTTTTATGCAAACATTCCTGTCATACAAAACTGTACGGTACAATGTCTAACCTAAATGCTGTTAGTATGCTGTTAGTATGATTAAAAACTTTAAAACTATACATTCCCTTGTGTAAATAAAAATGATTAGCTGGAAACAAAGACTAGCACAAAGATGAGGAAAAAGAAAGTAAGTCACATCTCTTTCTTTTAATGCCAACATAGGAACACAGAACAAGATTCTGTTCTTGTAAAAACAGAAGAATCTATCCAAACTGCAAAGGGCTCAGGTTGTTTCAGAGGAAGGAACCTTTTATAAAGTCATTTGGAAATGTATTTTCATGCTGTCCAAATTTTGTCTCCACTTCTAACATTATATTCATGGTACCACGCCTTACACAGAAAATATTTCTGCAAAACTTATTTTTCAAAGTGCAAACATCCTAATGTTATTGAGTAATCTGAGCTCTATGGTCAGTTCTGTTTTATGACAAGTAAAGAGGAATAAATAAATATTCAGATTGGGTCACTGCAGCAAATTTCCATTTTCATTTACATGCTGTTATGTTTTAGATTGAAAGTGGTCCCCAAAGCCCCATGTGTTTGAAGATGACTGGATTACAGAGAGACATTACAGCTGACTTGCTGTTAGAGGTGGGGCCTGGTCAGAAGAGGTGGTCACTGTGGGAGGATCCAGAAGATGCATCTCTCTTCCTGGCTCCTTTCCCTTGTCCCTCTGCAGTGTGGTCACTATGAGGTAAGAAGCTTTTTCTCTGCTAGGTCTCTCCCTGCCATGCTGTCCTGCCTTGGAGCCACTGGCCTATGGACAGAACCTGAGCCAAAATAAACTTTCCCTCCTAAGTTATGGGTGTTGAGTATGGTATCTCAGGGACAAGGAAAATGTCTAAGATACATGCTAATTTAGGATTTCAACTACATCATTATCTATCCGTATTTAAGTCATGACAAATACTTATCAACTTACAATCATGTATTTAAGGAAAATAAAGTTAACTTTAAAAATCACTTATCTGGGGCTAGGGATTTAGCTCAGTGGCAGTGTGCCTGCCTTGCAAGCACAAGGTCCTGAGTTTGATCCCTGGTACAAAAAAAAAAAAAATCACTTATCTGGAAAATCACTGTTCAGTCACTCTTTCGCCAAGCTGAACCAACACTAACCAATGCCTTCATAAATACTGTAATAGCTGCCTCCTTGAAAGAAATAAAAAGTAACTTGTTTTTATTTAACATGCCGAATAAAAAACATTGGCATTGCAAAATAACATAATTATACCTATCTTCAGGCTTTCAATAAGTCCCTTCTATGATTAAATTTTTGCAAAGTTCAAGCTTCCAAGAATTGGTGCACTTTAAGATAGTGGATGAAGACACAGACTTAGGAACCTATGGATTTTGATTCAGCTGCTAATTACTTTCTCTGTGACTGCTGGCAAGTGACTTCATATCTCTGAACTGCCGCTTGTTTAAAATGGAGATAATAGTGGTTTCTATTCTAAAGATTACTATTATTGGGATTAAACAAATAATTGATACACAACTCTGAGAAAAGTGTCAACTTGTTGGTAGCAGATGCTATCAAAACACGCTAACTTGATTTTTAAAAACTAATTATTATAAAACCACATATTTGAAATTACTTATAGTTAACTTATTTTATTAATAAAATGTCAGTTAATAGCCATTACCTTTATTACTAAAATCATCAATTAACACAATTTCTGCTAAATATTTCCTTGGAGTTCTTTTGATTACACTGTGGACTGTTCTCATGAGGGTTGACCATCCTTCATTATGGAAGACAATGACAACACTTGAAGTAAGCAGATTTTCATCATAATGCCAATACTTGCATCTGCAAGAAGAAAATTTCATCATGTTTAGTTAAGGACAATCAATAATGCTTGACTGCAAACTTAACTATGATTGTATTTTGTGACTGGATTAAATAGTACGACTTAAGGAAAGTAAATGAAATTCAGCCTTTGTATTTTAGCAGAAATACAAGATAGAGAAGTTGCCATGAGATAAAGTTTTTTCTAGATAGAGCTACTTCACAATTAATACATGTGTTATAAAAGGAATTAATTTATAAACTGATGCCGAGGATGCCTAAAATATTATTTATACCCATCAGGGTGTTCTTTTTTTTTTATCATGACTTCATCATCTCTATTTCAAAGGAATATTATGTAACTGAAATCAATGAGTAATACACCATTAATTAAAGTTTTGTCATTTGCTGGTGTTGGAAAACTGGATTTCAACCTGCCAAAGATTAAAACTAAACCCTTATCTTTCACCATGCACTAAACTAAAATCCAAGTGGAATAAAGATCTAAATATTAAAAAAGAGTCACTAAATTTGCTGGGAAGATAAGTTAGGCAGAACTCTTGAAGACAGTGGCATAGGAAGACTTTAAGAACAAATCCTCAGTAGCACGGGAACTAGAAGAAAGAATCAACAACTGGGATCTCATCTTATTAACAAGCTTCTGCACTGCAAAAGAAACCATCAACAGAATTAAAAGACAACCTACAATGTGGGAAAAAATTTTTACCAGCTGCTCCTCACAGGACTATTAATCTAGAATATATAAAGAACTAAACAAAATCACCCCCCCAAATACAAAGACCCGATTAAAAAATGGGCATCTGAAATGAACAGACATTTCTCAGACAAAGAAGTGAAAGCATCAAGTAAACATATCAAAAAAATGTTCACCATCACTGGTCATTCGAGAGATGCAGATGAAAACAATACTGGGATTCCATCTCACCCCACAAAGAATGGCTGCTATCAAGAAATCAACCAATATCAAATGTTGGCGGGGTTGTGGGGAGAAAGGAACCCTTCTCCATTGTTGGTGGGAGTGCAGACTGGTACAACCACTGTGGAAATCAATATGGAGATACCTCAAAGAGCTGGGAGTAGAGGTTCCATTTGACTCAGCCATCCCTCTGCTGGGTATCTTCCCAAAAGAATTAAAAGAATCATCACAGTGATATATGCGCACCTATGTTTACAGCAGCACAGTCTGTAATAGGTAAAACTTGGAAATAGCTCATTTGCCCATCAGATGGAGGCTGGATAAAGAAGATGTGATTTTTCTATAAAATGGAATACTACTCAGCCATAAAGAATGAGAAAGTAGACTCATTCATAGGAAAATGGATACATATTGAGGATATACTCCTAAGCGAAATAAATAAATCACACATGTATAAATATCGAAAAGTTTCTCTGGAGTGAAAAACTAAAAATAGTACACAAGATCATAATGGTATAATTGACAATGTGAAATAGGAACAAAAGGGCTAAAGGTTTAGGGAAAGTGGGAAGGGTGGGGGAAAGGTAATAAGGGAAAAGAAAAAAACATGAGAAAATAAAAAATGCAAATAAAGTATTTGTAAATACAGAAGGGAGAAGGGGTGAAGGGAGGGCAGGGACAAGGGGAAAAAATGAGAACCAAGACTTGTCATGTAAAGGTATAAGATCCCAATGATGAATGTAACTGTACTATGTACCTAAAATGTACCAATAAACTCAATGAGAAAAAAAGTTTTGTCATTTGCACATATATTACCAATATATCAGAATATTAGTCTATTAATATAATAAAGCATCAATACGTATACAATACTCTCATCTACATATATTCTTTGGGTGTTGCCGTTTTGTTTTGTTTTCTTGAGACAGGATCTCACTATGTAGTTGAGACTGACCTAGAACTCACTACGTAGCCCAGGCAGGTCTCAAACTCACAGCAATCCTCCTGCCTCAGCCTCCTGACTGCTGGGATTACAGGCATGAGCCACCACGCCCGGCAAGGGGTGTTGCCATTTTCTTCAGTGATTATTTTACATTCTGAAACCTGAGCCCTGGTGTAAGAGATTTATTTCATTTGCTGTAAACAAATCAAGGTGCTTGAAAGTTGTCCTGTTTTAGTATTGCTAAAATATTCAGAAAAAAATTAACAAGCTGAAGCGGGGCATTTAGAAAGCATTAAAATATATTGTTGAATGAATAGATGAAGTCTTAATATTATTTAGAGCTATTAGGTTGGCTGGAGGGGTTATGTATGCTGCACAAAACTATATGAAATAAATACAGCTGGAATAAAATAGTTGGAAACCTTTTTCTAACTGGAGGAGATTCCAAATAAGACCTGGCTTGAGGAAGACTCAAGGAACAGGGCAGGCTCTGTGAAAACAATTCAGAAAGAGTGCTTTCAGTTGAAATCCAAAGATAGGATGACACAAATATTCATTCGGAATAATGAGTTCAAAATGTAGCGATGGAACATGTGTAGATACTGAATCATTTCTCTGGTGTGAAAAACTAAAAGTATAAATGAGGTTCAAATTTTATAATTGATAATGTGAAATAGGAAGAAAAGGGCTAAAGGAGTAGGGGAAGTGGGAAGGGTAGGGGAAAGAAGGGAAAAGAAAAAAATATGAGAAAAGGAAAAAACGGAAACAAAGTCTTTGTAAATAGAGTAGGGTGGAGGGGTGAAGGGAGGACAGGGTTATGGGGAAAAAATAAAAACCAAGAAACATCATGTAAAGGTACAAGACCCAGTGATGAATGTGATTGTTGTACTGCATACCTAAAAGGTACCAATAAACTTAATGAAAAAAAAAGTGTTGGAAAAAAATAAAAGTGATGGAGAAATGCAAACCTTACCAGGAAACGTGGTTAAGTGTTTCTGGAACTACCTAGGCAGAGCAAGGTATGCACAATTTAAAGAAAGGTAGGCATAATAATCCTCTAAAACAAACAGTAACACAGATGAAAGGTCGAGCCACATTTTCCTTCCTGTGACTCTAATTACTGGTCTTAAAGCAGCAGAACTGGTCGTGAAGGGCAGAAATTTTGATTATAACACCAGAAATGGTGAAAATATTTAAAACACGGAGGGAGATTTGGGGATTGTTGATTTCTAAGGCAGGAGATGACAACTTGGGGAAAATGGCAAGACAGGAACTGCACACAGGAGATGGACAAAGTTAAAAACAGAGACTGAAGGGGCTGCGGGAGTAGGGTGAAGACGAGAGAAGGGGTTCATCAGTGACAGCTTCACTGTCCTGGGGAATGTGGAACATTTGCAATACACAAAGCCTTCGCACAAAGACGTAGTAATCAAAGAAGCACCCGTGGTATGGAGGTAAAGCCCCTGTTTTGCATCATCTCTCATCTTATGGGTAAAGCTTTTGCAATATAGCAGTCTTCCCTTATCTATGGTTTTACTTTCTAAGGCTGTAGTTACTTGTAGTTAAATATGTTCCAAAAATACAGTACTGCATAAAATACCAAGAGAACACATTCTTATAACGCTTATAGTATATTATTACATTCTGTATCGTTAGTGATGGCTAATAGTCTATCACTATGCCTGATTTATAAATTAAATTTAAGAATATGTGTTAGTCACACAAACACAGTATATATTAGGGGAAAACATAGTACATATATAATTGGACCTTTACTGTGGGTCTTGTTTTATATATATATATATAATATATAGTTGGTAGGGTGCTACTTTAAGTTCTAAGAGAAAAGAATAGCAAATGAAACAAGAATGCCACACTCAAATGGATGGGTATGCTATACATTTTGACTGATTTCTCCTTTCCTGCATCTAATTTTCATGTCCTTCTAACATCCAGGACAACAGTGATTCAGCTACACTGCAGAATTGCTCTGAACACAAACATTCACATTACACTTGAAATGATTACAGCGATAGGATTATTCTTGGCATAATCTTACAGAACATTTTATGGTAGCTATCTAGAATAGGTGCTTGGTAGCAGAAGAGGAGAAATAATTTTCATAACTTAAAAAAGTTGATTTCAAAACCAGAAATGAAATGCCTATGGATAATTTACTTTTTAAATTTTTTTTATTTTGGTACTGAGGATCGAACTCTAGACCTTGTGCTTGCAAAGCAGGAGGTGCAAACACTGAGCTAAATCCCTAGCTGGATAATTTGCTTCTAGTCTCTCTGTATCAGCTATGTTTTTAGAATATGGTTTTTTTTTGGGTGGGGGGTACTGGGGATTGAACTCCCATCCTTGTGCTTGCAAGGCAGGCGCCAGAACCACTGAGCTAAATCCCCAGCCCTCAGCTATGTTTTTAACGTCTGTAGTTTGATATTGTCTTGTTCTATTTAGACTTCATTAATAAGTAATACTGAAGTCAGACTATGAAAAGCACTTTTGGGCTGAAAGACCTTGCAACCCACACATATCATTCATCTACAATAACGTGTGCACCTTCATTGTGTATTTATGTGTGAAAGTTACTACTTTACACGCTGTATCATAATCTAAGATCATTCCTGCAAATCTCAATAGTCATTTTGGATTTTTCCCCCTACTTCTTTCTGCAAGCATTCTAAATTTAATAGGTAAGATTCTTTAGGCATAGGAAACAAATCTTTACTTTTAGAAACATTGATTTTTAAATTATTTACTTTTATTTTTAAATAGAGAGCTTTTTCTGTCTCCCTCTAAAATCTCTTGCTTTTTTATATGATAAAAGGAAGTGGAAAATGTTTACAATTTACATGAAACAGTCCTAACACCCAATGGCTAACTAAATTAGTAATGCAGATATAAAATTTAATTTAGTATTCAGAAATTACTACCTTTTTTCAATAAAAGGAGAATTATTACATCCAGTTGTTCAAATTTAATAGACTGGAGTAGATAGATTTTACTGAAATGTTCAGTTTAGTTTGTACCTTGGTTGAAATGATAAAAAGTTAATGCCTTGACACTACGTAGTTGACACCCAACATCTGACATATGATGGAAGACATCATTCTTTACAGCACATTATACACAGCAAAATAATCTATGCATCAAAAGAAATTTATAAACTCAATGTCCTCCTCACCACTTTCCGGAAATACTCCATTTTATCAATGTATTTCCCAGAAAACACTGCTACAATAACTCAGATGAGGGCCAGACAACGTAGGCTCAAAGCTACAACTTGAGTTTGGATATAATTCCTCTGTAAACATAATCTAGAATTACATTAGCACCGAATTTTTTTGTGACCGTTCATATTCTCATAAATCCCAAGAACTGTTCTCCCCAATCACTCTTACTTTCCAGTGTTTCCCTTTCTGTATTTTTACAATAAAACTCAATATAAAGTATGATTCTTATACTTACTACACTTCATACTGTTGGTTTAGCCTGCTGCAGCAGGCTCTGCTGTCTTAATATTTTTAAGAGAGTCTGTCATTTGTTGAATATAATCATCCCTCCCAGTTTCCTCTCTTGAAAATAGGATTAGCACAGTTTCCATCTCTTCACCTAGTGTTTATATGAAGATGAGAAGATCAATTATTGTGCTTTAGAGCTGTGCATTATCCCTGAAAGGTAGATAACACTCCATCTATTTCAGCTAACTGTGCCACTGTTCAAAGTACATTACTTTATCTTGTCCGTGGGGATCTGAAGACTATTAAAATATCCTGCAAAGTCAAGATGGATTAGGTATCACACGGTCTCCTGGTACATTAGGGTAAACAGGGTCTTCTTTCAGAGACAGGTATGAGTTCAGTCTGACTACTTTTCACAGGTCCAAGCTGGTATCTAGTGATGGTTACTTTTTAAGCGTTCCTAGACTATCTCCCTTAAGATTTACTGTGCATCAATGTCAAGATGCCAAAACCAAACTTTCTTCCCTCTGGAAAGTAAAAGGATATTTTCCTGTCTCCTGCTTCCTCAGGTCTCTCTTCTTTCCCAAACACATTTGGATAACTGGCAGCACTTCCTCTCAAAGTCATCTGGTAAAGACCCTCATTGTCTGATGTGTAAGGCTTTTATGGCCTCAACAGATTTAATGTACTCTTAAAATGTTGGGTTACAAGCTTTTGATATGGAGATCACTGCTGGTAGGAAGGAAACAAAAAAGTATTATATGTCTTTTTATTATATGTTAAAATAATATCATATGCCCTAACTATCTATCTTTGCTTTTTCATTACTTTACTCCAATTGAAATTATGTTTGTATAAATGTCTGCATTGTCTCCTGCTTTTCTGAAAACTGCCCCATCACACAGGCCTGCTGAAGTCTCCTCTGATACTCACTAAACAGCAGTTCCTTCGTAGCAGGGACCACAGGTCACCCCTAGACCAATGGAATGACTAGCAGGGAACACTTGTCCTAGCTAGACCAATCAGTTCCTCTTTTTGGACTCTGAGTTTCCAGACATGCTATTAGGTTTGTACAGGGTCAAGAAAAGGTTGGATATGGCGAGGAGAAGAGGAGCAAGAGTAGTGAGGGTGAAAAAAATCCATGAACTTTAAAGAGAGGGAGAGCAAATGTTTTTATTTCTCAACTCGCCACCTCCTGTTTCCTAGTCTTCCATAGCCATTATAAGCATTTCCAGACCTTGGATTCTGAGAAACTTCAATACTCTTTCAATTAGCACCCTCCCCCACTCAGCTGAAGCTAGTTAAATAGATTTGTTTCTAAGCAAATAATCCATAACATGCTACTCTTAACATTTTTGTACACTTCAATTCATTATCTATATATGTTCAGAATTAAATTTACTGATTTTCACTAGCTTTTCAACAATCTATTTTTCTCTATGATCATATTGACATTACAAACAAATGAGCTACAGATGGCCTCTCCAGATGTTATTAGTTGGTAGGTCCTAAAAAATAATTTTGTAGATGAACATTTCTTAAGAACAATTACCTATGCTGTTCATATAGGAAACTGATATATAAAATATTAATTTGATGAAAACCCCCCCTCAAATTTTCAAGTAACCTAGTCATCACTAGTAACTGCCTGCAAATATTGGTTACAATCAGGTTATGTGGCTGGCATAGAATCTATTTTAATGGTTGGTGCCTCACTGTTTTAAAAGCTCCACACAGCCTCCTCCACACAAGACTTGCTAAAGAAACTAAATTCAGAATGGTTGACTCAGATCCCCAATTCTGACGAACAACTAGGGTACAAAAATCATAATTTTTTTCTTTGGTTCCTTTATTATCTGCTTGTAGTTTATTATTATTATTATTATTATTTTTTTTTTTTTATTTTTTATTTTTTGGTACCGGGGATTGAATTTGGGTCCTTGCAAGGCAGGCCACCGAACCACTGAGCTAAATCCCCAGCCTATTGTTTATTTTCAAAAAGACTGTTTTTGGGATCAATGATTCTCCTTTTTGACTGATTCCACTATTAATGCCTTCTATCACATGTAATACATATACATATATGTATCATATATATATCATATATACATATATATATCAGTATCAGGACTTCATTTAGCTTTTAAACTATTTTTAATCTCCCTGTTCAGTTCATCTGACCGAACCGCTGAGCTAAATCCCCGGCCCTATATTTCTTTAAAATATATACTTTCTTTGACTAGGCACAATAAAATTGAGGTTACATTTTGCTCTCTCTGTATCTAGTCATTTTCATTCCATGAAGAGCTTGTATTCTTTTCTTGACTATTAGAAAATCTAAAATGGCCTAATTACTTTCCCATAATGTTCTTCTATCAGTCAGTCCTTCCTTGAAAGTCAAAATTAAGTCTGTAATCACAGGACTCATTCTTCCTTATTATCTGCAAGATGAAAATGGCAGCAAGCTAATCATCTGAAGCTCTGCTCTTATTCAAAACTGTATTATCATGCATTACGTCAATTCTCAATATATTATTGATTTGATTTCAAAAGTTTTCCCAGGAATGCTCCTTTTTCAATGTTGTATTATGTCACAGAACACCACTCATTTTCTTCATTAGTAAATTAATAAAAAATAATAAATCTTTAATTTCTGCTGTATTTGGGACTGAAAGTCAAATGAACGAACACAGAATTGATGGCTGCACCTGCAAAATCTTTTAAGCTTATCACCTGTTAGAATGCAGTGAGGCAGTTGAGAAAGTATGGCTGGTAACTAAATCCTCGTTTTGGAATGTACTGCATGAAAACACAGGTAGGAGGAAGGAAACCAGATATGATGGATCCTAAGACCAAAAGGTGTCTTTAGCTCACAATACCCATAATCTTTATCAGGTTTACTCCCCTTGTCTGCTCAAGCTAAATAAAATAGTCACGTGTGCAAACCTTTATGACATGTACCCCTGTTCCAACTAGGTTGCTGTATCCAAACTTCTAGGTCAGGTTTCATGTCTGGGGAGGAGAAATGAGATGCACAGGTTTACCCCATCCCAAACAATCAGAGAAGCATGATTAGAACCAGAAACTCTCTAGCTTCCCAAGGCTGAATCTTAAGGCTTAAAGATACAAAAAGAACTGCTGTCTGTAGTTTATGTAAGAAAGAATAGCACCATTATCTGCCCACCCAACTTGTGGCTTCTTCTGACCCAGAGCTCACTGAAAAGGCTGTATTTAATTTTTGGGGGGGAACTGAGGATCAAATTTGGGTCCTTGCACTTACTTGCGAGGCAGGTGACAGAACCACTGAGCTAAATCCCTCATCCAAAAAGGTTGTATTTATTTCCATTTTCTCTAACCATCTCTAACTACCCCAGTGAAACACAGCTGCCCAGTTGTTAGCCATGATGTCACATTCCTTTACCTCAATCCCCTATCTAGCCACCAATGGTCCTCAAATATAGTCACAGTATGGTTAGAACTCACAGCTCCAGAACAGCTAGAGGAGCTAAGTTACATCATCTTTGGACCACTCAGCTTATACCTTAAATATGACTTTGGAAATATCTCCATCCCAGCCATCCTGCTGATTCTCCTCCTGCATTAGTGTCCTAATGAGGCCACAGAGGGGAAAGGGTTTGTTCTTAATTTTTAGGTACTATGGGAGAAGACACAGGAAAGAACTGAGTCGATGGTGTCAAGAGTGGTTATATGGGATTGACTATATATATGTCCCTTTGGTGTGGACATTACTGGCACTAGAGACTCAGGCTAAGGAAATAAGCACTGGCTCCATGAGCAGTAGTGGAAAGACTACTGCAGAGAGCCCCAGAGAAGGAACAGGGCACCTGTAAGGTATCAGACAGTGCTCATTCCTAAGCATGTGTCCATGTCCTCAGCGGTACCCAGCCAGTCAGCTGTGGAGAAATTCATGCAGAGAGGATAAAGTTGCGCCAAATAATGGTATTTATGCTATTAGATATTGTGATCTCATCTGATCCCAGATGAAGGAAATGTAGTTCTCACATCTCTTAAAATTTTCAAAGCTCTTTATTTAGGTTTCATAGTAACCCTGTGTGGGTGAGGGAAGGTAGCAGCATTATTCACTTCATACATAAGAAAACTGAGGCTGTGTGATTTGCTCAAAGTCACAATTAATAACAGAGGTGAGATTTAAAAGTGAATCTTTTAACTGTAAGATTCTTTCCCCTAAACCACAGATTTACCAAGATTACTTACAAATGTATGCTTAAAAAGCAAACAGGGAAATGAATTATTTTCACCCATAACCAGGGAATACATGACCACTAACAAAAATGACTGTGCACACCCTGGAAGACTTTTGCCTGATTTTAAAGGTTTGGGATACTAAATATGTTAGGAAAAACTAAGACTGTTGCACTATACATTTGGGTAGTTGTCTTCACATCTTCTTTTCTTGAAAAGAAAACATTCTCAGGCAAATGTGTCCAGTTAATGATCTGAAATCTGAAGCCATAATTTAGGAAAAAGTCTGGCAAGGAGTCCTGCAGTAGGACATATGTTCTTGTATATTTTTTCAAAATTCCCTGGGAAAGAAAGAAAAAAAAGAACATTTCCCAGTGTGAGCCATATGTTTATAGCTATATTGGACTCTCATTTCATGTATGTGCTTCCATGCCATATTCTAATTTTACAGAAGTGCCAGCTTATCAAACACCAATATATCTGAGCTAAAACAACCACCACCAACAGGAGTAAGGATGAACATGGGGTGTCACGCATGAAGGCAGAGATATTAATAGCATAAGCAAATAAAGGTTTATATCTTTGACTTAGTTAATTTATATTGTATCCTATTCTATGAAAGCCTTTATGTAGCTTATTAAAAAATTAAAAATAAAAAGGGAAAATGGTTTAAAAAATGGGGTAGGGGAGGATAAACAAATCAATAATAAGGTCTTAAAAGTACAAAGCAGAGGGCTGCTGATTCCTATGTGCACAACTGTGAGGCACGGTTCATAAAGCATATACTGTACTGTGAGACATCACCCTGAGTTATACAAGGTGGCTGTACTTATGGGCTAGCTATAGTTGAACTTGATTTTTCTAGCAGGAAAACCTGGTTAGGTCTGCATTTAACAAATCAGCTGTTGAGAAAAAGCACAATATTTTCTGCATAAAGTCCAGATAAGACTTTTTTCCCTTAAACAATGGATCTCCCTTATGGTAAATACAGTAATGAATTTCACTGGGCTCTTTTTCAAGAAGGCTTCAATGGAGACCAATGATACTTAAACAAAGTGCAAGTCATTAAAAATAGTTGTGTGGAGAAAAGTGGGATTTAAATTCAACAGAGATACGAAAGTCACACTTTGCAAACACTCCTTAAAATATTTACTCAGTCATTTTCTAGTCCACATTTCATCACTCAGTGAGTGATTCTATGCCTTCTCAATATACCCTAATTACAGTAAGGAAATCCATCAACCATATGGAGGACTTACATTTCCAAAAGCAAACTGAAACACTGTTAACGAATGAAGAAGAGGTATACGCTTATAGTAGTGGCATGGTAACTTCAGGTTAGAGTTAGTGAATGGTTTCCCAAGAGAGGATATAGCTAGATACTGCACGAGTTATCAAGCTAGGATGCATAATATTTACTACTGGAAGTCTTAAACAGCAATTGATACTGATGTCTCTACAGTAAAATTAGGAGATGCACTAGATCAGAGACGGTGAAACCTATTAGAGATCGAGTGTCAAACCACACTCCACACCCACTTACTTACTGCAATTAAACCGGAATACTGAGGTTTTAGTTTAGAAAAAACAACTACATTAACATCTTTTGTCTTTAAAGAAAAATTCAATAACACGCATGCCAGTGGTTCATCACAACTGCACTAGATCATTTCTTGAAGTCTCCACTGTAAAATTCAGATTACAAATGTGGAAAAGAGCAGATAATGTATAATAACATTTGTTAATTCATAGAACAGGAAACTTCTGGGCTCATAAGAATATGTTTACCATATTTACTAATTTATCTTGTTAAAAGTATTAGCTACAATAGAGTTTGGTTTAGCATGTTAATATAACTGATACATATGAGAGGTTTAATAAATATGAAGTATTACTTTAAGAAATCATTAAAGTAATCTACTTTACGAGCATTGAATTATCTTTGCTTCCTTCTTACATCTTTGCTTCATTATACTTTTCCAGAAAAGTCACATCCTTCTGAGGCGAGTGAGCCACCAAGATTAAAATGAAAGTTAGTGCCAAAAGGTTATCCTATCCAAGAAATTATAAGATAAGAACAGGGTACGTTAATGATTGACCTGAAGAAGTTTGATGCCAAGAGGTCTCACATCAAAATTTGGGAAAACATCTGAGTTCACTTCAAACCTGGCAGGGAACTCAAGGACTTTACCACATGTGAGCAAGTGAGCTACTGCCAATTGCCATCTTGCAAAAATGCATCACTGGCTTGTTACACCGTTTTCTCAGAGTCTCTAGGTTTATAACAGGTCTATAAAGAAGCCCATATACACACGGGGGGCGGGAGGGCGATTACGGAGAGGGAAAGAGAAAGGAGAGAAGGAAAAGGGTGAAAAAAAACTACTCTGTATAGGGTGAAAGCAAAACAAAGCAGGGCTGTGATGGGAGTAGAAGGGGGACTCCAGAGTCGAAAAAGTACTACCGAGTAAGAGGAAAGGTGAGCGATCCTCTGAATTAGGGTTATTAGAGATCCACTAGCAATGTATCCAGTTGAAATAATTAATGGTTGACACACAACTGAATCACATGCTTGTTCATTACAGAACTTTTCTAATAATGACAAACTAGAAATAGCTCCAAATGTCTCAAAATAAAGAACTGGTAAATTGAATTGTGGTCATTTATGCAGTAGAACATCTATCATGATGCTAATGGTGCTGCGAGCAAAACATTGAAGAACACATAAAAATGTGTACAAAAATTTAAAAAACATTTTAAAAATGCAATTTATGAAATAATATGAGAATGATAGAAAAAGTGAACGTTCGTTTTTAAAAAAACTATTACAGTAAATGATACATTGTCATTATTCACCCCTCAAAATACTACCTTCATTTCGAAAGCACTCCTCACCGCCTTCTTGCCACTTTTTGAAACAGATCTAGAAGTCCTCTTTCATGAGTGTCTTTAGTTGTGCTGCTTTAATGTACTGAATTGATTCAAAAGGTTTCATTTTGACTGTAAGAAATACCCAGAGTTGCACGGCGCCAGATTCAGTGAATAAGGAGGGTGAAAACGACTATGTCTTCATCAGCCTGCCTTTCCACTGGATGGCACTTGGCAGCAGCATTTATCGTGTTTCTGAGCACGCTTCAAAAAGCTGCTCAGGAAAGAGGACTTCCTCAACTACTTCAGAAAGTGGCCAGAACGATGCGTTAAGTGTGTTCAAAGTGAGAGGTGGTATTCTGATGGGGATGAATGGCAAAGTGTTTTACCTTTGCAATAATTTTTTAAAAAATTTAAACATTAACTATATATTTTGATCACCACTTTACATACCATCTTTAAAAAGAACAACCTGGATGGTAAGATTATAGGTGATTTTTAATTTTTAAAACTATTAAATATAGGTAATTTTTTTCTTCTTTCAAAATGTTTTAAAATTAAATTGTTACTTAGGACAACTGCAAGTGAACAGAGAGAGTATTACCCTGGCAGTTTCATCATCACCAAATCCTGGGCAAAAGATCTTCTTTGATATCTCTTTTCTCAAAAAAGCTATGACACTAAGGTTTTCCCCTTAGCGACAGTGCCACCTTATGATCAAAATTAGACCAAACATCCATATTAACTTTTAGATAGTTTTTCTGGAATACATATAATCAAAAAAAGAAAGGGCACATTTTAAGAAACATTATTATTTATATCCATTCTTGTTTTGAGCCAAGAGTAGGATATCTGAAAGATTTGCAAATGCTGCTTAAGGTACCTCTGAATTCAGTTCTGCTGGCGCCCCTCCCCCATAACTGCTGGCTGTTCCCCCTAATTCCAGCTAATTAGATGGCCCCTCCCGATAGCTGTAGTGATGGAGCAAGAGACTGCACAGATTACAGCTGCCAAGAAGACTACTGTTTCTTGGAAGGCTGGAGCAGCTAGAATAAAGATAAATGTGCTTAAGTGGAAAAGGGAAACACAGATATGAGAGCTCTGTTGGAAGAAATTTTTTCCAAAGGCCAGTGCCAACTTTTGATGACTTATAAATCTAAATAGGAAAGCCAGCTCTTCTGGGTTTCAGCACAATGTTTCAAATAATATTAAGTAAATATATTTAATTATCACCATTTTAGAAATAGGGTATTTAATGTGGTGGAAAAGAGTCCATGAAAAGCCTTAGCATTCTGAAGCAATGGAGATGGCTCAGTTATGTACCTCAAGAGTAAAAGAGTCTGAAATCCCTTTGAAAAGCTGTAAGTAGATATTACTTTGTGGTACCTCAGTGCACTAACCTGAGTTCTCAGTGTTCCGCTGTCTGAGCGTGCCACTGATAAGGCAGGCCATCGCCGCACACCTTGCTGTGGTCACGATGCCCACCCCCAAAGCGCCACAGCACTGACTTCCGTGGTAGCCCCTTACACTTGAGCCTTCAGAAAAGAAGGAAGCTGTTTCTGAGGCTTTTTTACCCCAGACATCAGAATGCACGTACCAATCATTCCCTAAAATATTCTTCCCCCAAAACACTTGTCACACACACAAAAGAAAGGCATCTTTTTCAATCTTTGAAAGTCAAGACCTCACAGGAGAAATGACTGAATCCCTTGGCTACGTAATGTTTCATTTTCTGAAGTTGATGCCAAACTGTTAAATTTTTATTCTGAGATACATAGGAAATTATAAGGGCTGCTGTCACAGTTTAAAGAGAAACAAAGTCTTCCCTGTATTGACTTTCAATTATTCCTACCTTAATTTCAAAGACTTTTAGGTGAAATTTTCTATAGCACAAAGCCACAGGACTTTTGTAAACAGCTTCCCTACAATCATCCAGGGTAGGGCTGGTGGTGTGTCCCTAGTTTTACTGGGTGTCATGCCTGCAATCCTGATGCTCAGAAATCATACATTTCTTTTCCTGCATTATCACAATTAGACTTCATGGTATAGGGCTTTGTTGAATGTTTCTTTGAGATCAAGATTGTAGTAGGAAACAGGTGGAATGTTCTTTTGTTTATATGCCCACCTGGAAAAAATTTGATTTATCGTGTGGAGGAGGGGAGATAAAAATCTAAACTAAGTATTCCAGATAAGTCAAGGCCAGTTAGCAGGAAATTAAACAGATTCCATGCAACATTCACCCATTCAGCAAAGGTGATGCACTTGGGGCCTCAGAGTCTGATACTATCGCATTTACACGGTCATCAGCATGATGAAATTCAGATTAGTTCTCTAATCAGCACAGACTATTTCAGCACTACATCTAATAAATATTCCAAGCAGTGCAGAAAACCTCCTGTGTTCATAGCTCATGCCGCTGACCGCAGCAGCCTCTATGGAGCACACCTTCGCCTGCCTCCAACTTCCTTCCCGGCCCACTTTAGCTGGGAGATATCTGTAAAAGGAGGTGGGGGCCAAAGAGGGAAAAGAGGGTGGGAAGGAGAAAAAAGATGAATTATAGGAGTACAATTAATAATAACTAGGCAATTTATTTTTGTTCCTTAAATGGAAAAACTTAACATTCTATACCTTTTGTTCTTAACATATCTAAAAGCCATTATTAGATTATATTTTTGGTATAAATTTATAGGCAAAAAAGTATTTGTCTTATTAGTGGATTTTTAATATTCATAGCCTCTGTATGGATCCAAATGAGGCCAGTACAAGCTGATGCTCTGCTTCTGGTTTTGCTCTCATACAAGAAATGCATGTCCCTTTTGTAGACTACAGAGTCTATCCAAAAAATGTATACATCAGAAAAAGAAAAATCTGTATAAATATTTTAATACTAAATTTACTGTGACTTCATGAGATTAATACAAGTTACCTTTGGCCTCTGCAATTACAAAAGGTGCTCACGAGGTGGTGGCCCTTAGCTTCCAGACATTTATATATAGTATGGCGAACTGCTGAAGTGTGAACACATTTTTTTTGGAGGACTCTGTATTTAATGCTACATTTTCTTCCTTTTTGTTGGTGACTTTGCTGTTTAAATTGGTCTAAAGCATAATGCCAAAGGGCTATCTAGCACTCCTGAGCACAAGAAAGCTCAGGAAAAATTTTCATGGAGAAAATCCATACTACAATAAGCTTTGTTCAGGCAGGAGCTATAGTGTTGTTGGCCCTGAACTGCATGTTAATCAATCAGCAGTATACAAGGGCTGGGGATTTAGCTCAGTGGTTCTGCTGCCTACCTTGCAAGTACAAGGACCCGAGTTCAATCCCAGTACCAAAAAAACCCCCCAAAAAAACACCAAAAACCCAAATCAAAACAAACAAAAAACAAAAACAAAATACACACACACACAAAAACCCAGTATATATAAGACAATGTGTCTTAGAACACAAACACACACAAAACATGGTTATATACTGATCCACTGATGCAGATTTTGTGACTAAAGGCTTGCATGAACCTAACCTTGTATATCCCCTATGAATAATTAATAGTTCAGTATTCCTCATACAGAATTCACAGTAGATTTATAGAACATTAACTATTAAGAACAATAAAAACTGACTATAAGTCAAAATGCTGCACCTGATTAAGACAAAAACATTCAGGCATGCCTACAATTCTAACACTCAGGAGGCTGAGGCAGAAAGATCATCACAAGTTTGAAGACAGCCTGAACTATATAGCAAGACTCTGTCAAAACAAAACAAAACAAAACCAAAAAGCCAAAACTGGGCTAGGAACTTAGCTCAGTGGCATTGTGCCTGCCTTTGAAGCACAAGGTCCTGAGTTGATCCCCAGTTCCACAAAAGAAACAAACCAAAACCAAAACCAAACCAAACAAAAAGTCAACTATTAATGTTTGTCATTGTCTTGGACTGTTCATGGTAAAGAGGAAGTATGCTAGTTAGGTAGCTTTCTATTCTGGTTTTATTTTTGTTTGTTGGTTTTTTGTTTGTTTTGTGATACTAGGGATGGGTATTAAATGATGGCCTCATGTATGCTAGGTAAATGGTCTACCATTGAGTTATACCAGCTCTTTTAATTTTTATTTTGAGATAGGGTTTCACTAAGTTGCTCAGGCTGGCCCTGCCCCAGTCTCCCAAGCAGCTGTGACTACAGGCATGAACCACTACCCCCAGCTGGGACTTCCATTCCTTATTAGGCAAACACTTCTGCCTTCCAGAATAATGTGCAAGATGTAAAAGATAGGGTCTGAATCACATTCTCTTAATTAAAATTAAATGTATGCTTTGAAAAAAATTATGCCAGAGAAAGGTACTTTAATCAATAGGGACATTCAAAAAGCCAGAGTAAGTCAGGAACATTACGTAAAATATTCAAGGATGTTATTTACAAAAATGTGCCTGGAAAACTACCAAAAGGTATTAAAATGGGGGGAGGGAGTAGGGAGGGAGAGACGAAGAGGGAGAGAGGAAGAGGGAGGAGGGGGAATTGGTCTTCACCTCTTAGCAATAGCAGCAAGCATTTATGACACACCCATCCTTAACAGGATAATGTAGCCTCTAGATCAGATGACAGTTTAGGTCACAAAAATGCTTAGAGTCAGAACAATCACAGCGGTAAGTTGGAGAACATATTTACATTCTCAGAAATAAATCTTGCTACTCATTGTTATGAAGTATATATGTAGTATTATTTAAATACTAAACCCTAACCCCATGGTGTATTTTTTCATTTCTCTTGATGCAAATTAGAGATTCAATCGACCAGTAAGTATATGCAATATATACAGCATTTCTTTATATTATGCTGTTAAGGGCTCTGTATTTTCTTACTTTCTTTAGGACTCTTCCTGTGCTTATGTATTAGGATGGCAAGATGGCAATGAGGGTAGTACACTTTGACGACGAGGATGAATACCACACACCTAGCTTGATGAGAAACCTAAGCAGAAGAGCTTCCTCAGGTTTCTCTATGTCATGCAGGCTAAAGATGGCCTCCAACCATCATGACCTCCAACCAGTGGTACTCCTGTTACCACTACGTGAGATGCCTTTTATGCTCTTTATCACAATGCTTCCACACAATAACCTTATGAGTCAAGTATTACTGCTCATATTTTCCAGAAGAGGAAATGAAAGCTCTTAAAATGCTAGTTGTCATGCTTGTAACTCTGTCCAGCTCTGTATGGGGCTCCAGGTGCACTCAGGAGCCCAGCAGCCCAGGGTGTCACAGAGCACCCCATGTTTCCTCGAGCTCAGGCTCACTGAGATGAAACTCTGCTGCAAAGGGGCCCCTGCTCTCTGCTGCACCTGTGCTAAGGCAAGGCCACTGTGGAGGATGCAGTTCTGTGCCAAGGCTATGGTTTCCTGTCACTGCAGAGTCCACTGGTTGGTGACATGTTCATAAGCTTCAGCATGCTCATAAGTGTGAAAATTTGTCATCCCAGAGTTTTATACACATTCGAATGAAAATCTCTTTCACAGCATCTCTCTCATTTTCAGGTACCAGTTTCAGGACCAGGCTGGAGGATGATTTGTGATGGGCCTGCTACAGTGGCAAAATTTGCCCATTCCATCAATACCAATGCTCTACTCTTTGAGCCACGGTACCTTCTGAAGTACCTTTCTGTTCTCTTTTTAGTGTGACTTGTTCCAACTCAGATTTGAAAGGTCCTTTTTACAAATAGTTGAATTGTGTTCCTACCAATAAAGAGAGTCACCTTGAGATTTCTAACATTTATTTTCCTCTTAAGTAAAAATTTGTATTACTACAGATTGATGAATGCATCACAAATATATTAAAACTACATATTTGGTAAACAAAAGACTTCTCTGATGTTTTGTTTGGTATAATGAAAAGTCCTAGAAGACTTCCTAGCCGCCACTTAAACCTTAATGGCCACTTACTATGGACTGGAAATTGTCTGCAAGATGAGGGAAAAATACCAAGAGATCTCTCTCGCCACCATCAACTCCAAAATTCTATAAATCTATGACAAATTTAATACCTCACATGCAAGTTTTTTGAAGTGTCCAAGCCATTTCCTTGAAAAGCTACCATGTGACTCTGAAAAGTACACTTTTATCCACTAGGATCCCATTCATTCTGATCAGTGGTTTATCTAGGCTATTTATTTGAGGAGTGGGATTAAAGTGAAGATCTGGACTCAGAGGAAGGTGGAAAGTGCAAAAAAACTATGGAGTGTGGAAGGAATTCATGGAGTATGGGAGGAACTTAAGACAATATCATACTGCTTAAGAGAGGGGGAAGAAAGACAGAGACAGAGAAAAATAAATGCATTCCCATCACTACTATAAACAGGTAGCATGTACTTGCTGCTTTTGATGTGCTAGGCAGGCAGAATGCTAACCATGTCATAGCCTGATATGATGTAGAAGGCTACAGAGGCTGAAGCAGAAGGAAGCGTGAAATACGATGAGTTTTTAGAATATAGAATAAACTGTTACGCATTTAAATTCATGAGAGTATATAGATGCATGGGAAAAGAATATGACAAATATTCACCAAACATGAGTTGACCCTAGACAGGGAAAAGGGGGACATTCACATCTTGGTCTGCATGGAAAATGAGTTTTCCTCTGTGCTAGGAGCTGGCACATACAAAGGTTAACAGGATACATTCTCATAACATGGTTCTATTCTGGAAATGTTAACAAGGTTGAGCCTGCCAGTAGAAAATGGCTGGCTGTCTCCTTAGCTAGAGCCATTCTGGTTCCCAGTCTGCATCTAGGGAAACCAAAGAAGGGTAAGCCTGGTATCTTGGCTGCCAGACTGATGTTCTCTCTGCCAGGCTGGGCATAGTGTTGAGTGGCTGAACACCAAGTGGAAGTTTTGCCAAACAAGTGCAAATTGCTAAAGTGCCGGTATCAAAGCAGCACTTGCTTGTGCATGGATATTGTGTAGTTGAGTTAACAGATGCCACATCCATTGCTGTCATACCTGGCAGTGGCCCAGAAGTTGCCAGGCCCCCTCAGACACACAAGGATGCAGGAAGAGGCAATACCAAAACAGAAAGCACTCTGCTAAGCTTGAGTGATCACAGCTGCACACCAGCTGTTTGCTGGCTGGATCTATTCAGCTTTTTTAATCTAGGGAAATATGGTAGAACACTCAAGAGAGAATGTAAATACCAGGAAAAAAATAATTTTAATGTAGGAAAGATCTTGGAAGACACACAGGCCAAAGGTTTTCAGCCTAGTTCAAAGACCAGGAGTTTTACAAAAGTACCAAGAATGAAAATATAGAGTTGTACATTTAAAAAGAAGATTCTGTGGCTAACACAAGTTACAAATCCCAACATCCACTCTTTTTACAAAAAGGGGCCTGGGGTGGGCCATGGATTTAACTCAGTGGTGACACACCTGCCTTGCAAATGCAAGGTCCTGAGTTTGATCCTTGGTACTAGAGAGAGGAAAAAAAAGGAAGAATATGGGGGAAAAACACTTTGCCTGATACTGCTGTGTGTACAAAGAACTCACGTCACATAAGGACAGAGACCCAAGAATCAATACCACAAGGTAAGTATATACACATATTTTACTTTATGATGGACACTGGGGTGGGGAAATAAGACTTACTTCATTGTCTTGTAAGGTTAACTTTGTTTTGTGATATTCTGTCTGGTATCATAACTGCTCATATCTTAGTTACTCTGACTTTGGATGAATTCTTCCGATCAATTTTGTATTTGCTTAAAGTTTTATAAGCATTAGAAAAGAAATATGCTCCTTCTGACTATTCAGGTATCACACAGAAGTATTTTTCTTTAAATACAGAAGGTGGGTGGAAAATCAAAGTATGCCGGCATGTTGCTGTATCTGCTATTGAAAATTTGGTACTAAGACTAACTTTAAAAGTAATATAGTGCCTACATAAGCACTACTTATGGTAAAATGCCCTCTTCTGTCTCGTACTTTGCTAAAGGGGAAGGCTTTACATGGATTAGCTTTGCAATTGTCCTGCTTCATTAAAGACATGTAAAGCAGTGTCACTTGTTTTACTTTTAGTGTGTGTCTGAGCTCATTGCTAGCAGTTTAGAACTCAGGTCATTAGACTAATGCCTGATGTAAGGTTTTCATCACATAAACATTTACTGACCTTGCTTTATGATACTAGTACCACCTCTAGACTTCAGGAAATACAGATATCTTTTGAGTATCCTGTTATGAATACCTGAAATTCCAAAAGCAATCACTTACACTAAAGTACCCTACTAATAGACTGCTGAACTTTGAATACTTGTGTTTGGATCCTATTTGCTCCAATGAGTTAATTCTTTTAATTATTATGACAACAGCAAAATAACATCTTTCTTCAATTTGGAAGTTAGTTGCATTATATTATTTAAAATAATTTCTGTGCCAAGAATATTAAAGCCTGACAATTTCTGCTAGTACTTTATAAGTTAGTCCTGTGAAATGACTGTAGAGATAGAATTTCAGGCTATTGGGTCATCTATTCTTTTATAGATTTTCTAGCACTTTTATAATATAAAATCAAGTTCTTCTTTATCAGTTAATTAAACTAGAGAGCAATGCAATTTTGGATTAAGTAAGCATCTCAATTATCTTATCTAAATCATGCCAACAACGGAATTGGGTGCAATTACCAGTGATCACTTCTAACTTTATAAAAATCTATTGTATTTGTCAATGATCAAAGTGGAAGGCTGAAGATGACAATTTTTTTTTCCTTAAGTTTCACTACTGTGACCACTGCTCATCTTGTTTATTCTAAAATCTACAGCGGTGGTTCTCAAGGTGTGATCAGATAATCTTTGGGATCTCCTAGGCCCTTTCAGCAGCTTTGTTAGGTCATAATTATTTTCATGATAAAGACCTTATTACCTTTCTCACTGCTTTGGCATACATCAAGGCAATAGCATCAGATGGCACTTGTATTTCTGGTAGTGTTCACTGGCACATACTAAAAGTAAAATACCACTGCCTTACAGGCCTTTAAGTAAGCAATACATTTTCTTCATGAAGACATTAATTTTATTAAACCTTGCCCTCGAGTATAAGGCCTTTTTACTATCCTGAGACAAAATGGGAAGTATGTTTAAAGGACTTCTGCAACGTATTACAGAATGATAGTTGTCTCAAGGAAAAGCTCTGATGAGACTGAGTGCCAAGCTGAGTTTTTACAGAATGCCATTTCCACGTGAAAGAACCAATGGACAAATTGTGATCATTCAGTCTGGGTTCTCTGGCATCTTTTTGAGCATAAATGCAGGGGGTCTGTCGCTTCAAGGAAAACAGCTGATGCAATTTGTTGCCCAAGAAAACTTTATACAGACAACACTTAGAATTTTAGAAAGGTGACATTCTCTCAGGGGTGTTAAAAATTTTCCTGATGAGACTGATGGCGATACTAGCAAATGTGTTATCATTATATGATAAAATAGTATTTGGAAGATCTGCATTTCTCAGTAAGCTGATATTTTACCAACATCAAATATCTCACATTCTTACTTAGAGGCGAGACCTAACAAGGTTGACCTCTTCGATGTGGAGAGGACCGTGGTTGCCAGAGCCTGGGAAGAAAAGCTGGGGGGATGGAGAACAGTTAATGGGTATGGGTATGTAGTTGGATAGGAGGAATAACTTCTAATGCTCTATCACACAGTAAGGGAGCTATGGTTCACAACAATTAAATGCGTATTTCAAAATAGCTTATAAAGAAGAATCTTAATGTTCCCAACACAAATAACAAATGTTTGAGGTGATGGATATAGCAATTACCCAGATCTGATCACTTTGCACTATATACATATACTAAAGTGTCATTTTACCCTACAGATATTTACTATTATTATGTGTGAATTAAAGATTTTTTTAAAAAAGGTTTGACAAATGTAAACCAAAAGCTAAAATGTCATCAGTTACCACACTGAATAAAATATGGAACTAAATAAAAGGAAATTTTTAGTTCATTTTTTATAGTGTAATGTGATGGTTAAGTTTGACTATTTTAATCTGATTGGCTTGGGTGTGCCTGGGTGTGTCATGGAGGGATAACCCTGTCCTCTCTGGCACTGTTCCCCAGCTCTGGTTCTTAGCTGCTATGAACAAAGCAGCTTTGCTCCACTATGCCCTTCTACTATGGTGTTTCTGCTTTGAAGCAGCCAACCATGGACTGAATCCTCTGAAACCACAACCAAAGTAAATCTCTCTTTTAAGTTGTGAGTGTCAGGTATTGTGTCTCAGCAAAAGGAAAGCTTTCTAATACATAGACAAAAATATGGCTCCCTTCACCTCACCCCTAGTATTTGTTATCCAAAAACAAAAGAAAAAGAGATATCCACATATTCATGAATGGTTACTACATTACTACTGGTAATACTTAAATCATCTCCTTTCACAAGACTTTCCACTTCTAATAGCTAACTTCACCTTACTCAGGAAACAGTCTCGGTATATATTTGTTCCATCATCTTTCTGTCCCTATGCTTGCCCTCAATGTTATAAATCCCATCTCCGCCTTCTCATTGTGCTATTCTTCTCCTCCCACATTACCTTGCATGACTGGTCAGAAAAGCAATTCTTAATTGGGCAATTCTGTGGCCTCAAGGCTATGTGGCAAAGTCCTAAGTAGGAATGCAGAGAGGGTGTTGGGTGTGTGTGTACGTGCTCCTACCATCCAGTAGACACATGGAAGAGATGATGTTAAATATCTTACTATGTAAATATAGAACTGCATCTATAACCAAGAATTCTCAGGTCCAAATGTCAACAGTGCTGCAAATGCAAAACACTGCCTTAAGAGGCAGGAAAAAAAATGTGCAATAATGAAATATAAAACCTTTGCTTTTTGGTGCTGGGGATTTAGCTCAGTGGTTTTGCTGCCTGCGTCACAAGCACAAGGTCCCAAGTTTGATCCCCAGTACACACACACACACACACACACACACACAAAACTTTGCTTTTTATCTTTTTCTAACTTCCTCCATTTTTCTCTTTAAAGAGAATGTCTGACAGCACAGTATAACATATTCTCATGGCTATTAGGCTATGTTGTGTATAAACCAGAATTTTAAACCTTGTATCTCCATCTTCTACTTATGTAACTTTTGAGCATCTACTTCTCCGAGCCTCATATCTATCACCTAAAAATACAGGGAAAATAAAAATAATACTGGTTCAGTCTGGCAATAAGAATTAGACGTAGTGCATTTAAAACCTAGCATATTGACAGACATATAGCAGATGAACAATAAGTGAACAATGATGCTATTGATCCTGTCATTTAATGAGGACTCACTGTCTTCATTAGTTGCTGTAGGAAAAAAACAAGGGAAAGGAGCACACTGACAGTATATACACTGAGGTGGAAGATACAGCTTCAACCTCATTTCAAGTGACTAAAATACATTCTAAAAAAAAAAAGTGTAAATGCACATTTAGGTCTGGGACCTGTCTTTCCATATCTGCGGTGTATGTCCCTTAGTATACTTTTAACTCCAGCCATTACCATATCTGGCATTTTGACTGTAGAGACATAGACAAACACAATGTCAGAAGATATTGAGCTCAAGAAGCAGCCCAATCTAAATCTAAATTATTTCACTGTCTGTTTAGATTCTTGTTTGCATTTGATGTAAATAAGAACAGTCAAGCCAGGCATGGTAGTGTGCACCTGTAATCCTAGCTAGTCCAGAAGCTAACACGGGAGGATCATAAGTTCCAGGCCAGCCTGGGCAATACAAGCAAGGTCCTATTTAAAAAAAAAAAAAGTCAATAAATAACATAAAATAAATAAGAACACCCAATGCACAACAAATAGTTGTGGTTCACAGACTTCGCCAGAAACTTTTAGGATTGAGTTTTTTGTATTCCTTCAATGCCCTCTTTAACTTATTCTTTCCATTCAGAGGACTTAGCATTAAGTCTTGCTTGAATGCGGACCCAGGCCAGCAGACCAGTAGCTCGGAGTGAATGGGCTCTGGGGGGAGCTCCTGCCTCACAAACACATGCAGCACAGTCCAGGCATTCTCTTCTTAGGAAGACTGTACAACTCTTTTCCTTTAAAGTGACAGTTGTGTATCTCCAGGGTCTGAAGAATGTGCAGTTTAGATTCTCAAATCTTCCTCCAGAGCCCTTTATCCTGTTTTTGATCTGCTCACCGGGACTTTCTATTTTAGAGAATGTGCAGATTTTTTCCATTTCATTAAAATGGCAGTGCTCATTCTAAAATAAGTTGTTAGGTTATTAAAAATGTGATTTTCCTCCCACACATTAGCTGCATTTTGAAGAGTGGAATCTTTCCTAGGATTCAGTGAAGAGGAAAACGAAACTATGGGCCACTTCCCAGTGATACATTAAAATGACTACTGAACATAACTATATTATTTATCTAACTTTAATCTGTGTAATTAGCTTGGCTCTGGTGCCATGCCCTTTTGTGCTTTTTAGCACATTCATCTTATATACTGCAGGAATAATGAAACAGCAATTTTGCTGATCATATACCAAGTGCATCTTTTTATATATTTAGCTTATAGTAAGCAAAGATAATTAAATTTATAATTACATTCAAGAAGCTGTGCAATCTATATAATTTATATCATACTGTATGCATATCTCCACAATCCCTGGTAGAGAAACAAGGTGCTTATACTCCTGCTTCCTCCAACAACTTGCCTTCCCCACTGGGGAGTTACCACCCATGACCCTTCATGAACCGAAGAATGGATGTCAGCTTGAAACTCAGGAGAGGAAAGAAGGCTCCCCTAATTGGTGCCGATATGATTCAACCACCTTTGAAAATTACCTGTTAAGACTGGTCTTTGTACCAGATGTTCCCGAAGTAAAGACACACACATGCATGTCGAAGAGGGGAGGTTGTCACCTTGGGCTTTTCCAACTTACCATGTCCTCAGTCAATCCTGGCTTCAAACTGACCCAAGTTTTTCCTGGGCCATGGCCAATGTTAGTCCTTGCTCACTGAGAGTTGTTTATTTTTTTTGAATGGTTTCTAACATAGATGGAGAGGTAGGGGACCTTTCTTTTCTTCAAACGGGATATCTCGTGATGCCACCATAAACACTCTTCTAGCTCCCTCCAGGGAACTATTCTAAATTGCTAACTGGGGGAGAGGGATGTGAAAAGGCAATGCAAGCAATGAGAGTTCATGAATTTTTACCAGACATATTCGATATTTGTTAACAATGGTGGCAGGAGCTGGGGGAGGGAGGGTAAATGAAGCTTAGTGAGCAACTTGGCCAACAGCAGAGAGCGAGAAGGATCTCACCAACCAAAGCAGGTCTGGGGAGGCAAATAAGGTCTCCACGGGGAAGCTGGCGTATTCCAGAATACTGCTGAGGGGAGGAGGAGCTGAGGGCTGTGGAGGTTATGACTGCTGCCGCTCCACTGATGGCTGAGCACAGCCCCAAATTATCCATTTCCAGCTTTTGTAGCCACTTTCTATGAACACGGCATTCGTCTAAGCTACGGTGGAAATGAAGGTGACATGAGTTACCCGCTGACCTCCATCACAGCTTCGGTTTCATCTCCTGTAGTTCGCCAGGACCTTAAACCAAAATCAGCTCTGTCATAATTGAGAAAATTCCAATGTGTAATGTGTCTTTGCGTGCGTCTGTCTTTGGGTGTGTGTGTTTATAAGAAAATGAAGAAAATAAACTGGGCATCAAAACGTGATTTATTTTTAAAGTTAATTTGGAGAACCCCTAAACTCACATGAAGTTTCCCAGAGTAAAAATTTTTGCAACAGTTAAGAAAGTACCTTTTAGACCTCAGGAAGCAACATGCCCCTCAGGGATCATCTGAAAACATTTTCAAATGTGCTCATTGCATATTCGATCTAAGGCTGCCGAACTGTAGCTTGAAAATGAAACATTTTAAGCAATCTGTGACAGAAAAGGATTATGTTTGAAAATCGTCAGTGTGGTTCTGGTATTCATACAGATCCACCATATATTCTGATAATGAAAACTGGAAAAAAGAACTGAAATACATATGCATAGATATGAGTCATATATATATATATATGTAACACTTTTGTGTGTGTGTGTGTGTGTGTATATATACATATATGATTTATATAGTATCCTAATTATTAGTTTTACTGTCTTATGAGTGCTTCTAAAGTTTTTGTTACCTCTAATTCAAACTAAAAGGTCATGATATGTATAAACTGAAATTAAAAGGAAAGCTACTGTGCTTCAACTAATAATTTTTAAACAGCAAGCATTCCATAAATTATAATACTATATTCTAAATAACCTGGTAGGTATCAAAGAAAACCTATGGATAGAGACATGGATAGAAAATAGTAAAAATCACAATTTAGTTTAAATAAAATTAGAATATAAAAATCAGTATTTCAAAATCAGATAAAGAAGAGATTATCTGGTGTATAAGGTATGAATATAGATGTAAACTTTTTTAAAACCTCTATTTCCCATAGACAAGTTTAAGAAAGTTATTAACAATTTATTATATTAACATTTGCATAGCTCTTAGAATTTTCACAGCACTTTTGCAACTATTATTTCACTTTGCAGAGGCAACTAAGATAGCTTTTTATAAAACCAAAATGTAAATGGTATTTAAGTGGGAGGAAAGGTTAAATATTAGAAGTGGATAAATTTGCTCAACAAGTCAAAACATTTAACTCATTTGTTTGAAACAAAACAGCTTCAATTATATACTTCTGATCGTCTCCCTTCTTGGGCAGAAGAGGCATAAAAATAATCTCTATTTGTTTGTATCAGGAGTTAACAGTAAAGGAAATAAAATCTCAAACTTTATGAGAAGAAAATTTAACAGGTCCACAAATAGAACTTTCTTTTCCACTCCTTCACACAGAGAGGCTTCTCCCCCTGACTTGACTGTCTCTGTATGAATCTATCTGGAGTCAGGAAGCAAACTGGTTTAGGTAAATGAGCTTTGGGCAGAATAGCTTGTAGAATCCCAGCAATTCTATTTCTGCTAATGGTACCATTCATCTTTGTGGTATGGGGCTCCAAAGCTTTGGGTTTATCTTTGATTCCTCCTTCCACTCAATAACCTGCCAAGGCCTGATGGTTCTAACCGTTCTGTTCTCTTACACTGAATTTCCTTTTTTTCTGGTTCTGAAACCTCCACTCCAATACCACTAACCCTCTAACACGTCTCCACCCAACCCACTTTAGATACTTCTCACAGTCACATAGGTCTCTGTATCAGTCTCCAGTGGCTCTGATTACTAAATTCAGTGTAGAGTTTATGAATGCCATTACCTCCACACATACTTCCCGATCCCAGTACACCATCCCACCTGTTTGTGTCTTCTGCCTGTGTACCCCATTCCTAGGAACATTCTGTTCATTTTTCAGAGGTGTTCCCCAGTATCCCCTCCCTGAATCCTTCTCTGACCCCTGATACGACCTCTTATTCTTCTGAACCATATCATTTTGCTCACACTTTCCTATCTCCCTTATATAATGACATTCTTTCCTTTCTCCCTGGGAGTAGATGGTAAGCCTCCAGAAGGCAGGGACTGTATTTCCTTACTGTTACATCTCCTGCCAGGCTAGCACAGAATGCTGTGCAAATTGGAAATACTCAATTACCTGTTGAACTATGAAGAAAAGCACATACTTTTTTAAAAAAGTGTGAAAGCATATATTATTTTTAGCTCAAGTTTTTAATAAAGAAGTAGGCCTCCAGTTCACTCAAAACAGTTACTCATTCTTTTAATAAGCAATCAACAATCCGTAAATTACTTAGCCAGTGAATTCAACTCAAAGCTCTCACATACATAAGTATGAGTCATTCTGGCAGCTGGGTAGCTCTTTCCTGCTTCTAGGGTAGAGAATATTCATCTGAAAAGACGACAGAATAGCCACAAGAATAAACACGCTAACCACAGTGTCAGATGTCACAGCTGGACTAACAGCCCAAAGTTTGGTCTCTAAGCCTTGCAGGTGGCTCATTTATGTGACCGACAGAGGCAAGAGAACCAAGCTGCTCAGATCTATCTATATTCTAAAGCTGAGACCAAGCCAGTCTCCACAGTGCAATCTGCATGAGGAGTGAAGGAAGCTGTATGTACAAAATACAAACGTGTGGTAGACTTTCGACATGTGGTAAAGGCAGAAAACCTAGAGGGTTATTCATTTTTGTAATTTTAGAGAAAAACTGTAAGATTGCTCTCATTCTAATTAATGACTAACTCTACTTAAAAATTATTTGTTCTGCTGGGTGCAGTGGTGCACACCTACAATTCTAGCACTCTGGGATGCTGAGACAGGAGCATCCTAAGTTCAAGTCCACCCTGGGCAATTTAGCACCTTAGTTAGGCCCCATCTAAAAGAAAAGCTGGGTTTGTACTTAGTGAGAAGGTTCTGCATTCAATTCCCTATGTCACACATACAAAAACAAACAAAAAACCCAAAACATTATTTGTTATGCTCTACACTGAAATTTTTTTATTATTATTATTATTTAAACAAGGTCTTACTAAGTTGCCCAGGTTGGCCCTGAGCTCATAATTCTCCTGCCTTAGCCTTTCAAATAGCTAGGATTATAGATTGGCACCACTACGACCTGGCTTACACTGATTTTCTTAAGCATTCAAAGGTAATGAACCCTATTTCATTTTTTTTAAGCGTGAAAAACATTCCAGCTTTTCCAGTACTTTTGAGTACTTCGAAAATTTTCTTTCGCGCTTTCTCTGCTGGAGATCAAACCTAGGGCCTCAAGCTTATATGTGCTCTACAACTGAGCTACACCTTCAACACTTGAATCACTTTTTAAAAGATAGAGTTTTATTTTTCTATAAAATGGAATATTACTCAGCCATAAGGAGCGAGAGAATAGATTCATTCATAGGAAAATGGATACATATTGAAGATATACTCCTAAGTGAAATAAATAAGTCACACATGTGTAAATACCAAATAGTTTCCCTGGTGTGAATATTCTGCAACAATGCATAAGATTCTAATAAGATTACTGACATTTAGAAATTTGAAGAAAGGAGCTAAAGGTGTAGGGAAGGTGTGATGCGTAGGGGAAGAACAAAAAGGGAAAAGAAAAAAATGTGAGAGAATGAAAAGATGAAAATAAAGTGTTTGTAGATGGGGAGGGGAGGAGGGGGTGAAGGGAGGGCAGAGGTAAGGGGAAAAAATGAGAATCAAGACTTGCCATGTAGAGGTACATTATCCCAACAATGAATGTAACTGTACTGTATCCCTAAAATGTACCAATAAACTCAATAAAATTAAAAAAAAAAAAAATAGAGTTTTATCACTAGTATGGGAATTCAAAGAAAGGTGTAGGAACATTTGCTAAGATAATTTGGGGTCCTTTTATTTATTTGGAGATATGATACAGGAATTACACACACAAATATACAAATTTCATTTCTAGGTAATGTGCCATTTGCTCCAGAGAAAAGCACATGAGAACCAGTCGGCCTATGAAAGAAGGGAGGGAGGGCAGAAAGAGAAAAGAAAAAAGAAGGAAGAAAGGAAAGGAGGGGGAAAAGAGAAGAAAAGGAAGGAAAGGAAGAAGGCAGGGGAGAAACTGCAGGACAGCTAGAAGGACTCAGAGATGGGATGTTCAGATGGCAGTTTTTGTCTAAAAGTTTGAAAAAAGAGATGAAGACTTTTCCATCACAGAAGCTACAATTAGAAGCAAGATGAATAGATGAGGCAGTGGGTGATATTTAAGTCTTTCAAAAGCAACACAGCGTATCAATTACTATTTAGTAATTGAAGACATTTAAATACTGACATGAAAGAACCGAAAGGAACCAATAATATTTGAGTTGCTAATCAACAGGCCTATGCCAAAGACTTTTGGTCTATTGTGTTACTTAGTTCTAATGTCAATCTTAGCATACGGTATTGTTAGTTTCTAGTGTACAGACCATAAGTAACAGCTCAAAGATCTCACATCAGGTAGAGAAGCCAAAGGTTGAACACTAGCAGCCTCCATTCATTCATTCGTTCATTTACCAACCAACACGGTACTACTGAGCTCCTATGTGTCAGATACTGTGAGTGCCTAGTGAGGAAAATAGACACAGTCCTTAATTTCAAGAGTTTATCCCCTAATGAAAAAAAGCAGTCAATATACAACTAAACAAACCAGTATTTCATTATAAAATTTTATAGTATGAACAAAACGGCCAGAGTAGTAACAGAATAAAGTGGAGCATTATTAAATTAACATGGTTAGAGAAATCCAACAGAGACCAGAAGGATGGGAAAGAATCAGCAGTAGAAATAGAAAAAGTACTCACAGAAGAGGGAAGAGGACTTGCAAAGGACCCAAGACAGACCACCACAGCTCAGATCCCATGGGCAAGGAGTACAGTAGTAAAGGGAGATCTACAGGGAAATTTTGCCATGCAGAGTCATGGCACAGGGACAGCTGCAGGTTTGGGGCTTGGGCTTTAAGTACACTGGGAAGGCACAGAATGGTTTTTACATAGATCCCATTTATGTTTCTGAAAGACCACTCTACTTTCTGTATGAATATGTAATAGGAAGTAAGACGTAAGAGTAGTAAATGGAAAGATCAGGAAAAAGACTTATGCAGGGTTCCAGTGGTCACATGGACAGAGGGAGTGACAGGAGAGACACAGGAAATGGACCTCAGAAGGGCTCTGAGCTATATTTTGGTGGCAGAAACCAGATACCTTGCTGATAAAATGGATATGACAGTGACAGGGGGTGTCTCTGAATCCTGTGCACAGCTCTAAGTCTTTTACATCATTTGATTTTCATAGTATATTTATTTTTTTGGTTCTGAGGATCAAACTTGGGACCTTGTGCTTGTGAGGCAGGCAGCAGAACCACTGAGCTAAATCCCCAGCGCAATAGATTTCTTATAATGCATAGTTAGCTGTACTTGCACACGTATACAGGCATTTTAAATGATGTGTATTTTGGTAAGTAGTTCACATGCTAAAATCTCCATGTGCACACTGCTAAACTCACCCTCTTGTAACATGCTCAAAGGTACACTGTCTAGGAAGAGACACATCTTAGATGTGATGAGAAGCAAAGAAAGGTTTTCATGCAAACCACCTCGGGGTGAATTGCAGCTCTGCTATTTTGCTGGGTCTTTACAAAGAAGTCACAACTCTGAGGCTTAACTTTGTGTACACAGGGAAAGATTCTCTCACAGTTCCACTGGGAGAAGTCAATATCTTATTATAAGTCCCAGAATGCAGTAGGTAGTCAATAAATGCTAAGACTATCACTCTCCTTTCTCCCTTCTCTTTTCTTTCCTTCTCTTCCCTCCTTTCTCATTACAGTGACAAGCCATCAGTTCTTAAGTGTCCCTTTACCTGAACACAGAGTACTCTGTACAGAAAGAATATATGACTGAGTGTTACATTTAACATACTTAGGTTTGGGTCCTAAAGGGTACTCACGTGAAAGTTACACTTAATACATAAATTCTAACTGCAATAACTACCCTCACCTCCTAACTAGAAGGGCTGTCAGATATCATATAGAACATTCACTTAAATTTGGGTTTCACATAAATCAAAAATTTGTAAGTGTGGTGTGCCCCACACAATATTTGAGGAATTTTTTCACTATCTTAAGCTCAATTTTAATAGGGTACCTGTATTTTTATTTGCTAAATCTGGCAACTTTATGACTAGGCCAATCTCTACTAGGAATAAATTATTCCAGGATTCTTCCTTCAGAGCCCTGTGAGATGCTAACTCTTCACTGTGGAAGACAGTGCATCTCTCTCCGTCATGATAGTACGCTTCCACTTGTACTCTTTTTGAAATTTCAGCCTTCACTTCTCACTCCTACCAATAAACATACAATGCCCAAAGTCTACGGAGTGGTGCTATATCTGGTCACAAAGAATGCTGGGGTACGTGTGCATGTGTGTTTGTGGGTGAATATGGGGGTGTATGCACCTGCTGTGTTAAGCTTTTAAAAAGATTATGCTAACAATACACTACTGGAAATACATTTTGAAAATTTTCTAGTAGTGGCTAATTAGATTCCCATCGATATTAATAAAAGCTATTTAGATCCTATAGAGGTAGAACCAGTTACTAAATAAACTGAAAGAGAAAAGCTCTGAGTTCACAAAATAATCACTGCTGAAGAAGGTTAAGATTTGTGAATCATTCATTAAAATCAGACCATATGAAAAGAATGTGAAAGTGTAGGCCACAGCTTTCTGTGTCTCAGGGCTTCTTTTGAACATACTCAAGTGTTTTAATTTCTGGTTTTACTACTAAAGAAAAAAATTACAGGAAACCTAAGTATAGTGAACGGTATGAAATACCCACAGCATTATTTACTATGGTACTTGCTATTGTTCCACAACAAGATAAAGAACTTGTTTGCTCCAGAATGAAAGTCAACACGCTGAAGAAGTTCTGCTCATGTTTTTGCTTTTTTGAAACAAGGTCTCACTTTGTAGTTCAGGCTGGCTCTGAACTCACTATGTAGCCCAGGCTGGCCTTGAACTCCTGGTGATACTCCTACCTTAGCCTCCTGAGTGCTGGGATTACAGGCATGCGCCAAAACACCAGGCAGGAAGTTTTGGTCTTAAATAACTGTCAGTTGAACTAATAAAGTATTTAATAGTGTAATTTTTTAAACCCTGGTGTAAGTTCATTTTTTCACTGTGCCCTAGAAATAAAAAATTCACTGACTGATGTCAGTGGGCATTTTGTTTGAGTAGCACCTATGTATGTAGAAAACTCCAAAATTTTATACAACGTACTTTCAATATGATGGTAAAAATGGAGGGTCCTCCTTTTTTTGGCCTTTTTGAGGACACAGGTCTTTCTATTTCACTGAAATAAAGGCATAAATACTTATTCACACTTAAAAATCTAATTAAATCTAAATAACTATTAAAACACTAGCTGCCCCAGTTTTAGAAAGAAGAGGATGTATGCTTACTCTTCTTGACGTAAGTCATTGACGCTGCGGTCCAGTGAGATCATGTCACTTGCCACCATGTTAAATCCAAATTCTTTAATGCTTGCTTGAACTGCATGTTTGAGTTCCGGTCCCAAAACCAATGGCTTGGCTTTCTCTCCAGGGCCACCAACCACTCCTTGAGGCTCAGGTTCTTTGGGTTCAAAGTTACCGAGGATCCCTGGGCGTAGCACAGGATCATGGTAGGTGAATGTCTGGGGCTTAAATGTGAGATACTGCCTCTGCATTATGTCTTTTTGGGAATCTCCGCCAGCATGGTGCTCCTGTTCATTTTTGGCCTTGTTTTTTCTTCTAATAGACTCTAAGTCCACTTCTACTCCTTCCACATGAGGCCATGGCACCACAGGTTTGAATCTGTCATCCCCAGGAGCTAGTCCATTGCCTCCTCGGTTAGGCATGGGGTTATTGACATCTCTGTCTTCCTATACAAAAGGGAGGGGGATATACAATGAGTACATGAAGGCAAACCACCACAGCAGAGTTTATGATATAAATATTCATGTTTTTTTAAAAGCTGAGGCAAAAATAAAACAGTTTAAAATGTGAAATACAAGCAGGTCATCAATCAGGAGTTTTCATTACAAGATATAATTTAGAGTAGAAAGAAAATGCCCCCCCAAAAAGCTATTTTTTTCATCTTACTATTCCAAAATACTTCAATGGATACATTTTTAACTTATCTTTATAAATGTAGCTCTCTATCAAAGACTGCCAAATGATAAATATTATCAAGGGTTAGAGCAATGATCTTCTAGGATATTTGATTAAAACACTTAATAGGTCATGGTGTACACAGGCACCTGGTGTATGTATAACATTTTGTCAGCAATACAGCCATACAGTGGCAGTGACATTGAATGGGTATCACCATCACTCAGGGGTTTTTGTGCCCCAAGTGGAAGAGGGACAAGCTGGGAATATGCACTCAAAAGGCCCAATTCATGGGGTTTTCTATTTGGTGAGAATTTAGGTGAATTCAATACTATGCCAAACTCTAATAACTATAACCAGTCAGCTTGGGTTTTAAAATGACATCTAATACCTAGTTTGCCCCATCCCAGGTCAGTATGGGTACAAACATTCCGCCTATATGGATATGCAGGAAAGGGCATCCACTCTTCTTTGAATCTGGACCCTCTTCATTACCTATGGAGAATATTCCATCAGGAATCCTGAATGCTTTTGCTTTTGATATATAGTACATTTACTTTTTTGCTAAACTGGTACCATTCTTCTCATAAAGCAATGCTTCTCTATATTAGTATCACTTCAAAGGATCTTTAAAAATATTGATGTATGTGTGTTGCTCTCAGACACTGATTTAAATGGTCTTGGCTTTGAATTTTTAAAAATTACTCCAGGTCATCATAGGCATCTAAGCCTGAGAACTACTAGTTTAAAGGGACAGCTGCCACCTATAATTAGACCTGGAAGTTAGTATGTACAGCTGGAGAAGAGGCAAGAAGTGCTGAGAAGAACTGAAAAATAGGCTAACAGGTCTGCTCCTCACTCCACACTAAGATTATATGATTCCTTAACAGGTTATTAATAGAATTAGCACCATCTGAGCATCACTTTTCTACCATGGTATAACTATCAAGGAAAGTAAAATTTAAAAACTCTTCAAAAGTTTTAAAAGAAGTAAAGCTTTAAGTACGATGTTATCTACTGATAGTTTATTTAGAGACAAAAGTCTGTAGTGAAAGTTACTCAGAAGTGAATTTGGTAAGTGTGAAATGCCTAATGTCTGATGTTAGAGAGTTCAAAAAAGGAACTGTGAAAAATTATAGATTTATTTCAATAATAGAAGCATATAATACAGAATTCAAAAGATCCAAAAGGCCATGCAATGCAAAGCAAGCTTTCCTGTTTTCTCTTCTGTACAGCCAATTATAGCTATTAATTTCTTAAAAGTTTTTCTATAAATGTTATATATGCATGTATAAAAACATGTATATATGCATGTATAAAAACACATGTATATATGGGGGATATTTTTAAATTCTTAAAAAGGAAACTCACAAAATGGTACAACTGGTTCAAAGACAAATCCAAGGAACAGACAAACAAGATGTTAAATTGGTCAATACCCATAGGGTAGTAACAAAATCATCTTATCAAATACAATTTCCATTTGCATTACTAGAGTTTTTGGTAATTTACAGGATTATAAAATAGCCCAAAGATAATGAAAATGTGCAAGAATCTGGAAAGCTGAGCTAGAAAACACACCCAGTCTTTTTGGGGGACATTCCAAAATTCTAAGCAATTTCCGCCATATGCTATAACACTGAGATGCAACAGCCTGATTATATAATCATGATGCCCTTTCTTCAGGCACATGACTGAAGGTAAGGCTTCTGGACCAGGCTTCTGATTGTTGTACAAGGGCGTATTGTGAACCTAACCTGTAACTTGTGAGCCCTACTATAGGCAGTAGAAAGTCATATTGCCAGAAATCTTACATTTATGAGACACTAAGGGTTTTCTTGGGAAATAACTAATCCTTAAAAAATAAATGTATGTTCAGCACTGAAACTGCAGAGTCTGAAGATAAAAAGTGTCTGTTTCTCCAATTTGTCTCCTGGCTTTTCCCCAAATTATACTTACTTATGGTAGTGTTGCAAGTGAATTAAATTACAGAGATCTAGATACTGGACCCCAGTTGTTGATACTGAACTACACACATAGTACACAAAGAAGAAGACATTTCCTCCAACTATGGGCTTTCATTTTATGGGCTCCAGTGAACTGGTAAACAGGGAGGTAAAAAATGAGGGGCAAAGATCTGTCACCAAATACAGAACAGTAGTTTGAGCAGGGCATCTGACATCAACATCCACTAAATTACCCAAGGTTTATATTAGAATAATATGGATATAATACTACATAAAATCAACTACCGATACATGCTATCCTTTATGTTCCCTATGCTAATATAAAAATTGCAAATTTAAATATTTCTCAAATTCACTTACTTCAATAAGAGAGATTTTAGTGAATACAAACTGCATGTGTATCTTTCACTAAAAATTGCTTTGATCTTTTCTGACTTAATGATTCTCTGTTCAATCTTAAGCTGTTGATGTCCTTAGGTTTCTATGAGAATTCTATTTGTTATTCCATCCCATTGTAGGTTACTTCATTTTCTTCAACGCCCTGTGACCAGTTGTCCACATCCATCCCCTAATCCATACCATATTTCTGATCTCCAGACCTTATAATCAACTGTTGCCTGAGCATTTCTATTTGCATCTCTCTGGCACCTAAATGTAATACTTGAAACTGAACCTATAATTTTTCACCTTACATCATCTATTTTATTTACTGTCTTCCCTACTTCAGAGACAGGAACCACTGTCCAGTCAAATGATGAAGTCCAAATCCTGTATTCATCTTCCAGTTCTTGTTCTGCCTGCCCCACTGACATTTAATTCGTCATGAATTTCTGTCAGTTCTGTCTCTGGGGAAGAGTCTGAATTTTTTTTTTTATTTATTTTTTATTTTTTGGTTTTTTGAGACAGGGTCTCACCATGTAGTTGAGACTGACCTGGAACTCACTATGTAGCCCAGGCTGGTCTCGAATTCACAGTGATCCTCCTGCCTCAGCCTCCCGAGTGCTGGGATTACAGGTGTGCACCACCACACCCAGCTAAGAGGCTGAATTTGACAATTTCCAATATCGTCATTGTCGCTGCTTTAACGTGGGCTACCCTTACCTCTAAAGAGGATTACTACAACAGTCACAACAGTGATGACTGTAAACACTCTGTTCTAAAGGCTTCACATATATTAACTTATTTAATCCCCTATGTTAGGTCCTATGATTATAATACAGATAGAAAATCTGACAGAGGAGTTATCTGAGTTCAGAATTAGTATATAATAGAGCCAAAATTTGAATCCAGAGAGGTGGCTCAAGCATCCCTCCACTTAATCACTATACCTTAGTGCTTCTCATCTTAATGTATACACTTTTTCTTCATTTTTATACAGATGTGGGGATCTCCCCAAATTAAAAATAAGCATGTTAACGTTCCCTGCTTACAACATTTCAACAATGGCCCACTGCCTTCAGGAGAGTTTGTTCCTTACAAGACACACCAGGATTTCCCGGCTCCAGCTGGAATTTCTGTAACATCTCCACTGTGAATCAAAAGGGCAAGCAGAAGTCAACTAATTTGAAGAAAGGTAAGTATTAAACATTTTTGGCTTTGCAGACCTCAAGATCTTTGCTAAAATTATTCAAGTTTGCCACTATAATTAGAAAACAGCCATGGACAATATATAAATGAACAAATATGGCTGATTTCAATAAAATTTTATATACAGACAGGTGGTAGGCTGGCTTTGGCCTCCATCCCCTACATTAGACCATAGGCACCACTGCATTTCCAATGCTTATCCTGGCAGGTAATTCCTCAGTAAATATTTATTAAATATATAATGAGTCTAACATCTCTGCTTGGAAGTGAAAGACTACGAGAAGAAAAGACAACAGGGAATATGAAATGGGAGAGAGGGACTTACATCAGATACTTATTGAGAATGCCTAAGAATTCACCAGGAACGTAAGTATTCTCTGCATGGTATTTTAGTTGAAACAATGATATATAATAGCACCAGAAAAATTGCATTTTCTTACTTCTCAAAGCCTGTATGCCATTAAATCTGAAAGCAGAATCAAATACTAGAACTATCTGTCTGGCCCCAAGTCAGTTAAGAATAATCATGTCAAATCTTAATATTATACGATTTGAAGAATGACTAAAAAGTATAATACTTAACTTCCCTGAGAAGGAAAGCCTTCAAACTCCTGAGAGTTAGTGAGAATTAGTAAACACCTCTGTGACTCACTGGCACTATGATACTTTCATCAGCAACAGCTGATTTACTGTACAGCCAAAAATCAATGAATCACTGTTGACTAGAAATGGAAAAGAGAATCAGTAGGGAACTTTCCAAGATCATTATGTTCATGAAAGCAGAAATAGACTGAAAACATAATCACATATCATCAGACAATAACAGAAAATATCAGAAATAAGGTGAGACTAGTAACTATCCACCTTATCACTTACAGAGTACTCTCTACCCCATATTTCCAAATCCTACTTATGTGTGCTATTTTTTCAAAATGTTCATGCTTTGGAAGAAATTATATGACTCGAGAAGGATTTAGAAAAATTATCTTTAGCGCAAATGGTAGTGATACAGGCATTTTGGGATTTGGAGTCAGGGAAACCCTAGAAAACTACATTCATGATGATGAGCTTGATATCTTGAGAAATTACAACTTGGGACTGGCTACTATTGAACGTGTGCACACTACCTGGTTACCACTCATGTGCCTCAGAATTTAAAAGTATAGCAAGATAGATTTTATTCTATGATTTAAAATCTTTCTGATCAAAAACTCTTGTAGTAAGAAAATTTGTATCCTAGTCCTTTTTCTGGCTGTACTTACTCATCTAGAAGATGAAGACACAAGAGCAGAAAGGAATTTGTTAAAATAAAGCAGACACCGGAAGTCCAAGGGAGATAGTGTGTGCACTAGGCAGGCATGCCTCAGGCTCACACCAACGTACAGTGGGTGTGGGTAGGAACGTGGGGTGCTCAGGCCTCAGTACCCTTTCTTCTCTCCACTTAGCTACAGCTGGATTCTAATCTACTCTATCTATCATTTTGTGCTGAAGAAGAGCTTCAAGTTTTGCTCCTTTTAGAGCACTGAGTGAAAGCTGATAGCCCCAGTGGCCCTGCGGGCAGGGGTCAAGAAATTTGTACTTAATCAGGGCTTACAATGGATAAACATGAGATCAAACACAGACCTTACCAGTCCATGAATATCTACAGTGTCATCCCTTACACGTAAAGTCATAAGTTCCAAAAATATGTTTAAGACTCTTAAAAAGTATGAGGAGATCTTTAGCTTCTTTTTAGTAACAGTGCCTCTGTTAGCAACTAGGGTAGAAATAAAAATGGAAAAAGTGGTTTTAGGCAGGAAAACATGTAAATATAAAAATTCCATTAAACTCTGGATGTGGATTTATAAGTATGACATTTCTCTCATAAGAAAAATTATCTGCGGAAAGAAATAGACTCAGGAGGATTAACTTCCAGGTCAAGATATATAAACCATGTGTTAACAAAGTAGAGAAAGGAGAACAACTGACATTAGAGTGACTGGTCACACAGAGAAATTCAGGTTAGCTAACTCTGTCACTATACATTCGACTTTGACCAAATAACCAGGTTGAGTACCACACAGTTAAGCCACTTGGAATTAAATCCTCAGGACGGAGACATTAAGACTTTGACCAAAGAGAGCTACCTATTATAAAATAACTAATCATTACTCCTTTTACTTTTTCTCTCAAGATTTCTGATACACCATAGTAACCATAGTTTCAAGTGAGTTAATGCTGCTGGTTTAGGAAAGATGTTACCAGGTTTCTACCAGGGCGTTTTGGGCTAATTATATACCATTCCTCTTTAATCACACAAGCAAAATATAAAACACAATATATAAAACATATCTATGTTATGCTATAGTAAATACAAAAAATTAATATGTATTCCTAAAAAGTTGGGTATATCAGTTTTGAACATTACTCATCTCAAGAAAAGGAAGTTTTCATATATTTGCTATCATAGAAGAACCTCCCCAAAGAGAAATCTCTCTCTCTCTCTTTTTTTTTTTTTTTTTTTTTTTTTTTTTTACCAGGAATTGAACTTGGTTCTTTGTGCTTGCGAGGCAGGTGGTGTACCACTGAGCTAAATCCCTGGCCCGAGAAATCTCATTGTTGTGTAACCAGTCACACCATCCTTGAATTTGCATGGTATTAAGAATATCACTGGTATTCTTAAAAGAGGTATCCATATGCATTGATACAATAATTTTCTGAAGATCTTTGTGAATAATCATGGTCAAGTACACAATAGCTACAGATGACAAACTTTAAGTCTTTAGATCTTTCCTCCAGTTTTAAAATAATTTCTTCGCTATCATTAGGATGATTTAATTTTGTTACTCACTTGACTTAATGGGAAAACTAATTTATTTTAAAATACTATATACTCAGTACAAAAGAATCGACTATTTTAGTTATTAATGATAAATTCATAAAGGTTATCTAAAACTACCTACATTTTTTGATATCTGGTTCAAAATCTTTTCCAGACTGCTTGGCCCAGAAAATGAATTCCCTTTATAAGCAGAAAACAAAGCCATGTACAATTATATTAGGCATTTTTCTGATCCACGCAAAGCTTCTTCAAACATTAGGTAAATGATGGGAACTGGAAAACTTTGATCTTGTATAAATATTTAAAAATCATATGAGAAATCAAACAAGTTTCTTCCCATCACTTTAGTCTGTAAAAATATTGGCATACTGTCTTTGGATGGTAATTATGCACTGGTTGTATTCCCAGTTTTAAACTAGTCAGTATCCAATTTCCATGGTCATCTCTACTTGAAGTAGATATCTTAGTACATTTCTTACATTTAACCACCCTCACTGAACTGAAAAATATTTTGTATGCTTTAGGAAAGTAACTGAAATTGGCAAGAAATATCTCCTTTATTTTACAAGTATGAATTTCTTTATAGGATATACATTTGTTTCAAGTTTTTATATTAAAAATAAGATTTGGGGCTGGGAGTGGTGGTGCATGCCTGTAATCCCAACACTTGGGAGGCTGAGGCAGGAGGATTGCTGCAAGTTCGAGGCCAGCCTGAGGTACATACATAGTGAGTTCAAGACAGCCAAAAATACATAGTGAGACCCTGTAGGTGGTTTTTTAATAAAATGGAGTACTACTCAGACACAAAGGATGAAAAACTAGACATTTATAGCTAAATGGATGCACACTGAGGCGTACTCTTAAGTGAAATACATAGGACACATGTGTAAATACTGAATAGTTCCTCTGGTATGAAAAACTGAAAGTGTAAATAAGGATCAAAATGTATAACTGATAATGTAAAATAGAAAGGGTCTAAAGGAGTAGGAGTAGTGGGAGGGGTAGGGGAAAGGAAAGACTTTGTAAATAGGGAAGGGTGGAGGGGTTGAAGGGAGGGCAGGGAATGGGGAAAAATAAGAAACAAGATATATCATGTAAAGGTACAACTTTCCAATGATGAATGTCAGTATATTATGTGCCTAAAATGTACCAATAAAATTAATCGGGGGGGGGATGACCCATTCTAAAGGTGGGGAGGGTTTGGGGAAATCTTTTAAATATTCTAATTTTTAAAAATTATTATTTTAAATATTCCAATTTTTTAGGTTTGATCTTTTGAAACACTGGATTATTCTGATTAGCATAAAAGTGATTTTAGGAAGTGATATTACTAAGTACAGGTAATAATAAATCCTTTACATTTAGAAATATATGATATAATTATGAATAAAATTCAGTTCATCCAAACTGAAGTAGGTGATCAAATTGATTAACATTTACTTTTTCAAAACTGGGTCAATACACTGTATATTTTAAAGGTATCAAGGTAAACTGCAGATTTTTTAGTAAGAGAACTTTTAAAAAATTTAAAAAGTTTTTAAAAAGCAAGACTTCACAAAAAATTCATCTTTATATTAACTCAATTATCTTCTTGGGGGGGGTACTGGGAACCGAGCCCAGGGCCTCACATTTGCCAGGTATCTCCAACGTTCTATTCTATGAATATGAAATTCCCATTAAGTTCATAGTAGTTCGAACCAGCAATTTAAACTCAGGAATCAGCTACTGGACACCTCTCTCCTCTCTCCACAGTCCTGTGAGTATTTCTGACATTCTCTTCCTGCACTGCCTTAATATGTTTACATGTTTCTCCCTAGTCAGACTGCGGGCTCTCTGAGGAAAGTGCACAGGGTATTATTTATCTGTGTGTTCAAGCACCCAGCAAGGCAGTAGGCACTCAGTGTTATCATGTGTTACCACCTTGCTGTACTACAAAGTGACTTAGACTTTATACTTGGCTTGGTTTAAGCTAGTATTTCAGAAATGCAAATGAGATAATGGAAAACATTCCTTTCCTACATATTTAAAATCTGAATAATCCTTTTATAAGTTTCTACTTTGGGGTGGATAAATCACGTCTCCAAGTGAATTTTTGTGCTTCCTGGAAAATGAGTACTTTATTTAAACAAGACAAAGTAAATCTGCTGATGTGAGTCTCAGTTCCTTAGGTCAGTTTATCTTGCCAATGGTTTCTGCTAAATTCGGTGCTTGTAAACAGTAAGTAATAGAGATTCTAAACCAGAGCAGAAAAATATCAGGTTAGACTCAAGGGAGAATAAATTAAAAGAAAGAACCGGCAATTAAAGGACCAAACTATAGGTTAATTTTTACAATAAGAAAATAACAAATGATAATTGATTTTTCTTTTACAAAAAAAAAAACCCACCCTTTTTATGACATTTAATTGATCCAGATCAAAGTTATTATCATAGACAACTAATCAAGAGGTATATGAAACACATGAAAATTTACAATATTTATGAAATCCAAGTAATTTTTGTTTCAGAGGCTTTATGAAAATTCATGCTGTAGCACATGAACTAAATTATGAATACACTTACAAATTTCAATAATCTTTTTTATTGTGAATATTTAATATTAACTCTAGCTATTTTGAACTAAATTTTAAGTATCAAACATAAGTATTAAATGGGTGATCAATAAATAATTTAGTAGTACATTTCAAAGGTGATATAAAGTTATATTTGTCAAAGTTTATGCTATAAGGCTGGGGATTTAGTTCAGTGGTTCCACTGCCTGCTTTGCAAGCACAAGGTCCTATGTTTGATCTCTGGTACCAAAAAAAAGTTTATACTATAATTTCAATGCTAAGATACATATTGTTAAGACAGGGCTATTAATATACGTCATACTATTGCCATTTAAAAGCCTTATTCCCACAGGTAGTAAAGACATTATTATACTCTTTAGAAATCATAAAGTCTATATCTATAGTAGATTGGTTTTAACTTTCCATGTTGGACAGCTAAGCAATTTCTGAATTTTAAAAAGAAAAAGTTCCTAAGCAGAATTTTCATTTTATAAATAACATTCAATAAGATACATAAGTTTAATAAAGTTAAGCAAGTTTAATAAAACTTTTAATACCTTAGAGTAAATTTTACCAAATGATTCCTACAAAATAGTCTAAAAAAATTTTTTTAAAGTACTAGGACAGAGTCAGGAAAAAAGGAAAGAAAGCAAAGCAAGGAGAGAAGGATTGAAAAATAAAATCTGTGAAGATTTTTAAACACATGAATAATTCATGTTGATTATACATTATGTATGCACATGGAGAGAGGAAATATACATTTTTAAACCAAATGGCTTGCTTGGAAGGCTGTAAAATAAGAAATTAACCCTGCTAAATAGAACCTTCAAAAGAACAATCATAGCATTTCATCAGGTAGAAAAAGAAGAAATGACTTAAAAGCTGAATTGACTGAAAATGAGGTCACATCTGTTTCTCTTCTGCCCACTTACATAATGTTTTAGAACTCCATTTTAGTTTATGCCAGTCAAGACTTCTTACCTAAAAGAGATTTCTTTACTCTCTTTTCCACATCAGCTTTAAAATATTTTCAGAGTATTCCCAGCGTCAATTCCTGGGGGCCATACTGCTAACTTTCCTTTTTAATCCAGGGAAGTACTTATTTAGTCCTGTCCTGTGATTCTTGTTTCCAACATAACAATGTAATTTATAATTTAGTGTCTGCCAAAACTAAGCAGACAGTTCAATTCTTAATCCTCTTTCACATCTGGCAAATCCAGGGAAATCACATAATGATTTTCAATTTCCCTGAAAACCTTTTAGGAAATTATGTCACCAACAGAATTGTCAATAAGTCTTCCGACATTAGGAATACATTGTACTGAGTAAGAGCAGAATGAAGTCAAATATGGCATTTGTGTTGGAAGAGAATGTGTAATACCCTCCTGAAAGCCAAAAGAGCAATGTCCTATTATCCCTCTAGGGGAGAAATTCAAGAATGCATTCAGCATTCCCACATGAAGTGTTACTACTTTTTGCAGCTGGAAATGCGTAAAACAGTTTTTCCTCTAGTGTTTCCTGCTTTGGCCCTGAAGCATGGCTTCATAATCGGTCATAACAAAAATATTGCAGTGTGGGACTTAACGACACACATTTTGATTGCTATAAGATAATCTCTTGCAAATCTGAAAAAAAAAATCACCCCAAGTAAGAACATGCCTCAGTTTTTAGGGCAGATAAATCATTTTAACACAAACATTTTACTACCATCTCATGACTAGAAATCCTTTTAAGGATGGTGTGACAAAGTACTGTAATTATATAAAACAAAAATATCTGAATGTATATGAAGGGTTAATATAACAAATTTTTTGATGTTTTACTTTTCAACTCTTAACAGGACTGACTTCCAATAGGAATGTCTACGTAGTGTGCTGTAGGACATCGTGAATGTTATTCCGTAATTATATGGATATGTTGCTTTAAGAGCCTGTAGCAGGATTGACTAATCTAGCAATTTAGGAAAGGCTTACTTGAGAAGGAATACATCAGTGAGCAGAGGTGAAGATGAAGGTAAGTTACCAGGGACAGGAGGGAAGCATATCCCAGGTAAAGAACACGTTGAGCAGGGTCCCTGTAGCAGGAAGACCTATGGTAGTTAAGGACTAATTGGCTACAGTAGGAAGAATCAGGGGCCTTAGCATCAAACGAAGCTGAACAAGGAAGAAGAGAGACCAAGGTGGCTCTGGTGTCTACAGAACAAGTTTGGTCTTATTCCAAGAGCAGTAAAAAGTGTGTCAAGTCTTAATGTACCACGGGAGGGAGAAGAACATTTTGAAAAGAATCCTCTGGCTGAAGAGTAAGAGGACAAACTGTAAGGGTGCCAGAGTGGAAAAAGACAGGCTCAGGGAACAGAGGAGAAGCAGGATGAGTATTTTAGTGATAGAGAAAGTAAAACAGATTCATAGGTTCACTCAGAAGCAAAATGCCCAGCTTCATGATGGACTGGACATGGGTAGTGAAGAAGGGAGCATCAAGGATGACTCTAAGATTTTCTAACTTGTACAAATATATGGCGTTTACTGTGAGGGAAAACACTAAAAAAGACTGACAATGAAGAAAAGTTCCTTTTTAGATACGCTGAGCAAAGGAAGGTCTGACAAAACATTCAGGAGGGAATGGAAACAAATTTGTAACATAGGGAAGAGGTCTGGACTGGTAACAAATGAGGAAGAGATTACAAATTGGAAAAAGGAGAGGATCTTGGGCCCCACCTGGAGGAATCCTTTACCACGGAGATGGAGGACTGATTGGTGCAATACTGAAGAAAGCCAAAAACCAAAATGATACACTCAGGGAATGGTCAATATAGTCAAATGGTGCTTAGAAACCGAGTAAGACGAGGATTGCATTTGTTAACATAAATCTGCATAACAAATTTAGTTAAGAGTTGCTTCGTGGTATAATGAAGTCAAAAGCCCAAGTGGAGAAGATAGGATAGGGACGTGGGAGGTGTGGAAATGGTTCAAACAAGAGTGAACAGGCACAAATTCCCAGTGAGGAATGTCATTTTAATGTATACCTAAAATATACCAAAAGTTAATTAAAAAAGAGTGAACAATATGTGTAAAAAGCCTACCTGGTAAGAGTAGAGATATGGACAGGTCCTTGGAGAAAATACAAAGTGTAGTGGGGGTCTTGGTTTAGTTTGCTTTTAATGGTAAAGACTTGAGTATTTTTTAAAGTTAAAGCAAGAGAGAAACATTAAAATATACGTGAAAGAAGGAGTAACTATGAGTACAAAATTCCTGAGAAAGTGGAGCCAAAGTAGTTGTGGGAAGTAGCTAGTGGATCAGGAGGAAGCCAGCCCTCTGCTCTTACAGGAAGGCAATAGATACTGACACAAACACTCAAACCCTCACCACTGTTGTCTGAATTACTCCATCAGCCTCATTTATTCCACACACTGCACTCAAGCTGTCCCTCCACTTGTTAGTCATGCCCCAGTGAGGCCAGCATTTTTAAAAAAAATTATTTTCATCCTCCATCTAGGGCTTGGCTTCTGTTACTAGCCTTAGCTTACAATCCTGTCTTGTTTGCTCCTCTCTTTCCAGGTTCAGTTCCAATTTCATTTACATAGATCAGTCCCCACCATCTGCTCCAGTTCCAGTGATATTTTTCCTTTTGTGAGTTCTATTCAATGCTTTTCTAATTCTCTTAACTCCTGTGTGTTAGTTTTTCTTCTCCAACCAGATTAAAAGCAATTTGAGAAGTTTTCTGTTCCTTTTGTACTACAAGTTTCAATTAGGTATTTTGTAAATTTTCTGTCATGTCTATTTTCTTTATTCATCCTCCCATATACAAAATAATAATACCTATTCAGTAGGAAAAATGATCTCCATATTTCTAATCAATCAAATTTTTTAGGTGAATTGAGGGGGCAGCAATACAAAATTTTATTTAAACAAATAAAATAACCAGACACTGTTAAGTATGTTATATACTCTATTTTTCACAACAACCCAGTGAAATCAGTGAGACAGGTCTTGTAATTTTATACTCATATTTTATAGTTGAAGAAGCTTAATACTGAAAAGACAATATCATTCCATAACAGTGAGTTATTGAACTAGGATACAGTCTCTGTGGCTACTAATCCTAAATAAACACTTACAGTCACAATGCTAAACCATTTAAAACAACTGATGATGATTTCTACTTTCTATGAGTCAAGAAATTTCCAAAAGCAATTAATTCTAATGCCCTTTAAAAGGTTCAGTTAATATACAATTCAACATATCTCTATTCTGTTTTTTACCTATGTTACAAGTCAGTCTTTGGAAATCACTTACATTAAAGAAGAAACAGCCAATTCTGATACTTTACATAATGGATCTGCCTTGTCAAGTTTTTTTCTTTTCTCTTCCAATGTGTTAGGTAGGTTATAATTTCCCTTGACAGTGTATAAAATAAGGGGGAAAGCATTTTGAACAACTTTACACATGGAATTAAATCAATCTCTCTCAAAATCAAGGACTAAAGTTTTTTGTCTTATGTCAAGCTAATTGTTCTAACATACTGTGAATTTTGAGCTGTTCTAACGACTATTACAGAATACCCTTATCTTTTATGACCAAAAGGACTGCTGTGCATATGGAACAAAACCAAATTATTCAAGCCCATAACTTCATTGCTGTTCTACTCTAAACAAAAACATACTAAACACTTGGTAGACAGCCAAATATTATTACATTATAACAAAGGAACTATGTTTCTCAGGACATGCTAATTACACACAGGACCAGAGTTCCATTTATTTTTCCTCCCATAGTATAACAGGTATTAATAAAAAAATAGAGTAAAAGCCCTTCACATATACCCACAGAAACAACTTACCCACAGATATAACTAATAGTTTATTTTTAGGACACATGAGGAAGCTCACCAAGAATCTAAAGAAAATGGAACTGAAGCAATTAGGAATAGCCCAGCAAGACACTGCCTTTATACAGAGTAATTTTTGTTTCTCTAATTTAATTTCTGTTTTATCATGTAGGGAAGAGATACTTATATTAAAACAGTAAATAGATGATAGTTAACTTTAATTTTCCATTTCTTTCTAGTTTCATTTCTTACGCACGCAAACCACCTTTTAGATGTTAGAAAGCAATATTCCGCTCTTAAAGCAATGTTCACAATACTTAAATTCCTTCTAGAATAATTTATAAACAATTTCAAGAAAATAGCTGACACTTTAAAAGGAGGAAACACAGTAGCTATTGAGCAATAGGAAGCAATTTTACCAATTAGCTAAGAGAAGCCAGTCAATCACATATGCCTAACACACTCCAATCACAACAGCCAGAATGGTACAGGTGAAATCTGATATCCTTTTGCAATGGTGAAATTCTGGCACATAAAAATTGCATAATAATTGGAATAGCCAAGTTTAACGAAATACTTCAGTATTATTTTTCCATAATCATCTAATGCTCCCAAGTCATCTAGGTTTGTTTTCTATTAAAAAGATTTAGTTCTTTCATATATACTGTAAAGGCAACTGGCACATTTATCTTGGTATCTATGAATGAATGGGAAATCTTGCTGTTACTATAGCATACACTGAAGACAGCCTGCCAATGCATCAGTCAAACGCACTGCCAAAATTAGAGCAGAACCTCCAAAGGCTTAATAGGAAAATGAAAGAGGTTTTAAAAAAAAAGTGGTAAATCAATTTATCAGTGAAAAAGCATTTGATAGAATACAGATTCCCATCATGACTACTACAAAGATGGTAACAACAGGAGGAGGAAGAGGAAGAGGAAGAGGAAGAACTCTTTAATATCACAAGCACTATTTCAAGAGCATTGGCATTTGTCTGTTTTAATCTTTGCAACAGCTCTCTGAAGTAGAAACAATTATTTGCCCATTTTGCAGATGAAAAATATGAAGTAGACAGTTTAAATAACTGTTGAAAAACACATACTCAGAAAAAAAGAGGAGCCGGGCGTGGTGGCGCACGCCTGTAATCCCAGCGCTTGGGAGGCTGAGGCAGGAGGATCACCTTGAGTTCAAGACCAGCCTGGGATACATAGTGAGTTCTAGGTCAGTCTCAAAAGAAAAAAGAAAACCACATACTCAGGAGACAGCAAAAGTGGAATTAAAATCCAAGGTCTCTAGGTCCACAGCTCATTGGAGGAAGGTATCCCCACGTTATTTTAACTTTTCAAACTAGAATTTTTTGAGAACTTATAAACAAATCGACAGTTATCTTTAAGATGTTATTAAAGTTCCCAAATCTAAATACACTCTTTACAATCATTGACTTCACTCAGTTCATTTAAATAATAATTTCTTTTACTTTCAAATCAGTATAATTCTATTAACTAGAATTAGTAGCAAAATAGTTCAGAAAGGACTATTTTAATAGAAGAAAACTTTTGGAAATCTAATTAGCATTTCAAAAGTATGAATAACTTACTATGATAACCACTAGCTTAGATGACTATCAAGACTTAGGAAAATATTATATACTGAGAATGATACACTTATTTCATGTGATTATGTTTTTATAGAGAAAAAATAAATTATTTTTAGTTGCTTTGACACAAACGGCCACTAAATTGAGCAGGTATGCTTGGATATTCTCATTTCTCTGAAACAAAATGATTTGCAAAGATCTACTGTTTGTCACTCACAAATATGAAGTAAATAAAAAGGTTATTCAAACTGGCACCCAGGAACTTTCTACCATTTCCACTCCCTAAATCCTATTAGTATTCCTGAAAGGCATCTTCAATTTTGGTCTCATGTAGGTCCCACTGAGATCTTTTTTTTTAACAAATTTTTTATACTTCCACTCCTTACAATGCTTGCTGCTAAACTTCCAGAAAGATGGTGAAACTTGATGCTAGGCTTCTAAAGAGATAATGAAAGACAGTTATGGCCACGGGAAACAGGAAATCTCCTTATAAACATATTTTGGTGACTCCTAACCTTTTTAAAAAGTGCAAAGATCTTGGACAGTCTCTGGAAATAAAAGAAAAAAAAGTACAAACAGTATAATGGTAGAGTTCTTTGATGAGCCATCTGGCTTTAGGTACCAACATGCCTAAAAGCATTCATTCTTCCTGACTACATTTCACACTTTGGAATATATTCTAAAGAAATAATTCTAATTACAGAAAAAAAATTTATGCATAAATGTTCATTGCAGCACATGTACTAGAAACAGTTTCATAAGTAGAGGAGTCAAGACAATTATGCTACATTTAACCAAACAGTATGTAGCTATAAAAAGTTTAAGGAAAGTATTCTGTAGAAAAACTTTGTTAGTTTTTGAAGAGGAGGCTATGTACACTGGATACATATAATGCTTATACCATATGTCCCCCAAATTCCTATGCATGAAAAAATAATAATAAAGTGATTAGAATAAAAGAAAGTTAAAGTAGTCTCTAGTGGTGAGATTTTATTTGATTATTTTCTTACATTTTGGGTTTTTGTTTTGTTTTGTTTTTTGAGACAAGGTTCCACTATATATTCAGGCCAACCGTGAACTCACAATGATCCTCCTGCCTCACCCTAGTCAGTGCTGAGACTATAGGTGAATTCCACCAGGCCCTGCCCAATTTTCTTTATTACATATTATGAACAATGTTTGTATAAAGTTTTTAAAAAACTGTTAAGCTTCCTGGTAAGTTTGTTTTAAAGATTATTTAGAAAAAGTTGATTAGGAAAGTTTATATAATGTTGAGGGTTTTTCCCCTTATTAGTAATCTCTTCAACATGGTAAACTATAACTTTTGCTATCAAAGAAGTCAACTTACATAATTTAAGGAAATACCATCATAAACAGTTGAGAAATTCCTCAGAGCAATGATACTTACGACAAAAAAAAAAAAAAACAAAAACTGGATAAAAGTTCACACACGGCATAGCTAGGAATACTTTTTATTGAAGAACACAACCAAATTTAGCACTAAAAAAAAAAGTAAATAAAACTTTAAACAATTACTTAAAATCTATTAAAAAGCAGAATGCAATAAAGTCAACTATGAAGCACTCAAACATCAATTATCACTTACAAGTAAAGAGAATCAAAATTATGTTATTCTAAAATGAGATATTCATGAGATAGAAGCCTACATCCTACACAGCACTGTTTTATGCAAAGACAGATATATCTCTTTTAAAAAGAAGAAAATAAATTCTTCACATTACAGTTTGCTCTTTACTGATTGCTCCCTACTTACATCTGCTCATGATTCAATTTTTTTAAAGATATTCATTAAGTGAGTTAAATTTTAAAATTTTTAATTAAATTTAAAAATTAAGAGATTGAATTAAAAGTCTCTCTGGGTTTCTTTTTAAAGCAGTAGACGGTAAATTAGAAAAAAAAAGAATTACAAGGAAAGGTTAGATTTCAGCATCAATTTTAAGCTATTTTTTGCACTAATTTTTTTTACCACACATTAATGCATACTTGACATACACATGATTTTAAAGCATTTCATGTATAGTCTAGGAAATATTGTATGCCAAAGAAATTACATTGCTAAGTGCTGAATTTCAGTATACTCGGAAATGATTTATTTTTTAAAACTTCAGAACAGACCCTGAAAGTATGTCAAGATTCTCCAATAAATATGTAGTCCAGGTAAAACCTAAAGCAAGAATGTATTAAACAGCACACTTTATAACACAAGCTTGACCTAATTGCAATGTAAAATTTTTCTGAGAGCGCACAATCCCGTACACATGGGAGAAGTTACACTAGGCAACAGGTACGTAGAACACGAGGCTCCATCAGGTTTCGTCCTTTCAGCCACTGAACTGAAGGAGGGCTTGAAAGTGGTGTCTTCTGCAGGAAGAGGCAACAGCATGCAGGGCTTCTGCCTCCAAGTTCAGAGACAGCAGACTACTGCACAAGGGGCAGCAGGCAAACAAGGATTTTCTCTGACTTTGACCTCTTCGAGAACCCTTCAAGCATGGTTATAAAAGAAAAGGGAGAAAAAATTGGAGGACTAGATTAGACACTAAAATATCCGATGTTTGAAAAAGTAGCAAAAAGTTATCTGTATGTAACCTTTTGACACAGCCAAAACAAGATAAGACAGCTAACAGCTGTTCAAAGTAGGTTAAAAGGATCACTTTAGGTTTAGGGTGAAGGAATACCCTATGTGTGTTCTTTAAATATATATTCTCCAACGAGAAAAACAAGAAAAGGATACCCAGTGTGTGTGTGGGGGGGGGTCTTCATCAAGAATAACTTGTTTGGGAGAAATTCTAGCAAATTTTTAGAGGTTAGGTGGACACCAGGTGATGCTTTCACTACCCTATTATCTATCACTCCTTGTTTACAGAGAACACTGGCAGAGGAGGTCCTTGCTGCCAGCCCTCGCTGGGGATTGCCTCTGAGAAAGTACTCTCCCGATCACAAACGCTCCACGTGCAGGTAAAAAGGCCCAGCCGGCGTGCCCCAGATAGGAGGAAACTTAGGGGACTATCCTAGCTCCAAAGCTTTCTATAGAGCTGAAAAAAGAGAACCACTTCACAGCTTAACTCTCCCACCAACTGTGATTGTGCTCGCTCCCCCTTTTTTTTTGTACCAGGAATCAAATTCAGGACGCTTGCTCTTGCCAGGTGGGCGCGGTACCACTGAACTAAATCCCTGGCCTCTCTTTTTGAAAGTGTGGATCCCCAAAATACACTCTAATAGAATCATGCAACCACATCTCCATCTTGTCTGGTTTGTGGAAATCCAACTTGTGGCAGAAGATAAAACTTGTATTCTCAAAAGGTGGGTTAGCAAGCAGACAGTACATATATTTAAGTCAGTTTCTTCCTTTATAAAATTGGAATATTATGTGTGCATAGTAAGGTTACCCACAAGGACTAAATAAGGCAATATACGAAAATGTTTTGAGCGCCTAGCAATGCTCCAATATGCAATAAGAATTGGGCCATTATTAAATCAATCCTAAATGTTATTCAAAGCGGGATTACTGTTTAAAATCCTCTGAAGAACTTTAAGGAAGATGCTGCCGATGACAGGACTCTAAACATACGAAGTTATTGTTCATGGCGGCCCCTATACTACCTACCTTAAAATTTTTAATTTTTCTTTTTGTTTCCCAGTCACCCTTTTCTCATTTCCTTATGCGTTTTTCCTTGGATCAGTTATTCAACAATTATATTGTAAGAAAAATATAAAAATGTTCTTGAGGAAGATCTTGCATATTTCAGCAGTCCTGAGACTAAGGTGGGCACAAGATGATGACATTTTCTCCCCACTGCTGGGAATTGAATGCAGGGCCTTCACAATGAATTGTAACATCAGCCATTTTGAATTTTTTATTTCAAGACAGGGTCTCCCTAAGTCACTAAATTGGGTTTGAACTTGTGATCCTCCTGCCTCAGCTTCCTAGAGTGCTGGAATTAGCATTATAAACGTGTGCAATGGACTTGTTATAAAAATATATACCTATAAGCTAATAATACTCTTTCCCCAACATTCTTATTCAAAAGTTCTGAGAGAAGTGGGTACAAATATTTCTATTTTTTAAAACTACCCATTTACACATAAAAAGAACAGCAAAGAAATCTTATTTTCAGTTTGATTTTTAGTGGTAATATCAATATTATAATGTAAAAGTATTAAAATTAGATATGAGGCAAATAAATACAATAAGAATTAAGATTTTCAGTGAGATATAAATATGATAAAAACATGTTTAATTAGAAATATCAATATGAATTTATGATTAATGAAATAAAAATATTTCCTTGTTCTGTCCACCGAAAAGGCCTAGAAGCAGCGACACAAGCAGAATAGGCATGATAACACCTGGTCATGATTTCTAATTACGTAGGACTGAGGTTCCTTGGAGAAAGTGTTGGTCCAAGGCAGCATATTATAAGATGATCGAGTTTGTTCGTGTCACAAAGAAAAGTAGCACTGAAAAAATCAGATTAAAAATTTTATTTCATGAGATCTACTCAAAGGTTGAGGCAGGATAGAAGAAACAGGTAGAAATGTGACAAGGAAACTGGGATTTTAAAATTGTACTTTAGAAAAACTGCAGCTTTAGGTCACAAAAGTTGCTCAAGCCTAGTTTATTTTTTCCTCTTTTTTCAGTTTTTATTTTTATTAGTATATGTCTATAGTACATACTGATTAGTCATCATAGGGAGTTGATTCATGTATGTGACACATCTTAATTCTTTTTATGTCTCCTTCTCCTTCCTTTCCTCTCTCCTCCCTCCACCTCTTCATACCCTTCCCCTTTTCAAAGGATCTATCCCCATTTCCCATTTTCTACCTTTTATTTTGATCTTTTATTTATCTATATTTTGGGTTGCTAAAATTTGTTTACCTCTTCTCCCAAAACCCAATGAGGGTGAGCAATTTCTTTTTACCTGCAAATGGCTTGGCCATTCCCTTTTAGTTGCAAATGATATTTTCCATTTCTGTAAGAGAGGCTTTCCCTTAAGAATGAAGCATTATCTTTCTGAGGTTGAGCCATACCTTCCCTCAAAACAAGCAAGACCAAGACTCAGACTGACAAATCCAACAGATTTGCAAGGCCTGAAACATAAACATTCCCAGCTCCAAACTCACACGCCTGTTTCTCGAGGCTCAGCACTCTATTTCTTTTTGCTATCATCTCAGCTGTTTTTATCTCCCTTTCTTGACATGCCTGCATTGCAGCAATAGTTTCTTTTGTCAATTTTCTATTAGTACATGTTTGTAGTACACAGTGATCACATTCTTCACGGGGCGCTGGTGGATGCATACAACACATCCCAGGTATGTTTTCATCCCATTCCCCCCATTTCCATGTCTTGGTCCCCTTCCCATTTGCAAAAATTCTATTTCCCTATTTCTTATTATCTATCTTTTATCGTGCTCTTTATGTATATTTGGGTTTCCTCATATAAAAGAAACCCCAAGATATTTAAGTTTGGTGTCTGATTTAATTTCTGCCTAATAAATCCCTTTATGTCTCTTACTGATGCATCCTGAATAGTCTTTTTTTTCATAACTCTATTTCTGCAAAGTAATTCTATATAGTAATTCTATAGGACAGTGGGTTGTGGCTCCTTTTCTTCCAGATCCATCACATTCAAAATCTGTCAAAAATATTGAAAGTCCGTATGTCGGCTTAAATGAGAAATAGCAGGAACCTGATCCTAAGATAAAGGAACAGGATGAGAGACTTCAAGAATGTTTAAATTACTTATTTAAAACAAAACAAAACAGACCTATAGAATTAATTGGTACCTTTCTTGAGGGGTGAGCTGCCTTTTCCTGGGGTTTTCACTCCCTCAAGAGAAGCATGAATGTTCCCTTCTCCAGGAAATAATGCCTCTCTCTGTTGAAGGCATTTCTTTGAGTATGTACCTTTTAATTTCTGCCTAATAAAACCCATCCTGTGCCTCTTACTGAGTAGTGCTGAAAATTCTTTTTCTGCGACAGGGGTCAGCAAACTTACTCGGTTCCCTGTTTAAGCTTTGGGAACCTCCTCAGGCCCAGTCTGGTGACGTACATAGAGAAAGGGAGACAGAGAAAACAAATTTGTCAAAATATTAACAACTGTTCAATCTAGAAGGTATGTACTTGAATGTTCACTGTACTGGTCTTCCAGCTTTTTAAATATTTGAAGAAAATTTGCATTATAAAAAGCTTAAGAAAAATAACATTAAAAAATTTTAAGTGATTCTGAGCCAGCTGTGATTGGTACATGCCTTTAATACCAGCTATTAGTGAGGCTGAGGTAGAAAAATAGCAAGGCTTGAGGCCAACTTGTCCATCTTAGAAAAACTATATCAAAACAAAATAAAACATATCAAACATGGGCTGGGGATGTAGCTCAGTGATAGGCCCTGGATTCAATCTGCATCACCAAAAAAAAATTTGATGATCACTGTACTTGTCAAAAGTCACTGACTTTCTGAATGGTTTTAATTTTCAGACTCATATATTAGACAACTTTTAAAAAGCTCACCTTTTGTTAAAATAAAACTACTGCATATCCTTAGGAAGCTCCACCGAAGTTTTTCTGGAATCATTTAGACGTGCTTAAACTAGGCTGGAACTTTTTAAAGAATGGTACTCACTGTGGAAAGAAAAAGTGTACTACGACTGCCAAAAAAGGATATCTGTGACCTTATTAGCAATTTTATTTACAATAAAGGAGATCAATAATAAGGATATCAGCTTTAAGAAAGGAGTCACAAATCCTACTTTCCAGTCATCGTCCATTAATTAGCTATATAATCCAGGTAAACAGCAGTTAAATGACTGATAAAATGAGGATAACAAAAAACATCCAAACTCACAGAGCTGTCAAAGAGGATCAAATGAGATGTGGGAAAGCACTATCCTATCCAAACATAAGAGATGAAGAAGGTACACGTGCAGTTCAATGTTTATAAGGAAATATTTAGAAAGCATAAATCTGTACTATTTTAAACCCGTAATTTTAAAAAGCAGCTGAACTTAAGCCAATATCGAGCATAAATACAGGGCATGGGTTATTTAATAATACTGAGATGCTATGCTCTCCATAGGCAAATGCTCCATTCCTGCAACTGCTCACTTTTCAGGGCAAGTGCTGAGGCTGGATCAGAACCTGGCTCTGCAACAGGGCAGCTCCACGAAGGGGGAAGCACAGAATGGTCAGTGTAGAATGGGCTGTGCAGCCTTCAGAGCCCACGATAGCATCCTCTGAATCTAATTCGGACTTGGACTTTGTAGGCTTTAAAATCTTTCATTTCTCTATGAATTGACTTTCGTTGCATTATAAAGAAGTACTGGGTTGTGACTGAAGGGGGGGACCTAAAAGAACAAATGTGGTTCTTCACCTCAGACAGCCTAAGGAGCACTACTTCAGAGCACAGAATTATGAGAACAAAGTTTATGCTTCCTTGTATGAGTCATACTAAAATTTACATCTCTCACTAGATCAGTCTCTCCGATCAGTAGGAATTAAAGAGGGGGTAGAGTGAATAAATCTGAATTATATACCACTAAGCTAACTATAATTAATGTAAATCTTTGCTTATTTAATATTTTCTAGATATGACAACAGAATTTACCAACATCTGAGTCACAGCTGGACTTGAAAACTGGCCATATCTGCCTTTTAACTTTTTGAAATAAAGTTAAAATAATTTAGTAACTATTTTATTTTATTGAAATATTAACATTTTCAATAAATCAAATGCTAGTTATCTTAAAAACCTTCTATGTATTGGGGTCAAAGCATAGCTCAGTGTCACAGCACGTGCTAAGTGTGGACAAGACCTAGGGTTCTATCTTAGCACACGTGTGTGCACACGCACACATACACACACATACATATATATACACACTAAACTTCTGAGTCTAGAAATATCATTTAGAATATGTTTTTATTCTAACTGTTGGTGGTTCTACAACTTTAGTCTCACTGAAAAATTGTCTCTATATAGGTATGATTAATAGGTGTACTTTATTTGAAAAATTCAGCTCAGTATTGTTTGCTTCTTTACTTTATCCACATTGACTTTTATTCCTGGGCCAGAGAATAAATGCATGAAGACAGAGACTATTCCCGGTTTGTTTTTTTTCCTATATCCCCACCTAACAAATCTCCTGACAAACAGAATATTGCTGAAAAGAAGTAAAATATCTAACTAAAATGATCAAGTACTGGTAGCTGGTGGCTGCTTGAGGAAAGGACCATGACTCATTTATTATCATAAGAGCACCTAGTGAAGGACAGAAGGTACTAGAATCAGCAGGGGTTCAATAGGTGCTTGTTGAATAAATAAGAATGATTAGAAGCGTTGGGCAACTACCAAAATTAAAATATGAAAAGAAGTAAAATATCTAACTAAAATGATCAAGTACTGGTAGCTGGTGGCTGCTTGAGGAAAGGACCATGACTCATTTATTATCATAAGAGCACCTAGTGAAGGACAGAAGGTACTAGAATCAGCAGGGGTTCAATAGGTGCTTGTTGAATAAATAAGAATGATTAGAAGCGTTGGGCAACTACCAAAATTAAAATATATATTAACTCAAAGCAAAATTTTATTTTACTGTTGCTATTTGTTCTGGACAGTACCAATTCTTCTATAGTCAATGCTAAAAATTAGAAAGAAACCCAAAATCTGGGTGTTTGGGAAAATTGCCCAAGTTGTTCTTTTTAGAGTACATGGATAGTTTTCCCCTCAAACAACTCTTTGTTAAACCACACACCCTTCTCAGTAGCCAACATTAAGGTGTTTTTTCTACAGCAAAAGAAAACAAAATAATGAGAGAGAATTTCAGGTAAGTGTGATACTATCTTGTTCTTTATAATAGAAAAAAGTCCTCTCAAATTTACTTTTAAGAGTTTTTTGGCTTTTTGGAAAACCTCATTTTAACTCAGAGAAGTAGTTAGGATAAAGCCACTCACCTAACCCTCAAATTCTAACAATCTCTTCTAAGCATGGAGAAGCATGAATAAGATTCACTTTTTTAGCTATCCAAAACAGTATTTTATTCACAAATGAAATGTCTTCTAATCTACAGAAAACATCTATGCTAAGATTAGAGGATAAGCCAGAGTTTTTAATCTATCTTTACTATCATTTAAACTTTTTAAGACACTCCGCTAACTCCATCCAATGAATATAGCATAAGGTATTGGAATTTAATCTGTCTTCCTACCCTGTCTCCAGAAGCCAAGAGGATATTTAATGCAGTGATTTGGTCAGAAAAATTAGTGTTATTATGAAATTTAACCAGAGAACTCCCTGGAGCCTGATGAATTTATGACTGTATTTTATAAATAATTATCAGCACCCTTAGCATATTTTTTAATACAGGGAATATCTTATATTGGATATAATTTTCTTTTTCTTTTTGTTAGCATCATAGTCATTTCTTTTGTTTTTGGGTACTAGGGATCGAACTTGGGACCTTGCGCTTGCAAGGCAGGCAGAGGCACCACTGAGCTAAATCCCCAGCCCCATAGTTATTTCTTGAGGACAGTGACACTCATCTGTAGAACATGTGGGGCTTGGTTTGTCATCTCAGATGTACAGGGTCTCTTTAGATTTTTGGTATCCTCTAGACTTAATTTTGTTTATTCATTACATAGATTAATGGGTCTCCTTTTGCCAAATTCATACCGGCTTCGACTGTAATATACTTTATTTTCCCCAGACCCTGTCATCCCCATTGCTGTCCCTCCCCGTTTCACGTTTTCGGGGCAGGGGTTTGATATGCATAATATATTTTTGTACAATACATTTTGCTCTTATGCAACCCTGCCCCCAAAACCTGCCCTTATACCCTTCTCCCTCTCTCTTACTCCCTTCCTCTTGTCTAATAGAGTACTGTTTTTTAAATTCCACATATTAGGGAGAATGTGCTATGTTAATCTTTCTGTCACTGGCTTACTTCCCTCAGGCTCCAGACCCACCCATTTTCTTCGCAAATAACAGAATTTCATTTTTCCTTGAGGCTGAGTAATGCTTTATTGTAGGAACAATCAAATATGTTTATGAAGCTGTATACTCCTTAATAACTGGCAGAGTGAAGGTAGACTACAGAAATATCTTTGTCTCATCAAATCGGCACCAAAGGTAGATGTGTACAGAGATTCCTCAGATAGCTAAAAATAGAGATTCTAATTGACTGAGCTCTGGGTTAAATTTTCTCCTGTGAATCTTTCTCAAAAGAGTTAAAACTATCATATTATAGTGATGCATGCATACCCAGATTTATAGTAGCATAACTCATAATAACTAAATCTTGGAAGAAGCCTATATGTTAACCATCAAATGAACAGATAAAAGAAAATGTATCATATATAACAATGAGTAAGGCTCAGCCATGAAGAAGGTTAATTTTGGTCACTTGTAGGTAAATGGATACAATTTGAGACCTTAATGCTAAGTAAAATAAATCAGACACAGAAGATCAAGTATCACATGGTTTCTCTTATATAATAAACCCCAGGGTTGAGGATTTAGCTCAGAGGTTCTGCCCCTTGCCTCACAAGCACAAGGACCTGAGTTTGATCCGTGGTACCAAAAACAAAAAAAAAAAACAACCCAAACTCCAAATAATTTAAAAGTAAAATAAAAGGTAGATGGTAGGAAAATAAAAGGAGATGTAGAGATGGGCATAGGATCTAGAAATGGGGGAAGGAAAGGAGAAGTAAAAAGGATCAAGATGCAATAAGTATATGCACAATGAATGTGTATTATGTATCACAAACATATACAGAGGGGGAGAAATTTTTAAAATAAATTTCATGTCTTCACTGTGTCTTGAGGTGCCCCTGGATAAACACAGGTATGAAAGATTAAGAAAAAAGGTAAGTAGCAAAATCACTCTTTAACACTTAAACAAAGGAAAAGACTAACTCTTAGATCACTGGGCAATACTGACACTGAGTCCAGTTTAAATAAGATTATTCAAGGTAATTTGGTTGGAGGATTTTTGTAGAAAATTATTTTAAAATGTACAAATTAAAACATGCTTTTGACATTAACCTTATGTTCCAGTAGATGTAAAAAATCTACTAGATATTAATAGGATAAATTATTGACTCTTGCAATTTGAAAACAAGTTATATTTTATGACTAGATTAGGATACATAATTCCATACTCTGCATTGTCTTCTCATTGTCATAATGTATTATTCCCTAAATAATCTATTCTTTCCCGTGGTAGTAATAATCTACAGGCAAGTTACCCTTCCTGATAAATGTGTACTCCCTATAAGCAAGGGTCAAATATTAAAGGGTAACAACTCAGGGTTTGATCTATGACCACAGAGCTAACAACTAATCCATGTGAGGGTGCCAACTACACATTTACATGCATCTTCCCCCCAGTGGCAAAATTTCACGGTCAACTTGGCTAACTAGCCTTGTATTCCTTTGAAGGTCCTCCCATCATATTAAAGACAGAACTAAAAATGTGGTCAAAAGTGAGAACCAGATTTTCTACAGGTCAAACTACATAAACTATATACCAATATATAATAAAACAGTCTGAAAAAAGCTCCATTACCAAAACCAAACCATGAGACACTGTAACCTCGATTCAGGATTCCCTCTCAACCAAACCCCTCTAGGGAACACACCTCTCACATATTTATAAAATAGAAGACTTACAGTTTCTATGGTTCTGTTGTCAGAGTACTTCTTGAAAGGATTCCTTGAATCCCATGAGGTCCTATATCTGACTTTCTCAGTTTTAGGGTCAGCATCAGGCAGCTCTGATCCTTAGTCCAGTTTCCCTAGGACTTGAACCTTTTGGATGACTGGCTTTGCTCCTTTAAGTAACTCTGTATACCTACCATGTTTCTGGCAGACCTGGCTATGGATTGACAAGAGATAAAAGCCATACCACTCATCTAGTTTTAGAAGCTTAGATTCTGATGGAGAAGAAAGAGGCAGGCAATTATGAAAGGGTTACCATATTGACTGTGTCCACATGCCTAAACCACAACTTGGCTATAAGCATTAGCATTTGGCCATCCCTGAGGCAATCAATGTATACCTGAAGAACAATCATGGGCTAGCTGCCATGGTGTGCTGGTAAAGGCTCAGGTATCTGAGCAGTGTTGAATAACATTTTGGAAAATGGTATCCACCCACTAGAGCTGAAAGAAGTATTAATTTCTTTTTAAATAAATAAAATAAGGAAATAAATTTAAAAAAACAAAAAGAAATCCATAAAGTTCTTAAATTTGGGAGTAAAAGGAAGACAAGGGTAACAGGTCACAGCTTGATTGTATCAAAGCATTCTACAAACTGTCCCCTGCAAAGTGCCAGTAATACGATTCTCCACTAGATTTGTAAACCTGCATTTGGAGCAGTGGTTGGAACAGTTCCATGGGGAGTACCCATTGTGTGTACATGCACCAATTTGTTAGTCCCTTTCCTGTAAGAAACCTTCTTTAAGCTTAGTATTTTCTTAGAGCTCTTAGGTCCCTACAGACTTGGTTGAATTATACTGTAAGCCTGCTCTTTCTTTTAAAACACATTTTGTGTCCCAGGGCACAGGCTAGTTAGAGATAAGAGGCTGAAGCTACAATGACCTTATGTAATGATCTGGGCCAAACTTCAAGTTAATGACTTCTCAAAAGAAAGCTTCTGAAGATATGGAAATCTGATAAGGCTGAAATACTTACCACAATACAGACTCCCATGAGCTTTTTAAGAGCTTTGTATTTATTCTATCTTTTGAACTGAAGTTAATTGTTTAAAAGAAATAACATTTGAACTTCTATTAAAAAACTGAGATTAAAGGACACAGTCTAATGATCGTATTTCTAGTTATGACTTGCATAAATAGATAGATAAATAAACACTGGGTCTTATGTTATATTCAGAAGCCTCTTGACCTTTTCCTGCCAAATACAGTTCTCCTTATGATTACCAAAGTTGCCTGGAGCAATAGTAAAGTATATTAACTCTATAAAGCGAAATACACTTTAAGTAACATCTCAGACACACACGGTGGAAGAATACATTTAAATTTATCTAAAATTGTTCAGTCTAAAATCAAAGATGCCATAAAAATACAAGGAATCCTTTTTTGTTAGTAATAGGAAAGGATGCTTTTGCAATTCACTCAAGAAGAAAAACAAAACTGAAGTTGGTAAAAACATAATGGTCAGCAAACAGACTTGAGGAACTGTATGCGTGTCAGTGCTTTAATACTTACCTGATCAGTTGTATTTTTGTAATTTAATATTTGATTTTATAAGACTGAATTTTATTACAGGTTTTTTGGGTGGTAGACCGTCAAAATTACTAGGAAATAGTCACTATACAGTTATCAAATCATAGTTTTCAGGATATATACAAATAGGCGCCTTGATTACAAAGTACAATGCATAATAAAAAATATTGATCCAGGACTCTTGTAAAACAATGCACGATTCATATTTTTCCATCTGAGCTCAAAAGTATTAAAGATTACTATCTCGCTGCCTGACCAATTCCACAAATACTGGCAAAGAAATAACTCTTTCTTGTCAGCTCCCAGCCTAGTTATCCGTAACTCTGCTAAACGGCAATTTCTTAAGCCTAATAAAAGCCTGAATAAAGTAGCTTCTAATAAACTCCCAGGCTGGGCCTGGGATTTAGCTTAATGGTGCCATACCTGCCTCATAAGTGCAAGGTCCTGAGTTCTATCCCCAGTACCCCTCCAAAAATTAATGGGCAGCCACTTCTCTCTGGGATAACCTAAACATCACACTGAGTTGAGGATCATCAGGTCTGTCAGTTTTAATTCTATAATAAAAAACATTATTTCATCTGAGAAGAAAAAATAAGTGAGTATATAATGTGAGATTTTTCTTCTTGTTTAGATTAAGGATCTTGAATACAACAAATATATTACAGTATTCCAAGTAAGAGGTCTTATATTTATCATCTGGTTAACTTAATATTACTAAAATATGCATTTTTCATAGGGATCTAATGTATTAGAAGTTAGTCAACCTGTTCTTCCCAGTGTATTATATATACAATTATATCTATTTACCCAAAGTGAATTTTTTTCCTGAAGTGAGCAACTGTATTAAAAATGAGAAAGAGGGTCACGGTCCCAAGTTTGCGTATTTTCTCTAAGAGGTATTTTTAAAAGTTGGCTCTTGTACTAAGCCCTAAAAAATATATTTTTGAAGAAATGATTGTTCTATATTTAATCCTGTGTTGTAAACAGAGAGAAGAAACAAAAACAACTTTGAAACACCAAAGTCATGTTATTGTCTGTTCTATTGTACTGATAAATCTAATAGCTATCTGTTGAAACGTGTTAATCATTTTATGATGACAAATCACTATGCCGTAATGTGCTATTTCAAAAGCAAGTTACCATACCTGATGAAACAGAAAAGTTAATGAAGGGAATCAGAAGAGAGTGGCAGACTGGCACTAAAGAAATCTGTGTGATCAGGACTTATCCTTGATCTCTTCGGATCTCAATGTGAGCATTTCAATTACAAAAAGTTAATCTAGATCATCTAAATTCTAAACCAAAGACTCTTTGCAGTAGCAACCATACAATGAACTTTATTATAGGTAAAAATGTGAATAATTTGTATATCTAAAATTTTAGCTCTTAAAAAGTTTGATCTAGTAGTTATCTGTAGGGTACTATGGATGTCATTATTATATTTAATACACTTAATTACTTGAGGCTTCTGTAAAGTTAAGTGATTTTCAATAAACACAGATATGGATTAAATAACTGAAAATATTTAATAAGTAAATGCATTTGCCTTGAATAAAACTGGATAATCGTTTACGGTTAGTCACTTCACACAAAATTAGTGTTAAAAAGCAAATATTTTTCTCTGTATCTTCAATCCATCTAACATAATCCTTGAATTACCTTTGAATGACCTTTCTGAGATGTATTATCTTTCAGTGTAACATGTGTGCTGCCCTTGTCAGCTCTATGTGAAAGAAAAAGAAAGCCATTGTGAGTCACCCTATAACAAATTCCCCTAAAATTACAAAGTAGTCAACCATACTGCCTACTGATATCTAGCAGTTTTGTCATTACTTTTAGGGATGTGAAATTTTAACCTGAAAAGTCCAGGGTTGACATTTTAAAAAACAGAGTGAGGAACTTTGATACAGGTCATGATGTCCGGAGATATATTAAAATAATAATATTCCTTAATTGCTATTTTGATCAAGATTTTTAAAAGCAGTTTCCAAAAAAATCACTAATCTATCAGATGAGTCTCAGAGTAATGAAAAGCATGGAAAGAAATATAAAATCTACACAGCCGTGCCCATCATAATGAAAACTCAATTAATAAGATTAGGCAGTGTGTGTGTGTCTGTGTGCACATGCTGGCATGGTATTTTACATTTAATGTTCTATCAACCTAAAGAGTAATCGGAATGTAGAGATACAGTGGCTATACATGTAGCTATTCAGAAGTTGAAATGGGGCTAGTTGGCTGTAAATAAAATACACACCAGGTTTCAGTTTTTTAAAAAAGACTATATTTCCATTTTAAAAATATTAACTATACAGTGACACTATTTTGATTACAGTGCGTTACATAAATGTTAAAATTTATTTCACCTATTTTTAATATGGCTAACAGAAAATTTAAAATTATATGCGACTTGTGTGTACTTTCTATTAGGGAGCACTAGAAAAGAATTTCAATAAAGCTCTTTCTACAGAAGCTATTTAATATTTAACATTTTAAATTTCTGTTTAACAATCAAAAATAAGGATGGGTCTAATATAACAAATGTGGCAGGAAAAAGAAGTACAAGTGATATTCTGCTTTCCTTGGCTTTTGATAGATTTGTGCAAAGGTGACCACTTTTCATTTAGCGCTAAGTATATTTATAAAATAGTTAATGCAGGTGTGAATTTCCAACATGTGAAATTCTATCTACCTCAAACACTGGCTCCATGCCCACGAAGACTCCAAAGCATAGGTTTCTTGGCATCTGTCAGACAGGAAACAAGTACTCACTATTCTGGCTCAAGCCACTCATATTTACGCAGTGAAGTTTTTACAAAAGCATAATTAAGTATTTCTTGAATTACTAGGAACGTAACTCTGCCTGAGCCCAGTGGAACTTGAGGTCAGGAACTTTCTATGCTTACACAGAACTTCTCTTCCTTGGCAGAGAAGACCAAAGGTGGGTTTGGAAATGAGATTGGAAAGACGGAGCAGATGAAATGGACTGAGGGTCATTTAAACATTCCTGAGGAAGGCAGTGATGGAGGCTGAGTCAGCTGGCCAGATTCAGGGAGAGCGGACTGGGTGACTAAGAGGCTAGGCAGGAGAAACACACCTGCATTACTGAGTGAAAGCTGGCTAAGTGACCAGCTTCCTTCTGACTCCACATAACCACACACAAGTATCTATGAAGGTGTATGTTCAAAGGTATGCGACGACTAAAGTTATTGACACGTAGTGTATTTTCCAATCCTATACCTGAAATCAAGTCAGAGTAAAATCTGGGTGGAATACGGAATTAGTCTAACACACAAGTTTTACCAACTTGGAAAAAAAGTACCAAGGAAGAGCTAAGAGATGGATTGACCCAAGCAGCTTCATTCAAACTTTTACTGTACACACAGAAAACTATTCTTTTTTTTGGGTACTGGGGCTCGAACTTGGATCCTTGCATTTGAGAGGCAGGTACCAAAACCACGAAACTAAATCCCCAGCCCAGCAAACTATTCTTGTAACACAGAAAACAGAGCACAAAGTCAGCTAAGGATATTTTGTAAAAGCACAACTGATGTGGGAAGATGGAGACCTGACCTCTAGATATTAAAATGAACTCTGAGGCTGGGGATCTAGCTCACAAGCACAAGGTCCTGAGTTCAATTTCCTGTACCAAAAAAAAAAAAAATCTAAAATTGCAATAATTTAAATCTGGCACTAGTGTAGGTAAGAGGTGTATGAATGAAACAGATACAAATATATGTAAACATTTAGTATTTAATAGAAGATACTATTTCAAAACTTTCTATTATTTAATAAATTATACAGGGCAATTGACTAATTATTTGAATAAAAGTTAGATCTCCAAACTATTCTACCTACAAAAATTAAGATTTAAATGTTACAAGTAATTCATAAAAGAACTAAAGAAAATATAATCTTAAGTTAGAGAACTCTCTAAATATGGCAACGAAAGTAGAAATAAAAAAGAAACATCTGTAGGTTTAATCATATAAAAATCATAAAACTCTATGCATCCAAAGCTGCTGCAATATTTAGTTTGAGATAGCAGGCTAGGCACACTGGCCTTTCCTCTTTTGGGAATTCACTTAAATGAAACCCCCTGCTTCTTCAAATACACAAACATCAAGATAAGACAACATAAGGCAAAAAGAAACATTGAAAAAAACAAAAATTATAACCTACTAAAATAACATAACAATCTCTCAAGAGTTGACCCCAAAGAAGTAAAGATACTGTTCACGAATAGTCGAACAAAGAATTTAAAGTACAAACATGCACCACAAGACAACATTTTAGTCAGCAATGAAATGCATATACAAAAGTGGTACCATGGAATTATGACCATTAATCATGACATGTCAACTTGAATGAATTAAGAAACACCCAAGAGATTAGTAAAGCCCAGTTCTAGGTGTGTCTTTGGATCACTGACATGTAGACCAGCAAACTGAAGGGACAGGACCTCCCTGGTTGTGGGTGGCAATATGTTTGTAGCCTGGATGAAATACAAAGAAAAAGAAGAAGTGTGCACATTTTGAAGCACTCCAGTTTTCACCATTGTCTTTGGATACTGGTCTCATTTCCCCCACCTCCCAATGCAAATTCACAATGGGGAGTCCCCAGGGAGCTTCTGGGAGTCTCCCGTACACTTAACCCTCTCGGTGTGGCTTTCATCTTCTTGGGCTAAGCAGTTGCTCAGTGCTCCAGTTCTGCAATACAGACGTTCATCGTGGATTCTTCTACCTCTGATCTCGTCAGCCTGCATAGTAAATTCCCCTGCATATATCTATATCTGTATCTATATATTTCCTATTTTTTTCCTCTAGAGATCCTTAATACAAAAATTGAAATTAAAAATTCCTATCACCTAGAAAATGCATAGCTGAAGATAAGGCAAGAGAAAAGGAAAGTATACAAGAAGAAAAAAAAATCCAAGAAAATGCACAGGGTTTAGCAGAACTCAATAAACTACTTAAAAAGTTTGAAAATTAAGAACCCCTACACTGAGCCCGGGGATTTAGGTCTGTGGTGCTGCGGCCTGCCTCCCAAGCACAAGGTCCTGAGTTCAATCTGTGGCACAAAAACAATCAAACAAACAAACAAAAACCCCAAACTGATTTTCCTTAATAAAGAAGAATGTTCATGATGTGTCATGTGTTTCCAAGCACATCTGTGATGAAACATAGACATATTTCTGAAATGAGTGACACCTCTTCAAAAAGAGCCTCAGTTTCATTTGTAAAGAGGAATTCCAGATAGTAGTTACCTTAGGAGATGAAAGTTCCATGTATGCTATCATCCCTGACGACCTTCTGGCAGAACGAGATAAGAAGACGGCACTGATGATACGACCGTGGGTAGGCCTAAGCTAGTACGTCTGTTTGTGTCTTAATTTTAAAATACTTAAAACTACAGCCAGAAAGGGTTTATAGAATAATGATATATATAAAAAATAAACATTTTATATAGCTCTAAAATATGCTAAACATTAGTATAAAGGAGTAGAAAAGATCTTAAAAGTTCATAAAGAAAAAATTACAGTAATCCATGATTAATTTTTTACTGAAGAAAGAAAACTATAAATTTATAGTCTACGTGTCAGTGTTTTTAATGTCTACAGTAGTATGTAGCAATATCCTAGACATCACATTTATTCACATTCACTCACTAATTCATTCACTCAGAGCAGCTTCCCTCCTGCAAGCTGTATTCATGGTAAATATCATGCATAGGTGTACCATTGTTTGTGTGCCACTTAAAAAATCTCATATAACATTTTTACTGTATCTTTTCTATGTTTAGATATGCTTAGATCCATAAATCATTACCACTGTGTTATAACTGCTTATCTATTCACTACTGTAACTTGCTACATAGATTTTTAGCTCAGGAGCACATGACTACACTAAGCAGCCCTAATGTGTGCAGTAGGATACATCATCTAGGGATGTGTAAGTACTCTTTGATGTTCACATAATGAAGAAACTGCCTAACGGCTGGCTCTACAGCAAAAACATCGTGGTGGAAGGGCCTGGTAGAAGAAAGCTGCTTAGCTCACAGCAACTAGGAAAGAGAAAAAGGAGAAGAGCCAGAAAGATAGATATACCCTCCGCAGGACTGCCCCCAGGGGCTCATTTCTTCCAACCAGTCTGTAGTTCTTAACAGCATATTCGGCAACCAATGGGTTAATCCAATGATGAGTGCAGTGCCCACAATCCAACCACCTTTCAAAAGTTCCACTTCTAAACACTTCTAGGGGACTTTTTTTTTTTTTCTTTGGTATCAGAGATCAAACTTGGGATCCTGCGCTTGTGAGACTGGTGTTAGAAAGCACAAAATCATACCACTAGAGAAAATCACCTAATCACAAAGTAAGACCATAAGGGAAGAAAGGAACCCAGGATTTATAAACCATAAAAAAATTAACAAAAGGGCAGTACCCAAGTCCTTGTCTATTAATTGCCATAAATATAAATGGATTAAACCTGCCTATCAAAAGACATATAGTGGCTGACTGGATAATAAAATAAAACCCATCAATATGCAGCCTATAAGAGACTCATTTAAACTTGAAGGACACATACAGACTGAAAAGTGAAAGGATGAGGAAAGACAGACCACAGAAATAGAAAACAAAATAAAGTAGGTATGTATACTTGTATCAGATAAAACAGACCATAAGTAAAGCACTGTAAGAGAAACAAAGGTAATTAATATAGTTGTCAGCTAATCCAGAGGCTACATCAGAGCACCTAAATACATAAAGCAAATATTAACAGATTTGAAGAGAGACAGACTAAAATATAAATTTGGGTCAGTGATCATATATGTACCTCATGGGTCTTGTGTGAAATAAAAATAAGCACATAATCTTACTCAACAAAATTGTGGCTTTTATTTGGAAACACCAAGAGATATTAAGGGTCAGATCATATAATCACATAAATGCTGTAAATGGCTAAAGAAAGGTCCAACTAGGAACCAGATTATATGGTGAAACAAATACTATAAATGATCAGGAAAAGAAAAAGTAAATTTTCAGCTAAATGAGCAGATAAGGCTTCCTGAAAGAGGTAGACCTGAAGTAGACACTGATAACTACATAAGGAAAAGGTAAAAGAGAATGAATTAGAAAATTAAAAAAAGAAGAAAAAAAATCCAAGAAAAAGTAACAGCCTGACCAAATTAGGAAGATTAGTCCACCACGCATCCTTTGAATGATTTCTCAGCTGTATGACAACTTCAGAGGCTTCCCCCCCATGTCTTCCGAGCTTAGGAAGAAGTTCTCAGTATTGGTTTCTGTCTTTAATAATGTGAGAACAGAGCAGCATCCATACACACTCCTTTTTGGGAGAATTTTAATTTATTTATATCTGAAAAGGCTTGTTTAGGATCATTCCATAAACCAGACATTAGAGATGAACAACAACAACAAAAAAAGTATGTTAAATACTGTTTGCTCCCCAGTTTCCAAAAACACAGAAGTATCACTCTTTGGCAAAATAGAAGAACTTATACAATATCAAAATCCCTATGAAATAACAATAATATCAATAAGTATTAAAAAAAAAAAAATAAGTATTATGCACTTTCTAGGTTACTATAGCTACCTTAAGAAAATTCCAAATTTGAAGATGGTAGAGTAATGGCTAGCGGTACACCAGAGCACCCCAAGGATCTGGAATTGGGACGCTGCGAATACCGCAACTTTGCAAAGAGAAAAAAAAAAGAAAAAGAAGAGCTCCAGAAATCAAAAAGAGTCAAGAGGAAAACTAGAAATCACATAGCAACAGAAAAACCTGAAGGTAAAGTAGAATGTAAAGCTAACACTGGCTCCTGGGGAGTGCGGTATGTGTCTGCGAATGCCAGGTAAACCCAGAGAAGGTGTGCAGCCCCGGGGAGAAACAACAACCTGAGCCAGCAGCACTAGCCACAAGAAAAGCTCATAGTCACTGAAAACTACAAAGACAAAATGGAGTTTCACTCTGAATGAAAGAAATTATAAAGATGAGAACAGAAATTATTGAACTCAAGACTGAAAAATATACAAAAGGATCAATGAATCAAAGTTTTGAATTTTGAAAGGATAAAGATTTATAAACCTTTAGTAAATCTTATGCATACGTCATTAGAAATAAAAAGGATGGAATCACAACCAACACTCCCAAAATCTAGAGGATTATAGGAAACTACTTTGAAAACTTATATTCCAATAAATTGGAGAACTCGGAAGACATGGAGAAATCCCTAGACATGTGTGAATTACCAAAATTGAATCAAGATATAATACTCTGAATGGCTAAAAACAGGTAATAAAATAGAGGCAGTAATAAAAACCACTATCAACAAAGAAAAGCCCAGGACCCAATGAATTCTCCAAAAAAGTTTACCAGAACTTTAGGGAAGATCTAATGCCAATACTTCTCAAACTTCAGTGAAATTGAAAAGGAAGGAGTACAGCCAAACTCATTTCTGGAAGCTAGCATTATCCTTATATCAAAACTGAACAAAGACTTAACAAAAAAAGAAAACCACAGGCCAATCTCTTTAATGAATAAAGATGCAAAAATTCCTCAACAAGATACCAGCAACAGCAAACAAAGGGCAACAAATCATCAAAAAGATCAAAAATTGTGACCAAGTATGCTTCATCTTGGGATGCAAGTAAATTTAATTCATCACATAAAAAGAACTAGGAACAAAAATCACATGATCATTTCAATAGACGCAGACAATGCCTTTGATAAAAAAATCTAATGCCCATTTATGATTTTAAAACCCTGTTAAAAGTAGTTATGGAAGGAGCTTATCTTAAACTGAAAAAAGACATTTATGACAATCCCACTGCCAGCACCACACTGGGGGAAAACTATAAGCTTTTCCTCTAAAATCAGGAACAAAACAAGAGTATCTACTCTGACCTCTCCTATTCAATACAGTGCTCAAAACTTTAGCCAGAGCAATCAGGCAAAAGAAAGAAATGAAAGGGAGATGAATAGGAAAGGAAGAAGTCAAAGCATCCTTATTCACAGATGACATGATCCTTTACATAGTAGACTAAAAAAAGAAAAACTCTACCAAAAGACTCCTAGAACTAATGAAGAAACTCAGCAAATTAGCAAGACATAAAATTAATGCAAAAAAACATAGCATTCCTGTACACCTATAGTGAACCCAACAAGAAATCTTTCAAAACAGCTTCAAAAAAATTAAACACTTAAAACTTAATCTAACGAAGCATGTGAAAAGACCTCTGTAACAAAAACTGTAGTATTTTGAAAAAGAAATGAAAGAGGACATCCCGTTCCTAGATAGGCAGAACCAATACTATCCAAATGGCTATATACCCAAAGCTGATATATAGAGTCAATGCAATTCCAATCAAAATACCAACAATATTCTTCAAAGAACTAGAGAAACAATTCTAAAATTCATATAGGACCAGAAAAGACCCAGAATAACAAAAGTAACCCTGGGCAACAAGCACAAAGTAGGATGCATCACAATTTCTTGATTTCAAATTATATTACAAAGCTACAGTGATTTTAAAAAATCATCCTGGCACAAAAATAAGACATGAGAATTGATGGAACAAAATACAGGATATAGAAACAACCTCAGGCACATTCAGCCATCTGAGTTTTGACAAAACGGCCAAATACACACATTGGAGAAAAGAATGCCTCTTTAATAAATAGTGCTGAGAAAATTGGTTATCCATATGCAGAAGATTGAATCTAGACCTATACTTCTCATCTTGTATGGAAATAAACTCAAAATGGATCAAAGATCTAGATATTAAAACAAAAACACTTATCTGTTAGAAAATAAAATGGGTAAAACTCTTGATGCTACAGGAGTAGGCAATGACTGAATTGAACCCCAAATGCATAAGAAATAACATTCAGATTCAATAAATGGGATTATATTAAATCAAAAGTTTTCTTCACTGCAAAGGAAGAAATTAACAGAATGAAGATAACCTAAAGAATGAGAAAAAATTGCTAGCTCCTCCTCAGACAGAATAACTACAATATATGAAGAAATAAAAAAGTTACACTTCCAAACATAAAAGACATAATCAAAAAATGGGCAACAGAAATGAATACACATTTCTAAGAAATAATACAAATGGCCAGTAAGTACATGACAAAATGTTCAGCATCTCTGGCCATTAGAGAAATCAACCCAGTACTGGGATTCCATCTTACTCCAGAAAGAAAATCTATAATCAAGAACTAAAAAATAATAAATGCTGCTGAGGTTGCGGGAAAAGGGAAATCCTCTATATTGTTGGTGGGAATGTAAACTAGTACAAATAATATGGAAATCAGTATGAAGAGTCCTCAAAATACTAAAATTAAAAACTCCATTTGACCCACCTATACCCTTTTTTTCTCACAAGAATTGAAAGACATCATATGCAGCAATATGTGCCTGACCATGTTTATAGCATCAGAATTCACAACAACTAAATCTCTGAAACGACCTATATATGCCCATCAATGGAAGAACGGATAAAGAAAATATGGCATAAAAAAAGAAAATATGGCCCATCAAGTACTACTCAGTCATAAAGAAGGAAAAATTTGAGCCATTTGTAGGAAAATGGATGCACCTTGTGACCATATTGCTAAGTGAAATAAATCAGACACAGAAGGTTAAACATGTTTTTTTCTTTTGTGTTTTTTTTTAAAATTCTGAACTTTTTCGTACATGTTTGTAGTACATAATGATTACATTCATTGTAGAGAGTTGGTAAATGTACATAAAATCTCAGTTCTTTCCCCCTTCCCTCCACCCTCCTTTTATGAGAAACACAAAGTGTAAATAATTTAAAGAGCAAAATGAAAGATAGACCAAACAAGGAGGTAGGCCTTTTACAGATGGGAAAGGGATCTAGGGATGGAGGGAGATGGAAGGGAGATAAGAGAAGGGAGAAGTTTAAGATTTGAGATGTGCATGTACCAACCAACTCCCTATGATGAATGTATTCATCATGTATCACAAATGCAATAATAAAAAGTTTATTAAGGAAAATTCATACTTCCTAATAACTCATAAAGATATGATCTGCTGTGTTTTCATGTGGAAAGATTTCTTTAATCAGAAATGTAAGAGCCAGGCACTCATTTACAATGACGGTCACTTTTCTCAAATTTCAAAAAGTACTAAAAAGCACAGATAAAAACATTCTCTACCTTTCTATGATAAAAAGGCCACAAAATGGCATCCTGATGAAGGTTAATGAAGAGAGATGCTTGTGGGTTCTGGATAACCTGTTTAAAGCATGATGGAGGCACTTTAAGCTAATCAGCATATAAGTTTATAGAACACTACCAGCAATTACCAGAAAAATGATGTTTTTTCTAAGACATCCTCTGTGATGTCACCTGTTGGTCATCTGCTCTAAATGAGTTGGTATCTTCATTAATACTAATACAATTTTGAATTGAATTCTATAGACCAAAAATGACTTGCTGGTTTGGCTCAATCTGGAAACAGCATATAACCTAGTTCTCTTTGCTCAAGATGGACTATACACTATTCATAGAAATATTTGTGAATCCTTTCAAAACAAACTTCATTTTTACCTCTATTTCACAAGTCAGCAAGGTACAATGGCCATGACCAGCCGATACTCTGAAATTCATTTTCTTGTTGTTGGTGTTTTATATCTGGTTGTTTTCTACCTGTGTCTTTTATTTAATTTAATAACCCCACATTATATTTTAAAAGCTGTGTAGGAACATACCTAAAAATATAAGGTCAAAATACAAATTTTTAAATACCAGCCTGAAAAGAAAAATGAAGGAAGAAAAATTAGTTTAGAAATAGCAAAAGTCATTGTCAAAGGTCCCATATAATTGCAAAATGTAGGTAAGAACACTGGCTCTGAACTTTGCAAATGTTTAAATCAGAAAACAATCATTTACAAAATCATTAGGCAACATTTAGCATGAACAAATTTACATGTGATGGATAATATGACAAATCCTGAAGGCTTGAGAGATTAAATACCTTTATGAAAACACCTAATATATAATCCCTAGAACATAGTATCTGTTCCATAAAAGTTCTTTCTTTCCTTTCTCTTGAGCTTTTCTGTGATAAATCTATTTTAAGTTGAAGTCCAAAAATGGTATTTGAGAAATACTACTTTAATCCTTTTTTTGTGCAGAATATTTCTTTTGTCTCACTCAAATAAAATGCAATACATAACAATCTGTAAGACAGAATTTCAGGATTACAGCATCTTTGTACTAAAAAAATGGAACAAAACTGCATCCTACAAAATACATTTGCTGCAACATTTGTTGTAAGAACACATTACAATCACTCCCACTCTTTAGCATACCCTAAAGACAAACAAATAGAATAAATTTTTTAAAAAGACAAATAAAACGGCTATTAGCAAACTGTGGCAAACATGTGCTATTTAAATAACCAAAATAACACAGACTTGCACATGGTATCTTAAAATAATACATAAAGAGGGTTGCAGCCTTTCTACATATTAGATGTCAGTGTGCTAATTACACTTCCTTAGAATAAAATAGTATTCAAATGAGATATTCATTTTTTTCTACTTTTGAAGAGAACATACAATATCTAAGATAAAAGGGGTCTTAGAACACGGCAGCACATATGACATATCCAGATAACCTAAAACAGTTCTAAACAAATTAATCTGAGTATTTTCCTTTCTGCCTTAAACACCCATGAGGAGAAAGGAGTTCTGTAGACTAGAAAGACCTGATATTTTCCTCCTCTTGGCATAAAATCGTCAAGTGCAAAAGGTGAATGATTTTCAACAGAATGCAATTAGATTCATTCCAAAGGGCTGCTACAGAAGCTAGCTGTATAATTGGTTTACTAAATGGTTTCTTCTATGCACAAACAGAATTTTAGTAATTTAATTTCATAAAAATCTGTCATTTATTTAAAATGGTTAGGGAATGAGGTTATGAATATTTGTCCCAACTGAGACTTTTCCTATTCTCTACATGGATTAACAATTTTCTAAGAACTAGAAGTCAATAATGTGTTAAAAATGTTCCAGGTGAAGGGAGGGCCGGGACAAGGGGAAAAAATGAGAATCAAGACCTATTATGTAAAGGTACAAAATCCCAATGATGAATGTAACTGTATTGTATACCTAGATTGTACCAATAAACTCAACAAAAAGAAAAAAAAAATGTTCCAGGTAAATTTCAACTTCCATTAATTCAGAAGGAACACAGTAAACTTTAAGTGCCTTAGGATCCATGTTTTGATACTCTACCATTACTAAATATCTGTGGTTCTCATCTAATCTAATCTTTCAGTGATGCACTGCAGATTGTTCTGTTTCACCTTACTATCAACTCTCTAGTACCAATAATCAACAAAAAGAAAAAAAAAATGTTCCAGGTAAATTTCAACTTCCATTAATTCAGAAGGAACACAGTAAACTTTAAGTGCCTTAGGATCCATGTTTTGATACTCTACCATTACTAAATATCTGTGGTTCTCATCTAATCTAATCTTTCAGTGATGCACTGCAGATTGTTCTGTTTCACCTTACTATCAACTCTCTATTACTTCTACTACCCACCCACCCAAGCTAGAAGATAAGCAGACGTAGAAATCCTAAAGGAACCTTTTTGGAGGAAAAGGGAGGATTGAATAAAGTTAATGGGCTGGAAACAGATGAAATAAATTTTAATCTCTTCTTTTTTGAGTAAGAACAGGGCCTACATACAGCACTCTTCTTGGCAAGCCTAGACCACATTAGGGGAGGGCAGAAGGCTATTCAGGCACCCAGTCTGGGCGGTGGCACTAACTCCGAGATTACACTGAAGACAACCATGACTATGACAGGATCATCACCACTATCACTATCACCATCTTTACCATCATGATCTATTTTAACAATGTTCCCTGTGTTCCTGGTACTGTTCTAAGAATGCTGCATATATGTACTGACAATCCAGTGAAAGAGGAACTGTTAATGTGCCTAATGTTCACACATGAAGGTTAAATGACTTGCCCAAGGTTACAAAGCAAGTAAATGGCAGATCTGGGACTCAAATTTAGGCAGCTCACTTAGCTTCAACCACTACAACATGCTCCTTGCATTCTAGCACACAATGCTGAATAAAGACTTATTTTATATTATGTATACTAGAATTTGATTAGGAAATATTCCTGTACATATACTCTTTGCCCTTCTCATAGCATCCTTTCTCAAAGGGCATTCCAGAGAAAACTAATTCCTTTGTTGTTTTCTTGCTGCCTACCAGGTTTTACCCTCCAAAATTTTTGTAAGGTCAGTTTACTTGCCTAATCCAGAAATCAGCTGAAATATCACCTTTTTGAGAGGTCTTTTCTGATTACCTGACCTGAAATAGCTTTCATTCTCACCCAAAGGACATACACTGATTTACTAAGTTCAAAATGCTCGCTTTCATATGATCACATGAAATCTTTTTACTCATCTCTCTCTCTCTGCCTTCCTCAGGTCTCCTTGTGGTAGACTGTAGCAGTGTTTATGGCATGTAACAAGTTTTGAAACGTTTTTTATTTCAATTAATAAACAGTCTGTAGATTATCATACTAAATAAAGATTCCATTTTTTGGGTAAGTTTGTGATTGAGCTGGAGAAAGTTAAATAAACTTCAAGACTTTTTAGGTTCATGAATCTCTTAAGAGTGTAACAAAGAGCTTTGCCAACTTTATCAGGTCAGGGGAAATTCTTTTGCATTTTAATGTCTCTCCTTTAGGAAGATCTCTGATTCTGGCAAGGGCCACAGACAGATGTATTAGCTATACGAGAGCCTGGACACTGCTTTAAGAAGCACTCTCCTCCCGAGTCTTTACTAGTAATGGGTTCCAGCAAAGTAATATCAAGTGATGGCACTGCAGAACGCCATGAGAATCAAAGGTGGCATAAGCATGGTTTCGTGGTGCTCCTGGCCTTTTCGTGGAAAGCCTGTGAGCATGCACAGCCTCTGCTCTACAGAGGGGAGGGGTGAGGCTCTGAACAATGAAGTACAATGCCCCAATTCACCCTGGTTCTAAAGGGTCGATCAGGATTCATATTCAGGAGCGTCGGGCTCCAAAGCCCATCCTTCTCTCACTCCACCCCACTCCACATCTTCATCCTTCATTTTTCTCAACTACAGCATGGACATCACAGTGTTGGGCTTCAGGAAAAGCCTGCGGAGTGGGTAGCTGGTCAAGCTGGGGCAGAAGTCAAGGATAGCACATCTCCCTCTCCCCTACATGTGGTTAAATTACAGCTTGCAAAATCCTCAGGCTACAGCTACAGCGAGCTTTTCTTAATATTCAAAAACATCAGGGGCTATTAGAATCTAAGCATCAAAACAAAGTAGTCCATTTTTAATTACTAATAATACAGTACAACCATTTTTCAACCCTTTATTATGTAAGATTTGAAAAGGAGAAAGGTCTTTTTTTTGTTGTTGAATTACAATGTATTTTCATCATAAAAGTCTGTCTGCTCCAAGGTTTATCAAACTTATTCATATCCTTTTTTTCCCCTTCATATACCTGAAATTTTGTTAATTATAATTAATAGGCCCTAAATACCACTATCTTAATGTAATATAAACTTATTTTAAGAAACTTAGTTTACAGAAATCCTGCAGAGCAGCAGTATTTTGCTTCAGAAAGGAATATAATTTAATGATAAGTCTGAAACTCTGGGGTTACTTTCATAGAAAAGGCATTCATGAGATTTCTACTATCTCAGATTTCTACTATCCATATTCTGACAGCCCCAAATGATAGCCCCAAATTCCTCCCATTTTCCTGGCGGGGGGGACTGAACATTTACCTTCTCTGATACATGTGGATATCTGTGCAAAGAAATGTATAAACCTGCTATTTTAAACAACAGGAGTTAAGAACAATAACATTCAACAAACAAAGCAAAATGCAACTGGCAAAGTGACTCTGCGGTTAGGCCTTTATTACATTATTGCATCATTATCACCAAACTAATTTGTGTTCATGACAACCACACAACAACAGTCTTCATATCATTATACCAAGCAATAGTGCCTTATCCCTGCTCCAAATTCCAGTTTCTTCTTAGAAGGTCCTATGGAACACATGATGGTTCCATTTTGAACAATCTAAATATATTCCAACATGAAACTCTTCTCACTATTTAAGTATGTACTAGGAAACAACTGTATTTTTACATAGTCCAAGGGTTAGATTTTTTTCCTATTTACTAGAGAACTATCAAAACATTGCAACTATCTTATCCTTACCTGAAAGCAAGTAGAATTAGAGCAGTTGGGGTTATTATTGTGTCCACATTAACTTAAGGCAGTTAGTATTTTCACTGTATAACATTAATGAGATATATTTTAGTTTTAATGCTTAAATTAAAATGTTAGTGGAAGACATATCATGATGTGTGCACTGTTTTTCATTATTAAATCTCATGACATTTTGAAAACGACTCTGAATTTTATGCCTATCAAGTGTATCTTCATTAAGAGACTACTAGCATAGCGCATTTGAGTAGACTATGCCCATCACATCCTCTTATCTATAGCTGTACAAGAGGAACAACATTCATTATGAGCATGGAATGCAACAGAAGATCTTAACTGCAATTACAGATTGTCCAGAGAGGTTAGCAAGGGTGAGGACAACTCTGTCCCCACACTGACAGATTATTTATCTTCAGGATATACATAGTTGGGATATAGATACTGAAGGAATTAGGAATTAGAGGTGGTTTTTATGCCACCTTTATTCCTGTGCAGAATGACTCTAACAGCCAAGTGTCGTAGTACAGGCCAGCCCTTGGGAAGCAAAAGCAGGAAGATTGCTGGGAGTTCAAGGCCAGAATAGGATACATAGTAAGTTCAAAGCCAGCCTGAACTACATAGCAAGACCTTGTCTCAATTAATTTTTAAAAGATAAATTTAAAAAATTTTAAAAACATAACGACTACAAGATTGTGAAGAAATTAAAATTTACTCCAGAGAGACTACAAAACCAAATTGAGCATTCAAAGGTATACTAGATAGAAAGGTGTTGTATTTAGAGAACTGTTACAAATATGAAATGTATTTCCAAGGTAACAAACTAGAGCAGTCCCTCAGGCCTCCTTCAGTCTTTGGAAGAATGTACTGCCTAGTCTTATAGATCATTTTAATATCTTTTAAGACATAAGTACATTTAATGACAAGGAAGCAGTCAGAAATACTTACTTAGAGGATGAAGAGGTAAAAATAACAAAGAGTTACTACAAATTATTAAGAACACTTTAAGCCCCAACTCAATACTAATTCCAAATCCCAAAGACAGACTTTGATTTTGGTCTTGAAATTAAAGACATAAATGGCATTATAAATATCTTGTGCATGTAAAATCAAATCTTATAAGCAAATACAGTTATCAATCCAGGACTGAAAGTCAACATCTGTCACTTAGCCACTGATTCTAGTTGTACATTTAGCTATGGAAATCTAAGCTTTAAATTTTCAGGTTTACCAAACCCATCATTTATTTCTTCATAGCAACAAAGTAGAGAAGACATTTTCAAGACTGAATGCACCTGTGGTCTTCCATAAAATGAAAACCTAATCCCAGGGATTCACACATGAAACCATGTCCCAAAACAAATGCGTGGACAAAACTGGTAATAGTTTTCTTTTATTATCAGTAAACATAGTCTCAACCATATTTGTAAACACAGTAAGTTCCTCAATTTACATTCAAACCCTTAGAATATATATATATATGTATATATATGTGTGTGTGTATGTATGTATGTGTGCATATATATATAGGGATTCACACATGAAACCATGTCCCAAAACAAATGCGTGGACAAAACTGGTAATAGTTTTCTTTTATTATCAGTAAACATAGTCTCAACCATATTTGTAAACACAGTAAGTTCCTCAATTTACATTCAAACCCTTAGAATATATATATATATGTATATATATGTGTGTGTGTATGTATGTATGTGTGCATATATATATATATAAAAAGTTCCCAACAGTTTTCCAAACATTTTTTTAAAAGTTTTAAATATGTTACATACTGGCCCTTAAGCAGTAAGACTTTCCAAGTTGGTGAGTATGTGCAAATTTAAATTGCCCTTTTAGATACCCCAAGGCATGTACAAAACATGCCTATGCCTAAATGCTGCTTATTAACATGTATTAAATCTAAAAATAAGAACCCCAATTAGTTTACATCATTAGTCTCCTTAAGGTTCTATTATCTGTTAATGCTTTTAACTCTCCATATCCTAAACAAACATAGTAAAATAATGCTCATGAAGTAATTAGTTGAACCATTAAAGAAATATTTAACTTGTTCCTAATAAAAGGACTTTGAATCCATTTACAAATAGGGCAGTTGAAAACTAAAGTCTAATTACTTTCACGATAGCAATGCTCAAATGCTGGGGTTGGTTCTCTGGCTTCTCTGCACGTGCTTCACACAGCATATGAACAAAATTTGTATTAACTAAAACAGCAAATAAAGCAATACATTATTGTCAATGTGAATACTTACATATCATAACCTCCTTTTTATAATAGTCTATAGTTTTGGGTAAAGTCATTTATTTTATAGACATTCAGATCCCCTGTAGTAATTAAAAGATTTGTTTCCAATTCATTAAATTCACATTCTTTACAAAGGTAGTAAAAATGATATTTTAACTCTAACTTGAAAAAACATTCAAGTTTTGAGATTTTGATTAAAGCAAGGGCACGTTCATTAACTACATTAACTACAATTTGGGAGATTAGTAATTCCTTTACTCTTATTTTACTTTAGCATTCATTTCCACAGAAATCTCTAAAAAATTGCTACTATAAAGATCCTTTATTACCAAAAAAGTCAGATGATCAAAAAAAATTGCAGAAAAACAGTAAAACTGAAATCTTCCTTGTCTGCTACACTTCAAAAATAAAGGTAGAGGGTCAAGTATTTAGCTCAGTGGTGCTGGCACTTGCCTGGCAAGCACAAGATCCTGAGTTTGATCCCCAATACCTGAAATAAATGAATAAAATAAAGCTGGAAGTGAAGGAACAGATAAGAGAAACAATCTTTATGCCTATTTTTTTAAGGATTCTGCTCAAAAGCTGTTCTAGCTTATATGGAGTTTCCATAATAATACAATCTTTTAGGTCAAAATAGATTATTTCAGTAAGGGGTATGTTCCTCTAGGATGTTACTCTAGAATGATTTATGAACATGTTACAAAAACTCACTTAGGCTAGCTTAAGTAACTTAAAATGGTATTTATTCTAAGGACTTAGGCAAATATGATAGCATTTAATCTTTCATGAAGCAGCAGATCCTTAGGTAGTCCTTTTTGTCTATCCATCCCTTTCCCAATCATATTTCATCTCTGTTTCTAAAAAAAAAAAAAAAAAAAAAAAAGCCTATTGCATTCCTTTCTCTGAAGGCTGGCTTCCTTGGCAAGACTTTCAGGTCTTCCTCTCCCGTAACTTTGCTCTGCATGTGATTTTGAGGTTGGTGCCATATACACAAACCAACTGTATACCATCTCAGGTGGGCAAGGCCATATAACTAAAACATCCCAGGATAAAGTATATAACTGATCTATTTTGGATGCTCCCATTCCAATCAACTATGTCCATGAGACAAAGTTGCCCCTTCCAAGTCACAGACAGAGACAGAGAACTAAGAACAGAATATAGCTTAAGATAAAAGAAGCATCTGTGTTACAAGAACCTGTTGCATTCAAACGTTATACAAAAGATAAGATTTATCAAGAGATAACACAAAGAGTGTGGAAAAAAGTAAAGTTTCAGATAGGTGCATTTTGATTCTTTCCCACAATTTAATTTTGCAGCATTTCAAAGCAATAATGATAATTCAAAGATTATAAAAGATTCTGTAAAGGTAACATTATATGTTCCTTCTAGTGGAATGGCAGTTAAGAAGTCTTTCATTGGTTGTGATCCAGATTCCTCTCAAGGCAACCTTCAGAATTAGGAGGCTTCACATATAGAAAGCAGACACCGTTCTATGAGGGACCATTAACATACAAACAAGAGGGCCGGGGACTTGGCTCAATGGTTCCACCGCCCACCTCACAAGCAAGCGCAAGGGCCCGAATTCAATCCCTGGTACCAAACCAAACCAAACAAAACAATACAAACAAGAATGAGTCAGGTTCAATTTGAAGAGAAAGTAAAATACAACAGGAGTGTTATGGTTTATATTGAGAAGGTCCCGCAAAGTCCTCAGGTGCTCATAGGCAGAGCTTTGGGACAGGATTGGACTATGGGGGCGCTATAGCTGACTTGCTGTTAGGAGGTGAGGCCTGGTCAGGGGAGGCAGGTTACTGGTCACCTTGAAGGGTGTATCACCCTCCCTAGATCCTTCTCTCTCTCTCTCTCTCTGCTCCCTGGCCACCATGATGTGAGCAGCTTTCCTCCATCGTACCCTTCTGCAGTGTCCTTTCTGCCTTGGAGCCAGCTGACTATTGACTGTAATGAGCCAAAATAAATCTCTCCTCCTTTAAGTTGTGGGTGTCAAATATTACATCCCAGTGATGAGAAAGTGACTAAGACAAGGACTTTTGCTTATAAAAGTGAATATTTCAGCAAGAGTTTGGCCAAAGTACAAAAAATCAATGGAGAGGGGAAAGGTATTTATCAAATTTAAAATTCTGAAACAAGGAAAACTCCTTGAAGCCAAAATAAGTTAGTTTTTTAAGACAAGTGAATAACACTATGTCATATATACCAACTGGTAAATACACTGATACCACAGTTGTTGTCAAACTCAATTCATCCCAAATTTGTTTTCAAATACCAAACAGTTCAAGAACTGAACATATTTTTCTCATAAAAAAACAATGGAAAACAGAATAATTGTTTCTGAGGCCCAAAAATTACTTATAAATTCGATTTTCCAGGACTTTAACAAATTTCACAACGATTTCTTTCTTTAACTCTATCATGGTTCTCATAATTTTCCTCTTAACTTTACTGCCCGTACTACTAACTTTCTCTTGAGCCATAGTTACAATGTTTTACACAAATAAAGTGCAAAAGAAGCACAATGATGAATGTTTTAACACACGAACACAAGCACTGTACATTGTCTGGCTTGGACTGAAGCAGCACCCCTTTGTGTTTGTGTAGAGATGTGATGTGTGCTCATTCTCTGCCCAAATAGGTTTTTTCAAGTCAGATTTTTGGTTCAACTATTGACCAAAGCTACAAGCACTGTGCAGATTTCTTTTTTAACTTTGCTGTTCCAGTAATTGAATGCTAAAGCATAGAACCATTTGAAAAGTGAGGTATCACTGTATTTGGCATGTGCCATCTTATATTTATTTCTCCTATCCCCCCCTAATTTGGAGTTTATACTTGCTGTCCCTAACACACACAGCAAAGCTCTACTGAGAATGATGAGTGTTGTGGATCATATGAAGATGTTCTTCCCAAAGCCCCATGTGCTCATAGGTGAGGCTTTTGGGAGCTGGATGGATCTAAGGTGTGCATGGCACTAACATAGTCCACTTATTGGAATTAACATAGTTCTGGGTGTGGCTGAATGTTACTGAAGACAGAACCCCACCCTGGGAATGGGGGGCCTGGACAGAATAGAAAGGGACAAAACAAGGCAAAGTTGCTACTCTACTTCTTCAGCCTGCTGCCTTCTACCTGCTATACCATGAGCTGTTTCTCCCCTGTGATGGCTCTCTGCCATACTACCCTGATTTGGAACCTGCTTTAGACTGAAACCTCTACAAATTGTGAGCTGAAATAAATCTTGCCTCCATTACTTTTGAGTGTTGGGTATTTTGTCCCAGCTATGAGAATGTTAACTAAGACAATGAATTCAAAAGTTAATTCTCGCAGAACTTTCTTTTTCCATTTCCCTGGGTTAATACTTAACATATATTATTACTGTCTCCATGTTTCTAGTCATAAGTGAGATTGGGACTTCCCTGAGGACATCTTAGTCATCTCTGTATCCTCAATCCCCAAACACAACACAAGAGACCTTAAAAAAAAAAATTTCACAAACTAGTTTTCTAATGAGTCACAGACACTAAAAATAAACTCAATAAAGTCTCATGGAAATTTATAATAGTTTCATAATGAATTTCTAAAGGAAAGACAGGATACTTCAGGCTTTGAGGATGAAAAATGAAAGGTATTCTTTCCTGCATGGCTTTGGTAGGGGTATAAGACAGCAGAGCCAACCAATATTTTAACAGTATGCAAATAAGCGGCACCTGCAAAAGCAAGTCTATTTTTGTCTATAACAAGAAGTCTCCCATGTTTGTGTCATGTCCAGTCTCTCTGATTTCCCTCACAGTACTGTTTGGACCCAATCTTCCAGCATGAACTTAGCAAGTAAGACTTCTTTTTGGCAGTTGTAGGGACTGAATCCAGGGCTTCACAATGAGCTACATCCCCAGCCTTTTAAAAATCTTTTTTAGACAGGATCTTACTAAGCTGCTAAATTGTCAAGGTGTCCAGGCTGAGATTAAACTTCTGTGAGGGCCATTCTTTTTTTTTTTTTTTATACTGGGAATCGAACTCTGGTCCTCTTACTTTCAAGGCAGTCAGCGGAACCACTGAGCTAAATCCCCAGCCCTAGATTAAACTTTTGATCTTCCTGCCTTGACCACCCTGAGCACTGGCTTATAGGTATGTGCCTCCACACCTGGCTCAAAAACCCAGAACTGTGCCAGTTATAAATTGTTGTATTTCCGCTCCAGACTCAACCCTCTATACTCTGCTTTGTGAAACCGCTTCTGGAACTTTGCAAGCATTTCCTGTCAGCCGTCTCCTTGTTAGATTTTGCCATAGGGGATTCTAGAGAAGGAAAAGCAGGAAAACTGGCAGAAGAGATTCATTCCTTTCCTTGTGCTTAGGGTAACTCACTATAGCAGTTGGCATGATCCCAATCACCAGCATTTATTAAACCACTCTCTCACCCCAACTAAACCAGCCTCCCTGTTATCTAGATACACAGCAGGCAGCCATCTAGTGCCCTATCCTATCCTGAGAGACCTGAAGCCCAACTTAGCCCTCCAGTGAGCACCTAAAATTTTATAATCCCAATTTACTTTCTCTATTTTCCCAGCTCTATAATAGTAGTCTTCTTGGAGTCAGTTTCTACAATATTTCCATTTTGTTTTTACAATGCTCCACTACATCTTGCCCACTGCCAAACCTACTCCCACTGTTGCTGTGCAAACCTACAGACTTGTCTATGCCTCCAATAACCTGTAACCATCTCCATAGCCCCCTGCCTGCCAATACCAAAGAGGCCTGATAGAGGCTTTGTGGTAACATGTTTGCAATTCCATACTTCCTCTATATTTCTGACGATAAAGTAGATCCAGGGAGTAGAGATTGTTCCAGTAGGCAGAAAAAAAGACAAGAAATCATTTCATTTATTAACAATCATATAAATAGAGGCAAAGAATTTTAATGAACCATAATTCAATGTAATACAAAGTATTGCTATATATTATAAAGCACTGTTTGCCTGGCTAGATGGCAGACAGCTATAATCCCAGCAACTGGGAAGCTGAAGCTAGATATTTCAAATGTGTCCCTAGTCTGGACTACATAGTATGATCCTGTCTCAAAAACAACCAAAAATAAAAGTACTGGTTGGTGACCACAAGTGCATAAGAAAAACTTAAAATCTGATCCTGTTGGTGTATCTGAAAGAGACCAGGAATCAACAATTAATCAAGTAATATAAAAACTGACAAATTTATGTGTGGGTCAGAAGACTAAATCTATATTAGACATCAAGACCAAGTTGATCTTTCTAAGCAGGAAGAAAAAAGTCATGCAGAACTAAAAGTTGAACAATAGGTGAACTTTGATACTTGTCTTTACTATAATCTAATCATTAAAAAAAGTATGCTCTTATCTTGTGACAACGGCTACTCCTCCTCCCAGTATCACTTACTTCCTTCTATGGCACTAATTATCTATCTCCTAATCTCTAGTTTTTAGTTATACTCTGGCTTCCCAGAATAAAGACGTATCTCCAGCTTATCTGAGTGACTGCCATTGGGCCCCTGGGCTACGAGGGCTGAAAGTGGTATGTATAAATGAAGAAGAGAACTTCTTTTCTGCTTCCTTCTTTCAAACTGCTGGAATGTGAACAAGGTAGGGAAATCCCAGACTGTGTATTTTAGATGCATCTCTAGAAATGGCAGAATAATGAGAAAAGGAGCACTGATCCTTAATGACATCATATAGGATTACAAAGAGTTGCCAATTTGGGGATTAAGAAAAAAAACTGTCTAATTTTTTGGATTGTTATAGTAGGTAGGTCTATATTCTATATTTAATAAATATAAACCTCAAATATCTAGTTACTGATCCTTAATATTAACAAGAGTTAACAGAGCCAAATGATAACTCAATCTATGGTTTTCCCTTTAAATATTTCCACAGGGAAAGTTAGGAAGGTGGTAAAAATAATGTTTTACAGCAGAAAGCCTTTTTAAAGATTTCCAGAAGTATACATGTACATGGAAAAGGGAATATAACATTCAAAACAGATTATGTCAATTTTGTAGATAGAAGCTCCTTAGGACAAGGAAAGAATATCCACAATTACAAGGAGTTTCCAAATGAAAAAGCTGTGCTTTCAGAGCAAACTTTATTAGACTCATATTTTAAGATATTTCACTCAATCTTGCCTATGCATAAAGCCATGCCCATGCGATATACATATATATAATGTAGCATTGTTTTTACATGTTTGTAAAATGCTTTTATTGGGTTTTACTTTAATATTCTCATTATATGAAATGAACTTACAGTAACAAAAAAAAATCATTATGGACATTTATTTCCACATTAACAGGAATCTGAGTTACACTGAAAACCATCTGACCGCCACCAATGGCAAGGAACTACTTAAGTTAGGGTGGGACATTGAATCGACTGACTGTGGGATTCACCCAGGGGACTGGCAGAGCACACCTCTGGGCTGTATCTGGGTAGGACGTGGAGGTGTTACATGAGATACGATATATGCATCCGTGGTCCATTTTCTGGCTGACATTGTCCTTCTGCTCTGCTTCCTTGCCACCGCGAACTAAGTATCTTTGCACTCCCTTCTGGAATGATGTTTCTGCCTTGAAGCCAGCTTCCCACAGACTGAAACTGCTGAAGCCATAAGCAAATTAAACCTTTCCTTCTTTAAATTGTGCCCCAGCAACAAGAAAGCTGATCAATACAGGTGACATCAAGCAAGGACCGTTCTAAGAAACTTCATTTATCTGATCAGTTGGATGTTTCAACTGCAAAATATATTCTATATAAGAAAATTCACAACAAATGCAACAATTTTTCATAATAGGCTAAAATCGGTGAGTTATATCTACGTGGAAAGTAGTATCAGAAATATAACTGCTGATATCAGTGTAAAGAGGATTATATGAGTTCCTGGAATTTAAGAATGAACTGCAGGTCTCACTGAAGGATCATGTCCTGGGAGACAATGAGCATTTGCTAAGTGAAAAAAAGCCACTAGAATAGTCAGACTTCTCTCTTGCCTTTAGGGTAGTAAGACCACAGACTAGTAGGCAGAGGACCAACGGGATAGACAGGGTCTCCCTACCCTCAAGGAGTTCAGAGACCAACTGGGGAAACAGACACTAAAGAGTATTATAAGGAGTACAATGAGGAACTTTACTGAGAATACATACATCAGTGTAGACTGCAGTGATCAGAGAGTTTCAGAGAAGAGGTGGAACCTGAAATGATTTTGAAGGGTACCCAGATTTATACAGCTGTATGACAGCACATATAAACATGTAAGAAAGTTTTAAAAGCTGAATTCAGCAAGCTAAGACAGCTAGGTTCTTCCTCTGGAGATGTTACACTGAAGAATAATATCATCCAGATAACTAAAGCATTAGCAAACTGTTCTCTCAGGACACTAAAAAGCTAGATATCCTTTAGAAAGTGGATCAGTGATCAGATGAGTTTGTAAGCTAAACGCTAGTTTCTTTTCTGTAGGACTTTCCAGAGCCTCTACCACGGCAGTGCACATGGTGAAGTTCTGGTGGGATGATACAACGGGCAACATTTCTCATCTTTATTGGTTCAACAACCCTCTTTTAAAGCAACACCTCTAATATATGTTGGTTCGCAGAATACAACTCTGGAAGTGCTCAGTGGACTGAATCCTGCCCATTTGAACTTTGGATCATTACCTACGAGGTCAAGTGACCTTGAGCACAGGACTTAACTTCCTAAAACCACAAATTTCCTACTCTACATTTATAAAGAATTAAAAGTGAAATTTTTAGTATTTGATTCTCATCAATCAATTTTTAGACAAGAATTTGGCTTCCTATGCTGAGTGGGGAATAACTGTGCATACCTCTCATTTTATTACGCATAAATATAAAAGTGTGTGGTTTCTTCCTATTCTAGACAACGACGAGAGATCAGCTCTATGTCCAGGACCGAATGAATGCTTGAGACTTTGCCTAATGAGAAAGACATCTTTGGAATGGTATTTCCTAAGTCATGGGCAAGAATCCACATAGATGACTAGATGGGGACCATGTTAAGGAAGGTACCTTCGAAACAGTGGTGGTCGCAGCATCTGGTTATCTACCCAAAGGCTTGCATTTTAGCTTTTAACGTCCACTTAATCTGGCAGTGTGGACCTTTTTCCCCACTTAAACTCTGATTTACATGCTCTGAGAAAATATCACACAGGACTGGACCCTCCTTATCGATCTTCCTTCTAATCTATGTGAATTTCTGCAGTGGCTATCTTACGTGATACAGTAAAAATGTATTGTACATAGTTTCCATTAAATGTTAAAGAAAACATGAAAAAAAAAGAAGACAGAGAAATAGGAAGTTGAGAGTTCTAATAATTCCCCAAATTATATATTCCCTGGTTTCAGAAATATTTCCATATATATACAAATTGGTTTCATTTATACTGCTAGGTCCTTTTAGTACACTGAAAAGGAAGTTTTGTGCTATTATCTTTTTCTTTTTTCTAAGACTTTTTTTTTTTTTGTCTATGACTTGTACTCTTAACATTTTGGCCATTCTTTTACGATTATGGTAAACAGTATATTAACTATTGTTATTCTTTAATTTGTTATGAAATTTTGCCTTGTTTTTTCATAGAAGCATGTTTTAAAAATATTTTCTTTATTAATATCTACTTGTATTACATTGGAATAAAAATATTTTAAATAAATAATCATCAAGTGTGTTAATGTATTATTTAAAAAGACTCAAAGACTTAGAAAAGCCCTATCACTGCATAGTGAAATAGGCTCAGCCCAACCACTCAATAACTACAAGAAATCATTTTCACTTTAAATATTCATAATATAGAGAATAATGTTTGAGAAAATCCTGAAAAGACTGTGGTGAGTCAGTAGAAAGAAGAGAAATCATTCTTTACAACAGAGATAAGTGAAATAAGACTCATAAATAAAATTAAGAAAGCAAGCATTTACTCAGCCTCATAATTAACCCCATCAATGACAATGCCTTGGATTTAATACTAATTCATTAGGCAGATGTTTAAAAGCTGTAATATCAAGGAACCACAACTCAAAATTAAGTTGTAGACCATGACAAGGTAAAGAATCAGGAAGAGACAGTGAAATAAGTCACTTCTGTAATATAGTTGCTGTTCCAGTTTAAGTCTCCCTTATGTCACATCTGGTTGTTCTTCTGTTCTTCGATTTGGTTGTTGGTTTAGTCAGGAGGCATCCTAAGTTCAAAAACCTAGTCTTATAATCCATCTGATAAACCTTAGAATCATGCCTAAATTTTTTTAAAAGGGACAAGTAAAAAAAAAAAAAAAAAAAATTTGGGAAAAAAGGGTATGAAAAT
>NW_022900930.1:31512413-31526946 GCF_012274545.1 Fukomys damarensis
AAAAAAAAAAAAAAAAAACTTTGCGAATGAAGTGTATGCAATTATTGATAATTTAGGATATGTGATCCCCAGCACACAGATATTTCTCTTTCTCTCTTTCACTCATAATGTCTTCTTCCCTTAAAACATCTCAGTGCTGGGCCAGAGATCGGGTCAGTGATTTCGCTGCACCTGCCTCACAAGCGCAAGGGCCCAAGTTCGATCCCTGGTACCAAAAACAAAATCTCAGTGCTAAAATAATCAGATATTTTTAAAAAGAGTAGTTTAAACCTAAAAACAAAACACTTCTACAGTGAAATATAAAAGGCAAAACACAAAATAGTACATTGTATAATATGTTTAAATTTGGGCAAGGAATATACAAAATCATTCATGATAATTACCTTTGTGTGGGATGGATCATAAGTGATTTTTATTTTCTTGTGTGCTTTCCATTTTTTATACTTCCTATAATATAACTTAAAGAAAAAATATTTTTTTTCATTTGTTTGTTTTGTTTTTTTGTGGTACCAGGGATCAAACTCAGGTCCTTCAGCTTGCAAGGCAGGCCCACCGAACCGCTGAGCTAAATCCCCGGCCCTATATTTTTAAAGTAAATAAGTACTTTAAAAACAAAGTATATTTTATAATCACTTAAGGTACATTTTAAGAGCAAATAATAATTTAGAACACAACTTTCTGACCAAAAGTCAAGTCTAGGAGAAAAGATCACCGTCAGCTCCTTTTTTGCTTATAATTTAAGACAATGACTTCATAAGTATTTTCTATCTTTTAAACAATCTTGAAGCAATGTACAAATTGTTAATCTTATTCAAAAAATGGAAAAGAAAGGGAAAATAGCCTATGTAAAGCTGCATGTTAAATCCATCCTAGATGCTCAATAAACTTGCCTAAAGGAGACACAAGAATATTGCTATTAAATAGGTTTTATGTCTTCTTTATGGATGAGGAACAGGAAGTTAGGAGGAGGTGAGGTACTAGGCCAAGCTGGCAAAGTTCTTAACAGTAATTGTACTAGGATTTAACCTATATCAGAGTTCATGTGTACTGTAACTATATAATGATGTTAGTTTGTATTTTCAATTTGCCAGATGCCAGCTTGTCTTTGGGGAGCTACATATTACACACTAAGGAAAATTAAACATAAATATAACTTTTCTGAAATATTTAGTATTCACAGGGATTATAATATTTGTGGTTACTAACCCAACTAGTTTTTAAAAATTTAGTTTATAGCCCTCACCTTTCCTACTTCCTAATCACAATACAAATGATTGTCCTAAACCATGATTCTGCACTACACAGCAAAGCTTTTAGGAAGCACACACTTCCCTTCTTCTAGCACCTGAAAGCTCATCCCTCCTGCCCCACTCCAAGTGTTATTAAGGAATGCTGCAATCAAGGTGAACATAACTTCCTAGGAACCTTCTGAATTAATTATGGGCACATTCAGTTTTTCAAAATCCCAGTCAGGCAGTGACAAGAAAACACCAGGAGAATATCACATTATCTCCAAAACGAAATGGCTAGATTCTCTGAACCTCAACAAAGCTTATACCTCTCATCTGACTAGCACACAGCTCACTCAGCAAGAGAAATGGCCACGCTTTACATCCCAGCAAAAGATCGGTAAGCTTTAAGGCTTCTACAAGGAAATAAACTTCATACACACCACAGATTTAACCTCTACTACTTCTGAGCACCTAAAATTAGCTTAAAATACAAAATTCTAAATTTAGTATTCTTAAGCTATAGGTCCCTTTTTTTAATTCACTGTTCTACCTTTCTGGGACAGAAAGTATTTAAAGAGTAGTGCAAAATAATAAAAAGAGTACCTGTATTCTTAATAAGATCAAAGGTTTCTCATAATGGATTAACTCTAATAATCAAAACCTGAAATTATCCTGGCTTCCAGTTACCAAAATGAAGTTTTCCACTCCCCCACCCCACAAGCATTGCTCTTCAGTCTTAAGTTAAACATCGGAGAGATACTGTCCTTTCAAGGTCACGGGTGACACTTGGTTGTCATTTACTCTGTACACATATTTAAAGAGTGTTCTGCTTGTTGCTACATACTTTCACAGAGTAAGAAGAGAATTTACCCAACTGAAGTTTGCTCGGTTGCGGCAAGGCAATGGTGATTTCCATTGCTAATAAGCAAACTGAATGAAACAGCAAACTTCTCCAGTGTTTTCCTTCACCGCAAACTAATTAAAGGCAGTAGTTTTTTGGGTATCAGTTATCTATTACCAATATATTTTTAAATATATGTGTGTGGGGCCAGGATTTAGCTCAGCGGTTCGGTGGCCTGCCTTGCAAGCGCAAGGACCCGAGTTCAATCTCCGGTACGAAAAAAAATAAAAATATATATATGTGTGTGATATCCTAAACATGACAGCTATGAATATCAGTACTGGAAATAAATAAGTAGATCCTTATATGAAGCAATAGAAAGAAATCAGGAACCAGTTTTAATAGGCACTGTAGATTTTCTGATCTTTACTACCACTTAAAAATAGTTATCATGGGGGACTGGGGATTGAGCTCTGTGGCACAATGCCTGCCTTGCAAATGCAAGGTCCTGAGTTCAATCCCTGGTACCCCCCACAAAAAACATACTTATCACAGACGAAAGTTTACAGTCAGTTGAAAGAGGTAGTGAGTCAGAAGTATATTAAAACTTCAGCACTCAACTTTCAGAAAACTAATATTTCAAAGTACCAGCAATACTATTATAAATCACTCTTTAAAACACTACAAGGAAGACATTCTACTTAGTAATTTGAATTTTCTTTTCATCATTACATATATAAGGAAGTTTTAAATTAAACCCGACAACCCAAGAAAATCTGCAGTCCTCTGACAGGAGTCGTCTGTAAAAAATTAAATCTCTAATCTTTCCCTTCCTGGTCAATCAGCAGAGCCTTTAACTTTCATCATTCATCCCTCTCAAGATCCATGCTGTTTTACAGGACGATACAGCCTCTGAAAACTCTTTGTGTTTTGTCTTGTTTTGTTAAGTGAGGCATATGAGGGGAGTTACGGGGAGGTGATGCAGAGATTACACACAGCAAAAAAATTGTTAAAGGTTATCTCTAATTTTAGAAATGAAATTTCATTTTCTCATTATCACTGGCTCATCACAAGAGTTACAAGGTTCGGTTATCTTTAATTAAAAAGAAAAACATTGTAATGAATCAGTTTATTCAGAAAAATGCAATTTCTTTACATGTGCTTTAAGAATTTTAAGTAACTGCTGGAATTCCCTCTCAGAGGTAGCATGCTCTGTGACTAAATGGCAGGTTTGGATTTTATATTTGCCTTGAGGTCAACAGAATATCCCAAAGACTTTGGTGAGGGGGTTTCTTTTGCGGGGGTAGTTTGGGATTGAGCCTTGGGCCTTTACATTTGGCTATAGCCCTAGCCCTGATTGATTGATTAACTGATTTTTATTCTGAGGCAGAGTTTTGCTAAATTGCCAAAGCCCAGCCTGGGCAATTTGGCGACTTTCTGAAACATTTACTATTTGTTTAGTGTTACCAGTTAGTTGCACAGAGGTCAAGGATGCTAACTGCCTCATGAGCTATGATTATAACACGGTGAAACTGTTCATTGGATTGGGAATTTCCTCAATTTGGATATGGGTATCAAACAAGGGTGGTAGCATCATTCCTATGATAGTAATAAACAGAAAATAAAATGAAGCCATGTTCATTAAAACCTCTTCAATTTTCAAATAGGACATTGGGAAATATATCTGAGAAGAACCATGTAGTATATATGTATTTTGACAATATCTCACATAGTACCAGCAATTCTTTTCTTCAGCAGGACTTGGGAAAAGGCATAGTATTTTTGGCTCTGTTTTCAGGTTGATATTACTCTTCAAATTTTACTGGGCTTTCACATACCCTACATTTATTTTAAGAGATAAGTGCTATATGTGCCATGGTTTGCAGCCTAGATGTTAGCTATATGAGGAGTATGAGTTATCTCATGCCATACATATTATGGTTTGGGCCTAGATATTCCCCAAAGCCTCATGTGGCCAGAAGTGGCTTTTTCAGAGGTGGCTGTATCTACAGTGTGTGATGCTGGGATTAAGGGTTTGTGATTACTTAATCAGTACACTGAATGGCTTGGCACCACTCTAATCCCCATAGCCTGAATAAGATAAAAGGGTCAAAAAGACTCTGTTAAGGTTCCTTTGTTGCTTTTGCTACCATGTGGGGACAATAAACTATTTCTCCTCTGAGATGTCCCTCTGCTTTGTGCCACTCTGCCTGGGAGCCAGCTGATTATGGACAAAAACCCCTACAAACTATGAACTAAATAAACCCTTTGCCTTTTAACTTTTGGGTGTCAGGTATTTTGTCTCAGCAATGAGAAAAGTAACATAACACAGAAAATGTTTTTCTTTAAAAATACTAAGGCATTTGGAAATCATCCCCCTAGTACATTTTTGGAAAAAAATTTTAGAAAATTGCTTGCTAAAAGTATTTTTCTTTACCACCATGATCTCCCTGGACTGTACACATACTTGTTTTAATTGTCTACCACAACAGAAACATTCTCCTCCAGCCTTTTTTTTTTTTTTTACAGATATTGGACTTAGAATTTCCTCTGAGGCCATCACACATGGAGTAACAGTTAATGAAACTGCGTGTCTGTATTTCCTTATTCTAGCAGCTTTTGCTTAAATGTTAAAATGCAATCATATATTTTAAGTGATCAGAATTTCCAATATGGACAGTGATCTTTTAGTTTAAAAAACTAAATATCTACCCTGGCAGAAATATCTGCATATATAAAGTAAAAGAAATTTCAGTCATTTCTATTCCATTACTTTAAAAACCACTTTGTAGTCATTTATTCTGTACATAATTGAGAACATATTTGCCAAAAATCTAATGGATTTTTTTTTTATTCATTTTAAATCATCCTGGCAAGAATTAGCAGGCCGTTGAAGGGGCTTTCTTTCAAAAGAAAAGATGTAAGACCTTACAAACAGATTAAAAAGGAAATGAACATTAAGACTTACATGATACACCTTATTGTATTTGAGATTAAAAAGACATAATTCTGTAGGATTAAATTTTAAGAAGCATGGTAATCAAACTGTTCAATAAGAACTGAATAGCAAAATACTAAATTCTCAGGAGAAAAATTTGCCGGGGTAGGGGTCTTCAAATTTAAGCATAATTCAACCTTATACCTAATAAGACAAATATTTTAGAAAATGCTTAAGGCAAGTTTTGAAATGGCTATACTAACTACACTTTTGAACTCACAGATACAGGGACTGTTCTTGACAAAGAATTCCAGTACATCACAATATACTGTAGAGTGAATTTTTCTAGTCAATAATTTCCCTCACAGACGCATATTATTCATAGCATTATACAATCAAGCAAATAAAATTTCTAACTGATTTAATATCACTAGGTTGTTCCCCAATTTTAAAAAAATATTTACACAACAGCAAACTATAGATCTAAATAGAATTAGAATCTCCCTATCACATGCCTTGCTTTCCTTATTATACCTGAACATCTCTACCAATACATCTTTGGTATATTCTAATTAAACACGTAAATGATCTACTTAAGAGTGCTGATAGCTTTATTTTATGCCAGAGTTGTAAGGTTGTATTGTTTTTGCAATCAGATATTAATAAAAATGTATATGAAGCATTTACTTCAAATTCAGCAGAATAAAAAGTTTAAAGTACAATAGTGAATGCTAATAAGTAAAGAAGGTACAACCATACCTTACTCTTATTAAACCTTTCTAAGGAATATTAGAAATACTAGAAATCCTCACAGAAGTACACCGATACTGTAATGATATTGTCCTATCACTACAATATTAATTCTTAAAATTTTGTGAAATAATTGCTCATAAGTGTCTCTTAAGTAGCGGAGACTATTTCACTTCAATAATAAGTTAGTGGGTTTGGGTTAAATCAAGAGGTCCAAGTGAGGAAAGAAGTGGGCATTTGAGTTGTAAAACCTATGGCAAACTTTGCTCATATAAAGAGAATACCATAGTGTTTTGTTTGTTGTTTTTATTAAAAGGAAAATCAGAAGTCAAATGAGAATAGAAACAGGCTGTATACCTACCTTCTCGTATGAATGGCCAAAGGAAACACACACACACACACACACACACACACACACACACACAGAATTTAGGCAGTTCCTTGGTTAATGCCTATTTAATTAATACCAAGTCCTTATATAAGTTACATACATCAGCAGGGAATATGTAGTTTTCATTGAGTAACTCAAGATGTAAGCACTATAGTATAACATAACCTCATAAAAGATCTATAAATGCTAAAATTATAAATAAGCTAAATAATCATTAAGGATGTGAGTTTGCTACTGAAGAGAGTACTGCACCTCTTGAAGCCCAACTACAGTCCTAAACAAAGAGAATCAATAAAAATTACAGATGAAAAAATGATTCGGTCATGTATTCCATGCTCATACAGAATGGTTCCCAATACTATGTTATTTAATTTTAATTCATCCAGTTTAAAATATTCTTGGTAATAACAAATTCCAATTGCTTTGCTTAGAAGCCCATTAGTAGACTAGTTGGTATTGATATAATACTGCAGTTAATTATACCTTCTAGATTTGGGAAACTAAGCTGCTCTACAGCAATCCTATAAACATAATTAGATAATGCAAAGTTAATTTTTTCTCAAGTTTTGGTGTACCAGTTCTTGTACTCAGCGAACTGAATCAGGTCTCCCTGTTGGCATGTTTAAATGCTTCTCAGGAGCAACATCTGAAAATGCTATGAAGGCTGGGGAGCCGAGAAGGGATTTATAATGGAGCAGAAATGAGAACATTTCTCATTTTTTAAACATTAAAGATTCTTAGCAAATAAAGTAACTGGAAGTTCTTCCTTCTCCAAAAAGATGTAAGTTCTGGGCAATTGTGGCTCAAATTATCTCAATATAGCTCTCAGGATCACTGTGCTGAACCAGAATTTAAAAATGAACTTCATGATTAACTAAATGAACTGAAATGCCGAGCATACAGTTTTGCTATTATGCTTCTTTAAAACATATGTCAACCAAATTAATTCTTAAAAACTTAAAAACTGCCTAATATTCTCAGTATAAAGTTTTTTCCAAATTTCAAATACTACAGATTTTTTAGTTGCAACTTTACACCTCATTGGGTTTCAGACTAAGAGTACCAAAAATGTCTAATATGCATTCTTATAGTACCAATGTATGTAGTAGTGTATGTTATCACAACTACATGGCATACATGTGTTGTCTACATCCACAGACACAGACACACACACACAGCAGTGTACAGGAGGACATGGAAATGCACATGATTATGGTAACACAGATATAACCAAAAATGGGTTAAACTACTCCTTGATTGTTATGGCATTTCAGTATGTTCATAATTTGGTTTTTTCTCATATTTCTCTAAGATAAGATTCAGTTGCAATCTTTGTAAAGTAAAGATATCAGAATCCTTCTTTCTTACATCAAGTATTAGTCCTGCCCTCACCAACTACATTCAGCAATTCTATTTCCATAATCTCCTTGAAATATATTCAGTTTCTGGTCGCTCTACAATTAGAGGTAATCTCTCTTCACTGAAATCTAGCTTGCACTCTCTTTCCAGATTTTTCTTTAAATGAAGCTCTGATCATTCGTAGCATTTAAAGTCTTTCATAGCTCAAATTCTACTTGTCTTTCTAGGGTCCTCTCTTCCACTTCCCACTTCCTCAATCTTGTCATAGAATCTCCAGGATTGGCCATGGTATTTCATGTTTCTGTATATATTGATCCACTGTCTTCATATTTCCAAATGTCTTTTTCTAAGGTAAGCTCTCTGATGGCACCCAGTCCCATTAAACCAGATGCTGCTTTCTCTATGATCCCACAGTTCCCTGTGGATTTAGCAAATACAGTTGTCTTAGCTACTGCAATTGCTTACCTGCTCATCTGACCCACAAACCTGAGGCCAAAAAAGATTCTTACTAGCTGGGAGTGGTGGTGCATACCTGTAATCCCAGCACTTAGGAGGCTGAGGCAGGAGGATCACCATGAGTTCAAAGCCAACCTGGATCACACAGTGAGTTCAAGGCCAGTCTGAACTACATAGTGAGACCCTGTCTCCAAAAAAAAAGCCCAACAAAAAAATACCCCCCCAAAAAAGGCAAAAAAGAAAAAAAAGATTTATACTCATTTCATTTACCTAAGGCCCTGTATAGCATGTGAGGTAGCCATACAAAGTATCGTCCAACCCAGGACACTTTTGAGAAAGAATAATTGTATCTAATGGCTAAGGAATACATACCAAAACAATTAATCACTCTCTAAAAGACCACAGGACCTACACTTTCCATCATCTGATCCCTAACTACATCTTTCAGCTCATTATATACTACACTCCCTACAAACTGACCACACTCTGGCCACAATGGCCTCCCTATTTCTCAAACATTCCAACCTCATTCTATCCTTAAGGATTTTGCATTTCCTGTTCCCTTGGCCTAGAATGCTCTTCCCTCAGATTTACAGAACAGACTTATTATATTCATTCCTTAGGCTCAGCCATCACTCTTTGACTTTCCCTGAATGATCTCTTCTCTGCTTCTTTTGCACTATCCTCTGTTTTCTTCATAGTGTTTATCTGAAGTTATCCTGCTATTGACTACATGCCTCCTTTAATGTACTCCTTATGAACTTGTCTACATTAAAATCTGGAGTGCAAGGTCAAAGAGTATTGTTCTAAAGTTAGAGCACCTGAGATTGAATCCTTTCTCTACTGTTTACTGACTGAATGACCCTGGATAGATTTTAACTTGCCAAACCTCAGGAGCCTCACCTACAAAGTAGGGAACAGATCAGATTTGCATTAGAGGGTTGGGCTATAATCAAACAGCACGATACATGTAAAACATTCACCTGGTCCAAAGTAAGGACTTAATATATATGTTATTATTGTTCTTATTATTTATTACACAGTAGAATCTCTAATAGCTAAAGCAATGGAAAGCACTTAGAGATAATAAATACTTGAAAGATTTGTTGAGTGCATGACTAAAAAATAGTTAAGTAAATGAATATTACTATTCCCTCCACCCCACTTCAAAAAGCTCCAAAAAACTACTCTAACTACTAAATTAAAACTACAACCCAGTTCCTTAGCCTACCATTTAATTCCCATCAAAATGCAACCCAAACTTACTTTTCCAATCTTATTCTGTCACTTTTCATCTGTAAAACTAGACTTCCGGTTTACTGCATTCCCCTAGTTTAGAACGCTCTTACTAGTATTGCCACCTGGTCAAGTCCTATTGAAATTCCAGGTCAAGCCAAATGCTACCCTCTTTTCCTCTTTTTCCTCTTGAGCATCCACCTCTTACTAGAAGAAACTCCTTACAACTTATTCACACAGCTTCTCTTAAGAGAAAGGACCAGAGTCTGTCTGAGATATTTTTGTAGCCCAGTGCCTCACAGAAGAAAGCCTTTAACACATTATTTTGAGCAAATGTAAACTTGGGGGTTGGGTGGTGTGAAAAGACTGAGCAACAGAAGACTGCTATTATTATGGACACCTGCCGTGTGGCTATAAGCTCAAGACTTGAGTGACACCTTTGATAGTCAAAACTTTGCACCTCCTGCACTCTAGAGAGTATCTGTTAAGAGATATTGGTGTCTCTAATACCTAGAGCAATGGATGGCACTTAGTAAACACTTAGAACATTTTGAAATACCTGTTTAGTAAACGAATGCCATGCTTATAATGTCAACGCACCTTCCAATTCTTACTAAAAAACTCTGTCCACATTAAAATAAATTCCATCTTCTCATTCTCCCTTGTTCAACATTATATAAAACAATTACAAAATCTTCCTGTCATAGCTTTTGTTGGCTGTACTGTAGGAAATCTAAATTCTTAGCTATTTTTCTCTTGTGAGCTTACAAATTCAATCTTCAGGAATGAAAATCTGAATTCAAAATATGAACAAAGGCAGTTACATAGTTTGAATTTGAATAACCGTGATCACTTTCTTGCACTCAATAGCTACTCAAATCTTGATCAACTTCTTTATGACTATGTTAGAATTTACAAATATTCTGTTTACAAAAGGTTCAGTCAGATTTTACTTTTCATTCATGAAGCATTCCTTTCTCTTGCTCCAATTTACCAGTGATGGACCTAATGCAGCTTACGCAGACAGCCAAATTGTATGCCTCGTCTTTTCTCCAATTCCACACAGCCAAGTAAGTCATAAAATAATGATCCAATTTCAACTCCTTTTCAATATTTTTCACATCCTCTTTACTAACAACTGTGCTCTCCCATAAAGGCTATTTTAAACCTTCTTCACCTATTGGTTTAGGTATGAAGCATGTCCTTGTGATGGTTCTCATTTACTTCTTTATATTGCTACTGAATAACAACAGCACCTTCTCCCAAGGAGAAAGCAAGCCCTTGAGAGCAAGAACGTTTTATCAGATTCTCAGTATTCTCTATGGGGTCTTACTGAGGGGAGATGTGAGGAAATAGACCATAGCCAACCTTACTTAGGCCACTGGATAAGATATCCTTCCACAGAATGAACAAGTACAGCAATGCCTATGAATCTACCAAACATTATCAGTGTCTATATTGATGGGGGGTAGGCATAAATAGATGCTCCTTATGTTGTTTGACAAAAAATTTAATGAGTATCTTCAGCAAACGCAGCACGAAAGAGAGAAGAGAAGATACTCTATGAGGAGGACACATGAACTCTACCTCCAAAGGACCCAGTTGACGGTCGAAGTCTTGTTTGATTTACAGGAACCTCTAGGAAACAGGGAAGCTTTGGATTCTCAACCCAGAAAAAAAAAAAAAAAATACATGCCCACAAAAGTCTGCATTAATTTCAGGTCTATAAAATCAAATTTCTTAGAAATAGTAATGTGGGATTTTTGATGATGATGATGATGATGGCGGTGGTGGTGGTGGTGGTGGTGTTGGTTGGTGGTGGCAGAGCTGGGGCGAGAGGCCGGAAACTGATAAAGACAAAACCCCTACAGAGTCAGACAGCCTAGGGAACTAGAGAACAATGACCTCTTGAGACTATTTTGTTGAGCGAAAGCTCCATCCCTAATCCTACAAATAGAGTTACCATTTGAAACAAACTCTCATGGCCAAGAGCAGAATTTTTCAAGTTACAACCAATTCATCACTGAGATAAAATGACTCTGAGAAGTTGGAACTTGCCTTTGAGAATGCTGTCAACCAGCCACTATTCCTCATTAAAGCTACATTCCTTCCAAACCTGTCAGCTGGCACATAAAACTTCTAGGCCTGGGAGTAGGTGCTGAATTAGTCCTACCAGGTACACCCTGAACTTAGGTGGCATTAATGCTTCGGCCAAAGTAGCTTGTGCGCATACAGAGGATCACTAGTTTACAGATACATCTCACCAGTACTGGCTGTTTTAATAGGACCACTGCAGCAAAAGATTCATCTACATTTCCATTACAAACCTTTATTTTCAGATCTTAGAACTGAACTCTAAACACTCTCACAGGGATACAACCTGGGGAAAATGGTGTTCAGTGAGACATGCATTAATTTAAGGGTTTTCTGCACCTTGTAAGTCTAAACTGATGGTCTTTAAAAATAGTGACCTTAAGACATCCAGAGGATAAATCCTTTAAAAAGCCTTCTCTCTAACCACAATTACAACAGGATGTATAAATGTTATTTTCATAACTTTTCATAATGTAACAAATAATCTACTATTCTAGACATCCCATATTCAATCACCAAATCCTATCGCCTTTGCATCTTTAGTAATTCGAATCAATTTACTTCATCTCTCCTACTACCAGGCCAAACCAAGCAAAGGCAAGCATTGCCTAAACTATTATAACTATTGTACCGTATTAGAACTATTATAATCTCCAAAGGACTCCTACTATCCAGAGTCCAAAAAACTTCAAGATCTCACCACCTCACACAGTTAACACATACTTTTTGCAGGCAGCTCCAGTGGTCTTTTCAGAACACAGACATGAGCATGCCTCTCTCCTGCTAAAAATCCTTCAATGCTTTCCATTGTGCTTAAGATCTAAGTCCTTAGCTGTCTACAAGATCCATTCTCGCCTTTACAGTCATTCCACTTTCCTTGCTCTCTGTTCCAACTGCATTAGTCTTCATTCTGCCCCTCACTTGCCCATCCTATCTACTCCTGCCTTAGGATCTGTGCACACACTACTCTTCCCACTTCCAGAACTACTCTTCTTCGGATTTTCAGATTTCAACTCAAAAGTTATTTCTTCAGGATTTTTAGGATCAAGTACATACCTCCATTTTCTCACCCCTCATCCCCTGTGATTTCCCTTCACAGCACATAGCACAATTTTTATTTATGCATTTGTGTAAGCTTGATTAATATGTATTTCTCTCACTAGGCTGCAAGATCCATTAGATTCAGGACAAAGAGTGTTTCCTTAACAACTAGCACCATACCTAACATACAACAGGCATTCAAAAGCGTTTGGATACATTAATGAACAAAAATCACACAAGAGAACGTGATTGGAACAGTAAGGTCATTTTGCCCATCACTCACCTCAAGAAAAGGCAAAGAGGTTCAGACACAAAACAAACAGTCCAGGAAAGAAGGACCAGGGTGTAACAGACTTTAGTTTCTAGAATACTCGGTACAGGACAAAAAGTGACACAGATAGAACCATAATTTCAAGCCTCCTGAAAGTTCTTCCAAGTAGAGGCAGAACCTGTGTTTGGATAGTTCTCGTCTATCTCAGGCCATTTAAAGGGATTCTAGGATGTTCATGTGTGGATCAGTTTAACAAGAAGCAGGATTCTCACAATGGATGAAAGTGTGTGGAGTCATAACCAAAGTAAATGAACCACAAGGCAGAGGGGAAACTCAGGTGTCAACATCTGAGTATTTGGTCAGAATTTCCCTAAGAGATGGCATTCTAGAGCTGGAGATCAGAAATTCTTACATTTTTTATTAAAGGGAGGAAATTCTCCCTTATTCACACTTACATTTACAAGCTCCACTTTAAATTGCTTGGATTACTATTTGCCTGGAAAGCAAATAAAAAGGTCTTTGCTCTCCTGATATCTATGCATTCTTTTTAATGTTAACTATGTTGATAAATCTTGTTTGTCTTTGGCAAATGACATAAATTATACTGGATGTGCTGACAAACTTTATCAAATAAATTTAGCCAAAATAAGATCACTATCTCACGTGGTTATTAGGGCAATAAAGCTTATTACAAATCAGCAGTGATAAAATATTTCAAGTGTCTTCAAGTGGCATGATATTCTACCACCTCTTTAAAACCTATCAGAGCCAGGGATGGTAGCGCGTGCACCTGTAATGCCAGCACTCAGGAAGCTGAGGCAGGAGGACTGTTGGATTTCAAGGGCCGCCTGGGCTACACATTGAATTCATGGCCAGCCTTAACTACACAGTGAGACCCTGTCTCAAAAACAAAACAAAACAAACAAACACATTAGCACTGGATAACCTGAACAGGGCTAGTTTTACCATTTTCAATTCTCCTCCCAAAAAATTGGGGCTAACATCTTTAGCACTATGTAAAAGACTATCTGATAGTCTAAAACCAAGCATTTTCAGACAACTGCAATATTGAGTTTCCCTGACAATAAAATTATTCCGAGAATAAAATTATTAAAAGATCACCATCATTCCATGAGGACAGAGATGTTCAAAACTGCAAACACAGGCTGGGGATTTAGCTCAGTGGTGCCGCCACCTGCCTCACAAGAGAAAGGTACCGAGTTCAATCCCCAGTACGTCCCCCCCAGAAAGTATTTAAAACTGCAAACACAATGAAAAGAAAAATCTGATCTTTTTTGGCATCAATTTAGTGGACTTAAATGAGAATGTCCTATAGATATTACAAATGCACTTCATTACAGATTTTTAAATACTGAAACGTACAGGTCAACTTGTTACACAACCATGAACTCCTAAGAGGACATCCTAGGTTTGTCACAGTCGAAAATATGCCACAAGCCTCTTCATTCAACTTCCAGATTTAACTTTCCGGGAGAAAAGTTAATACAGAAGATCACAGGGATGCAATGCTGGTATTTGCAAATGGCACTTTACTACAGACTGACTCCTCCGGGGGCTCCTCAGCCTCTCCAGGACATTGAGACTCTCACACCTCCACCTGCAGCCACCCTTGAGAGGTGGGGTCCATGCCAGGGTCGGCAGCTCTGGCCTGGGGTCGAGGCCGCTTCTCTCCGCCAACTACGGAGTCCGCACAGCCGGTGCAGCCGCAGTGGCCGCGGCTCACGGTAACTAATGCTCAGAGGCGCCCGACTAAACCCTCCAAAGCCAGGTAGTGTCACACTCGCGCCTCGGCAGCACACAAATGCGTCCCAGCGGAGCTCCGCGCCGGCGCGCTCTCGGTGTCGGGCTGAGCGGGCAGGCACCGCACAAGTTAGTTCTCGGACCGCCGCGGCCCGGGAGACGA
>NW_022900930.1:31527882-31567969 GCF_012274545.1 Fukomys damarensis
CAGAGCCCCGGGCTCCCGGGCGCCTGGCCGCGAGAGCCCCCGCGCTGCCTTTGCCCCTTCCTGAGCCGCAGTCCCCTCTCCCTCCGCCGCCGACCCTACCATACCCGTTCGCGGTCCCTATTAGCTTGTAACTAACTTAACACTTAAGCCTTTGCCCTCCGGCTCAGCTCCTTAAAGCTTCCTGATTCCCAAACTTTTATGGTAATTACGGACCACCGCTCAGTCCCTAACGCCTGTGCCCTCCAGGATGCCAGGGACCCCGGCCGCGCGTCCCCTCCAGACACCCGCTGCCCGAGACCCCGTCGATAGGCTTGCAGAAAGCAAACCAGGAAGTCAGGGCTGCTGCCGCTGCCCCCGCCGCAGTAGCTCCACGTGGCTGATTTATAGCTGGAACGATTTTTTATTATTATTATTGATCTGGGGTTTTTTTTCACAGTGTTCCCTAAGGAGGTGGATTTGTAACGGAAAGGCCCAGGTGAGATGTTCAAATATTAGTGGACTGGAGGAGAAAGCCCGTTGCCCTTTCTCTTGAGTTATTTAGAAGAAAGCCAGTGCATTCTTCTGTGTGTGGACTGATACATTTCTACTCAGAGGAACTAGGAGGATTTCGGCTTGTTACAACACTGTCCCATCCATTCTAACCTCAGACCTGATTTTTGCCACTTGCAGGAGATTGCTTTTCTTCCTGTGAGATCTCAGGAAAGGATAATGCTTGACCAGGTCTCCCCCCACCTGCGCCCAAATGTTGTGCCTGTTACCTCCTAACAAAGGTGTGGATTGCTTTATATCAGAGTGTGTACTTACATTATCAGTGTTCCATGCTGTAAGTTAAACAGAATGTTTAAATTCTAATCTTAAGTGTTAGGATGGTCAAGGTTGATCTCTGTCCTAGTATTACTCCATGTCGGCAAGTTTTTTACTTTGAAACAGTAAAAACCTGGTTATTTAAATCCACCTGAATATGAAACCTTATATTTGTGCACTGATTGTCACAGTGAGAAGAGGCAGGTTTTCATTATTAATATAGGAAACTTAATTTCTACTATTACGAGCATAGCTGGGGAGATATGCAAACGGCAGCTGGTTCCTACCCCTAAAGTGATGGGAGTGGTTTTTTGATAGAATATTAGAAGTTTCAGCTACCTTCCCCCACCTTTAGTTTTGCACATAGGAACCTTGCAATATGTGTAAAAGGCCACATTAGAAATTGATGAATGAATATTTGTAAAAGAATGGTTCTCTGAGTTCTAATAATGTTTAAAAAACAGTATACCTTAAAATACCTGCCTTTTGCAGCATTAGCTTGGAGGCAGCCTTTGAGAGTTGACAGAACTCTTTAGAAAATAAGATGCTATGTGTAAAGCTTAGATCAGAGCAAGCTGTCTGAACCAGGGCTCTTACATGCCACATAGTGATTATAACACTTAATAGTATTATCAAAAGAAATAATTGAGGGCAAGTACATATGCAACTATAAAGTACAGATAGTGTGATGGACTAATATGTATGGTTATAATTCTTGTTTTATGAATACTATAGCTACTATTGTATGACAGGGATTGTTAGGCGGGAATCCTTGTGGCATGTTTAACCTAGGATAGTGCTCACTGAGGAAGAGAGTAGGGACTAGAACCTACTGGGAGGGACGTACAGCAAAGAGAAGCACACTGGACTCCACCAGATATGAAGTCCCATGTGATGACATGGGGCTTTCGGTTCAGAGGCTGCCTGGACCTTGGAAGCAAGATAGCCGGAAGAGAGGAAAGTTTTTGACCATCTAGAATGTACAAAGTGCTTTACATTTATCTCATCTAACCTTTACTTGACATTGATATTACTGTTGTTCTTAAACTGGAATTCAAAGCACATTTTCTAACCTCAGTTGTTGCCACTTTGTATGTAATCTTTTTGATGATGATAACCTGACATCTGTTATGTAAATATTCTCAGATATGATGCAAAACATCAAAGCCTATTATTCATTTCAGAATTTTTCCCCAGGGTTAACTCTGCTGAAAAGGAATTGTGCCCATGTTTGGGCTGCATTTTCCTGGTGCTCTCACCATGATTGCCTTTGGTATGTGGCAGCCAACTGAAACATCTGAGCTTCCAAATGTAACTTGCCTTTGGCCCCACTGTCCGGGTAATTCTTTTTGCCTGAAATGTCTTCTGACACCTTAACATTAAGTTAGATGTCAGCTGCAAAACATTTTTTCTGGATTCTCTTCCATGTACCTTCCCACCCCTGTAGTGGGATAGATACCACACCTGGGACTTCCACTGCACCCTACTTTTCCTTCCCTGATAATTACAGTGTGTTGTAATTGCTTAACTTTTTTGCACCCCAAGAGGCTGGGGATTTGTCTATCTAGTTTATTATTCTGTCTCTGTCTGGGTTGTAGAAAAGGCCCGATATGGAGTGGATGGAATGCCAAGTGAATAATTGGATCAAGACTACAAAGAGAAGATGAAACGTCAAAAGAGAAGTCAGTGCTGCTTCAACTGCTAATCTTGCTTACCTGTTTACCCCAATGTTGTTCTTCAAAGGGTGACACTGAAGGTTTTATTTAATTACACAGAGCCATCACTATCAACTGATGGTCTTATTTCCCTGTTACATCCTACCAGGGATACCTAAGAACTTGATGGCTTTAAATTCATATTTTTGTATTAAGATTTTTTTTTTTTTTACTAAAATGAGAACCTACAGTCATAGCCAATTGCTATTTGTAGACATTTCAGTTTTAACAGTGTCTAATTGCCAAGAACTCAGTTACATTAGAATCAGCAACTTGTAGGGCTGGGGATGTATGTATAGTGTGTCAGTATAATGTGTCATGTTTTTTCTCCTACTGCTTGACAAATTACACCAAAATTTAGCACTTTGAAACAACAAACCTACATTATTTCAAACAGTTTGAGGGTCAGGAATGGAGGAATTGCTTAGCTGAACATTTCTGTCTAAAGTTTTCTCATGAGTTTCTTCCCAGGCTTACATTAGGGTTATAGTCACTGCCTTGTGTCTCAATGGGGCCTGGAGACTGTGTTTCCTAGTTTATTCACATTACCAACAGGAAGGCCTCAGTTCCTCATTGGTGGTTGGGAAAGACCTCAATTCTTAATCATATAGCCTTGTCTGTAGGCCCATGGAGATATGCAACAGGCTGAGTCCATAGTCAGGATAGTTTTAGCAGGCTGACCACTTCCTGTGTGAAAGATCGAGGGAAAAGAGGGAGAGTTTAAAACCCACAGACTGGAACAGTATTGAGTTAGGGGACTATACAAGGATGTGAATACTAACAATCAGGGACAGTTGGAAGCCATTTTTGGTGTTGATTATTAAGTATCTGGGTAGAAATGCTTGTTTTTCATTTATTGTGAAAAGTCAGTTAATTTATGATTAACACCAAATCTTGCCAAAAGAATCCAGATCTTAAATAATTGCTTATTTCTGATTATCTTGTACAGAAGTACCTTGTCTTCATCTATAAGAAGATGTTGAGATAAATGATCTTTAACATCCCTCCCAGTGCTGAAATCCCTGAGGTTGACCTATGATGTTAATATATGATTAAAACTTTAAACTTGTATTCTCATGTAAAATACTATGAAGTCACACTCTTTGTACTTTTTTTTCCTGTCATAGATTACTATTTCCATCATAAGCTTAATGGATAATTCTGTACTCATCTGGGATAAAAGACTGTTGTCAAGGGCTTCCATTTGATGAGGCTAATGGTCTCCTACAGTGTTTTGAAGGCAAAAATGCTTATTTAAAAGCTCTCTTAGATTTTACACTGTAGAACATGAGCTCTTCATAATTTAACACTATTTTTGGACCCCCATAATTCAGAGTGCTCTTGTGATTTAACCGTTTACTTAAGGGGTGATTGAAACAGATTTTATCTCTTACCGCTCTTACTTGAAACCTCTTCAATAGCTTTCCCTTGCTGTTAGAATCAAGTCCAAACTCCTCAGTTTGTATTACAAAGACTTGTGAGCTTGCCTCTTCTCATCTCCAAGCCTCTTGGCTGGTCTATTTTCTCTTTTCAAACTTTAGCTATAGCCTGTTGTTTCTCTTCTTTCCTGTACCAGGTCAAGTTCTTTCTCACAGACCTTCTCGGGACACTTGATAGTTTCTACACCAACACTTTGCCTCCAAACTCCTGACAATCCCTCAAATTGTAATTTATACACCAATTATTTCAGAAACCTTTGATTCTCTTCAATTCCCAACCACTTGCCAGGTTGGGGGTCCCTGATTCATGTCAGAGCATCCTGTAAGTTTTCTCTTAGAGCATAGAGACTTCTATTTTGTAAATCTTTGTTCAGTCGTCACCTCCATTAGACCAGTTTCTTGAAGGCAAGGACCATGTTCTCATTTGGCATTGTAACCCCAGGATGTTGACGGTGCCTGCTCAGTACTTAAAAGAGTGACTAGGTGAAAGTATATTTTATGTGCTAACTGGTTTAAACAGAATCTTAGAAACGTTCTTTAATAATTATGGTTTAAGCTGGGTATGGTGACCCATGCTTGCAATCCTAGCTACTCACAGGCTAAGGCAGAAAGTTTGCACTTTATACTCTTAAAAAGCCTGAAGGGCCAGGATTTAGCTCAGTGGTTCCACTGCCTGCCTCACAAACACAAAGTCTTGAGTTGGACCCCAGTACCAAAACAAAACAAAACAAAAAGACGAGATTCTCAGTGGTAGAGTACTTAACCTGCATGCACAATGCCCTAGGTTGAATCTCTGTGACACGTAAAAAGGGTATCTCTTAAAAGGCAACTTTTTTTTTTACCCTTACGTAAGGGACTGGAAAGGAGTGCACTGTTCAATAGCTTACCTGACCAATATGAGGACTGTAATTCCTAGATAATACACAGCTGTTCCAAACCGTCTGCTCACTGAAGGGATTGTACATTGCCCAGAGCTGCATGGCCTTTAATGTGCGAACCTGTTACCTACATGACAGATTAGCCTGTTTCTTGTTATATTGATAATCTCTTCATAGCATTGAGGAAAGGAGTGGAATGGAAAGAGTTTCCTCAATAAAAGGGCCAGCAAACCTACCCCGTCATACATAAAATGGGAGGGAGATCTGGCTAGACGCAAATTTACCTTCACAAATTCATGAAACTCAAGTTCTAAGCAGAATGTTTAAATGATCAGAAAGTCTTTAAAACTGAAACCTGTGCTACAGTTGTGCATATAAACCTCTCCATTATATTTTTGCATATAAACTTCTACGTCAGTAAGCAGACAGTTTCAAACAGCTGTCACTTTATTATCACATCCAGAGAGCAAAGAGAGATTTGGCTAGGCACATTGGGCATTACTGGAAAAACAAGACCTCTGGAGGGAAATGAACACATTAGGCCTAGAGAAAGGAAGCAAAGGGAAAGGGTCAGTCTCACGCTGTCCAAGGCAAGGTGTAGACCCTGTAAGGCAACACGATGGGAAGAACAAAGAATCTTTTGGAGGTTTTTGATGAGTTTAAATTAAGATTGGGTTATTTGTAGTAGTAAACTATCCCTACAAGCCTCTTTAGGCATTTCAAGGGAAATAGAGTTGAATACAAATACAGATTGCAGGGAGATTATGCAGAGAATATTCCAAATAATCCATGAATTACAGGGTGAACAGGAACTAGTTATCTGTCGATTCTGAACCTTTTTGTTTTCTATGCCATACTGCATCTTGCCAATGTTGGAAATACATTTTTTTCTTTAGTTAGTTTCTAAAAAACTGAACTGCGAATAAGTGCATTTTCTCTTTTATTTGAATACATGGCTCTATATTAAATGACTATTTGGAAAGCCACACCAGGGAGTTAGAAGCCAAGAGTGCTGATCTTCAGGGAAGTTCAAAATACTGTCATTTAGATAAATGTACCTTTTGGCATATTGCACAGTTTTGAAATTTGAATTTTAATTACATTTCTTTTTGGAGAGTGATCTTGAGGACTTGGTCTTTTGGGATAACTTCTGTTTCTCAAACTATATGAAATCGTTTATAACAAATTGAATTCTGCTCTGTGATCTTTTATTGTGTATTTATAGACGTTTCTGTTTATTTAACATGTTTTTTTTAGCACATCTCATGGGCTAGCCATTGTTCTAGATGCTAAGGATATGGCAGTAACCTAAAAGAGTAAAACTCCCTGTATTCATAAGAGTCAGACAATAAATCAAATATGCAAATTATTGTATATTTACTAGTAAACTGTCACAAAGATTAACTCATTTATACAGATATTAGGAGAGAAATGCTACGGAGAGAAATAAGTAAAGTGTAATACGGGATGCTGGATGAGAGTGAGGAAAGGCTTCCATTATAAATAACCTGAGAAGATAACATTTGAACAAGACCTGAAGAGGAAGGGAACAAGCCCAATGGATATCTGAGTTGACTTCTAGCACAAGGAGCAGCAAATGCAGAGGCCCTGAGACAGGAATGTTCCTTCTTGTCTGAGGAAGAACAAGAACAGAAGGAGAGCTGCCCCTGAAAAAGTGCAGGGAGAACTTGGGCTCCTGGTACTGACTGGCTTTTATTTAGAATCATCGGATGGTTTTGTGCAGGTGGAGGATGATCTTGCATCTAGGTAGGTTCACAGCCTTTGACTTCTGGGTCTGGCTTGGTGAGAAAGATAAAAGCAAAAACTAGTTAGGAGGCTATTTTAATAATCCAGGTGAAAGACTGGTAACAGACTGGGCTATAATAATAGCAGTAGATAGAAAAGGTCAGAATATGGACATATTTGATGATTCTTCCAACTATCATGGTTCCAAATAATTTATTTTGCTTCTAGACTCTGTAAAGTAGTTATATTTATAACCTATAAAACAAATCTAAATGCTCTGACAACTCATGTTACTTTAAAAAATGGAGTGACTTATAAGCGTAAACAATTACTCAACAATTTAACGTGTTTAGATTTTCATATAATACATTATATTTTCAAATGGGACAGACATTTGAAAATTAAATCTCCCGTGGAACAACAGAAGTTTAGATACCAGAATCAACTGATCTAAGAAAGCAAATGAAATGATAGGTAAAAAATAAATTTTTTAATTTTTAAAAATACATTCATGATGAAAAATCTGAAAACAATTCTAATATCATGTTCCAAGTAAAGGGCAAATCTGAGATGATCTATAATTTATATTCTAAGTTTATGGGTTTAAGAACAAAAAATAATTCAGTCTCCCCAAAATGGAAAGCCATATAGGATCACAAAGAGTAGGATCCCTAAAAGGCTTCTTCATTCCTAAGATGAAAGAGAACTAAAAACCTATTCTCCTTACTCGTTGAAGAGAAACTCCCCCCCCACACTTACCTATACCATTATCTAAGAAGTTAGTAATCATAAATTCACCTTTATGCTGGTTCTTAACCAGAAACCACACCACCAGTAAAATTATATGATTTTGAACTTGTTTCTTCTACACATATTAAAATAAATATATAATTATTAAAATTTAAGACTTTATTTTGTTCTCCTGAATCATCTTTTTTACCCACAGGTCACTACACTTTGGAATAACTGACTTTTATTGTGTTTACCTATTTAATATCTTAGGTTCAAGCATCCATGTGTTTGGAGACCTGGAACATATGTTTTGTTAGGCTAGCATCTACTGTTCTTTTGTTTGTTTTTGCAGTGCTTAGAATGAAATTTAGGGCTAAATAAGTATTCTACCAGTCCCTTGGCATCTGGTTTTACGAAGTGTGATCTAGTTTCATGATTTATGTTTACATATAGGTACCAAAAAGTGAGTGATTTAATAGAATTTATACGAGATGGGTTTTTTTTCCTTAAGGCCAGTTTTTTTTTAATTAAAAATTTAATGTATTTTTTGGAGGGGTTGAGTCAGGATCTTGCTATATAGTCCAAGGCAGCCTTGAACTTATTGTGTAGCCCAGGCAGGCCTCAAACTCTCAGTTACGCTCTTGCCTCAACCTCTTGAGTGGTGGGATTGCAGACACGTATCACCACAGTCAGTGAATAGCTGTTTTTTTTTTAAACAATCCATGTCCCTCAACACCCAATTTTGATGGATGTCCACTAATATGACTGCTTCATAGAATGTTTCTATGGAAAAAATTAATGTTGGCTAACATATGCAACTTTTTTTCACTATTGGGAATTGAACCCAGGCCTTTCATGTACTAAGCAAGTGATCTACTACTGAGCTACATCCCCAGCCTCAGAACATTTTTTTAAAGCTCAGAATTCTTTGGTTTATACATAGCTCAGATAAGTCCTGTTAAAAAAGTTAAATACTCTCTTGAGATCATGATCCTGTTCCCAGAGAAGATAACCAAAGTAAAGGGAGAGGGAGTAATCATGCAATTTACACTTTGGATGAAGATTTCTTTGTGGATGATATAAAAAACAAGCTTTGGGTTTTCAAACATAAAAAACAGAAGTTCTAGAATCTGGGAAAATTCTTAGGATAGAGACCTGTTTGGGATGCTTTATGGTTTGTTTGAAAGTATGGATGTGGTTTCTGTAGTATTTAAAGCTTTGTGGTTATTATAGGTAAGTCTTTATTTTTTTAAGGCCAAATTAAGAAAGGAATGGGAATCAGGCAGGATGGGCTATCATCAGCAGTAAATAATTGAGTTGCATAGCCAAGTAGTTATTCAACCAAATGCCTTAAGTTATAATTAGGTAGATTAAAGTGGAAGGCCTGTAAGATTTCTTTTCTTGTGTTTTTAAAACATAAAAAACGTCAGCATAAACCCCATATACAAAGCTTGTGGAAATCTGATAAAGCAGCAGCTGACCAGTGAATGTTTATATTTCTTTTGGGGCAGACTTTTTGTCTTTTCTCGAATATTAATAAGGCTAAAAACATTGGTTGAAGTATTTATTCTTATCTGTCTTTGGGCATATTTTTTTTAATTTAATTTTATTGAGTTTATTGGTACATTTTAGGGATACAGTACAGTTACATTCATTGTTGGGATCATGTACCTTTACATGGCAAGTCTTGATTCTCATTTTTTCCCCTTACCTCTGCCCTCCCTTCACCCCCTCCTCTCCTCCCCATCTACAAACACTTTATTTTCATCTTTTCATTCTCTCACATTTTTTTCTTTTCCCTTTTTGTTCTTCCCCTACGTATCACACCTTCCCTACACCTTTAGCTCTTTTCTTCAAATTTCTAAATGTCAGTAATCTTATTAGAATCTTATGCATTGTTGCAGAATATTCACACCAGGGAAACTATTTGGTATATTTTAATTATTGAAAAAAATGAATAATTGGAAAGAAACACACCAAAGAAGAAATATCAATTTTCTGTATTGTTCTAGTAAGGAAATACGGATTTCTTTTTCCCTCTTTTGATGCCTCATAAGGAATATTGTACATCTATAAGATAAATAGATCAAGAAAACAGGGAATGAAACACTGAATTGAGCTGTAGTACATTTGCCCATTTCACATGTGAACCCTAACTACTATATAGGGCTTCGGTAATTAAATGTCCTCTTATACCATTCTTGTTCCCTGATACTGTAATAACATTTGTGTTACCCTGTTTTATGTGCATATTGCCCTCCAGTGCCTCATCTGTTTGGAAGTTGGATATACATTATAAATAAATGGTGAATTTGGTCTTAGTGTTGACTACCTCATGACACTTAAATGAGAGTCACAGAGAGCACAAATGCACATTTTGGTTGTTTTGACTCCAGAGGTTAAACCTTAGAGTTTATAAATAACATAACAGAAATGATTCTATTACAATTACTCGTAAGGAAAACAACGCAGATAGACCCCTGGTCCCTCCAGTTAAACTCACTGGGCTCAAGCATCTCCAAGAGGTAGAGCCACAGAGTCGGTGCATTGTGAGAAGTGCAACTGCATAGCCAAGGACAGTCCTCACATTGCTGTGGGGAAGGCTATTGTTTGATTGTTTTTTCAGCTGCATTGTGTAGACAGCAGTCATTGTCAGGGATACCAAAGCCTCCCTCTTCTGTTTATGATGGTGCAAGACTCTCCTAGCTTCATAACACATGATATAAACAAAGTATTTAACTTTTTTCTATGATTAAGGAAACAAGGTCAAGGTAAATGCTTACACCATGTTTATAATAGGATTTAAACCAATTTCTATAGACTTCCAGTCTAGGGATCCTTTTACTGAATCTCCTATTTCAAGTTAAAGACGTAATCTGTGCTTGATTTAAATAATTGCAAACGAACATTGGGTACTGGAGACAGTGATGGACAAGGTAGAAAAGTTTTGTGCTTTTTATACAACATATAGGCCCAGAAGGAAGACAGATTAATTTATATGATGAATATTATAAGAGATATTTATGACCCAGTACTGGGTACTCTGGAGGTACATAGTGGTGTCTAGTCTATTGTATTGGATTAAAGAAGAGCCTCCTGGAAGAAATGGCGTTTAAGAGAACCTTGATAAAGGAATAGGCCTTATCCAAGCGAGGGGGTGAAGTGGGGTGGAGAATGTGCAGAATGCCTGAGATGAGTCAGAGAAAAGAGGAAGTCCATATGGCTGGAGAGAGGATTCCAGGTTGGTCAACGGCTAAAGCAAGGATTTTAGATGTCATCCAAAAGAAATGCATTATGGGAGAAAACAGGCCATCAGTGGGTATTAGAGAAAGCATTAGCACCAGCTGCCCCAGAGTGCGCCTAACTCGGATTACAGTCCCTAGCTTTGTTTTTATCTACTGTTAAGTATATATATATGGTGTAATAAAAAGTGTTTCAATTTTTTAAAATATTATTTCATTGATAGACACTGCCATTAATCCCACTCGCTTAGAACCTACTTACTCTGTTTTTTGCCACTTTTTGAAGGGTTCTGGAAGTCCTTTTTCAAGCCTTTAAGTAGACTGGAAGAAGAGATTCTTATTGATGCCATCTTTAATTTATTCAATATTTATTTATTGAATATCTGCTATATTCAAGGGCATATACATCCATGTACGAGGCACTATTAAAGACTCAGTGAGCAACCAAATAGTCATCGAGTACTGCTTGCCTATTAAACACTTAGAATTGTGTTGATTATTAAGGAAGTAGAAAGCCTTGTTTATAATAATCTGATGGGAAGATGGAGGACGTAAGATGAAGCAGCTTCTCCAAATAGTTATTATATAGACTTTAATATTTTCATAAATAATCAAGTTATCTCAGCATTATATCCAAAGATAAGAGAACATTTGATTATTGTTTAAAAGATTCAGAATTTAATTTCAGTTTCATATTGTCACATTAGTTTTTGCTTCAAAGTATGAATGCATACAATATGCCAGACATTGAATTGGGGATACAAGTTGAAGATGTTGCTCCTGGCCTTTGAGGAGCTTACAAAAGAGTGGGAAGTATAGATACGTCAACAAATAACGTGAGAATATTGTGTATAGTATGGTAAAGAACAGTGGTTAATGTGGGCAACTTTTAATTTGTTCCTTCATACTGCAAAAAATAGAGGAATGTATATCCTGAATTTTTTCTACTGATACACTTTTGGGGGGGGTACTGGGGATCGAACTCAGGACCTTGTGCTTGCGAGGCAGGTGGCAGAACCCCTAAGCTAAATCCCCAGCCCCTACTGATACACTTTTAAACAAAACAGTTGAAATTTAACACAATTCCTTTTTTTTTTTGTCTGTAAAGTTTCCTAAATAGAAGATGATGTCTAATACAGTTATTAAAATAATGAGGCCTTTCCTGTTTGGGGAATTAGTCTAGCTAAGTACAAAAGGAAAAATTAGCAGATTGCATTGCAGAAATAAAACTTTTAATCAGAAGAATTTTCAGTAGGATTAGACAGTTTTCTAAAAAACTGGTTATAAAAAAATCAACCAATGGGCTAGATCTAAGAAAACTTCATAAAATGTCCATCCCACACACACACACATCCACCCCAATCTGCAGTACTGGGGATTAAACCCAGGGCCTACGTCCTCAGATCTTTTTAAAGTTTTTATTTTGAGACAGGGTCTTGCTACATTTGTCCAGGCAGGACACGAACTTGTGATCCTTCTTGTATTAGATTTCTCTAGAGGAACAGATTCACTATAAATTATATGTGTGATTATTCAAGAGATTTATGAGGTAGGCTTACAGGATCCTAAGTGGAAGGAAGAGTCCCAGTGACTGTCAGATCGGAGATGGAAGAAGTCAAAATGGTCATCTGCACGCTGGAGAGCTGGTGGATCCAGCAGCAGTCTGTGGTCAAAGCCGGGAAGCTCACTTCAGAGTCACTGCGGTGACTCTGTGTTGCCAAGCCAGAGTCTGCATTAGAAGGCTGAAGAGCTTGCATTGGAAGCCCAAAGGAAGTGCAAACTAAGGTCCAAAGGCACTGGCAAAAAACTTAGCTCCTGGGAAGTAAAAGGGAAGGCTTCCTTCTTCTTTTCCTTTTTATTCTGTCCACTCTACCAGCCTATTGATTTGTGCCACTTACATCCAGGGTGGGTCATTCCTCCTGTTTGCAACCTACAAGGCAGTCATCCACAGACACACCCAGAGCTTTACTAATCTTACTCGCCAAGTGGACATACCACAATTAATGATCACGCTACTTCTTCAGCCTCTCAGAAGTTTGGGATTACAAGCATGCACCACCATGCCTGGCTTCTTTCTTTAAAAAAAAACAGCACTAGACCAACTTCATGGTATTAAAAGCATTTTTATAGCTTTCTTTTTAAATGCTACACACCAATTTTCACATCGCAATATAAAAAGGCTTCTGGGTTTATTTGAAGCATGCAAAGATATCATAATTCTAACCATTCATATGTGATTTTATTGATATATTTGTTCAACAAACATTGAAAGATTAGTTGTGCCAAACTGAGGAGACAAAATCCTGCCCTTAAGGCATTTTATAGCTTGAGAAATCTGCATGGAATGATTCATAGCTCCAGAAAGTATTTCTTTGCTTGGTCAATCTTCTCATATAAAAATAATTTAAGTTCACAATTTATTAGTATTTTTAAATATGACTTAAAAATTAGAACTGTGTGAAAACACTTTCCCTGGGTATCTTTCATTTAGTTTTACACTGCTATGGTTCACCTTGTGAACTGACCATGGGATGTCATTGCCGTGATTCACCCTGGTGAATTCTTCCTCTGCTGCCTCTCCACTTCCTCCTCCTTTTAAGATATAAGGATGGAAAGAAGGGAGCAAGGAAAGAAGGGAGCAAGGGAAGAAGGGAGGGAGGGAGGAAGGGCAGGCTGGTCAATTAACAGGAGGAAGGGAGGGAAGCAAGGAAAGAGGACCAATTACCATAACTATAGCTGAAGTTATTTGTTGTGTTTTTGTTTTTGTTTTTGAGACAGAGTCTCACTATGTAGTTGAGATTGACCTTGAACTCACTATGTAGCCCAGGCTGGTCTTGAATTCACAGTGATCCTCCTGCCTCAGCCTCCCGAGTGGTGGGATTATAAGCATGCGCCACCCAGCTTTGAAGTTTTATTTTGTTGTTTTTTTTTTTTTAATGAAGATATAAGAAAGAAGAAAAGGCTTCAGTAAAATTTGGAGGAAGCAGCCCTTTGGGAGCACAAAAAGGAGGAAAAAAGAAGTATGGTAGACTTGTAAAATATCAGAATTTATGTTTAACCATTTATTGAACATCCATACTTTGAACACAAGTGATTTTAATAATATTGCAACCTTGCCTGATAACTCATAGCGTCACAGCATCTACAAAATGTCCTCGCCCTTCATTCAAAGCTTGGGGTCTACTACCCAGTGTGGCACTGGGTGGTTTAAGACTCAGTAAAATTCCTTATTTGCATGAGGGTAGAGATCTGCTCTTTCAGTGCATATAATTATAAATTAAAGAACTTCTTATGTCGTTTCAATCATTGATTCCCCCTCCTATCTACTTCTTGAACTTGTCCCCACCCTTTTATTTGTTCTTCTCCCCAAATCCTTATTTTTCATCTTGGCTATGTAATCACTTTTTAGCTGGTCCTAACCTGTCAGATTCTTTCACATAGCCACCCAAACCTCAATCACGCCATGCTCCACCTTCTTTATTTACAACAAAATCCAATGATCAAACTATTCCAAAACACTGTTTTTTGAAATCAGTATATTCCATGGAAAGATGCTTATTATACACAAGTATGACTTCACCACCATTTTACAGATATGTAACACATTTTAAAATGAAGACATTTCTATTTTATGTTATTTATTAAGAAAAACTTTTTACTCTTAAATGTATTAACAAGAGCATTTAAGGAAAGCAATGTAGTTTAGTAAGCTTATCATTTTTGAAATTTTGGTGTAAAATAATGCAGAGATTCAAAGATCTTGCTCTGAGATGGATTATTTTGTGACTCTTGGTTTTAATGGCTATCATGACCTTATTTTTCTCATGTATATTTTTCTTACATCCTGAATTTTCTTAATTATTTTCTTTTTCCATTATTGTGTTTTTAAAAGTGAACATGAATGGAATAAGGAATAAATAAGTAAATTGAATGGAACCATTGAATTGATACGAACCATTAGATTCAGTTTATACTCCCAATAAGTAAATGCTTATAACTCAAAGGCTTTACAATATAAAAAGTTTCATAATAATAATTGTGGAGACTTTATGGCAATAATTAATGAAAAACTGGGTAGATCTTTCACCAATGTATTTCTCAAATATCTCTAAGCTCAGTGACAGAACACCACACTATAAGTATGAGGTAATATTTTCTAGTTACCTAAAGATTCAGTTTTTCACAAGTAAATGCAGCAAATAAGTAAAAGAAAAAATGTTCAACATCACTGATCATTCAAGAGATGCAGATGAAAATGATGAAATTCCCCTTCACCCCAGAAAGAATGGCTGCTATCAAGAAATTAACCAATACCAAATGCTGGCAGGGGTGCAGGGAGAAAGGAACCCTCCTCCATTGTTGGTAGGAGTGCAGACTGGGGAAAGCACTGTGGAAATCAATATAGAGATACCTCAAAAAAACTAGGATTAGAGGTCCTGTCTGACCCAGTTATCCTTATGCTGGGTATCTTCCCAAAAGAATTAAAAGAATCATATCACAGTGATATATGCACACCCATGTTTATAGTAGCACAGTTTGTAATAGCTAAAACTTGGAAGCAGCCCAATTGCCCATCAGCTGGAGACTGGATAAAGAAGATATGGTTTTTCTATAAAAGGGAGTACTACTCAGCCGTAAAGAAGAAGAAACTAGAGACATTTATAGCTAAATGGATGTGTATTAAGGACATACTCAAGTGAAATAAATAAGACACGTGTAAATACTGAAGTTTCTCTGGTGTGAAAAACTAAACTGTAAATAAGGTTCAAATTGTATAATTGATAAAGTGAGATAGGAAGAAAGGGGCTAAAGGAGTAGGGAAAGTGAGAAGGGTAGGGGAAAGGAGAGAAGGGAAAATAAAAAATGAGAAAAGGAAAAAATGGAAACAAAATCATTGTAAATAAGAAAGGGTAGAGGGGGTGAAGGAAGGGCAGAGAGAGGTATGGGGAAAAAATAAGAACCAAGATACATCATGTAAAGGTACAAGATCCAAGTGATGAATGTAACTGTACTGTATACCTGAAAAGTACCAATAAACTTAATTTTAAAAAGATTGTCAGATGAACTTGTAATTTTTTCAATTTTTTTATGCTGCATTTGATGAATTGAAAGAATAACATACTTAACTCCACCTGAGTTTCCTTAAACCTCAGAATACAAAGGAGGATAAAGGACCAGCTTTTGTTCTCAACATTCAGTTTTGTTACATGATGCAGAAGTTACAAAGTTTCATCAACAATTACTACTTTTATTATCATCCTCATGTGGGAGTTCTGAAAGACTGAAATGCATTCAAGTAACAGAGGAGAGTGCACAGTGCAGCCTTCTGTATTAAACAGAGCATAAGAGAAAAATATTCACTTCTATCCAATGTGTGAGCAATAGAGCATCAATACAAACAAAAGAGGCACCAGCCAGAAAGCCTGTAGGAAACCAGAGAAGAAAGAAAATTGGCTTCTTGAGAGGTGAACAATATAAAAGAAATAAAACGTTACTTGCGACAATGTTATCATTATTTAATAATGGAATTTTCAATCTATTCATAGCCCAAATAGACTATTAGCGAGACAGTTATTCACTGAGATCCAGACAGGTTTGCTTTATAAGGACTGTAGTAGCAATACTAAATAGAAGTGTTCACAAAAATATTTTGCCATTGTCACCTTTCAGGCTGGCCAAAATCATTTGTAATCAATGAATTCCTAAGTGCTAAGTTATGGAAAAGTCATGATGCCTCATAATTTTTCCTATAAAAATATGGATAATGTGAATTACAGGTGAGGGTCTATTAGAGAAATTCTAAAGATTGTTTAATAATCACTTTCTGTAGTTAATGTTACTTTAGTAGTTAAGGGAATTCTAAGCCTGGGTGGAAAAGCCCACATCATTTTAGAGTTTTAAAGACCTCAGTAAGTATTTTATATTCAATCACTCTTACAAAAGTATAAAATGATTTACTTGTTTGACATTAGAAAAGTGAAGTATCTAATTAGGGAATATGTTCCAGATTTATGATGACACCTGACAGATAATCTAAGACCTTCCTAAATTTAATGCACTGTTATAAATTGCACAATGGGTCATATTAGCATAATGTCAAAGATTCAGAATACCTGAAAGTACTATGACTTTGGGAGGGAAGTGTGTAATTACTGAATTGTACTCCAGTGGTAATCAACATGGTGGCTTACAAACTGTGATGATTTCTTTCTCAATATACAGTGGAATTCTACCTCCTTATACACTTGGAATCAGGTGTAGTGGGTAATTTCTCTGGCTAGAGAAATGTCTGCCTCACCACATCCATCTTTCCCTCTGGCTTTGTGATTGACAATATTTAAGTTGGCAGGTGCTCAGCAGACTGAGACTCCTGAGTGATTATCAAAGGCAGACTCTTGCTTCCAACTTGCTATAGAAATATAGCATAGCAAGAAATAAGTAAATTTGCACTTTATGACAGTAAGATTTTGAAGTTTGTCATTGTCACAAACTAGCCTATTCTGTCATAATACTATGGACAAAATATATGAGAGTCAATCCTTGAACATTATCATCAAGAGTAAAATAAAGGCAGGTTCTCTATCTCAATCTTGCCTTGCTTTTCAAAAGAACCACTAGTAGTTGCTATGAGAAAGATGTGTCAATTAACTTGAATACTGTACAGATATGTCTGATGAAGTAGGAGGACAGATGTGGAATATAATAATAAACAGTAGTTGAAAGAAATCTGGCCATGTCAGTCTATTGTACATTATTCTGCACTTATATATGTACTAAGTAAATAGGAAAATACTAGTTTAATTTTAAGAGCAACTTAATCCTATTCCATCTGGATGATGGTATTTATCTTCCTGATCAGAAATGAGCCACGGCAACAACTTGGGAGTTCTTTTATTATTATTTTTAATTCATATGATATTGCATATTCCATTGACTGAAGTTGTATTATTTTTATTTTATGAAAGAAGAGATGGTTGCTCTTCTTCTAAACTATATCCCAAGTATTTAAAATCATGCACAAAAGAAAGTAGAACAAAATCAGTATTTAAAAAAAATAAATGCAGCTGCAGTTTTGCTAGAGGTTTTCATTAACTGCAAGGTCATTGTAAGTTAATAGTCTTCTCTGGCTCTCTCAAAACCCAAATGCCATTTTAGGCTACATTAGAAATGTCAGGTACAAGATAAATGAATATTCTTCATTCTACTCTACTTATCCTTTAGGAGTATAACATTTGGACAAATATGATACATGTTCAGAAAATAGTCATTAGTATTTCTCTAACTTGTTACACTGAGGTGGCTCCCTCCCCAAATGATACTGTGTGTAAGATACAAATGGGTAAAAACACCTTGTTGCATCATTTTTAGGGCCAAAGAAGTAAAATACATTTCTCTTAGAAAATCCTTTGTTTCTAGCATAAATGGCTGTTTAAATGTTGATAATGAAAAATATTTGTGTGATAAGGGAGAGGGGATTTTTAAAAATTCTAAAATAGCTTCAGTCCTCAGGTGAAAACATAAAAAGGAATACAGTCTATAGGTGCACACATATACAAAGGCCACACCACCCACAGAAAAGGATATCATTTTGACGCACTTTTAACACACTGTTTGGGAAGCTAACTGGGATGGATAGAGGGAACTGAGGCCATCGCATTAATGATTAGCCACAAAAAATCCAGCACTTCCAATGTAAGACACTTTGCATATGTTAACACATTCAATCCCCTTGATGGCTCCAAAGGATAGGTATAATTCTTTCTGCTTTTTAATTGAAAACATCGAATAGCATATTCTGATCTGAGTTATGTAGCAGAGCTGGTTTTGAATCTCAGTCAGACCCCCTAAACCATGCTCTTTCTCTTCAAGACAGTAAGTTAGTAAGCAAGACTTCAAATGTAAAAGGACTGGTATGTGGCAGATATTAGAAATTTATAATGTCCCAAGAGGTTAATTTAAGGATCATATGAATGCAATCATGAAAGAAGAGACTATTTCAGAATAAGCAAGAAGTGACTGTCTAATGAAGGTCAAATTCCCCACTGCAGATAGCCAATGACTTCTTAGGGTTGTAGAGGAGATACTTCTTGGATGACCTCTAACTTTTCTTTTGCTTCAAGTATGAAGTTATAATAAGTAAAAAGTATAAGAAAATTCTATTAGAAATATTCTTATGTGAACTTTATTGGGAGGAAATTATATTTTAGACTAATTGCACGTGGATAAAGAGCCCACATCCAAGAGAAAAGGCTCAATACTTCTCCACAGAGTTTACAAGTGCTTTTCTTCTAACACTACTCTTTATTCTGGAGTTTCCAAGACCTGGTCAGAAGTACATTCATTCTGAAAAACTAACATACAGTCTTGGACCTCCATCGGCAGGGCTGATATGGAACAAAGAGGTGTTAGTAGTTTCTTTAACCCTTCTCCAAGAAGTGACCAGACATCAATTAAGAAATCTTAGCTGGCCATAGCTGTGGTGGTACACACTTGTAGTCCTAGTACTTGGAAGGCTAAGGCAAGAGAATCATGAGTTCAAGGCCTGCCCGGACTACATATTGAGACCATGTGTCAAAAGAAGAAGAAAAAAATGGAGAAAGTGGAAGAGGAGGAAGAGGGTAAAGGGAAGGAGGAGGAAGCAGGGACAGGAGGAGTGGGGTAGAGGGGCAAAGAAGAAATCTTAGAACTTGTAGATTACCCTGCCTTGAAAAATAATTTTTAATGTGATTTTATTAATTTGTGTACAAAAGATTTCCCCTTGCTTTACTGCTTTTGGGGGAGGGTGGCCCCTTAATTTTCCCACCCTAGTAGATTTGCCTCTATTTTCTGCCTCACAATACTGTATTAGTACTTGCAAGAGAAACAGATTTAATACAGGACACAGAAATGTATAAGATTAATTTATAATATCTGCTCACAGTGTCCAAAGTAGAGTGCAAGAAATCTGTTCCAGCTAGAGATCCGAAGACTCCAAATGAAGGCCTAAAGCCCACGGCAAGTCTGTTCAAGTCGGTATTCGAGGCCCAGGAAATCTGTAGTGGAAGACTCAAGGTCTGCCCAGAAAGCCCAAACCCCCCTGTTGGAAGCAGAAGTGTCTGTGCCCCCAAAGCCAGGAGACAATACGAAGGTGAATGCAAAGACCAAAGCTCCTCAGAAGAAGCTTCTCCAAGCCAAATTAGCTGCAACTGAAACTCTTTCAAGGAAAGTCAGCTGAAATCCCTCCCTCCCGTTCTCCTTGTATGCGGTTCCATCAACAATCCTCCCCAAAATGGGTCTTCTACGCCCAGAACCATGCTGACTCAATTCAGCTGGGTGGACCCCACTCAAGTTGACAATCAACCACTACAAATTCCAACTACTCTTATAAATCAAAAATTCACTAAGAAGAATAATTCCATCCTTGACAGAGCAAAGGAGGGTGAAAATAAAGCATTGGCCTGCAAACAACAGAGAGAGTAGCTTACGGGACAGCTGCAGTCATTCCCCGCCTTCGTTACCTCCGCGTTTCCCTCTTCTCTCTTCCACCTCCTTTAGGTTGGGGCAGGTGGCCCCCAGTAAGCCCCTAGTCCTGGGGAGAGTTTGAAACGTCTTTGCCCTCGCAACTCAAACTCATCTCCTTGCTTCTTTATTTTCCAAACCTACATTCATTAAGACACAAACCAAAAGAACTAGGAAGGCAATTTTAGACTGGGAAGGAGTCTTTCATTCACTGACAAATGATCTCCCTTTTCTTGGCTAAAGGTACCTTTCATCAGAAGGAAGAATGACTGAAATCAGAGAAAAGGTAGTGGTACTGGAATGAAAGCAAGCATAGAAATATCAATGAAATTTGCTGAAAGGTATCTATATAAATAAAATATTGGCATAATTTATTCCCCTCCACTACTTTTAAAAGCCAGGTACATAGTTCATTACCAGTAAATACTTGTTGAATAAAAATTAAGGTTATGATTGGCAGATAATGGTACCAAAAATTACAGTTTCATGATCTGTGATAGTCATATTTTGAGACAATTATTTGATAGGTGAAATCATTTTCAAATTGAAGGCATTTCAGTTCACCGGTCCCTAGTAAAGATTTAAGGCAAACTGAACACTACCAAATTTTGTTTCATAACAATAGGATCTGTGATAATTTCTTGTTTTTAAAAATTAATTTTATTGTTAGATTTAAGGTATACAATATGAGGACATTTACCATTGGACATTTGCACCTTTGCATAATTCATCTTGATTCTTATTTTTCCCCATTCCCCTGCCCTCCCTTGAACCCCTCCACCCCTACCTATCTACAAAGACTTTGTTTCCATTTTTTCTTTTATTAATTCCATTCCCTTCTTTCATTTCTCCTACCCCTCCCACTTCCCCTTTCCCTTTGCACCTTTTCTTCCTACTTCACATTATCTGTTATACCTTTTAGAACTTATTTACACTTTCAGTTTTTCACACTAGAGGAACTACTCTGTATTTATACATATATGTCCTATGTATTTCACTTGAGTATTGCCTCAGTGTGCATCCATTTAGCTATGTCTCTAGTTTCTCATTCTTTATGGCTGAGTAGTACTCCATTTTATAAAAACAAACAACATTTTCTTTATTCAGTTTCCTGTTGATGGGCAATTGGGCTGTTTCCAAGTGATAGTTATCACAAATTGTGCTGCTATGAACATAGGTGCACATATATCACTGTGGTATGATTCTTTTAATTCTTTGAGAAAGATATCCAGCAGGGGCATAGCTGGGTCAAATGGAACCTCCCAATCCTAGTTCTTGGAGGTAACTCCATACTGATTACCACTATGGTTGCACCAGTCTACACTCGCACCAGCAGTGGAGCAGGGTTCCTCTGTCCCACCAGTCCCACCAGGACTTGTTATTGGTTAATTTCATGACAGCAGCCATTCTTTCTGGGGTGAGATGGAATCTCAGTGTTGTTTTCATCTGCATCTCTCAAATGACCAGTGATGTTGAACATTTTTTCATGTGTTTGTTTGCTATTTCTACTTCTTTGCCTCAGAAATGTCTCTGTTCATTTTAGATGCCCATTCTTGGATTGGGTCTTTAAATTTGTGTGGTCTGAGTTTTTAAAATTCTTTATATATTCTAGATAGTAGACCTTTGTCTGAGAAAAAGCTGGTGAAAAAAAAATTTTTCAGGGTGTATGATCTTCTTGATGATCTCCTCAATTCTATTTTGCATCTGTGTTCATTAGTGAGATTGGCCTATAGTTCTCTATTTCAGTTGAGTCTTTCTCTGCTTTGGGAACCGATCAAGGTGATGCTTGCTTCCAGGAATGAATTTGGAAGTATTGCTTACCTTTAAATTTCATTGATGAGTTTAAACAGTAATGGCAGTAGTTCCTCTCTAAATGTCTTATAGAATTCATCAGTGAAGCCATCAGGACCCGGGCTTTTCTTTGTTGGTAAGTTTTTAATTATGCTTTCAATTTCATTGATTGGTATTGGGCTATTTAGAACTTTTATGTCATTTTCGTTCAATTTTGATAATTCATACAAATCTAGGAATCTGTCCATTTCTTCTGTATTTTGCGTCTTATTGGTGAATAGGTTCTCAAAGTAGGTATCGATGATCCTCTGGATTTCTGCGGGGTCCATTGTAATTTCACCCTTTTCATTCCTAATTGCATGGATTTGGGCCTTTTCTTTTCTTTCTTTCTTTCTTTCTTTTTTTTTTTTTTTTTTTTTTTTTGGATAAGGTTAGCTAAGGGTTTGTCAATTTGGTTTATTCTTTGAAGAACCAACTCTTGGCTTCATTGATTTTTTTGTTTTGTTTTGTTCTCTTAGTCTCCATTGCACTGATTTCTGCCCTGATCTGTATAATTTCCTCCCTTATATCAACTTTGGGTTTGTCCTGCTCTTCTATTTCTAGAAGCTTGATGTTTAGCATCAGGTTGTATAATTGAGCTCACTCTGTTTTCCTAATATGGGTGTTCACTGCTATGAATTTCCCTTGTAAGACTGCTTTCATCGTGTCCCATAGATTCCAATATGTTGTATTGTCATCATCATTTAATTGTAGGAACTGTCTGATTTCTTCAATATCCTCAGTGACTCATTGGTTATTCAAAAGTGTGGTGTTCAATTTCCATGTGTTTATGAAATTCTTGCAGTTTCTTTTGCTATTGATCTCCAATTTCAGCACACTATGGCCTGATAATATATAGGAGATAATTTCAATTCCTTTGCACTTACTTAGATGTGTTCCATGAGTGAGTATGTTGTCTATTTAGGAAAATGACCCATGTGCAGCTGAAAAGAATGTTTATTCTGATTTTGTGGAATGGGATACTTTGTAAAAATCTGTTAAGTTCATTTGTTCAAGAGTTTGAGTTCTAGTATTTCATTGTGTATTTTTGGTCTGTTTGATCTATTTGTGACAGTTGGGTATTGAGGTCCCCCACTACTATTGCATTAGTGCTTATATTTTTTTTATGTTTGTTAGTATTTGTTTTATATTGTTAGGTGCACTAGTGTTTAGTGCATATATATATTGTCATCTCTTCCTCTTGGATTGTTCCCTTTATAAGGATGTAGTGTGCTTCTTTGTCTCTCTTAATCAGTGTTGGTTTGAAATCCACTTGATCTTCATAAGGGAGAACTACTCCTGCTTTTGGATGATTCCTATCACATGGAGTATTGTTTTCCACACTTTAACTTTCAGTCTATGAGTTTCTTTTTGAATTAAGTGTTTTTCTTGTATGCAGCATATTGTTAGCTCTTTCTTCTTGACACATTCTGCCAATCTATTTCTTTTGATTGGTGGATTGAGATCATTAACATTCATGGTTATAAAATATGTATTGACTTATCCTGGTCATGACTTTTTCTTTTTGTTGGATTCTTCCCCTTTGCATTGAATTTCTTGTTGTGTCTGGTGAATTCATTCTGCTGGGTTTCCTCATTGTCTTTTCCTAGGATATTGTTTAAAACTTTTTGGAGTGCTGGTGTGGTGTTCATGAAGTTCCTCAGGTGCTCTTTGTCATGAAAGTATCTTATTTCTCCATCAATTTTGAAAGATAGTTTTGCAGGGTACATTAATCTGGGTTGGAGGTTGTTTTCCTTTAGGGCTTGAAATACATCACTCCATGCTCTTCTTGCCTCCTGGGTTTGTGCTGAGAAGTCTGCTGTGATTCTAATGGGCTTTCCTTTGTATGTAATTTTTTTCTTTTCTCTGCTTGTAGAATTTTGTTCTTCTGTTGGGTTTCTGGAATCTTCACTATTATATGCTTATGTGTAGATTTGTTTATCACAGTGAGTTGGAGTCCTACTCCACTCACTTATCTCACAGCTCACAGCTTCACTTAGCTGTATGTCAATTTCTTTTTTTTTTTTTCAGCTTTAATTGAGTTTATTGGTACATTTTAGGGATACAGTACAGTTACATTCATAGTTGGGATCTTGTACCTCCACATGACAAGTCTTGGTTCTCATTTTTTCCCCTTGTCCCTGCTCTCCCTTCACCCCCTCCTCCCCTCCCCATCTACAAACACTTTATTTCCATCTTTTCATTATCTCACATTTTTTTCTTTTCCCTTATTACCCTTCCCCTACCTGTATGTCAGTTTCTTTTCCCCATTTGGGAAGTTTTCTCCCATTACTTCTGTGAACAGTTTGTTTTTTAATGTCATCTGTACTCTCTCCTGTTTCTTCATTGACTTGGATCACTCTTGTTATTCTTCTTTGCATCGTCTAAGCAGCTGCTGGATTGATCTCTCATGGTCCTTACTATTTTAAAGAAATTTTTCTTTTCCTGGTCATTAATTGCAATCCGGTCTTCTATATCTGAAATTCTATCCTTGCATTCGCTCATGCTGCTGAGTAAACTTTCAGTGGAGCTTTTAATTTCCTGGAAATCTGTTTGCATCTGATTTATGGATTCCATTTGTTTCCTATGTTGGGATTCCATCATGTTCCTGAGCACCTTTATTTTTTTTTTAATCTGTGTCCACTCTAGATTTATTAATAGTGTCTTGTACTATGGGTACAATCTCTGCTGTTATCTGATAAATTATTTCTAATTTCATTTTTTCCTGGTCCTCTTTTGTTGCCAGTTCAGGTAGCTCAGGTGTTTAAGTATCAGATTATTCCATCCTGTTTCCCTTTGGGGTTGCCTTATGTGATCTGGATTTCTGGTTTTGAGACTTATTTACATGTCTTCTCATTTCAGAAGATGTAGTCTGCTATGCTTTTGTTGAGGCAATTTTTTGCTTACCCAATGGTCTTCAATTTTCAGTAAGCCACTGAGTAACCTTTACTCTGCTGCTCACTAGTACGCCAACTCCTGAGTTCAGAATGGTGGCCTTCTGGATCCCTGAGCTGAGCTGTTGCCTGGGCAGGTTTCTGGCTGGGGCCTGTGCACACCTGGGATGGTGTCTAGGTGTGTCTCTTACTGAGGCCCCTATGTAGATGTTGCCTGGGAGGGCCTTTGGCTGGGGTGTGTGTACCCCAGTTCCTATTGTATGTGCAGGCTTCTGGCTAGGGTCACTTATCAATGGTGTCAGGGCAAGCCTCCGGCTGTTGCTTGTGGGTCTGTGTAGTTCTTTTCAAGATTGGCCCTTGGCTATGGCCAATGGTATGGCAGGCCTCTGGCTGAAGCTTGTACACCTGTGCAGTACTTTTTCAGGCAAGCCTTTGGGTTGGGTGGGTGTGCCCCTGCCTCTGTGGTTGGGGCAGGGCCCTGGCTGGGATCTGCCTGCAAACTCTCCACTCTGGTCCACACAGCTGCTCCCTGAGATCTCTGTACATTTACCGATGGTATGGCAGGTCTCGATAATTTCTTGTTTGCTGAGCTTAGAAAAACAATAAAGCATTTAAAAATACATATTAAGAACTCAGATTGCTGAAATCTAGCTCATCATTTATAAATTTTATTACACTGGAAGAGTTTCTTATCTATGTTTATTCATCTATACAACATGCCCTCATTTATAAGTTAGAGATAATTGACAGGGTTATTGGTAGAATTAAATAGGATAAATCTTGTAAAATATTTAGCATAGTGCTTCACACATAATATTAATGAATGTTAACCATTATTATTATCATTAATCAATCAGTATATAGAATAAAAAGAAACACCTACATGAGAAAGTACAAAACTAATACACAGGAAGGTAATTTGTTTGCCTTTTATATTTGTGCACTTAAATTTTTTTGTGGTTTTAGATTATTGTATGTTATTTTTCTTTTCTTTTTTGTACAGCAATACTTGCAGAAACATAAACTATTAAATACTATCCAATTAAATGCCACTTTATAAAAGTATGCACAAATTGATTTTTGTTTTTTGTTTTGATACCGGGTATCAAACTTGGGTCCTTGAACTTGGGAGGCAGGTGGTGGAACCACTGAGCTAAATCCCTGGCCCCAAAAGTATGCACAAATTGGTATACAAATGCCTTGTAAAATATCAAATATATCAATATTAAAAGCTTTTCTCCCTCAAAAAATTTGAGAATTCTACCCAGGCAGGGGCTTGTGTATACCAGGCAAGAACTGTACCTCTGAGCTATATCCCCAACCCTTTCATTTCTTCATTTGAGACAGGGTCTTACTAAGTTACCCAGGCTGGCTTAGAACTTTTGATGTCCCTGCCTCAGCCTCCTAAGTAGCCTGGATTCCAGGCATGTACCACCACATCCAGCATTTTTCATGTTTTAAACACATATACCATCTCTTAAAAAGTGCAATCACTTTCTTTTATTCAGTGCTAGAATTTCTGTTATTCTTAAAGTCTACAGACATAACGCTACTGCCACTGAAGTTTGCAAGTGGATTGGCAAGTGCTTCTCAGAAACGTAGGCCTACCTCAGGATGTTATCCTAGGAGGTAAAGAGGAAATTACATAAATAGAATGGGAAATCTCTTTGTATTGAGCAGATAGTTCTCTATTTTGGCATTAATAATCTTCTAGTCACAAAAAGTTGTTCAAGCTGTACACTTACTGATGGCATGGCAGGTCTTGACAATTTCTTATTATTGATGAATTATTTCAATTGCCATGATGCTAGCCAAAGGCTTAGTTTTTGAATGACCTCACTGAGAATGTGACTAAGAGTGTGATGTCATTTTTATATATTAATTTTCCGACTCTTTCCATTAAATTTACACAGTTTTTCCCCAACAACATTTAAATTTAACTTCTTATTCACCTTTCTTAGTACTTGTTTTTGTCTAGCATGATTTTTATGTCTTCAGGTGCATATGAATTATTTATGCACCGGTATGATTTTCTTTCTACATCTTTATGCTGTGTTTTAAGGGAAAACTTATGAGGGAATATTAAATAAGATGAGAGCAAAACCAAAAAAATGCAATATAGTTATGTGTGTGTACTGATAATACCAATCAAGTATTACTGGACTCAGCTGGAAAAAAAAAACAAATAGGAGATATTCCATAACTACCTTCACTAGTGGCTCATTTTGTATTACCATAAGGTAAGATTATTTCCTAAAAGACATCATTTTATGCTATAACCTTCTCTCACCTCTAATCTCTGCAGCTCACCTTCCCCTTGCTGCCCCACAGAGATAATTCTACTAAATCATAATGCACTCTGTTAGCAGTACAGAGAAAGATACTAAATGAATGTTGGATCATCTATTATACCAGTGGATACATTACAAAATGCCATTTCTCCAAATCAAATTCATTTGCAAATCAAACCCTGCAGTAGCAGTGAAAAGCAGACATTTCTAGATGCATATTTTACATTCCTTAAGTCATATATCTTTACAATGACTTTTAATCCGCAAATACAATTATATATCTCTTTCCATGCTGTTCACAGACAGCAAAAGAATTTGCCATACTTGCACTATTCTATCGTAACAATTGATCTCTTTAACAGAATTTTTCTCAAAGACCCATCTTCTAATATTCTCCAAAAGCCATACTACTCATGCTTTTTCTACAATGGAAAGATAGTTTTAGCCTGAAATCCACAACTTTCATTTTCATCTTCAGAGTCTTCTCTCAGTAGGGAGTAAGCCCCTTTCTTGGCTTTCAAGTAAGAAAAAAAAAAACAAAACGGAAATGATGCTTCAAGTCTAACTTGATCTTATGTGTCTTTATATCACTCAACACCTGCTTTCTTCTATCCGCAGTCTGCCATAAAATTTTTGTGTTAAAAATTATACCTCATTCATCACAAAGTTAGAGATCAAAAAAAGTACCTATCAAGGCTGTTGTGAAACCATCTGCTGACTTTCCCCTGGCTTCTGAGAAGGTGAAAAGTAAAACATTTTATTGGCTTGTAGCATTAAAAAAACAAACCATGGGGCTTTAAGTCATTTACAACAAAGAAGCAATTTTTCCCCCTCCATTTAAACATGCTCCAATATAGTTAGTGAAGTTTTTAAAAAATTTGTTTTCTCTGGCAATGAAAGAAAATATGCTTTCATATAAAACGATCTCTTAAACAATTGTGTAATAATGTGGTTAGAGCAGTGTATTTTGAGTCTGAAAATCAAAAATGACCTTGCTGTGTAATCTTTGACAACTCCTATTCTCAGTGTTCTGTGAGTTGGTTTCTCTTTCTGCAGAATATACACTACCATTTATCTACTACAGTAGAAATAGAAAAAAATCTTTGAGAATTTTCTTAGCATAGTGCTTTCTTGTATGATAATTTAAAAGGTTTTTTCCCCCTTTGTTTCATTTTGAGGCTCACAAGTTCATTATTGTCAGATATCTGTGCTGTACCTTCATTTTTCAATCTCTGTGCTTCTACTATTTTAGCTACTGATGTTATTCCCTGATAATTTAGTCACCAATCTAAAAAATTAAAGCTCCCGAATAGCCCTTGCAGGTATTTATGTAATACTTATAGATGTTTCCTTCTTTTCCAGATTGTGTTGGAGGACATACCTTCTAGTCTCTTCTCAAGTCATAATAAAATGAACTAGTTGATAAATCTATGTACAGATTTTCAAAACTCCTCTTGATCCATTGTGATTTCACATTAAAGAAATAATTGAAACATCAGCTATAAAACAAGTTAACTTCAGCTCCAGGGCTGAGGAGGCCAGCCAGCCCCTGGGTAGTTTTGATAGCAAAAGAATTTCAAAACCTCTCTGTGGAGGAGGAGTTATATGCCCTCACAGGGACATTGACATGAAAGTAGCAACCAGAGTGGGACTGATGGAACTCTGTAGGGCCTGTGGGTCACTCTGCCTGAAACACAACTTAGTGATTTTCACAGAAGTGCTGTCACAAGCCCTGGGGTCTGTGGCTCTACATTGACCCAGTGGTCTGAGTGGAGATATCTTCTTGTCCTTACAGAGATGTACCAGGAAATAGATGAGAAATTATGTAGATCTCCCAGCTACATCCGGGTACATATGTTTTTAATAATGTAATGTGAATACATTCTTCTGAGGCTATCAGTGACCAATATTTTAGTATTGGCAACTAAGCTCTGCAGTTAAATCACATAAAATTATACTCAGTATAGATTTTAGTAAAATATTTCCTTAAATTATTTACCTAAGTTCAGTTTAAACCCTTTCAGATAAAAACCAATGTCATTCTTTTGGGAAAGCATGGGAATGTGAAAAGATGGTTAGCTAAGGCTTTCCTGTTACAGGCTGCATGCCTGTTGCAGAGGTTAGGGCAAGAAGAACAGATGTGACCCTGGGAGTGGCTCACTGTTGCTCCCCGTAATGCCATTTTCCATGACTCTTCAGCCTTTTCAAGGGCCACATGGCTTAGCTGAGAGCAGCTTTGGCCATGTAAGCAATACTGGGGAATAGTTGGTGTTTTTTGTTTATTTGTTTGTTTGTTTGTGTTTTTTTTTTGAGGGATGGAAGATGTAGTAGCTACCAAGGTAAATAAATCCTCTTCTTTAACAATATTGGCTATTGAAAATTGCTACTTTCTGTCTCTTCAAGGTTTTTATGAAATTGCTCTGGATTGACCTCATGTGCCCCTTTGTTGTTTTGGTTTGTTTTATAGTTTTTGACCTTCAGAACTTGAAAGATGGGCTCAGTAAGAGGCACAGGTTATTCTCATTAGATTGTGTGTGTGTGCTTAAAAATGCTTTATAGTGAATGTATACCGTACAGTTCACAGAAATAATATTCTTGTTTTACGTATGTGCTGTCTTTTAATGCTAACCGTAAATGTAAAATAGGTGCTAAAAAGAGCGTAAAACAATTATAGCACGGATGACACAGTAATAGTTGTTATAATGACAACAATTAAGGGTTGGCTGAAAATCTTGTTAAAGTCAAGACTCTGCTCAATATCATCATCAAACTGAAGTGTAACAATTAAGCTGATTTGCCTTGCCATTTTGTTACTCAGAACTGAAAACGCCTTTGGATTAATGTTTCTTCATTTCCTGTCCTGTTCATTTTACTGAATGGCATGATTATGAAACTCTGCTTAGTTTTGACTTACCTACTATTGGAAGGATTGTTTTAAAAATGTATTTTCCATTAAATGTCTCATCTCCCAGCAGAAGCCATGAATTAAATTACACATTTTGTAAACCATGTTTAAGTCACATAAGTCTTTATTTCATGAAATTATATAGACTACATTTACTGTAATCTTTATTTATTACCTGTATGAAATACTATTTTGGGAGAAGTTAAGAAAATAGATTCAAAATCTGTTGAAAATCCTTTCACAGACTCAAATTGGCAGCCTAAGTTTTACCAATAGTACTTTATAGGTGTTTAGAAGATGTTTGATTTCTTCTTTTAAATGTTAATATTCCATCCAGCTTCACTTCTTTTATTCTCTTCATTTAAAAATAATTTTACTTGGATAAGATTTCAGTTCCATGTGTTACTATTCCTATTTCCATGTAAAAGCTATAATTAAGTCTTTAGTTTGTTCTGACTGCAATTCATTCCTGGCATTGGATAAGAGCTAAGCCATTGCCTCTCCAGGCTCTTCCCACAATGAAACTGGAGGTAACAGTGCAATGATTACTAGCTTTTCTAATGTGAATTATTCTACACATGACAAAACAAATTCACTTTAATGCAAAGTGGGATGTAGACTTATATTTCATCAGCCACCTGTCAAGCTAACTCACTTTTAAGTTCTAAAATAATTTTTAACCTTTACATTAATGTTTCTTTTCATTTTCAGTCTCAAAAAAGTACCTAAAATACAGAATAACAAGCTCTTTCTGGGTTTTGTGTATGCTTTTACTTTTCAAAAGCAATTAATATACTACATTAAGAAATTACTTCATTTCTTCCGCCCTGGATTTTTAAGGTCAGAATTACACCCAAATTGGCATGTTCTAGAACTAACTGCTAGGGAAAATACTCCTCTCTTATTACTCTTCTGCAAACTAAAGTCATCTTATTCATTACTAAGGAGTAAATTGGGCAATAAAAAAAATAAAACTGACTTCATAATCTTAGACTCAGCACAAGATTAGGCGTATAGTAAATAATCTAAAAAATTACTTATCAATCTTAAAAGCAATGCAAATCTCAATCTTGTAGAAGAGTCTTCCTTATCAGGAACTCAGTTGCAATAGGACAACTGAGACCCTAAAATTTTTGTGATTATAAAGTGGCTAGGAAATGGGAATAAGAGCTGGCTAACAAACTCTTTTCTTTTTTTGTCTGTATTTCACTAGCCAGATGATGAAGCCTTTATCTTCTAAAGGACATGGTCATGTCTTTCAGCATTTCTAGGATCCCACAGACTTCATGATTCTCTTCTTACTACTTAAGTCCCTCTGAGGTGTGGCTTTTCCTTAATTATTCAAACCAATTTACCCACTGACCTTCCTGGAGCACACTGTACTTGCTCCTGCTTCTTTCTTTATGCTCTGCCTTTCCCCCCCATAGTACTATCTGTAATTCTATTTTCCATCTTTTAGAGTTTAGCTCTGGTTTTATCTCCTCTATTAAACTCTTCTCTTGATGCCTGCTGTTTCATCAGTCTCTCTCTTCTAAATTCTGAAACTCGCATCTATGCTATCCTATGTTTTTACATGTGGATTTACATGATATGCTTCTTGTGAATTATATTTCATATATTTATACCCACTACTGGCAAACACTAGGTTTGTAAATCTTATTTAATTGAATTGAAGGGTCAGAAGTTGACGGTGGGTTCCATTTTTTTCTTTTTTTATCCCAGTGCTGGCATTTTCAACTCGGCAATAAAATTAATCAGTCAGAGTACAATCAGGAAAAAGGAATCCAAACCAAATAATTAAGACAAAGAATTTAACATGGAGAATTGGTTACAAAAGTGTTAGAAGAGCTAAAGGGACAATCAGCAAACAGTGAAGCCAGGGATTCACAAGAACAGGAAGTTGCTAGCACCTCCAGGGCTGGAAGGACAAAAAGAGGAGGTGATTTTACCGAAGTTTAGGAGCAAGGGCTGCTCAGTGGGACCTAAGGACACCATGAGTAGAGCTACTGCAGAAAAGCTGGGGCCATGGATGAGACACAACCACTGTCAGAAATACTGGCCAAAGCGAGAACAGAGGGAGAAGCATACATGAGCTTCCTTCTCTACAAAGTCTTGCCAATGACTTACTGCCCAAACTAACCATAAACCAACTAGCAAAGAAGTTTGGGCAATGTTTGGCAAAAATTAAGCCTCTGTAATTCGGAGCAAAGCAGAGGAAGCAGAAGAAAGAGATGAAAGAACACTTAGGCAAACCGCACATGCATACCGAACAAACCCACAGCTATTCTACATGTAGGGAAACTACAAATATTTCAAAATAACTCGTAAGTAACTTGTTTTCAATATCTTTCCTGGGATTACTATTTCCCAATGACTACGATTTAATAATTTAGACTTTTAAAATAATAATTCATGATTATTTTTATTTTATTATAAATTATAAAATGCTAAATCCTTCTATCCTCGGCCTGTTTCAAAAGGATTGCAACTATCCTGGCACCTGTCACTTTTAAAGAAGTAATTTCCAAAATGTATCTCCTAACAATTGAATCCTTTAAATTCTAGCTGTTTATCCACTTATACCTATAAAATGAATTTCTGTCTGACGTACTGTTATGATTTAGATCAAGAGGCCCCAAAGGCCTTAGTCATTCATAGGACTTTTGGAAAGTGACTTAATTAATGGGGCAATGTAGCTGACTTGTTGTAAGGAGGAGGGGGGTCTCATCAGAAGAGTCAAGTAACTGGGAGAATGACCAGAAAGAGATTAGCGTCCTTGCCACCTCCTCCCTTCTCTTTCTGCTTCCTGCCTGCCAGCTTTCTTTTGTCAGGCCCTCCCACCATGATGCCCACCATGCAGGAACTTAGACTTCTGAGAACATTAGCCAAAATAAACCCCTCCTTTAAATTGTGGGTGTCAAGTATCATGTCTCAGCAATGAGACAGTGACTAAGTCAGATTTTGGTACCAGAAGAGAGGTTGTTGCTGTGACTTACCTTACCATGTTGTTTTAGAATCCTTTGGAACTGGCTTGTGGGAGGAGTTTGAAAAGGTTTAGAGATACTATCAAGAGAAGCTGTGAGCCAAATTTGTTGACAGATTGTGTGGTCAGAGCCCAGAAGAACAAAATTCAATTTCCTAATTTCTCCGTGAGTTGGTATTCAATAATACTATTGATTTTGGTATGTTGATTTTGTATCCCACGTCCTTGTTGAATTTATTAATCCCAGGAGTCCATGGGCAGAGTTTTTTGGGTCTTCAGGGTAAAGGATCATACAATCTGTGAATGAAGATAATTTGATTTCTTCATTTTCTATACATAGCCTTTTTATTTCTTTCTCTTGCTTGATTGTTTTGGCTAAAGTTATCAGTACTATGATGAGCAGTAGAGGTAAGAGTAGAATCCTTTTCTTCCTGATTTTAGAAGGAAAGCTTTCAGTTATTCTCCATTAGTATGACTTTGGCAGTGCGATTGCCATAAGTGGCTTTCATCAAAGGTTTTATCATGAATAGATGGTTGGATTTTCTCAAAGGCTTTTCTCATGTCTATTGAGATGCTCATATTATTTTTATTCTTGCTTCTGTTAATGTATGTATTGCCTTTATTAATTTATGTATTTTGAATTACCCTTGCATTCCAGGATGAAGCCAACCTGGTAATGATGTATGATTTTAATGATTTGTTACATTCTATTAACAGTATTTTTTTTAAAAAATTTTTGCATCTGTGTTCATTAAAGAGATTGGCCTGTAGTTAAATTTGAGTCCTTGCGTGGTTTTGGTATGAGGGTAATGTTAGCTTGCAGGAATGAATTTGGCAGTACATATGCCTTCTCTCCCAATTCATTGAAGAATTTGAAGCGTTTTGGTGTTAGATCTTCCTTGCAGTTCTGATAGAATTTTGCAGAGAATCCACTGTTGGTAGAGTTTTTAGTACTTCCTCTATTTCATTGCCTGTTATTGGTCTGCTTAGCACATAATTCCTATGTGTGTAGGGAGTTCTCTATTTCTTCGAGCTTCTCCAATTTGCTGGGATATAAAATTTCAATTATAGTAGTGTATAATTCTCTGGATTTTGGCAGTGTAGGTGGTGATTTTGCCTTTTTTTTATTTCTAATTACATTGAAATGAGTTTTTCCCTCCTTTTCTTGGTAAAATTGGTTAAGGGTTTATCAGTCTTGTTTATCTTTTCAAAAAACAATTCTTTTTTTTTTGGTTTTGGCGATCAAACTCAGTACCTTGCACTTGTGAGGTAAGTGGCAGCACCACTGAACTAAATCCTGGCCCCTAAAAACAAACAGCAATTATTTGATTCATCCATCATTTGTATTACTTTTACTCTGATCTTTATACTTTTTTTCCTTCTATTATTTGGGTTATGATTGCTCTTGATTTTCTAAAACCTTGAGATGTATTATTTGGTTATTTATTTGAGATTGCTCAGGTTTTTTAATATGTGCATTCACAATTATAAACTTTCTAGTTAGAACTGCTTTCATTCTGTCACATAGTATGTTGTACTTCCATTGTCATTGAATCTAGGAACTTTTAAAAAATTTCTTCTCTGATTTCTCTTGTGATCTATTTGTTTATTTAATAATATATATTTTTAGTCCACATGTCCTTGTATAATTCCTATGGCTTCTTTTGCTATTGATTTTTGGCTCCATTCTACTATAATCTGATAGTATGTATGAGATTATTTTATTTATTTAAGAATGCTTTATAGTCTAAGATAAGGTATGTTTTGGAGAACATTTCATGTGCTGCTGAGAAAAATGTGTATTCTGTTGTTGGATAAACAATGTACATATCTGTTAAGTCCATTTTTTTAATAGTGTGGTTTAATTCTCCTTTTTTGTTAATTTTTTTTGTCTGGTTGATCTGTCTAATCGTGAGTGGGGTATTGAAGTCCACTGCTATGATTTTACCACTGTCTACCTGTCCTTTTATATCCAGCAGTTTTTGTTTTATGAGGTTAGGTGCACCAACATTTGGTGCATAGATATTTACCAATGTTATCTCTTCTGTTTGACTTGTTCTCTTTAGTATGTAGTGGCCATCGTTGTCTCTTTTGACAATTTTTTGGCTTGAAGTCTGATAATAAGATACCTGTTCCTACTTGATTTTGGGCTCAGGTTGCATGGAGTATCATTTTCCATCCTTTCAACTTTAGCCTATTTCTTTTTGGATGAAATAAATGCATCTTCTGTAGACAATATATAGTTCCTTTTTTTAAAGAAATTCAATCTGCCAATCTGGATCTTTGGGAAGTTAAGACCATTGACATCAAGAGTTATTATTTTAAGGTGTTACTGAATCTTATCCCTGCATTATTTTTCTAATGCTGATTTCTTTCTTTTTTTAAAACTACTCTCCCAGTTAGATGCATACTTTCCTTTGGGCTCTCTGGTGCTGGAAGCCTCCCTCACTCTTTCTAGGATTCCCTTTACTATTTCCTGTAATGCTGGTTAAATTGTCATGTATTTATTTAGGATTTATGTTTCAAGAAAAGCTTTTACTTCTCTGTCAATTTTGAAATCTAATTTTATAGGTCATAGAAGACTAGATAGACAATTCTTTTCTTTTAAGGCTTAAAAAACTTCACTGTAAGAGCTCATGGCCTTTAAGATTTGTGCTAAGAGGCCCACTGATATTCTGGTAGTCTTGCCTTTGTAAGTAAATTGTTGTTTTTCTTTATCAGCTCCTAGTGCTCTCTCTTTTCATCAAATTTCTAGAATCTTGAGCTGGGGATTTAGCTCAGCAGTTTGGTGGCCTGCCTTGCAAGCACAAAGACCCGAGTTCAATCCATAATATGTTGTGGAGATGTTTTCTGCTTGTAGATATTTGGGGATCTATATGCCTCTTGTATTTGAATATTGAATTCTTTTCCTATATTTGGAAGTTTTCTGCTGTTTTCAGTGAATAATTTTTATACATTTTGAGTCATCTTATAATTTTTTTCCTTTTTATAATTCTGATGTTAGTTTTCTAGCAGCTGTTGGATCCAGCTTGCCTGACATCTTTTTAATTTTTCAAGTATCATTGAATCTATGATCTACTACATTCACCTTGTCTTCAATTTCTGACATTTTTGTCCTCATATTGGTCAAATCGCTACCCATACTTTCTATTGATTTTTTCATCTCTTGTATTTCTGCTTGCTTTCTTTCCATAATTTCTAATTGCTTACCAAGCCAACCATTCATATCTTGTATTGTCTTAACTTCGTTATTTTATTGTTTTTTTCTTTAAACTCATTGACCATTTTATTTGTAAAATCCTTTATATGTTTAATAAAATTCTCCTCTAGGCCACTAAACATTTTATGAATTTATGGCCTATGGGCTTGTGAAGTGCCTCCCTTGTTCCCGAGGTTCGTCTGTCTGTACACCCAGGATGTGGCAACTCTCCAAACCTAGGTGTACAGTAAGTGTACAACTTACGAATATTTGAGTTGTAAACTTCCACAGCTATGAATAGATCTTGCATTATGAACATTCATAGATGTGAACAAATTGCAGAAGTAGTTCACATATCTGCTGGACATTCTCACAGTTGTGTTGTTGTGTGTTTACTGTATAGTGCCATAGTGCACAGTAGTGCAGTGCTAAATCAGAGCCCAGGATGTCTGAAAGCAAGAGGAAAAGAAGTGATTAGAGGGGACACAGAGGAAGTACAAAGAAATATGCATTGTATATTTGTGTAAAAGACTCACTTTGTCAGATTTACAAATGAGTCAAACTTACTGTATTCCTAATCACACTGGCAGATGGGGAAAGCAAACAGACCACTTAGCCCTGTGTTGGAAGTGTTACAGGGTGCACTGCGGTCTCATTCTAGAGGTATTTTCTAGGTTTTTCCTGTCATGATCAAAGAATTAGTGAAGACAGCAACAAAAGGTAGGGGGGTTTTATATTTATTGAAAGTAGGAAAAGACATGTGCTCTGCAGAACAAGTTTGGGCCAATTAAAAGTAGGAAGAGAAGTAAATCCCACAGGGTGAATGTGGACCACTGTGAAAGAGAGAGCACAGTGGCCAAGAGCCCAGTCGCAGCTGTCTTTTGTATCTCCTACTCTTCAGGCTGATGTCAGGTCCAGGCTGTCCGAGTAAAAACCTGCTTAGGGTCTTGTGAGAAAAATTGAAGATAGAAAGCATTTTCTGGTTGATCCTATGTATGGAGCTTTGGGGACTGTTCTGGGCATAAGTCCTGAAAATCTGTGATTGACAGATCGTGCCTTCTTGCCTAGCCAGTTTGCTACACCCTAATCTCCTGCCTTAGAAGTAGGCTGTGTGTTGTGTGTACCACTCGGTGGATGTAATGCCATCACTTTCAGATCCATCTCCCTAAAAAAACTACATGTAACCAGTCTGGCTTCTCACTCCTGAGGGCAAGACCTCTGTGTCCTTCCCAATCTGAGCTTGTCACTGTTTATACTTCTCAGAGGGCCGAGTCTCTGTGACTGACTCTTGTGGTCATCTCCCAACTAGTCACTATAGCGGAATGATCCCCAGAAATCCTATAGCATAACTGTCCTGTGATTTCTGATTCTCAAGTAGCTCAGTCTTAACTAATTAATCACAAAGTGGCTCCTGACTAATTACTCCCAAATATAGTGGTTGCTGCAGTGGATTTCTTCTCTGAATCTAATTTGCCATGTGGGAGGAGTCACTTGCAGAGTAAAATCTCATGCCATATTTTCAGATTAGAACTGTGAGCTTTTGTAGGAGTACTAGTATTGCTGGTCCTTGTTTTTCCCGGGCTGCTGACCTTCTCTGGTCTTAACTCATGTTTTTGGAGCAGATCCCCCTCCTTGGAAGGTGTGTTAGCATTCCACACTGCTTTGTTCTTTTCTAGGTATTATGTTCAGTTTCTCCAGCTTCTCTGTGATTTCTAGCTTTCTTGTTGTTCCTTTTTTGGCTCTCAGAGCTCTTCTTCCTTTCCTCTTCACTAAATTGTAGTTTTCCAGCTCTTAGAGCAGCTGTGATGTGCTGCTGGACATCTTGAGGAAAGCTATGGTAGATACTGATTAACCAGGCCCTTAGGTAAGGAAAATACACTTTGAGATGGGGGCTGGGCCTCTTACCTTCTCCCATCCAGTTACATTATATCACTCAATACATCGCTCCCCTGTGTGACAGCCAAGAATGACTCCAGAATTTGCAAATGTCTACTGAAGATCAAACATCCCCTGGTTAAGAACCTGCAGTTTAGACATTTGTAATTTTATACTTGGGCTATTTTGCTGGCTTTCAAACTAGTAACTAGTGTTTCTATTCCCATTCCCAATACTTTTTTTCATACAGCATCACCAGAATAATACCACATTGACTATGAAAATCCTTTCATAAAATTTCTGTTGATTTTCCTCCATTGTCTCATAAATTAAGACCAGATTTTTTCATCCTGTGTTTACAATCAAACTTATATTACTACTTAGCTAACTATATAGACATTTTTCTACAGTTGACTGTTTGTATTTTCCCATTTCCTTCAGGAAATATTCCATGTGGGCTCCTCCATTCTCTGCACTGTGCCCTCATCTCTATGCCCTCTGACTTCATACCATGCGATTTTATTAGGCTACACTCTTTTAGGACGTTGTGTCTCATTAGCCATCTTATTCATAGCCTATGCTTCTTACACTGTTATCATTAATTTGAGATCTTATTGTTTCTACTGGTTTATAACTTCCTTGGGAAGAGATTAACAGAGGAGATACTACGCCAGGCATCACCACTTACATATACCTTTGGGCAAGTCACAAATTTTCCTACATTTTTGTTTCTCCATCTGTTTAAAGAAGTTTTGTCCTTGCTGCATATCCTGCTTGTTTCTTGAGAACAAAGTAAAGAAAGTGAATATATCTCACAGCACTACTACAGAAGATGAGGCAGTTCTTACTCAAATTTTCAGAAGATTTACTGTGACTGGCTAGAGATAGTCTGTCACTGACTTTGGATAATTAATGTCTACTTGGGATGGGTGGTGAAGTAAAAACAGAATCTATTTATTGCTTGATTGATTGAATGATTGCAGTACTGGGGACTGAACTCTGGGCCTTTGCACCGAGCTACATCCCCATCCCTCCTCTCAGAAGGGTTGACCCTTCTGAGTTGGTAAATTGGCCAGGCTGCGCTTGAAGTTATAACCCTTCTCCCTCAGCTTTCTGGAGTGCTGGACTTAGTGTTTGCCACCAATCCCCAACTGTTTTGCTTTCATTTAGATATTATGTTGACCACCACTATAACAGTTCTAAAAGTAATAGAAAAAAAAATGAAGGAGTCAAGGGAAGGTAAAAATAGTGCAGCCACTTTGGAAAGCAGTCTGGTAGTTCCTCAAATAGTTAAGCATAGAGTTACCATGTGACTTGTCAATTCCACTCCCATGCATCTACAAAGACAAATGAATACATACATCTATACAAATATTTCTGCATTATTAGTCTTAGCCAAAAGGTAGGAACAATCCAAGTGCTAACTGATTAGTGGACAAAGAAAATATGACATTTCATACAAAGGAATATTTTTCTGCCATAAAATGTAATGAAGCAGTCATGCATGCTACATCATAGATAAACTTTGAAAACATTATAAGTGAAAGAAAACAGTCCCAAAATATCTTCTTTTCATGCCCATTCTAAAAATAGCCTGAATAGATCAATATATAGAGAGAAAGAAAATAGGTTGGTGCTTGTTTAAGAATGGGGCTAAGGGGAGAATGGAAGCCAAAGTATTGACAGATAAGGGCACAGAATTTCGTCTTGAGGTGATGAAATGTTCTAAAACTGACTGTGGTGATAGATGTGCATATATGCGAATACAGTAAAATATACTGAATTGTTCACTAGATGAATGTGGTATAGGATATATGGATTAAATTTTAATAAATCTGTTATTTTAAAGGCAAAAATTAAAACCAACAATCCATAAAAAAAGGGAATCTGCAACCTATTAATGTGTGTTGAAACTTCTTCAGTCAATATAAGTAAGACAATCAAAGACTAAAATGTTAAGCCCAGAGACTGTGTCATATCTGTCTTCGATGTTTGTCCTGTAATTGTCCTCAATTCATTCTTTTTTTTTTTTTTTTTTTTTTTTTTTTTTTTTTTG
>NW_022900930.1:31573998-31602007 GCF_012274545.1 Fukomys damarensis
TGTCGCGCAGGCCGGGAGCTCCCGCGCAGGCCGGGAGCTCACGCGCACGCCGCCGGGTGATCGCAGACAGGCAGGCAGGCAGGCAGCTGAAAAAAAACCTCAATTCATTCTTATTCTCCTGGCAGAAATTGTGTTTTGCATTCTCTGCTTCTGCATTTTTTATGCGATGCTAAAGTTAGTCGCTCACAGATCCATAGAGAACTATTAACTTCCCAGTACTAATTTTCAGTTGTTAACTTAGCTTTGTCAGGTTGTCAAAACAAGAATCTTCATTATAAAGAATTTCACTTATGGGATAGAGGAGCAAAAATCCTGGCTTCCAACTATAGAGATCACTTAAATGGCATCCATTTCTGCAACTACACTGAAGTCATAGCCAGTTATTGAAATCAAACTTCATGCACACCATGCCTTTTGCTTTTGTCAGAGGTAATCTGTTTTCTTTGATTTTTTAGACTGTGCTATAATTACCAATGAATTGTCAATTAATTTTCATTTCTGGATGTAACACGTAGATTGTTCTATATAAATTCAACTTCACCTTTTGGTCCATTTTTTCTGTTAAATACATTAGGAATTTAGGAGACTCTCAACCTTTTCTGGAGGGTATAATTTTTAACTACATGAGACAATCAGGAAGTTCATCCTTACCTCTTGCAACTATCCCTTTGGAAGTTTCTGGCACTCTGGGAGTCTTGGCTGCCTCTCTACCTTAACATATCCACTGACCTGACTCCTTTCTTCTCCTAGTGTTGGAGAGAATGGGACAGAGTAGACTTAATATTTTTCATTTTCTTCCTTAACCTTTCATCCTCTTTAATATGAAAATATCAAATGACATGGACTGTAACATCAAAAACCAATGACAGGCAGCAATAGCAGGAAATTTTACATGAGCATTTATAAGCACCTATCATATGCTTAACTATAATGTTGGGTGCTTTACTGAATCTGAATAAACCTATGCATATGTTATCATCATCATCATCATCATCATCATCATCATCATCATCATCATTGTGATTCTCTTATAGGTAAGTAAACCAAGTCTTACAGAGGTGGGATAACTTGTCCCAGGTGACATGACTACTTAATGGTGGAGCAAAAATTTAACCTATGTAGTTTCACCAATGGTTTTGTTTAGTATTGGTTTTGTTTAGTTTGGTTTGGCTTGTTTTTTTGAGACAGAGTTTCACTATGTAGCCCAGGCTGACCTTGAACTCACAGGAATCCTCTTGTCTCAGCCTCGCAAGTGCTAGGATGTGCCTCCATGCCAGGCCTTTGTTTTGTTTTTTTGAGACAGGGTTGCTATGTAACTCAGATTGGCCTCCAACTCATGCACGATCTTCCTGCTTCAGCCTTGTAAGTGCTGGGATTAGAGGTATGTGTCACCATGCCTGGCTCACTTATCTCAGCAGTGCTTTGAAATACTGTGACAATGCAAGTTCTAAGTAGCTTGAATTTTCTTTGTACATCTGAAGAAATTAACCCCAAGATCTGGCTCTTCCCCTGCAGCACTCCCTGGGCTGTAGTAACCCCCCTGTCCTCTTGGGTCTAGGGGTAGTTACACTTGCTAGGTCAGTGCCAAGGATTGTACTAATCCCATGTGGTTTCTGCATCCTGTTTAGGCTTTTGTAAGTAACCCCCTCATTTGACTCTTCCTGAATATTCCTGTTGTGAGTGTGCCATTGGTTTCCTGCTGGGTTCTTAACTGATATATTTTCTGCGTGTTTCCCCATTCCTGAACTAATTCTACCTCAGTTCACACCCATGCTTGATCTGGTTCCCGGAAAAACTCTACTCTCTTCCATGGGAAAGTAATGTTTAGATCTTTGGCTCTTTCTTGCATCCCACAATCTCCAGCAGGTCTCTTCCCCAATCTAGTGGACCTAAGGGGGACGGGGAATACAGTGTCCTGAAGTTCTGGTTTTGTCTTCCCACCTGCTGTGGGCTGCGGGACTGCTGGTGCCTTATTAACTAATTACAGCTCTTAAGGACATACAGTAGCTATTTTCCTAGTTACAACATGGGCTTAACCCAAAGAAAACTATGTCTCTTATTAGCAGGGCTCTGGCTTGTACCTGCAGAAACAGTTGGTCTTCTTTATTGTGCCTAAAATCATCGGATTCAGATTCCTTTCTGCTCTGCCTGGAAGCCTGGCCGCATACACAAAAGGTCATGGTAGTTGTAGTGGCTCCCTGCAGCATGTCACCAACTGTGACTAAATTACTTTGATCCAGAACTTAGGTATGCTTATTCATTCATCCTTATTCACAAGTACATCGGGATTGGCAGTTCGCTTCTTCGGCATTGTCTTTTTACCTCCGCTTCCTGCCTCCTTCAATCCTGGATATGGGAACAAATATGGAATCCCGGGAAAGAAGTTCGGAGAAGTACCTTTCATTTTTTTGAAAGGTTATGAAGTTTTCTAGCAGAAATTGACAGACCAGGAAGGGATTTACCAGCTGGAGGGGGCAAGAAGGGCAAAAGCTCAGACACGAGAGAAAGCATGCACAATTTGGGAAATTAAACATGGGATTGTATGGTTTTTAGGACTTCTTCAGTACAAATATCCTCAGATGGCAAGGAGAGGAAATGGGTATGGCACCAGGAAAGCTGCGCTGATTGTGATAGATGGCATTAATTCTGGTTGGTGTGTAGGCGGCCAACCTTCCAAGCCTGGCAGGACGATTCAGTTTTAACGCTCAGTTCCTCATCTCAGGAAATCCTTCAGTTGTAGACTTACTGGGACTATTGGTAATCCTGTACTGCCACAGCCATTATCAAATATTTTTGGACAACGGACTTCTATTAGATTAGAAAGGCACACAAGTATCATGCATTATGGACACACATACCTGTACTCTGTTCTTGTTTTACAAGATTATGCCTTTAATAAACCTCTTGCTCTTTTATCTTTGAGTAGAATTTCCACCTTGTTACTGCATTTTTATGCATTGTCTAAGATAACCTCTTCTCACCTTGACACTCTAAGTATTTTCCTTCACATGTAGTCTCTGAGGCTCTTGAACTTTCCTTTCCGGCTATCAGACGAATCCCCCTCAAGGATCTTTGAAGAACTCTCTTCAGACTTTTCTGCTTAGAGGAAATTCCTTTCAGCCTCAGAAGATGGCTGGCTGTGTGGAAGAAAAGAGCTGCTATGACTGGAATGTTAAAGCACTATTCCAAAATGTGTGGCTTCTTTTTGGTTTTAATTTTAGTCCCTGAATTACGTATTTGATATAGACCAATTTGCAGGAATAGCAGATATGCCAGCTGATTTCTGTGGTAGGCGAAGCGTTCTTCCTATCTCCTGCTCTCTGAGCCAAACAGCTGTGCTTTGACTCTGCTCCCCAGGCACCTGCTATGTGCCGTCACCCTGCTGAAACACTTTCCTGCTTGGCTGACACACCTGGAAACCCAGATTGTCTCTAGATGGACCAAACCTGGTGTTATATCACAGAAAAATCTATCATCACTCCTTCCTACAGACATCTGAAACTTACAGACATTTGTAGTTTGCCAGAATATGAACCCCTATCTTTAATTAGAGGTCTGTGCTATTCTAAATAATGGTAAAGTTATATGAACTATCTCTGACTTATGATATCACAGTTAGAGGTTTTCAACTTTGCAGTGGTGCATAAGTCATACACACTAAATATAAACTGTACCTTGAATTCCAAAGTTTAATCTTTTCCTGGGCTAGCAATATGCAAAAGAACATTCTCTTCTAGATAGCTACACATTCACAGGGATAAACAGCTAATACCTTACAGTGTACTGTGTTGCTAGGTTATGGTGTTCTGTAAGATAAGTAAATTAAATATATCTTCTGCTTATGATATTTTCAATTTATGATGGAATTTTCGGGACATGATATTATTATAAATCTAAAATTGTCTGTATTCTATGCTTGGTAAATGTTGTCCTTTGCTAGAAGCCAAAGCATTCATCTAAACTCTATGAGGTCTAACAATGACCTCCAAGTTTGCATACCATATGATGTCATTTTCCTCCTCCTCCTCCTCCTCTTCATCATCATCATCATCAATTTTCATTTTGTTAAGAAATTAGCTTTGTAAACCTGGCAGTTTGAATCCAATCCAAGTTCATGTCCAAAAGAGGGATTTTCACTTTCCTTTCTTGTCCCCAGTCACCTATTCTACATTTTAGTCTTTGATGAATCCATATCCATAGAAAAAATTATAGAAAATTCTCTCTGTTCTGACCTAAGATGGTGCTAGGTGTTGATTTATCTAATTCACCAAATATTCATTGAGCCTCTTCACATGTCAAACACTGGCAATAGCATCCTTACTACTGTGGTTTGAATCTGAAGTAGTTCCCCAAAACTCATTATTTTAAAAGCTTAGACACTAATACAATAATATCTAAAGGTGAGACTTTTGGAAAGTGATTATATCATGAATGCTTGATCAAGAGGATTAATCCATGGGTGAATTTTTAGCTCAATGGCTTATTAAGAGGCTGAGGCTAATCGGATGAAGCTGATAACCAAGGTCATTAATGGCTTTGAAGGGTATATTTTGTCTTCTACCCATTGCCCAGCCCTCTCTGCCCCTGATTTCTTGTGCTTCCTGTCATGAAGTAAGCAGCTTTTCTCTACCACATCCTTCCACCATGATGTTTCTGTTTCACCAAAGGTCTAAAATCAATGGGCCAGCCAAACTTGGACTGAAGTCGCTGAAGTCATGAGCCAAAATAAATATTTTCTCTGTTTAAATTGATTTTCTCAGGAATTATTTCACAGTGACTGAAAGGTGACTAACATACCCACCCCTGCTGTCTCTTGCTAGCAATTTCAGACCATTTGGGGAGGAATATTTTGGGAAAGGTACAGATCATCCCGCATGACATATTTGTAAGTTCTACCCTTATTTTTCAGACTTTTGAGAGGAAACCTACACAGTATCTAAGATCATGAAAAAATTAGCTGCTTTCTTTCTGTGGAGCTGTATATTCCTACAGTTTGAAAATGATTTGGCAAAACTGTGGTTGTGCTCTCCCCAGACTTTCCCTTCAGTTCTGTTGTGGTTATTTGCCTTGCTGAGTTTGCCTATCACTGCTGAAAGGCAGGGCCTGGTCATATTAATTATAGCATTTCCTAATATCATATGTGCAAGGGACTCTCAAAAGTTGATAGTTAAATGATTGTATGAAGAGGCAGTTCCAGGGGTAAGTGATTCATTCAGGGTGCAAAACCAGCCACAGGCAGTTACTATGAGATCTCTGTGCCTGCTTCAGTGCTATGTAACTGGGACTATAAACATTCAGTAAGGAGAAGGCCCCAAATCAGTCTGATCAAGTCCCGGAGGGAAGCGTGAGTCAGACAGACAGACAGGTCCCAACAGACCAGCAAAGTCACCACGAATTATTGCCTCCCTATCATGAACTCATCTGACAAATCAAGCATTTATGGGTGGGGTTGAATAAGTGAAAAGCAAAGAAATGCCTTATGTAATCAGGGAAAGAAGCAGGGAGAATTTTTTAAAAAAGCACTACTCCACATTTTTTCTGACCAGAAGGTTAGGGCAAGGAATCTTATTAATCTGAAGATATTTATTATTATATTGCATTTTTTGTAGAAAAATTACATATACATACAAAAAATTGTGAGCAGTTATGTGTAGTGAATTCTATTTTGGGGGGATACTGGGAATCAAACTCAGGTCTTTGCCCTTGCAAGGCAGGTGGCAGAACCACTGAGCTAAACCCCCAGCCCCTAGTGAATTCTTCATATTGTAGAGGTTTCTGCAGGGTAGAAATTATGAAGCCCTTTTGCTTACTATTTCTATTTCTATGGATTCTTCTTTAGTTAGTAATAACAGCAAAAATTCCAGAACACTATAGGTTTATATATTTTTTACTTTTTGTTTGAGAATTTTTAAAATAATTAAAAGTTTATAAGTACTATATTTAAGCAAATATTTCCCAGAGCATCTGCTAGAAGCACAAACCCAATATGGTGTGAACAGAAGTTTGTCAAAAAGTTTTATGGTTAAAAGAGGTAAAAATAGTGTGCTGGGAGGGTGTAGGGAAGGAGGGATGGGCTTACTGATGATGGCTTCAAGCAAAGGTAGAAGCAAGGACTGGAAGCGAAAGGACAATTTCCTTAGGAAGCAAATGTGGGAGATTTCTCCTTCCAAGCTAATACAACAGCTTGAGCACCACGAAAATGTGGCAGCACACAGCTCTTTTGGGACAGGATAAATAGATTTGTGTGAATGAAGCACATTCTCCTGAGTGAGGAAAAGGCCTGCTCCTCTGCTCCTCTTAGAGAGCTTTGGACGGCATGCTGAAAAGCCCTGCTACTCTGTAGGGGTTAGGGTGCCACAGGAAGCTTCGTGATAAGGAATAGGATGCGATTCTACGTGTACAGGTGAACATTAAAGGAAAACACAGCCCCCAAATACATGCTGTTTTGTAACTATACCTCCCATGTATTAACACTTTTGGGCTATCTTTCTATATTGATAAATATACTTTTTATTGTTATTTTTCATTGCAAAATAGTACTTATACTATTTTATGGAACTATAATTTACTTAATTAAATGTTTGATGAATATTTAAGTTAATTAAAATATTTAGATTGGATAAACAGCACTACTACAAAATCTTTTTAAGCATACCTTTATCTTTTTATCTAGGTATTTCCTTTGGCCCACTTTTTGAAAGCATAGGTGATAGCTGCTAAGACTTCTAATTTTTCTATTATTTTGGAAATCACCTTCTCCTACAGTGGGATTTTATCCATGTTCACTTTTATTAATATCTAAAAGTTTTCATTTTGTGTATGCAAATTTTCAAGCCACTGTGTTTGGGTCTGTTAGTGCAACAAATACCTAATGTAAAAGATTTATTTTTGGTTCACAATTTTGGAAGTTCTAGTATCTGATCCTCATTCTTCCTCTTCAGAAATCTTATTGTTTCATTAAACTGCTAGGTGTGAACTTACAGATATGACTCACTCTGGAGGAACTTTGATCCTTATGTAAATATATGCTTAACACATTTATCTTAATTATCACCATTGCTTTTGGGAATTGGGGAGACAGAAGCATACAGTGCAATAAAAATCATTCGCCTCTTGGCCAGGGAGGGAAAGCAGAGTGACGTCCCACAATACCCTCTGAGGGTAGATAATTACCAGTGATACAAAGAAATCTCATTATACATATGTAGTTTGTGAATATAGTATTTATTCCATGCATTTATTCTGGATGCAAACCCACAATACTTTAATATTTGTAGCTTTAAAATAGACTAGTGCAAAATAGAGAAATCTTGCCTGATTTCAGCTAGTTTTTGGTAGTTGACTGTGTGCTTCAGGAATTCTGCTCTGTAATCGTCAGTTTTGAGTAAGGTTCTTCACACCAGCAGCTTTGTGTTAGTGGTACTCTCAGGAATAATGTGATCAGAAGAGTCAGCCCTTAAAGAAGGTGTTTTGCACTCATGGATGATTAAGAAAAGCTTAGAGAATTTAGAAAAACTCAAGTGAGCATTATATTGACATTGAAGGCAAGATTGATGGCTGTAAATATTGAGGACCCAAAACTTATATGTATTATGCATTTTATATATACATAAGATTTGTTTTTATTTGTAATATGGTGGTGTCATACTATAAGCACAATTTTATATAATTTTTTTTCAAAATTAACATTATTATTCTCTTTAAAGATATATTCTATTCTTTACAAACTTTGTATTTATTGGTTGCATATTACTCCATCCACAGATATCTCAAGATAATATGTAAAATTAATAATAACATTTCATTCGACATCTCATGGAATCGGACTAAAAAGGAATGATTTAGAAGCATTGGAAGGTATCAGAGAAAAGATAATTCTGTGCCTAGAAAATACAGTTCTTGAATTAAATTCTTTGTTTTAATAGTTGTAGAATTCTTTGACTTTTTTGTAGACCCACTCTTGAGAATTAAATATGCTTGAGTAGCTCTTACTCATTTACAAAGTTGCCCTACTTCTTTACTTTTTTTTTTTTTGGTACCGGGGATCAAACTTGGAACCTTGTGCTTGTGAGGCAGGTAGTGGCACCACTGAACTAAATTACCAGCCCATGTAACTATTTTTGTTGTTTGTTTGGTTGGTTGGTTGGATTTTTGAGACAGGGTTTCACTATGTAGTTGAGACTGACCTAGAACTCACTAGTAGCCCAGGCTGGTCTCAAACTCACAGAGATCCTCCTGCTTCAGCCTCCTGAGTGCTGGGATTACAGGTGTGCGCCACCATGTCTGGCCATAACAACTTTTTGAGTAGTCAGCATATTCTAAATACAGTTTGGTCCTCATTCTACCTCAGAACTCTTTTGCTGTTTCATTAAATTATTAGGAGTGGCCTTACAAAACTTTCACCTTTACACACCTGAATATTTAAGACATTTAATATAATGTTCCTTGATAAGAGTTATATAAAAAAGTTTTCTCCATTCTCTAAAATCTTAATTTTTGTAGGTTTTTTTTTTTTTTTTTGGTATTAGGGATCGAACTTGGGACCTTGCACTTGGGAGGCAGGCGGTGACAACACTGAGCCAAACCCACGGCCATATTTTTAAAGTTGAAAGAGGTTGATGTTGAAGACTGACCTTACCATAACTCTGGCAGTATGAGCTGCAAGATTTAGGTCTAAAACACAGGTCTTCTGGCTCCAAGTTTAAAGATTACTTTTCTCAAATTCCCCTTTAGTGTAATGAATCATCTTTGCATTCTTTGTATAAACACCACTTTGGCTTAGAATGATTCATTTTAGATGTTACTATCTTATTTATGACTTTGAAATCCACAATCACTAGTAATATGGGCTTACCTTTTTATTTGCAGTATGATTTTAGCTTTGGAATCAAACTTAGCTGAAATTTTTAATATTTTCCTTGCTTTGGATTAGCATGGGTGGCAGAGAAATGATCTGTTTTTTGTTTGGTAGACTTTCCTAAAAGCACCCAGGTCCTGGTGAACTTCAAGGGGTGCTTTTTGTTTTATTCTTAAAAATTAATTCATGATTATTGTTATATTAAAGTTTTTACATATTTTTGAATGAATTTCTCTCTCATCTTTTGGATATCATTTATGTGATTTAGATTTTTAGATGTATTGAAGCAAAATTATTCTTTATTTTCTCTTGCAACTAAAAAAAAAAATCTTAACTGGGTATGGTGATGTACCCCTGTAGTCCCAGCTACTCAGGAGGCTGGGACAGTAGCATCACATTTTAGAGGCTGACTCAGGCAATTTAGCAAGAACCTGTCTCAAAATTAAAAAGGATAGAGATGTAATTCTGAACTCCCTTTGTTAAGCCCCCAATAAATAAATAATACATCAATAAACAATTAGTCTATACTCGAGACATGCTGCATTCTGATTTCATATGCGCTGTGTATGTGTATGTGTGTATATGTGTGTGTTTTTTTCTTTTTTCTTCACAAAAGTCTGCTTATTTTATTGGTCTTTCCAAAGTCTTATAGTAAGTTCCTTTTCTTTTCTTTTTCTTTTTTTTAATCGGGGCTGATGCAGATCCCCAGTCCTTTTCATATTTTATTTTTAATTTTGAGACAGTGTCTCACTAAATTGTCCTACAATTTACAATCTTCTTGCCTAAGTCTCTGGAGTAGGTGGGATTATAGGCATGTTCCACCATGCCCGGCTTTTTATTGTTTTTCTATCAGCTTTTGTTTATAAATTTATCGGCTGTGTTTGTAAGAGAATACTAGTTTAGTAATGTTATGTATTTTTATGGTTTATACCTTTATTAGGTATAAATGATAGAACTAGCTCTTTAGCCAATAAATACTTTTGTTAAATTCTATTCTTTCTAATATTAACATTGCAGTAACTACTTTATTTTCACAAAAATTTGTCCTTCATGTCTTCTTTTTTGTAATTTGTTTGCTTTAAGGTCCATCCAACATAGGATTGCTTACATATCTATAGCTCTTATTATAATTTTACTTTCGTGATTACAGTAAGATAAATGCTATGTAACAAAGATCAAAGTATCTATCTGCTCTTCATTTCCTATTTTATGCAGTACTCAAATAATATGTATATGCCAAGAACTAAATTGTGTCCTCCCAAAACCTTAACACCCAATGTGATGATCTTTTGAGGGGAAGCCTTTAGGTTTACATGAGGTCATGAGGACTGAGTTCCCTGGTGGGATTGTTAACCACTAGGCAAGTTCTTTTAGAGGTAAGCTCCTGAACTTGAGCAGCTCCACTGTTAAAAGACGTTAATGCACCTCCAAAGTTTTGGTGGTTTTTCATTTTAGCAAAGGCTCTTCATAGAAACTTACAAGAAACCAGCCAAAATTAATGAGTCATTGTGACTCATCTATTTTAGGTGGCCTAATGTAAACTTTGCTTTTCCCATTTTGAGACAGGGTCTTGGTAGTAACTAAGAGCTGGGCTTACAGTTAGGATCTTCCTGCCTCAGCATCCGACAATGTTGAGATCATAGGTGTGTGATGCTACCATTGCTTATCGTAATACTAAACTCATTGCATAATGGTGTTCACATCCACCATTGTCGTATGGCTTCGAACTAAGCATACTTATGAATATGCATGCCTGCATTTATATGTGATGGTGTCTTTCCTATATGAACATGTATATAATGTTTCCCAAATATGAAACCAGGTCTAGTAGTGCATACCTGTAATCCCAGCCCTCTGGGAGGCTGAGGCAGGAAGATTATGAGTTTGAGGTCAGATGGGCAACATAGCAAGAACTTGTCTCAAAAAGGGAGGAGGATGCTGAGGGGCTAGTGATGTAGCTCAGTAAGAAGGTCCTGGGTTCGATATGGGGGTGGTCTGGGCATTGCTATTGAGAATTATCTTCAGTGCTCTCCTTACTGAAAGTAATAAACCTCTCACTATGCTTTTATTTCCCGGTTGAGTTTATTTGCTTTGCACTCACCAAGAGGCAAAAACCATTGTATTACCAGATTGTATGGTGCCCAGTGGTCCTTTCCAGACTCTTGCTGTCTCATTCAAAGAATTGGATGGGACATCAAAGAATGTAAAATTTTAACAACATTTTTATTAAAGATAAAAGAAGAAGAAAAACAAGTGAACTCTGGAAAAAAAGAAGAGAGAAAATATGCCCTACACGCAGAGCAAGCCAGTACAAGAGTAAGAAGACGGGGGGATGAAACCAATGGTCACTCTTCTGTATCTTCTGACATCAAATCCAGGATGTCCTACACAAGGCTGCACACCTGCTCTGCACAAGTATCCATGACTTGACAGGTCTGTGTGACTGACGTACCGTGCCTAACTGTCCAGTTGGCTTGCCATTCCTAATCTCCTGGCTCATCTCCCCCCGAGAGACATAAATCCCCATAATTATTTATGGGTTGCTGAGGGAGTGGTGGTCTCTCTCATCATTTAGTTATTTCCTACTGAAAGGGACTGTAGGTACTATACAGTATGGATTATGTGCATTCCAACTACCTTAGATGTTATGGCTCACTGGCTGGACTGAGGAAAGCCTGTCAGAAGGCAATGAGCTATATATGCAGAACTGTTGAGCCACCTGTTTAGCAGAAGAGAGCTTAGTGAACTTGTTAGGAGCCTGTGGAGACAGAGAGGAGTATTAGTTAGGTTACCAGTGCCCATTTATAGTGATGCTGCTTATTTGTACTCAGAGCAGAATTGGTGTCTTAATTTTTTAGGAGAAACCTCAGGTCTTATAGTGAGTCATAGGAGTAGATTTCTTCTCTTAGGAGGTTGCCACTAGCCTTACTCCTGTGAACATTTGAATGACCATTTCCCATGTAATGTTTTTGTAGCTTGTCACTGCATCTATTGAGGAAGGACCAAAATGGTTCCCCGGCAATGGCTCCTCAGTTTTAAGTGGCTGCATAGCTCCCATTCTTGCCTCCCTGTCAGCCTTTTGATTTCCCAGAGATAATTTAAACATGTCCATTTAGTGTCCCTTGCAATGAAAAATGACCTGCCTGGGAAGATAAACAACCTTTAAAAGTTATAGCTAGCAAGCCGCTTTCTTCCCATATTGTTTTGTGGGCATACAGCACCAGATCTTCAAACTGACATGTTTGAATTAAGATGTTCTGACTAGGGTCCCTCTTGACCCTAATCATGGCTATCAGTCCAAAGGAGGGGAGTAATTGAATTTATTTTCCAATGATGTCTAGGGACACGTGGTTTTTCACAGGAGATGGAAGTGTTCATGGATGGGGGTATTGCAGAATGCCCCGGGCCCTTTCAGTCCTCTTCATCAGAGTGGGAGATGAGGGCTTGACTGGCCTAGCTCTTCTCTGACAGTGAGTACAGTTGATTCTTTTCAGTGCCATGAGTCAGGATCATTGGCCATCTGACGTACAGAGGAGGACCCAGGCAGTGGCTTGTTGTGCCCGATATCCTGCCTTCTTGTATTTTAAGCAGACCTTGATTGGATTTGGATTTCCTCTTGGATGACTTGGTTGTGTTTAAAGCAATGTCAATTATGGAAGCCATAGTTTTGATCTGTCATTTGTTTTAGACCTTTTCTTTTTTATCTTCCTCTAGATCCCAACTGCTGAACACAGAAAAGGCTATGTCCAGCTGTTGGGTCATAGAGGTCTGGAGGCCCATCTGCAAGCCTAGTAGGATCTTTTGAAAATACTAGGCCTCTCTGGAGCACAAGACTTTAAAGGAAACAGCTGGGAGAGACCCATATCAATCAGAGATAGGTGGCCATCTGAGGACAGGGTTTTTGAAACTTTCCAGAGATAAAGAGTTATACAGCTTAAACATAAAGGATTTCATACCACCTTGTATGCTTTTTGTAGAAACAATCTAATAAAAATAGTATCCTATTTTAGACAGTCATCCTGTATCCCTTTCTCATTCTCTAGTTAATATTGGACCAACCCATATCACAATAGTAGATAAGTTGTTCTTTTTTCAGATTGGCAGGATCAAATCATTTCCAAACTTGAAGGATACAGCCTAATGGCAAGATCACTGGGATCTTCAGGGTTTTTTTCATGATATTTCCCATGGCACATCTTAAATCCTCCTGGCTGGCTTTGCCAAACTGTTACCAAAGTGGTCCTTTCCAGGCTCTAGCCATCCTATTCAAATAACTGGATGGGACAACTGAAGAATGGAAAAGCTTAACAACATTTATTAAAGGTAAAAGAAGAAGAAAAGAGGAAGAAAAAGAAGTGAAAAATGAAGAAGTGAAGTCTGAAAAGAAAAAGAGAGAACATACATTCTACAAGTAAGAGCGGGCCATTGCAAGAGTACAAAGTCAATGGCTGCTGTTTTATAGCTTTTTGTATTTTTCTCACATCCAAGCAAACTGTCCAATGAAGAGCTCTGAAGATGCTCTGTGCGTGTATGCTACCTGTGATTTGACAGGTCTCCATGATTGATAGGTCACGCCTGACTCTCCAACTGGCTTACATGACTTTGATTGTGTTTAATTATGAGTCTTTTTGTGAGAAGTGGAAATCAACATGGGGTTTATTTCTCTTCCCAGTATTAGTACAGCCAAAGGGCAGCTACATGCAATCTGTAATGGAATGCTACCCAGCCATAAAGAATGACAAACTAGAGAGATTTATAGCTAAGTGGATGCACATTAAGGCCATACTCTTAAGTGAAATTAATAAGTTACACATGTGTAAATACTGAATAGTTTACTGGTGTCAAAAAGTAAAAGTGTAAAGAATGACTAAAATGTATAATTGACCTTGTGTAATAGGAAGAAAAGCCTAAAAGAGTAGAGGGAGTCAGAGGGATAGGGAAAAGGAAAAAAAAATTGTGAAAAGGAAAAACATGGAAACAATGTCTTTGAAAACAGGAAGGGTGAAGGGGCTGAAGGGAGGGCTGGGGAATGGGGAAAAATATGAATCTGATAAGTCATGTATAGGTACAAGATCCCAATGATGAATGTAACTGCATTGTATACCTAATATGAACTAAGAAATTTAATGAAGACAAAAAAAAAAAAAAAAAAAAAAAAAAAATTTCCAGCAGCTTGATCTTGGGCCTGTAACCTCCAGAGCTGTTATAGTGTATAGCAACTAGAGAATAATACTCTATGCATTACAGCCCTCTGCCTGAAAGTGGAAATCTTAATCAACTCAAGAGGTCCTGGAGTCTGAGGTTAGGGTTGCTGAAGGGCCTTATTCTTTTTTTTTTTAAATTAGTTTTATTGGTAGATCTCACATATACATAATGATCACATTCATCATAGTGAATTTGTTCATAATATATCTTAATTTTCCCCCCAATCTCCTCACCTCCCATCATCTCCTCTTCCTCTTCTTATTTATAAAAGTTTTGTTTCCATATTTTTCCTTCTAGTCTTTTTTCTTTTCCCTCCCTTCCTTCCCTCCTCCCTTGTTTCCCTTCCCATTTGAACATTTTCTTCATATTTTCAATATCTATTATGTATTTTGTTCCTTATTTAACCTTTAGATTTTTCACAACAGAGGAACAAGGTGATATTTAAATATATGGATCTGATTTATTTCACTTAAGAGTATGGACTAAAAAAAAGAGTATGGACTTGTGGGGGCCCAGTCATGGCCCACTGGAGTTTGACATTTGGAAAATAACTTCTTCCTGTACAATTAAGGCATCGACACAATCTATGTAACATTTGTTACTTTTCAAGGACACTGTTTGTTAAGCTTGTTTTGTTCTTTGACCCTGCCATAACAGGAACTCGTTAGCCGAAGATCTGATGTGAACTGTAAAAGTCAGGAAATCCGGTCTTTACATAAAGATAAAAACAATTGCTTGGCGTTTTCTGTTGTTGTGTGACCTTAAAAGCTTCCTGTTGATGTGAACCTATAAAAGGAGCTGTTTCTGTGAAATAAATCAGACTTCTCTTCATCTCCACTCAGGCTTGAGTGTTCTTTCCTTTCTCAATCCTCACTCCCCGACTCAGGCACATTCGTGTTGTGACGGCTGGACAGCCACATGGACTCAAAGTGCATCTGTGTACCTAGAAATTTCTCAAGTTTATCTTTCTTTATGGCTGAGTAGTAATCTACTGTAAAAAAAAAACCACATCTTGTTTAGCCATTCATCCACTGGTGGGCATTTGGGCTATTTGCATGATTAAGCTATTACTAATTGTTCTGCTGTATACATGGATGTGCATATATTGCTGTGGTATGATGCCTTTAACTCTTTTTGGAAGAGCTGGGTCAAATGGAACTTCTAGTTGTTGTTGTTATTGCTCTTCTTCTTTTCCTCTTCCTCCTCCTTCCTTCCTTCCTTCCTCCTCCTCCTCTTCTTCTCCTCCCTCTCCCTCCTCTTCCTCCTCTTCTTGAGACCTTGCACTTGCAAAGCAGGAGGCAGAACACTGAGCTAAATCCCCAGCCCCTCTAGTTTTAATTTTTGGAGTAATCTCCACTTTGATCTCCATAGTGTTTCCACAAGTCTATGCTACTACCAACAATGTAAAAGAGTTCCTTTTTCTTCACAGCCTTGCTGGCGTTTGTTATTGGTTGATTTCTTTTTTTTTTTCTTTTATTGAGTTTATTGGTACATTTTAGGTATACAGTACAGTTACATTCATTATTGGGATCTTGTACCTTTACATGACAGGTCTTGGTTCTCAGTTTTTTCCCCTTGTCCCTGCCCTCCCTTCACGCCCTCCTCCCCTCCCCATTTACAAACACTTTATTTCCATTTTTTCATTTTCTCATATTTTTTTTCTTTTCCCTTATTACCATTGCCCTACCCTTCCCATTTTCCCTACAACTTTAGCCCTTTTTTTCCTAAATCAAGATCCCAGAAACCCAACAGAAGAACAAAATACTACAAGCAGTAAGAGAAAAGAAACAAATCACATGCAAAGGAAAGCCTATCAGAATCACAGCAGACTTATCAACACAAACCCTTAGGTCAAGGAGAGCCTGGAGTGATGTGTTTCAAGTCCTAAAAGAAAACAACCTCCAACCTAGACTGATGTATCCTGCAGAACTCTCTTTCAAAATGGATGCAGAAATAACATACTTACATGACAAAGAACACCTGAGAAACTACATGAATACTAAACCAGCACTGCAAGCAATTCCAAACAATATCCTAGAAAAAGACAATGAAGGCAACACCACCATGAGGCCCAACAGAGCAAATCAAATAGGCAAGGCAAGAAACTAAAAGGAGAAGGCAAAATAGTGTTTGTTTTTTGAGACGGGGTCTCAGTATGTACTTGAGCCTGACCTGGAACTCACTATGTACCCCAGGCTGGTCTTGAACTCACAACAGTCATCCTGCCTCAGCCGCCCGAGTGCTGGGATTACAGGTGTGTACCACCAAGCCCAGCGGTTGATTTCTTGATAATAACCATTCTTTCTGGAGTGAGATGAAATCTCAGTGTTTTGATTTACATCTCTCAAATGACCAGTGATGTTGAACATTTTTTAATATGTTTATTTGCTGTTTCTACTTCTTCATCTGAGAAATGTCTATTCATTTCACATGCCCATTTTTGGATTCAGTCTTTAAATTTGAGGGGGTTGATTTTTTTGAATATATATTCCAGATATTAGTCTTTTGTCTGAAAACAATTGGTAGAATTTTTTCCACTCTGTGGGTTACCTCTTCACTCTGTTGGTGATTTCTTTTGCTGTTCAAAAGCTCTTTCATAAGATGAAATCTCAGTTATTCTTTATTCTCTGTGATCAGGGTTTTGTTCATAAAAAATCTTGGCCTACACCTATGTCTTCAAGAGTTCTATCTATTCTGTTTTCCAGCAGATTTAATGTTTCTGTTTTAATATTTACATCTTTGATCCATTTCAATTTTAATTTAGTACATGGTGGAGATATAGGTGTAGATTTAATCTTTGGCATGTGGAAAGCCAGTTTTCTCAGCACCATTTGTGAAGGCATAACATTGGGTTACAACAACCTATCCCATACTTTTCTACTGTAAATTTGCACTTTTACATAATAGTAGCCAGCTGTGCATCTCAGTATTTGCACTTGGAGGATACAGGAAGTAATATTTGTGTTTATTCACTTGATATGATGAACCATAAGTGTGTGCACATGGGCAAAAGTGTCAAACTAGGATTTTTACCTACATGGTGCTCTAACAGGTTTTGCATGTGTTTACCTGAGCATCATGGGTTTATCTGAGTATCACACGCACACTACTCTTCTGTTAGATAAACATGAATTTGGAATGTGGATGTGACTCACAGTAGCTATGCCTAGAGAAAGCAAAAACCCATCTGTGCATTCACCCACTTCGCAGACCTATGGCAAAGTGTGTACTGGAGAGCTAAAGCAACAACAAATGAGTTTTACTCATGAAATGCTCATTACTAAATTTCTGCACACTTAGGATTTGTCTTTTAAAAAAAGTTTTCCTTTGATTTTCCTGGTAGAAGTAGCATGATTCAGTACAATGGCACACGAAAAACCAGATTTGCAAGTTTTGGAGGAGGTCAAAAGTATGAATGATGAAAATGGTAATGACTTTCGTGTTGATCATGTGAACCAAAGTTTATGTGAAAATGAACTGGAGCAAAATTTAACTGATACAGACACGGGGAATGCAGATCTCCTTGATTCAGCTGATGAAGAAAGTAGCAATGTAAGTACTTGACTAGTCAAGATGATAGAAAATGGTCCCACAACCAAATGGAACAATCAGATGTTAGAATTAGGCCCAAAAATGCAGTGAGGATCTTAACAGGGGTGAAATCTATTGAATGAAATGCCAGCACTGCCATTCAGTGTTGGAAATTGTAACAGATGAAATGCTACAAGATGTTGCTAAAATACAAGTAAAACATTCTTTATACACTAATATCCATACTCAAAATGTATTTATTATGACACCTCACTAGCTGAACTGAAAGCATTTGTAGGTCTGCTATACCTAGCAGGGCTTCCTCATGGTAATCTCAAGAATGTAAAAGAATTATGGAAAAGCAATGGGTTTGGGCTCGAGGTATATAGAATTATAACAACCCCAAGGAGATTCAGTTTCCTTTAGAATTGCCTGACATTTGATGACAAAACCACCCACCAAGAAAGAAAAATAATTGATAATTTGCTTGCTATCCACTCATTGAGAGATTTGCGGGTAGCTGTCAAACAATTTATACACCATTTGAATACATGACTATTGATGAACATTTTGTAGAATGTCATGGTTTCTGTAGCTTTGGGCAGTATATGCCAAAACAACAACAACAACAACAAAAACCCCACAAACAACCCTTCAAAATATGGCATAAAATTTTGTGCCATTTAGAGGTGAAGACTTATGCTTTCAACTTAGAAATTTACCCTGAACTCAGTCACCAGGTCCTTATTCATATGGTGATAAACCAATTGATGTTGTAAACAGACTTGTTTCTTCCATCTTCCAAACTAATCAGAATGTGACATTTAACAATTGGTTTACCAGGTTCTAATTGATATTACATTTGCTAACCCAGCACAAATTGACCAGCATAGGAATTGAAATTCCAAACAAAATGTTATAATTTCAAAACAAAGAATTATATAATACAATCATTGGATTTCAGAAAGATATAACACTGGCCTTGTATATGGCAAAGAAAAAGAAACTGGTACTGCTAATGTCAATATTGCACCACAATGGAAATATGTATAGAGAGAAACCTTGACAAAATGGAATTCTGAGGTGGGAACTTTCTTTTCTTCTTCTTCTTCTTCTTCTTCTTCTTCTTCTTCTTCTTCTTCTTCTTCTTCTTCTTCTTCTTCTTCTTCTTCTTCTTCTTCTTCTTCTTCTTCTTCTTCTTCTTCTTCTTCTTCTTCTTCTTCTTCCTCCTCCTCTTCCTCTTCCTCTTCCTCTTCCTCTTCCTCTTCTTTTTCTTCTTTTTTTTGAGATGGAATCTTTCTACCACAAAAACAAAGGTGGAGTAGATGTTGTTGATGACTTATTCAGCAACTAAAATGTCATTTGAAATACAAAGCATTGGCCAATGGTTGGATTTCACTCAATCTTAAATATGTATGACATGAATAATTTGAGACTTTACAAATAAAATAACAAGTGTAAAATACCACAGAGAAATTTTCTTAGAGGATTGATTCTGGAATTCAGAGAGATCCTTTATAGCAGAGGAAAACAAAATGTTTCACCCAAGGATACTATGCAAAAGAAATTGTGGCGCACACTGGTTAACTGACAGATAAATAAGCAGGTGCAGCATCACCAAGACCTACAGGGAAACCAAAAAGATGTCAATTATGCCCTACAAAAAAAGGACAGGAGGACAAGCATATGTGCTATCTGTAAGCAATACTTGTGTATAGAACATAGAGTTTTTATGTGTGAAGTCTGTGGGACAGTTAAAGCAAAGATTGATTCTGTGGTAGATTTTTGTTTGTATTTACATTGAGGTTCATATAGGTTTTTATTTCTGGTGTTATCTTTTAGGTTTTGAAAGCAAGTAAACATCTCATGTGAAATGTTGATGTCTAGTCTAAGCACTCATGACATATTTGATATTTTATTTTATTGATATTGTATTTTCCTGCTAAATGCATGTTGTGTGGTAAGAAGCTCCTGATAAAAGAGGAGGAAAAAGAGAAGTGACTAGAATGACTTGCTGCACAGGAAAGGATAAGTAAGCACATGTGCTGTTAGTTTAAGCAAGACATGTTCATGCAACATGAAATTTTCATGTGTGAAGACTGCCTTGAGTATGACAGTTAAAGCAAAGATTAGTTTTGTTGTAGAGTTCTATTGGTATTTTAATTGTAGTTCACAGAGGAATGTATTTCAGATGTTATCTTTTAGGTTTTGTAAGCAAGTACACAGATGATGTGAAAATGTTGATGTTTATTATGTGTCCAATACATATCAAGAATTTGATGTTTTACTGATATTTTAAGTTCCTGTTAGCTACACGTTATATAATATAATAAAAACCTCTTGACAAAGCAGCAAGACCAGCAAGCGGTCAAGTATGTCCTACAGAAAGACCAGGAAAGTAAAAATACATATGCTGTCAGTGTAAGGGATATATGTATATGGAACATCCTGTTTTTATGTGTAAAGATTGCCTTAGGTGTGATGATTGAATTAAAGATTATATTTTTGTATAATTCTCTTGGTATTTTCATTGTAGTTCATAGAGAAATTTACTTGTGTTGCTATTTTTTAGGCTTTGTACACCAAAAAAGTTAATGTTGAAAATTTTGATGCTTTTTTAATAAACAATAAATATTAAAAATTCATTACTAGGGCTGAATTTAGCTCAGTGGCACAGCACAAGGTCCTGCATTTGATCCCTGGTACAAAAATAATTCATTATTTTTTGGTATTTTTTCCTGTCATTGTTTAATATAATAAAACTCATAAAAGTAATAATCATCAGTAGAAATAGTCTAAAGAACAAATGTGGGTATTATATACCCACAGCAATGTGCCTTTATGACAAAATTGGCAATGTGCCCCATGTTAATTAAAGAGGCTATCTTTCTTCCAGTGAAGGTGTTTGGAGAGGGGCCTTGTTATTGACTAACATGCATAAGTAACTAGCTTTGTGTTTTTAGAAGCTATTTTGGATTTAAAAATTTTACTTTTTGAGTTCTAAAATTATTTCATGAGTCCTCCATGGATTTTTTTTTCAGTTTGTGTTTGAAATTCATAAAGTATTGTGTCTGGGAAGTCTTCTAACAATATTTAGTGTGATTTCATAACTCACTAATTTGTTCCTTAGCTAGGTTAATTCTGCTAGTCAATCCATTGATTGAGTTTTTACTTTGTCAATTACGTTCTAAAACAATAATTGTGCTTCTGTGATAGACACTCCATAGGTTCACAACCTTGCCTATACTATACTAGATCTCTATACTAGATCTCTATACTAGATCTTATCATTCATTAAAAACTTGTACCTGGGCTGGGGATTTAGCTCAGAGGTTCTGCTGCCTGCTTAGCAAGCACAAATTCCCGACTTTGATTCCTGGTACTGGAAAAAAACAAATCAAAACACAAAACACAAAACAAAAAACTTGTACCTGTACTTTTTGGTGCTTTTCCACGAGCTGTAGATACATGCTCTAGGTCTGTAACAACTATGTTGCTACCATCAGTGAGGCAGGGGAGGGACATAGGGACAGAGAAAGAGTGGTCAGTTCAGTTATTTAAAGTAGCTGCTTAATCAACAAGGGATGCCTACTCTTGATGAAATAGTTCCTTCCATGAATTGCCTCTGCCCTAGAAGACATTTTTTCTCACACATAATAAGTTTGTAATTTTTTTTCTATAGTTACTTTGAGAATCCAATCTGGTTTATTTTATATTCCTTAGAAACCCTAAATTTATTCTTTTAAGTTAGAAACTCAAACTTTAGCCTGCTTCAGACTCACCAAGGGATCTTGTTAAAATACAAAATGGTCTTACCCTCAATGTTTCAATAGTGGGTAGGCATGCTGGAGAAATTTACATTTTTGTATTCTCATATGGTGCTGTTGCTGGTTGGCCTGGGGCACTTGTATATTGAGAACTACTTTTTAAAAATATCACACACTCACCTACACACACACACACACACACACACACACACACACACACACGCAAGTGCACCTCACACAAAAGGGCTAGCGATTTAGCTCAGTTTCTGTGCTCCTTCCTCCCAAGCATAAGGTCCTGAGTTCTATCCCTGACAGAAAAAAATAAGGATCTCAGAAGGTGTGGTTGAAAAATACGGTGGATGTTTAAAATTTAAAAATTATTACCATAAAAGATGCCATCATTAATTCTCCTTAAAATCCTTTCCCTTGCTTCAAACACATTCTGTTGTTCTTGCCACTTTCTCAAGAAGTCCTGAAAGTTCTCCTTCATGATTGCCTTTACTTGTCATGGCTGCATCAATGTCCTGAATCCATTCAAATATTTAATTTTTTCATGGTCATTTTGACTTTGGGGAAGAGCCAGAAGCCACACAACACCAGACCTGGTGAATAAGGTGAGTGAGGACACATTGCAATGTTTTTGTGTCTTGTCTTTTCATTGGATGGCTTTTGGCAGTAGCATTTGCTATATTTTTTATCTCATTTCATAAGACATAGAAAACGACTTCCAGAACTGCTAAGAAAGTGGCAAGAATGATGAGATAAGAGTGCTTGAGGCTAGGGGGAGTATTTTAAGGAGTTTAATGTCAAGGTCTTCTACTATAATACATTTTAAAACATTTAAACCACTGCATATATTTGATCATCCCTTGTATATGTTAGCTAACGGACCAGTTCCGCACTGATTCAAATCAGAATTTTGACTTATGTTTAACAAATTTTATTTTTCAAAATCCAAGATTTTAGTGACTCAAACTTAAGAGGAAAGAACACCCTCCATACTTCTTATTCATTTAAAATTATTCCAAATCTTTCTTTCCCTCCTGAGTAAGCTTACAGTCTTTATTGTCTCCTGGAGCTCACTATTTTCACAGTTCAAATTTTGAATGAATTTTAAAAACTCTTGTGTGTGTGTGTGTGTGTGTGTGTGTGCGTGCACATGTATTTGTGTGTGTGAAAGAGAGAATTTGGAAACTTAGTTTAATATCTTTGCTTATATAAATATGTGGTATTTGCAAACAAGGCATAATTTGGATTTCTAAATATTGTTTCAGCAATCTATGTTCCTACAAGAAAAAACTTTTTAAGTGCTGTGTATCAAATACTTTCCTAAAGCACTGACTGAGATTGACTCATAATTTAATCATCTATTGGAGCCACTCCACTTTTGGTTTTCCCAAAGTAGCCACTGGTACCTAAGGAATCCAAACAGATGAGGGATGCTAAATATATATTGCTTCTTTAGTCTCATATTCTGTTTCTCTTTTTTTCTCAAGAATTCATTTCCAGGCCCAAATAATGATTACATGCTAGCTTTTAAGACTAGAATTATTGTAAATGCATCCTGCATTGAGTCATTTTCTAAAAACATATAGTAAGGCAGATATGAACAGCTAGTCTTAAAAGCTAGCATGTAATCATATATATATATATATATATATATATATACAAAGTATAAATATATAAATATGCAAGTATTCATATCAGGATTAGTAGAACATAAAATACAATAGGAAATATACCTATCTCCTAATTTATTTCAACCTTGAGGCTTCTCTTCTGCCTTATATTTTGTTGTTGTTGTTCTTTTGTTTTGTTTTTGTTTTTGCTTTTGTTTTTTTGAAGCATGATCATGCTGTGTAGTTCAGGCTGACCTTGAACTCACTATGTAGCCCAGGCTAGCCTGGGATTACAGGCATGTGCCAATATTATAAATAGATGAGCTAGGTAGAAATATTATAGGCAGTCAGATAGGGCTAAGTCCTCGAGAGGGCCAGAACAAAGGTGAAACACACCACAGCGCCACTTTGGCTGAAAACCAGGCCTCAAGATGGAGAGAAGATGACCAGACCCACATATTTTTTCACAGAACTGGGCTGAGTGAAGTATAGATAGGCATCAACCACCCTGGGGGTGACCAGAGGCCTCCTAGGAGAATCCTTGTTCTTTCTATCCACCCTTACTACGTGACTTGCTTCCCAATAGGACCACCATTCCCTAAGTGACTGTACTTGTAACCCTATTGGATGTCCATGGGTGTGGCCCACGTACCCACGTGGGTTTCACCCTATAAAGCTTCTCTGTAAAGTGGGGTCCTTGGCTACCCACTCGGGACCCCTCCTGCCACTCAGGAGCTTTCCTAGCAATAAATATCTTCCTACTTTTAACCTCTGTCATTCCTAGAACTCATTCTTCGATTTCTAGAGAACAAGAACTCAGCATATTATACAGTTAACAGGTTGGGAGATATGTTTCATGTTTTATATTTTCCCATGGCACCACCGTGCCCAGCATTTCTTCTACCTTATAGACAAAATAGTCCTCCTCTTTACCGAGTCCCTTACCTTAAATATCTGAATGTGCTCTGAGGTTATCTTATTCCCACTACCTGACATTGATTGCTGAACACAAACACTATTTTAAGGCTTAAGTACTTTAATTTAAATATGCAAGTGATTATTACTCCTTGAATTTTAAATGCACCTTTCTTTAAATGTAAAGATCATACTCAAGTGAATCAGCTTATGTATAAATATAAACAACCTTAGAGTAAAGGAAATCTAAATTAACCAATCATATATTAGCTGTAATCTGAACATACCACACATATATTTCAGGCTGCAACATTCCTACAATAATCTAACAACTAAAAATACTACCTGTGTGCTTGAGGGTAAGTTATGACTGTCATGGGAACAGTAATTTTGAACTTGATATTTGTAGGTAAAAATCTCAGCTCTCTTTCTGACTCAACTTTAGGGTTAAAAAATATTTTTGGATGCTTCTTCTTTGCATTTTTATAATAATATTTGTCCTGAGTCTGACCTATTGAAGTTACCATTTAATTTTTTTCAGACATAACTGTATGTAAAGTTGTCCCCTAATATAAGAGCCTTACTGAATATCATTACTCTCCTTCACTTGGATTGCAGAATCAATCCATACACAGAGAAAGAAAGACTGAATAGTGTTGGGGCATTTGGACTTTCTAGGTGAAAAACAAATGAGGAATAACATCTTGGAGGTCTTCACAGATTATCTTCATAAAGACAGGATTTATTTGGGGAACAGCTGTGAGCAGAATCAGCAGTTCTGTTGTGCTTTGGTAATTCAGAGCACTGGAAAAGGGGTTCACACTCAGAACATCAATGTCCTCACTTGTGAAATAAAGGAAAAATACTCTCTTAGAGTTTTGTTTGTGAAGAGATAATAGGAGTGGGTACTTAGCACACAACCTGTGCCTCTCTGAGGACAGACAAAAATCATCTAGGCACTTCATAAAGAACAGCTGCAACTCTAAAAAAATAGAATCAAAGCAAGAGGATAATGATTACCACACAAGACATAAGCCAAGTTTTGGCCTATCCCATGTGTGTGTGCTGTAACAAACAATACTTTAAGCAATTGTCTGTAGGCAAAATTACATTAAAAAATAAACGTGATGATGGAGAAAACATTAATATTTATATGCTTAATTACTTTGTGTTAAATTATTAGATGTCTATCACTAAAAAACAAAGTACCATAAAAGTTAGCATCTCTAAACCACACACACTTAATATATCACAATTTTTGTGAGTTGGGAATCTGGGTGTGGTTTAGGGTCTCTTGGTTGAAATAGAAGCATAGGCCAGGGGCCAGGAAATTTAGCCCAGGGGCACCTCCCCTGCCAAGTGCAGGTCCTCAGTTCAATCCCTGGTACCAAAAAAAAAAGGATAGGCCAGAGTTAGGTCTCAAGTCACAGCTTGAGTACACTTGGTTGTTGTCAAAATTCAATTCTTTGAGGGTTGTTGGACTGGGACTAAGTTCCCAGTAGCTTGTTGGCTGGAATTGCCCTCAATTCTACTCCAATGTCAAAGTTTCCTTCTCAAAGCATGGAAGCTGAGAGACTGCAATGGGTGGTCTAAGACAGAGGTCTTAATTTTGTCTAATCAAATTCTGTCAGCATAATTGTTGTATTATTGTATTGGTTAGAAGCAACTCAGGAATTACACCCCCATTCAAAGGAAAGAGTGTACTATGTTTATAGCAGCACAGTTTGTAATAGCTAAAACTTGGAAACAGCCCATTTGCCCATCAGTTGGAAACTGGATAAAGAAGATATAGTTTATCTATAAAATTGAATATTACTCATCCATAATGAATGAGAAATTAGATTCATTTATAGGAAAATGGATACATATTGAGGATACTCCTAAGCAAAATGAATAAATCACACATGTGTAAATACCGAATAGTTCTGGTGTGAAAAACTATAATAGTACATAAGATCCTAATGAGATAATTGACAATGTGAAATAGGAAGAAAAGTGCTAAGGGTGTAGGGAAAGTGGTAAGGGTAGGGGAAAGGTAATAAGGGAAGAGGAAAAAATATGAGAAAATGAAAAAATGGAAATAAAGTGTTTGTAAGTGGGGAGGGAGGAGGGGTGAAGGGAGAGCAGGGATAAGGGGGAAAAAATGAGAACCAAGACCTGTCATGTAAAGGTGCAAGATCCTAATGATGAATGTAACTATACTGTATACCTAAAATGCACCAATAAACTCAATTTAAAAAAGCAAAAAATGAAGGAAAGAGTGTACACCAAGCCATGAATAACAGGATGTGGGGACCTTTGGAGATCATCTTAGAGTTAGAGTCAGCCTGCCATAATAGCTAACATGGAAACAATAGAAATTGTATTTGTAGCAAAAACTAACAGTACTGATTTTATATCAGATAGTTTTCTAAGTGTTTACATCTGTAAATTCATTTAACCATCTCAACAAACCTATGAGTAGGCACTATTGTAATTTCCATTCTGATAATGAGGAAACTGAAATACAGACAGCTTAAGGTGATTTGCCTAAGGTCACCCAGCTAATAAGTGGTAGAGATTCGATTGCAACAGTTAAATTCCAGAGTCCATACTTCTAACCACTGTTTGCATATACTTTGAGCTCTGTGCCATAGAAATTATAAATTGTAATTCATTGCTAAGTGATTGATTTTAGTCTATCACTTAATTTCTGTATTTAAAATGTTGTTGTTGTTTATATCTAAATGTTCCCAAAATATCTCATTGTGTTTGAAAGGTGACTGGATCACGGGGCCCCATAACTGACTTGCTTTTAGGAGATGGAGACTTGTTGGAGATGAGTCACCAGGGATGGGACATGGTGTATTGTTGTCTTTGGCTTCTCCTTTTCTTTCTGCTTCTTGGCTGTTGTGTGTTAATCACTTTTTCTCCACCATCCCCTCTGCCATCTTTTTCCTTCTTTGAAGCCACCTGACCATGGATTGAAATCATGAGCCAAATTAAACTTCTTTAAATTGTGGGTGCAGGGTATTTTGTCACAGTGATGAGAAAGTTACTGGGACAGTAATCTATTAGCAGTTTTATATGAGATAAAGCTGGATAGTCAGGCACACTGGCACATGCCTGAAATCTCAGCACCTTTCAAGACTGAGGCAGAAGGATCACAAGTTCAAGGCCAGCTTGCCAAATTTAGGGAGACCCTATCTCAAGATAAAATAAAAAGGGGTAGGGAATTTAGCTCAGTGGTAGGTTGCCCTGGTGTTTAATCCCTAGTACTTTACCAAAAAAAGTTTTGGATAGATAAGATAATGTATATTGTTCTACATAGTAATTTCTCTGCCCATGTTACTTTCCTTCCTTCTCACTAGCAGTTAGATGGACACAGCAGCGTTAGAGTACTATCTTTGAATCCCTCAAGATTTGATGATATTTCCATATCTCTCAGAGGACCAAAAATGCTCAGAAGTATTGCTGGGAGCAAAAAGAAATATATGAATAATATCCTGTGATAATATTAGGAGTTTGACTTTCAAAGTGCCACCCAAATGGTATTTAAATAACAGTTCATTGATTTTGGATAAATGACTTTCAGTATCAGAGGAGCAGCATTTGTTTGGAGGGAAAGTTTGGTCCAGAGTGGGCAAAGAGGAGCTGGAGGGGGAGATATACCCTTCCATGTCATGGCCTGTGTGACCCACCCCTTCCAACCTGGCCTTACCCCCTAACAGCACATTCATGGATGAATTTGTCAGTAGGTTAGTCCAGAAATGACAATCCTGTCACCTTCCAAAAGCCTGATCTCTGAACATATGAGCCTTTTAAGGGTAATTGGTTCGGTCTTTCTTAAACTCAGTTGTAATCCTGAGTGGTCTGATAAATATTATGTACTTAATTTGACATCTACATAATATGAAAGAGTTCCTTTAGCTTTTCGTCCATGCCTCTCACTTCTGTTGCTTTGAGGACCAGTTTCACTCTTTGCCCTGAACCCTCTCTCTCACTAAGTAAAATATAATGGCTATATGTATATATCAACAGACCATATTCTTATTAAATTAAAAGTTTATGTGGAAATTATAAATTATAAGAGGATAATGATTACCACACAAGGCATAAGACATAATTTTATATAT
>NW_022900930.1:31602058-31609270 GCF_012274545.1 Fukomys damarensis
TATATATTCCTTTTACAGGATACAAGTTTGCTAGAATGGAACAGTTGCCATAGTTCTTTTGATTCCTAGGTAAACTGAACATATGTTCTGCAGCTTCATTGATGTGGATAATTGAAAATCGACTATACAAGACAATGCATATGGTGTGGTGTGTGCAGAAGAACATCTACGATGAAGAAGAGGAGGTAATCTATGAATTATTTTTAAAGGGTCTTTAGCAATTTCAGAACATTAGTGACCATTAATAAGTTTTAAAAGCATGCATTCTACTTAGAAATTAAACTCAGACATCATTTTTATATAGTGGATAATTTTTGAGATGATGTTATGGACTGAATTATGTCTTTCCCTTTCTCTTAAATTCCTGTGTTGCAGACATATTGAATATATTTAGAGATAAGGCTTTGAAGAAATTAAGGGTACTAAGGAAGCAGCTCAGTGGTAGAGTGTGTGAGGCCCTGTGCTTAATTCCTAATTAAATGGAGTGATAAGGTTTGTGTGCTAATCTGATAATACTGGTGTTCTTTCTAGAAGAGGAAGAGACATCAAAATTCTTTCTTTCTCTGAATATGCACAGAGGAAAGGCCACAGGAGGACACAGCAGAAAGCAACATTTGAAAGTCATGAAGAAAATCTTCATCAGATACCAACCCCATTGGCACTTTGACCTTGGACCGTGTGCTTCTAAAACTGTAAGAAGTAGATTTCTGTTTAAGCCACCCAGTCTGTGATATTCTTCTATACAGCCCAGGCAGTCTAACACAGATGCCTATCCAGTTAAATTCCCCATCACCTACAGCCCTTTCCTCATTACCCACCTCCTTCTGCAGAGTGAGCGCCATTGATTTAGTTATATGGTTTTATGATTTAGCAAGTAATCCGTGTAACCTGTCATCTGAGCACAGATGTTTGTCCCAACTCTTCACATTTGAATCATGTTTGTCCAACAGATTCACTCCCACGATAATTTTAAAGAGGGACTCAGGAACTTAAGTCAGTTTCAGGGAAATACCTTAAGAGAAAGTAAGCATCTAAAGCTTGGGCTGTGGTAACTTTACACATATCTACTTGTAGGAAGCAGCTCTTTTGAGAGAAGCAAAAGAATAAAGCATATATATATATCCTTTTCCATATAAATATATATATATTTCTCTCTCTCTCTCTCTCTCTCTCTCTATATATATATATATATATATATATACATATACATATACATACATATATATGGAAAAGGAGATGTAAAGTGACAATTAGTCTTTTGTTGCAGGATGTATCAGTATCTTGCCTATGCTGATAGTCTTTGTGATTATCCAAGAATGGTATATGATGGAGCATTTCCTAATTGCTTTCGCTATAGAAATAAAATGTGAGGAAGTATTTTATAGGTCATAGGGACATTAATGATTCTTCATACACTTTTTAGGGAATATATGCTTAGATGATATTCTAATTATCTGTAATTGGGTAAATCCCTAGATAGGAACACTGCTTTATCTAATTTATACATCATCTGGTAAATTGCCTTATACATGCTGTATACTTGTTTATTGAAAGGAAACGTGAAAGTGGAAAAGATGGGGAAGGGACAGAGGAATCGTAACAGCAACAAAGCAGGATAAAAAGTACTAATAGCCTCTCCTCTATACTCACCCTTGTTGCCCTCACCTGTATTTTATACCATGTCCTTCTCACTCTAAGACCTAAACAGATTTATCTGAACCCAGGCTTCACAGAATTACTTTGAATTTCTTCTCACCCTCCACTATTTGCTATCTTTTGTTGGTCCCAAAATCCAAATCCAATTGGAGGCAGGATAAATAAATAATGATAGGTTAAAAGGAGGTAAGAAAAATTACAATTTTTAAATTGTACTTTAAAAATAACTATTGTTAGGCTGGGGATTTAGCTCAGTAGTACCATGGTTTGCCTTGCAAACACAAGGTCCTGAGTTTGATCCCCAGTACCAAAATCAAAAGAAAACAAAACAACAACAAAGAACAAACTATTGCTTCAGAGCACAATTCAAGTTATCCAATCTTACAATGCCTTCTATTTTCCTTTCAGGCAACTCACTCCAAAATACCTAAGAGTCTTAAAAAGATCCAAGAAGTAAAATTGTAAAATTGGCCTTGACTTTCACCTGTAAATTGGGCCTTACTTTTCTTGCAATATTACAGATTCACAAAATTCCATGGATTTCCACCCCAAGGACACATCAATTCCCTAGCCCCAGCCCATAATGTGCCTCACCCCTCAAGCTCCTGAATTTTTTTTTGAGAATATACTTTGATTTTGTTTACTAAAGCTGCCGGTACCTCTCACTGATATATCCTGAAATACTTTTCTGTGATGAAAATAGGCAAACCTCCTGAGGAGGACAAGTTGAGGTCTTGTGTCAGTCACTTTCCCATCCCTGGGACAAAATACTGGATGTGTACAATTTAAAGGAAGAGAAGTTTGTTTGACTCATGATTCCAGTGGGTTTAGTCCATGGTTGGCTGGCGCAAAAGCAGAAGAACATAGTGGAGGAAAGCTTCTGACCCCATGGCATCCAGGAGTCAGAGAGAAAAAAGAGAGGAGCTGGGGACAAGAACACACCCTTGCAGGTCACACTGCCTCCCTACCAGGCCCCAACTTACAATGTGGAAGGTTTGGGGGATATTTTAGGTTTAAACTGCAACATTCCACCCCAGTCACCCAAAAGGCTCATATACATTTAATTATGCAAAATGTGTTTAGTCCACCTCTAACAGTCACTAAAGTCTTAATACTTATAGTATTGCTGTAAAATCCAAGTCCAAAGTCTTCTCTGAGACTCAAAGCATCGTTTTAGCTGTGAGTCCCTACAAAAATAATTTTTAAAAAAAGTTAAATAATTCCAATATACAGTGGCACAAGGTAATCATTCCCATTCACAAAGGGAGGAATAAAACGATAGGAAGGAACTGGGCCAAAGCAAGACCAAAACCCAGAGGGCAAATATTAAATCCTATAACTCCATGTCCAACATGAAGGGAAGGTTGTGGTGACGTGTGTGTTCCAAAGGTCTGGGAAAGGGCAGGGATTTAGCTCAATGGTTCTGCAGCCTGCCTTGCAAGGGCAAGGTCCTGAGTTCAATCACTGGTACCAATAAATAAATAAATAAATAAATAATAAACCAAAGGGCCTTGTCTGTTATAGACCACATGGCCTCTGGCCTCTATCTTTCTCAGGAGGATATTTCATCATCCTGGCATTTTAAATTTCCTGGGCGTCTACTGCACCTTCGGCTTCCATCTCACCACTTCACATATCACCCTTTCTCGGACACAATTGCCTGGCATCCCAAGCTTTCCTTTTGAAATCTGGGTGGAAGGCAGCATAACCTGCAAAACTAGCCCTGTGGAACACCCTAGGTTTTTTTCTCAAAACAAAATCTTCAAAGGAATTTACCCTTTTACACCCTCAAACTTGTGATGGTGAGTTTTAATCATTTCCCCAGATGCTCTGAAGGCATTGTTCCTATTATCCTGATTCAAAATACTTAGCTTCTTTTTCATGGTAATTTTTTTAGCAACCATGGTCCCCTTGGCCCAAACATTACTGATGCTTTCTTTCTGGTGAAATTGCAGTTATTTCAAACCTTTTGACTCTATGTTTTGCTTCTGATTCTCAGTATGAATCTGGATTAAAGCAGCCTCAAGTACCTATGCCACAGTCTGAACATTGCAATGCCTGGAAGTTTCCTCTGCTAGATCCACTAGTCCACCACCTTTACTGTTAGCCTTACATAAAGTCTCAAGACATGGGCAAAAATATAGTAAAGTTCCTTACCAGAATGTTAGATGCATGCCTCTAGTTTCCAACAGAATCCTTGTTGCCAACTGAAACCCCATGAGCCTGGCCTTTACTGTTCACATTTCTATAAGCATTTTGGTCTTCAGAACTCTCACCCGCATCTCCCATTAATCTCTACTTACAGCATTCCAAGGATTTTCTAGCTTGCATCTCCAAACCTTTCCAAACTCCTCCTGCAAACCTGTTCCAAAGGCTTCTGAAGTATAAGCACAGCAAAGACCCTGCTCTTCTGGTACCAATTTTGTATGTTAGTCACTTTCTTATTGCTGGGACAAAATACTCAACAACCACAACTGAAAAGAGGAGAGATTTATTTGACTCATGGTTCCAGTGGGTTTAATCCATGGTTGGTTGAGTCCAAAGCAGAAATGGCATGATGAAAGAGCATGGCAGAAGAAACAAAGCTGCTTACCTCATGACAGCTGGGAAGCAGAGAGAGAAAAGAGAGGATCCAGGGACAAGACTACCCCTTCCAAAATGAGAACCAAGAACTGTCATGTGAAGGTACAGGATCCCATTAATGAATGTAACTGTATCGTAGACCTAGATTGTACCAATAAACTAAATAATAAAAAAAAAAAACTACCCCTTCCAGGTCATACCTGCCAGTGACCAACCTACTCCGACCAGGCCTCACTTCCCAACTGCACTTTTAGCTCATTCCTAGGTTAATTGGCTGATGAGGATCATGCCCCTGTGACCCAATCACCTTCTAAAACTCCATCTCTGAATACAGGAGATTTCTGTGGGACTATCTAGATCTAAACCATAACAGGTTTCTAACTCCTCTTTGAGGAATCTTCTCAGACACTGTCAGGTGACAAGCTCTTAGGTAGGCTGCAATGGCCTGATATCTTAACTCACCTTTTACTACTTTAGCAATCCAAACTCTGGGATATAACTCCTGAGAGATTTACTTCCCTCTGCCTCCTCTGTATAATACATAAAACCAGAGTAATTATGATTGAACCAACAAAGTGTGCTGTGCAGGAACCTGCCATTCTTGAATAGATATTTCAAAGAAGGAACCATCTGCTATCTTGATCAAGATAACATCTTCCAAACACTCTTTACCTTCAAGTGACTGACTCATCTGTACTTCCCACCTCTTTCCCTTTTCCCAATCTACTGTGCAGCAAAAAGTTCAACTGGATTACAAAGTAGTGAAGAGAACAACATTTTGCAATAGTTGGGTGTATACTGAATTAGAATCAGGAATGGAAGAGTTCTAAACTAAGCCGGGTGTGGTGGCGCACGCCTATAATCCCAGCACTCGGGAGGTTGAGGCCGGAGGATCGGAGGATCGCTGTGAGTTGGAAACCAGCCTGGGCTACATAGTGAGTTCCAGGTCAGTCTCACTACATAGTGAGACCCTGTCTCAAAAAATAAAACACAAAAACAAACAAAATCTAAACTAGTTAAGGGGACCTACTCTAGTCCTGAAACAATGTGGTGATTTTTATTGATTATTCTATCAAAGTATGACTGACTAGAGGAGGGTGCTGAGGATTAAATGGCAGTGAAAAGAAGTTGAGAAACTAAAAAAAACCAACCAACCAAACAAACAAACAAACCAAAAAACCACCACCAATGAAACAGAAACAAAGGAGCTCACTCCTTTCCCTTCAAATGCCGCAACAACCTAAGAATTACCTGGATTTAAATTTAGGACTACCTCAACAATTATCTGGGTTGAAGACTACTCTAATGATTACCTGGGTTTAAATATAGGAGGTCCCACAGATTGCTGACATCACAGAGAGACAGTAGGAGGCACCTTGCATCAGTGGTGTCTGACCCTCTGAGTACCAGAAGCCTGAATGATTGGGGACCCAGTTTTGCCCTTCCACCTCTATCCATTTTCTTTTCCCTTAACATTCGAGTACTTTTTTCCTGCACCATCTTTCGCTTCAACCTTCTACTGTTTCTGCTGCTGAACTGTGATCTTCAGTAAATGTAGCTCCTTACTACATACTACAATGTGTATGCTTGGCACTTCTTTCCTTATCCTACACAATATCTTGTACTATTTTTGGCCCACTCCTCTGTAACACAGGCATTGAAACTGCAATGGTTGTGATGCAAATGAACCTTATGTAAATGTAGAAACTTACTAGGAGTTTTTTAGAGCACTCAGATAAATATGCATTTAAGCAACAATAGTCAATTTTCCAGGAAACATTTTTTATGGCATATTTTAACGTAGACCTTTTGAATAAAGCAATCAGGAATGTTTGTTGTGACAATGAACAGAAAGCTTGCTACTTGAAGAAAATTAGCAATTGAGAGGAGCAGTTTGACCAAATATGAAGATGGTGAAAAGAATTCAGACTTCTTCCTTTCACTGCCAGAGTGCCTGAAACATTCTAAGAGTACTATCAGGATAGCTGTTCTTGACATTTAACTCCCACTCCCAAAATGTGCCTACTTTTTGTTGTATTTAGAAGAACTTTTGAAGGTTCAGATAGTCTTTGGAGTAAGGTCAGTAATAGAAGTTTGAAAAGAGGGTTCCTGATTGATAAACAGAGCAGAGACCCTTCTCCTATCTGTCATTTGGGATTGCTGGCTATTATTTGCCCTTCTGAGAGACAGAGCAAAACCGATAAACTGTAGGGATGGGAAAAATAAACATCATAGAAAAATAAAACACACTGCATATCCCCAATCCTGACACTCACAGCTGTAGGAATGGTTCTAAGAACTCCTGAAGCAACAATAATGATACAGTGAAGAGGGGGCAAAATAACAAGAACCACATCAAGGAAAAAAGACAGGCAGACTAAAGAAGAGAAAGATTGTCATAAATGAAACAGACTCAAGGGCCGGGGATTTAGCTCAGCAGTTCGGTGGCCTGCCTTGCAAGCGCAAGGACCGGAGTGCAAATCCCTGGTACCAAAAAAATAAATAAAATAAATGAAATAGACGCATACACATGCAGTTTGTATTTTTGCAGTGTTATGGCTTGTGTTTAGATGCCCCCGCCGCCAAGGCCTCATGCTCTAAGTGGCTGACTCTGGAGTCTGGAGTGTGATTGATTCTTGGTGGGGGTAGGCCCCTGGGCACTGGGATTAAGGGTGTGAGTGCTACTTGTACTAAGTAGTCTGAAAAGGTAAAAGTGGCAAAAAGACACTATTTTTTTTTAATGTGTGTTTTTTTTTTTATTGAGTTTATTGGTACATTTAGGGATACAGTACAGTTACATTCATTGTTGGGATCATGTACCTTTACATGGCAAGTCTTGATTCTCATTTTTTTCCCCTTACCTCTGCCCTCCCTTCACCCCCTCCTCCCCTCCCCATCTACAAACACTTTATTTTCATCTTTTCATTCTCTCACATTTTTTTCTTTTCCCTTTTTGTTCTTCCCCTACGTATC
>NW_022900930.1:31609790-31619854 GCF_012274545.1 Fukomys damarensis
ACAACACTGAGATTCCACCTCACCCCACAAAGAATGGCTGCTATCAAGAAATCACACAATAACAAATGTTGGCGGGGTTGTGGGGAGAAAGGAACCCTCCTCCATTGTTGGTGGGAGTGCAGACTAGTGCAACCACTATGGAAATCAATATGGAGATACCTCAAAGAGCTTGGACTGGAGGTTCCATTTGACCCAGCCATCCCTCTGTTGGGTATCTTTCCAAGAGAACTAAAAGAATCATATCACAGAGAAGTATGTGCACCCATGTTTATAGCGGCACAGTTTGTAATAGCTAAATCTTGGAAACAACCTATTTGCCCATCCGTTGGAAACTGGATGAAGAAGTTGTGGTTTTTCTATAAAAAAAAAAAAAGACACTATTAAGACCCTTTTTGCTTTTGCTACCTTCTGGTGTCAGGAACTGTTGCCCCTCTGCCACCCTGCCATGAAGCCATCTGATTAGGGACTGAAACCTCTATGAACTATAAGCCAAGAAAAAAAAAAAACTTTCTCCTTTAACTTTGGGTGTCAGGTAGTTTGTCTCAGCAATGAGAGAAAAGTAACTAACACATACAGGTACACATCAAATTTGTCAACTATTGAGCAAGCAGCCAGTAAAGCACGCATGTGTTATACCTGAAAGATATAATGCTATTGATGTCCATTATAGTTGAGTTAAAGAGTTTAACTATCAGTTATTGCATCTGTTTCCTTTTATCTTTTATACTTTGAACTTTAAAGACTTACATTTGATTATAATATGGTTATTCAATTAAAAATATTTGTTTTGTTTCCCAACACAAAGTATGATCAACAAAATTTGACACTGTTTTATAAGCCCCAAACTGTGAAGGGTTTAAGATTTACTCCTTTTGAAAGATAACAAGTTAGTCTGCTACAGCTTTTTATACACATAGAAAGAGAGAGGGCACAAAAATCCCTGAAATAAGAGAAACAGACCATTGTAATAACAAAAATAACAGGCAATGTATTATTGTTTATAAATTCGCACAACCCAGTCACCATGTGGTGACAAGATGAGGGCCAGATATTACTGTGCATGTAGCAGTCTACTTTTCAGGAAAGGGACTCCCAGACTATGAGACCCTCATCTAAACTGGGTGCTGATATATCTTTCCAGGCTTTTGCATGGAGACTTATCTTGGAATGTAAGCAAATATCTTTGGGTGGAGAAGAGGCTTTTATCTCAATTACTGTGATAGTTAATCTTAGTTGTCAACTTGACTAAATTGAGAGATGCTTAGAATATTGGTAAAGCACTCTGGGTGTGTGTGAGAGGGGATTTCTAGAGACAACTGGCTTACGGGATGATGAACTCAGGTGGGGAAGATGCTCCCTTCCCTACAGATATGGGCAGCACCACCAATAGACTGGAGTCCCCGCAGAACAGTAAGTGTAAGAAGGAAAAAGTTTAGCTGCATGCCTTGTGATGTAACACACCTGTCCACAGCTCCTAGATTTACTATACCTTCTGACTATAAAATATTTACCCATCTCTATGTAGCTTCATTTGTTCTCTTAATTCCTAGGCAACTGAGCTTGATCTCCTCATAGCAAAATAGTGTGTCTTGTCTATTATCTTTCTACTGTACCCTTCAGTCTTTACAATAAGATTCATACAAGGAATTTGCCAGAAATGCTAATAGCTTCAAGTGTTAATTGCCTTCAATATTTTATTGACAATACACTTATTTCTTGAAATTATTAGTACTGACCTCTTTTGCATATGACACTGAAAACCGCGTTTTTCTCAGACAATTTAAAAACTTTAGAGAACAAAGCAGCCAGGAGCTCTCCCTCTACTTAGCATATTTTGATACCACTCACATTTAAGATCTCATATAAATTCATTTGTTTATTCACCATGGGTTCACCTTGTCTCGTAAATTGAGTATCCAGAAAAACAGACTCTGAGATGGTGTTTAGTAGTCAGAATATTCTTATGGAATGCGTTGGATGTCATTGCAGAAGACAGTGAGAGGAGGGGGCAGAACAGAGTAGATGGAGCGTACAAACTGTAAGCAGACCAAAAGGCAGCCTCAACTAACCCTGCAGTCACTCTGGCACTAGAATGGCCCTTCAGAACTAGGTCGAGTTGGATCAAGCTGACCGGACCTTTATACCCTTCATTAAACAGCTCTTGACACAGCTGCCCTGGGCAGGATATGACTTGGGACAAGGCACTCTTTCCACCTGACGCCGTCCATGAAGGAGCTCACAGCTGGAGGCCTACAGCATTCCGCAGACAAGGTGAAGGGATGTGGACAGCACGTCACAGTGTCCACCACCCTTCCTTCGAATTGGTCCCCTCAATGCTTTGTTCTGGAAACAGTTCTATGGAATGTTTCTTTTAAAGATCATTTTTCCTCTTCTTCCGGCTAACCTTTCATCTATTTCTAGTTGCTAAGCCTACTATCAGCTTTTATTCCCTTCTTGCATGCTGAAAATGTTTGTGGGAAATGTCTTTAACTTTCCTTAGTTGCTTTTCTTCCTTTATCACTCTTGACTCTGCTGACAGATTGTCTCTTGCATGTTGCCTTTTGATATTTTACTCTAGTATTTTACCTTTGTTTTTTCTAGCATGTACTTGATGAAATACTAGCAGTTGGCAGTATCTGTTTTGCTCTTTAAAGTCGTTGGCTTTGGGTTTTCTGTTGAGAGTTTTCTTTGTATCATATTTTAATAGCTTTCCTCTTTTCTGACTCATCAAAAGGACAGATCCTCACTCCCCTAGATCATGACTTACATTTTCGACTTCTGTTCTGACAGGAAATTTCTTACTTTCCATTGCTAAAACTCCTATTTCAGAAAGTTTAATAAACAAATGAAATAGAAATCTCTATTTGAGTATATTCTGGGATTCAGACAAGTCTGAACTCATGGGGGCGCTGTAAGAAGTGCATTTGCTTGAAAGTAAGATAAAGGATTTAATTTAGAGTCTGGAGAAAGGGAACAAGGAATGGAGGGAATGATTCAGATCACGTCTTTAATGCAGGATCCCACTCATGGATGAGTCTCAGTGGAGAAATGGGCTGAGAGGGAAGCTGAGAGACCTCGAATCATAAGAGGACCCCTGCAACACAGGGACACAATTGGTTCTACACTAGTGCCACGGTGGCAAATGTGACCAAGTGTAGGGATGAGGGCCTTTTCTTCCAGGAACACACTCCATCTCATGGAAACTGCAGGAGAAACAAGGTTGATATTGCAGCACGAAGGATTGCTTGATGATCAGCCAGGAGGTAGGAGCAGCAACCATGGCATAGAAGCCTGCCATGGAAGCAAAATGGGCCTCAGGACTCTTAATAGCTGAAAAGTTTAAAATATTCATTGTGTGCCATCTTAGCACCCGATTCTCCATCCTCCCAAATGACCCTTGGAGAGTTAGTAAAGTCTACTGTCCTCACAAATGCATAGTATGAGTGGGAGTTATTTCTCTTTTATTTGATGGTTATTGAGGGAGTAAGGGCCATATTGCCTTTTTTGTATCACTGAAATGTAGGATGAACAGTCTATGGGAGTAGAAGCTGAAAACCAGGGTTGGCTTTGCCAGTGTAGGTCACCACTGAAATACTAGGGAGGGTTTTATAACCTGTAATGGGTGGAGGGACGTTGATATAATTGTATTTAAATTTTAAGAAGCTGAAGACTCAAGATGACACGTAGGCCACACAAAAATACATCTGCTGTATGGCATTCTGTTGCTAGCACTATAAATTTTGACCTCCTACAATTTATATATAGAGCCTAACACCCAGTACATTAGAATGTGACCTAATTTGGAAATATGGTTATTGTTGACAATATCGGGTTGAGGTCATGCTGAAGTGCAGTGGTCCCATAATCCAATGTATGTGGTGCCAGTAAAAAAGGTGAAACTTGGGTGTACATACACACACATGGAGAATGTCATGTAAAGGGCCACAAGGAGAAGATACCCATCTATAATCTAGAAAGGCCCTTTCCCCATGCACCTGGAAGGAGTTGACCCTGAAAACACTGTGATCTTAGACCTGTAGCTTTCAGCTCTGCGAGGCAATTAACGTTCATTGTTTAAACCACTCAGTTTGTGCTACTTTATTAGGACAGCTCTCGCAAACTAATATCCCCACTAAGATGAGCCCTGATGTTAGTCATTCACACTTTATCTTTCTATAGTCACTTTGTAATTAAAAAATAGATTAAGAAGTGTATTTTGAGCTCTGTAGTCTTTTCTCACCACTGAGCTACATGTGTGCGCTATTTACTGTGCTTTAGTCTTCTGTTGCTTTCTCCCAGACTATGCGACAGGGTTGGGACTTCAGGCTTGCACAAATTCCCCCTTTTCCTTCTTTCCTCAGGTTCTCTAACTTTTTATCTTCTCTCGCATTCTAATTTCCTACTATCATTTAATCTCTTTTGGGATTTCTTTCTTTTTCCGGTGAGTCCTATTCACTGCAGATTGAGGACTGAGAATTCTTCTTTTCTTTTTTCCCTCTACCACTTCTCGGAATGTTCTTGCCTCATGCCATTCTTCTAGCAGTTGCGATACCATTTCTCTTTTTTTCGTTCATTAAGTTTATTGGTACATTTCAGTACAGCACAGTTCCATTCATCACTGAGATCTTGTACCTTTACATGTTATTTCTTGGTTCTCATTTTTCCCCACACCCCTGTCTTCCCTTCACTCCCCCCCCACATCCTCCCCTATTTACAAAGACTTTGTTTCCACGTTTTTCCTTTACTCATATTTTTTCTTTTCCCTCCTTTCCTTTCCCCTACCTCTCCCACTTCCACCTCCCCTACTCCTTTAGAATTTTTCTTCCTATTTCACATTGTCAGTTATATGCAATGCTATTTCTTTTTGAAGCAAACATGCTTTTAACTGCTTCTCAGTGGTAAATATGGTGCATTTATTTTTACTCTATTGTGACCTGATTAAGATTGTAAATGACCTACATCTCTTCTAAAAATGCCCCTTTAGGACTCCCTTACTTGGGATTCTCTTTTGTTTTTATTCTCACCCTTGAAGGTAACATTACTATATCGGATTCCTCCATTTCCTTTCTTTCTTTTTTCCTTTGGGGGTGTGGGGGCCTAGGGAGCTAGGGATTGAGCAAAAAGGTTTGGCACTGATTTATATCCCCAGCTCTTTTCTTATTCTTTATTTTGTAACACAGTCTTGCTAAGGCTCTAAATTCCCCAGGCTGGAGTTGAACTTGTGATCTCTGTTTTAGCCTCTCAAAGAGCTGGAATTACAGGTGTGCACAGCTGGGCCTAGTTTGTCATCCTCCTTTTCACTGATCATTTTTTCAGTATTTTGTATAGGAATGTCCTCATAGTGATCCAAGTTTTTCACAAATATTTCTTACACTATCTTCCACAGTGAATCTAGGGAAAACAGACAAAACCTACTAAAACTACAGTTTCAATTTTTCACTTTTCATTGACAATGTTAATGCGAGCCCAGACTGTCAAGAGAGTCATACTGATGAGCTGTAAATGCCATAGAGTAAAAACAAAATTTTCAGAGTTTACACTTTCTCAGGATGATACAATAACATTTAGAACTTATTACTAAATTCTCTCTCTCTCTTTCTCTTTCTCTCTTTCTGCTAGGGATTGAACTCAGGGCCTTTGTACTGAGCTACATCCTCAGCCTTTTTTTTTTTAAATTTAGGACAGGTTCTCTCATTCATTAAGTCATTAAATTACCTGGGCTGAAACTCACAATCCTATCTCAGCAGGGTGCCAGGATGACAGGTGCACCCTACGGTGCCCAGTGCATCATCTTTCTTAATATTTACATTAATAATTTAGGATTACAGCTGGGTGCCCACCTGTAATCCCAGCACTTCGGAGGCTGAGGAAGGAGGATCGCTGTGAGTTCGAGACCAGCCTGGGCTACATAGTGAGTTCCAGGTCAGTCTCAACTATACAGTGAGACCCTGTCTCAAAAAACAAAAACAAAACAAACAAACAAACAAACAAAGAATTTAGGATTAAAGGTCTCATTTGACCCAGTTATTCCCCTGCTGGGTATCTTCCCAAAAGAATGAAAAGAATCATACCACAGTGATACATGTGCACCCGTGTTCACAGTGGCATAGTTTGTAAAAGCTAAAATATGGAAGCAGCCCATTGGCCCATCAACTGGAGACTGGATAAAGAAAATGTGTGTGTGTGTGTGTGTGTGTGTGTGTGTGTGTATGTGTGTGTGTGTATTTTCATATAATGGAGCACTATTCAGCCATAAAAATGAGAAATTAGAGACATTTACAGTTAAATGGATGCACATTGAGGCGATATTCTTAAGTGAAATGAACATGACACATTTGTATAAATACCGAATAGTTTCTTTGGTGTGAGAAACTGAAAGTGTAAATAAGGATCAAAAGATACAGTAGATAACGTGAAATAGGAAGAAAAGGTGCAAAGGGGAAGGGAAAGTGGGAGGGTAGGGGAAAGGAAAGAAGGGAATGTGACTAATATGAGAAAAGGAAAAAACGGAAATAAAGTCTTTGTAGATAGGGAGGGGTGGAGGGGTTGAAGGGAGAGCAGGGGAGTGGGGAAAAATAAGAACCAGGATCTGTCATGTAAATGTACAGATTTCCAGTGATGAATGTTACCAATAAAATGTACCAATGAAATTAATTTTAAAAATCTTTACATTATGAGAATCTCATGATAACCATTTTCTCTTTTTCTTTTTCCATCTCTTGAAGGACATTGAAACCAAGTAGGAAGCACAGTTTTTAAAACTTTAATGTTTTTGAGAATAAATTTTATTTTAATGATCTTAAACTTTTATGAAAGCATTGCAGGCATCACTGTAAAAACCAAAAAGCCTTGAGAGGCCGTTAATAATGTAGTGTCTCAAGTTCATGAGGGAATATTAATCCCTCTTACCAAAAAAGAGTTTATTATGACTCATTATGATTAAGACCTTGTAACTGTGGTGATGTAGAAGTGTGAATGTAGGCTATTATAAATATATTGAGCATAAAAACCAAATAAATCAACTAAGTAGATTGTGGATATGAATCCCTGATAAATATCCCTTCAATGCCTTAGTTTAAAAGGTAAAATCAAATCTAGAGTTTTCAGAAGAGGGGAATGTTTTTCAATTGTACTTCTCAGACTATCATGTGGGCCAATAGTAGCTGCTTTAACTACTTAAGTAGTAGTTGAACTACTTAAACCAAAAATGTAATCTTTGCAACACTCAAGAGTGCTTATATTTTTAAAGAAGTGATCATACTGATTCAAAAGCTTTTAGTGGAGAAAATGACAGACTTAGAAAAACCAAGGCAGAGCCAGGCATTGTGGTACACACTTGTAATTCCACCTACTCTGGAGGCTGAAGCAGGAGGATCTAGGACCCACGTGGACAATTTAGTGAGACCTTGTCTCAAAATAAACTTTAAAAAAAGGGTTGGGGTGTAATCTAGCAGGAGAGTACTGGCCTCACATGTGCGAGGCCATGGGTTTAATCCTTAATATCAGAAAAAGGGGAGGAGGGTAGACAGTCTGAGAGGATTAAAAACTGAAACTCTGAGGTTGCCTTGGGCATACTGCTCTGGAGGTGGCTGGTGCTTGCCTTCTCCTCACTGTGGCTCCTGTGGGAAACCTGCCCCAGTCTTGCTGAAAGTTGTGCTGCAGTGAAGCATGTGCCTTTTGGCTTCTATTTCTTTTCCTTGTTAGGATCTCTCTGTGAGTTGCCACTCACTTATTCATGAACTCCTGTTAGCCTAATAGCGATTCTTTTACCCCAATACCTGTTGTCGTATATAAATGCACACCCCACCCCACACCCTGGGCCTCACTTTCTTGACTTCCTTTCTTCACTGACTTTGTCCTTTACTTCTACTCTTCAATGCATGAGTCACATCCTGGACTTGAAAACTCCTGAAAATTCTGTACATCGAAATGGTGAATCTGAAACCCTACTCTGATTACAGCTTTACATCTCTGCAGATTTCTTATTTGATTACCTATATGTACTGCAATTATATTTTGTAACCATGTGGGTATTGACTCCATTAACCTCTTTGGCTTCTCTCTGCTTATTAACCTATTTTGTATTTTACCTTCTTTTATATCTAACTTAAATTCTATGATCTATAGTGTCAGCATAGGAAATCAAAGTCTTTCTGTCCTTTGTCCTGTTCATCAGAAAAAGACTTTAAACTTAGCTCCCATTTCATCCATGTCTATTCCCAGGTAGTTGAAGAACTGCTGAAGGAAATCTTGCAGTCAAACAAATATTAACCACCACTAATTCATAATCAGGCAACTTCACTTGGGCTCTCACTGCTTTTGGAATTCCATCAGTATTACTCAGATTAACTTTAAACTTTCTTTGAGATGAGTGTGTCAAATTGCCACTCTTCTTAAATTTCTAATTCGTCTTCCTCACCTCTTTTGCCATGCTCTTAGGTAATATTGCCCTCACTTTACAAGGAAAATGAAAACCATCTGAGAGACTGTACTTAATTTCTTGCTCTCATTCCCCCTAAGTCCAGTTCTTATACATTTTACATGAACTTTCGATTGCAATGACAAAATACTTGAGAAAATTAATTTAAAGGAGGATAAGTTAATTTTGGCCCATGATGTGAAGGGTGTCAGTCCATGGCTGTCTGGCTGTATTGCTCTTAAGTCTGTGCTAAGGTGGGATATCATGACGGGGGCGCACTGCTCACCCCCACGGAGGTCAGGAAGGAGCAAAGAAAAGAGGTGGAGAGGAAAGGAGAAGGAGGAAGAAAAAGAGGAGGAGGAGGGGAAGCATAAAGAAAAGGAGGAGGGGGGGAGGGACAGAGAGGAAGAAAGGCAAGGAGCAGAGACAAGAGACACCCTTCAGGACACAACCCAGACACCTAATTCCTCCAAAGAGGCTCCTTCTCTTATCTGCTCTTTCAATTATGACCTCCTCAGGGGATCAGTCCATGAAGGATGTCAGAATCCCCACAATTCAATCACCTCCCTAGGCTGGCCCTCTGAACACTGCAGCATTGAGGATCAAACCTTTAATATATGACGCTTTGAGGAACATTTCATATTTAAAGTATAACCCATGTAATCAGGGCCCCACTTTATGCTGCTTTAAGAAAGTTATGTTTTCAATAATTTGTGTTCTCTTCTGTACTTTCAACTTTTCCTTCTTTTCTGGGCCTCTCTTATTCATCACTGAGGCATGTTCAAATATCATTATTTAATTTTTTAATGGACCTAGCCCAGTCCTAATTTTCTCTAGTATCCATCTTTGCTATCCTTTTTTCCTTTTCAGTCAATTTCTTGAAAAATTTCTTGTACATACCTACTTTATACATGTATCTCCTCATGCCTTTGTCAATGCATTCTGACTTGGTTTCTGCTTTTTTCTGTTTTTTTTTTTTTTTTTTTTTTTTTTTTTTTTAGAGATTGTCACTGGATGTGGTTCGAGGAGGTCTGTGGAAGTGGAGATAAGGAATCTAAACCCACTCTACCCATAGAATAACTTGCACATACATGGATTCTTATTTAAAAAAATATTCAGAAGATGAGATCCCAGTTGTTGATTCTTTCTGCTAGTTCCTGTGTTACTGAGGATTTGTTCATAAAGTCTTTTCTTATGCCAATGTCTTCAAGAGTTCTGCCTAACTTATCTTCCAGCAAGTTTAGTGTTTCTGTTTTAATATTTAGATCTTTAATCCACTTGGATTTTAATTTAGTGCATGGTGAAAAATAAGGGTTTAGTTTTGTTTTGTTTTTTTGCTTTTTGAGACAGGGTCGCACTATAGTTGAGACTGCTCTGGAACTTACTGTGTAGCCCAGGCTGGTCTCGAACTCACAGTGATCCTCGATAAGGGTTTAGTTTTAATCTGTGGCAGGTTGAGATCCAGTTTTTCTAACACCATTTATTAAAGAGGCTATCTTTCCTTCACTGAGGATAGTCAGCTCCTTTGTCAAAGATGAAATAGCTGAGTGCATCTGGATTTGTTTTTGTGTCTTCCAATCTGTTCCACTGATCCTCAGGTCTGTTTCTTTGCCAGTACCATGGTGTTTTTTTTTTTTTTTTTTTT
>NW_022900930.1:31619903-31747347 GCF_012274545.1 Fukomys damarensis
TTTTTTTAAATCACAGTGGCTTTGTAGTATAGTTTCAAATTGGGAATTGTTATACCTGCTGCCATGTATCTGTTGCCTAGGATGGCTTTTGCTATTATAGGTCTCTTATGGTTCCAAATGAATTTTTGGATTCTTTTTTCTAGTTCTGTGAAGCATAGTATTGGAATTTCAATTGGCATTGCATTGAATCTGTATAGCAGTTTTGGTAGCATGGCCATTTTCACTATGTTGATTCTTCCTCCCCAGGAGCAGGGGATATCTTTCCATTTTCTTATATCCTCTTTGATCTCTTCTTTCAGAGTGCTGTAGTTTTCAAGTGTAGAGGGCTTTTGCTTGTTTTGTTAGATTGATTCTGCACTGCAAAAGAAACCATCAACAGAACTAAGAGACAACCTACAGTGTGGGAAAAAATTTTTACCAGCTGCTTCTCAGACAATGAACTATTATCTAGAATATATAAAGAAGTCAAAACAATCAGCCCCTCCAATTACAAAGACATGATTCAAAAATGGGCATCTGAAATGAACAGACATTTCTCAAAGAAGTAAAAGCAGCAAGTAAATATATGAAAAAATGTTCCACATCATTGGTCATTCAAGAGATGCAGATAAAAACAACACTGAGATTCCACCTCACCCCACAAAGAATGGCTGCTATCAAGAAATCAAATAATAACAAATGTTGGCAGGGTTGTGGGGAGAAAGGAACCCTTCTCCATTGTTGGTGGGATGCAGACTGGTGCAAACACCATGGAAATCAATATGGAGATACCTCAAAGAGCTGGTAGTAGAGGTTCCATTTGACTCAGCCATCCCTCTGCTGGGTATCTTCCCAAAAGAAGAATTAAAAGAATCATATCACAGAGACATATGTTTTTCTGGTGTGAATATAATAGTACATAAGTTCCTTATGATATAATTGACAATGTGAAATACGAAGAAAAGGGCCAAAGGTGTAGGGAAAGTGAGAAGGGTAGCAGAAAGGTAATAAGAGAAGATTAAAACTATGAGAAAATGAAAAAATGGAAATGAAGTGTTTGTAAAGGGGGAGGGGAAGAGGAGGTGAAGGGAGGTCAGGGACAAGGGGAAAAAATGAGAACCAAGACCCGTCATGTAAAGGTACAAGATTCCAATGATGAATGTAACTGTACTGTATACCTAAAATGTACCAATAAAGTCAATGAGGAAAAAAAAAGTTCAGGACTAGTCTGTAAGAAGCATAAAGGTATTTACTGGGCAGAATTTTAAAAGTGCACACTGAAATAGAGTGCAGGCCCTAGAGAAAGAGAGAGAGAGAGAGAGAAAGAGAGAGAGAGAAAGAGAGAGAGAGGCATGACATTTCCTGGAACTGGGAACATTTATGTTTCTGTTGAGGGAGGGGACACCAATGGAAAAAAGATCCCTCCCCAAAGGAAAATGGCCTATTTTATATGCAAATGATGTGAGCCCAGTTTTATTTTATTTTATTTTTTAAGATGGATAACACAAGCATTCTTTGCAACTTGTTCCTTTATTTTAAGATTAGATTTTTACTCTTTACTTTCTCAACTAAGCTCATTTATGGACCTATAGTATTCCTGAGGAATTTGGGGCATGATAGGTCAGAAAGAAAAGGATCATAAATTATCCAAAGGAATCCTGATATGGATAGCCTTTGTTAATTTTGACTGTTTCTGGGAAGTTGTAATCTTTTTTAAAGTACAAATTTTAAATTATGTTCTTCTTTGTCTCCTTTCTACCTGTTTTTATTTCTTTTATCCTACTTAATTCCCTGCCCCCCAGACTTTGACCCCTTATTTTTAAAGGATTTGGAAAGGCTAAAGTTCTGTCTTCTTATAACTGCTTCAGGCAGAGGAAGGGTTTTGACCCTGCCTAGCAGGGATCAAAAATTCTCACCTCGACTGATTAGAGGAGATAAAGGAAGATGTATTTTTGTTGCTTGATGAACCATCATCCCTTGACAGTTTGAAAAAAAAAAAACCCATAATATTAGCAAATCATTGACACTTAAGTTTCATTTTATAACCATGTTAAATAAGCCAAGGCCAGACAGTGAAAATAGAATCTTGGTGAATAGTGCCTTTAAAACATTGTAGAAGTCAGACCAAATCAGGTAGCATTTGGCATAATGTGGCCTGGGCTCTCTGGTTGTGGTCACTGTTTGAAAGCCTGCAGTTCTCTGTCTTTTCCCCTGTTTTTGTGACCCTGTCCACCCCCCTTCACAACGATTCACTTTCTCCTAGGTGCTGTAGTGCTTCCCAGCAGGGCCTAGTTATTGCCACATGGCCTGATTTTGTGCTCTCAATGTTCCTTCCGTGCATCTTGTTCTGTTTCCGTTCGCTGCATGACAAATGCCGACTCAGCTGGCCACCTCTGAAAAAGCGGGCTGCTTTAAGCTTGACAGCAGGACTTCTGAACAAGCTACATTCCAAACTTGGTGCTGAAGATCTTGCCCTTCCATCTGCTTTAGGGAAGAAATGTGCAAATTTAAACCTGACCTTGAATTCCTAAGTGGCATTTTGGCAGTAAACAAAATGACTAGGTATTTTTGCAGCATATTAACTCTCAGTAATGCCACTGAGCACACTCTAACATTTTATTTAATGAGCTTTTACAATCCAACCCTGTTCTTTCATCCCATTTAGCCTGCACATACATTGTGAAAAAAATTCAACTTGGCTAATTTTAAATTGTGCCTTAACACCTGTCTCTGCCCAAAATTTCTGGTTCCTTTCTCTTTGTAAAAAATTCATTTTCAGCTCTTGAATCTGATACACTTATTTTTGTTATTCTTGCACTGAGGACTTAGATTCCTTCTGTGAGGGTTTTTTTCCCCTCTCACTTTTGTTTACATTGCTTTTGTCTGTGCTGGGTAAATAATTGCTTCTCTGACTTGCTTGTCTGCTGAGGTTCCTTCTTCATAGACTCACCTCCTGCAGCTTTTTCTGGGTTCTGTTCATTCCCTTTAACATGGAGGATGCTGAAAGATGCTGCGCTAAATCCATTCGATTTTTCTTTCAAAAATTTTTGGAAACAAAACAAAACAGTCAGGTGATTGACAGTGAGATGAAGAAGTTTGAGTTTGAGTAAATTTGGGTTGTTCACTGTAAAATGAATGACAGTGAGCTGTCATAATTTTAATTTTTGAACAGGTAAGTCCAACATGCCAAATTAGAATCTACTTGTCCCAACATAAGAAAATGTTACTTTTTAAAGAAGGGTTTTGTTTCTTATTTTAGTAGACAGGTGACTTTGTTCTTAAATTACTGTGGAGGTTTGAAAATATACTCTCTGATCACCCAGATGTTGAAAGTCCCAAGGTGACGTTACCAATTGTTAGTCAGGTAGTTAGATATTAGCGGCCCAAGGAACAAAGAGGATGAGTCCAAAATAGCGTGCATTGCCAGTTAAGCAAAGAACCAAAGATGTCAATGTATTCTACATTTACACTCCTTTGTTACGTCTCAGACCTAAAGCAATTCCACAGAGTACAGTGACATTGTAAAGTTATATATTGTACACAGTTCTTCAAATAGCTGGTCATCTAGTTCCAGAAATAGCCCATTGCTATCAGGAAAGGATATATTCTTTAAAGACCGCCCCCACACACACCTTGGGTTGAGACCTGGTTTAAATTAAGAACTTATCATTTGTAAATTTCTTAATCATTACATTCCCCTGAGGAAACATTGACTATCTAAAAGTGTTACCAGATGTGGGGTTCTGAGGACTCTTTCTGGAGATTCTTTTTAGGTTCTTCTTATTCTGAACAAAGTTTTGAACAAAATAAGTGCAAAAGTTAGCAAGGTTTTACATTTATTAAAGGTAGGAAAAGAAACATGCTCCAAAGAGTGAGTGCAGGCCAATTAAAAGTAGGAAAAGTTCTCTCTATAGGGTGAGAGCAGACCTCTGGAAGACAGCACAGTGGCCAAGAGCACAATGCTACAGTCTTTTATACCTCCTACTCCTCGAGCCAACGTCAAGTCGAGGCCAACCCATCAAAAACCTGTTTGAGTTCTCATCAGAAGAATTGAAGATAGCATTCTTTATTTGGTCCCAGGTGTGGAGCTTTTGGAGCGGTTCTTCACATGTGTCCTGGAACTCGGTGATTGGCAGTTCATGCCCACTTGCCCAGCCAGCTGGCCACACCCTTATCTCTTGCTTCAAAAAACACTGGAAGATGTTTTGCAATTCCAAAGTAACTTCCAAGTAAAATATCAATAAACATCATAATCACCATAGTTCTCTGAATGCCAGGAGTAACTTGTTTGCATAAAAACGTATTCAAATTCAAACAGTGCAGGTGTCTTCATGGTACTGCCCACTTTCTCTCTCAAGGGCATAACACTTAATATCTACTTTACAATAAACTCTACCTATACTTCTGTATGGCCATTTATGTTTCTTGGCTGAATTATTTCACCAAGGGCACAAAGAATGGAGGATGAAGGAAATGAAGGGCCAGTGTGATACTACATCAGGACCCAGCTTCCCGGTGACACCATGGCCATGTGCTGATGTTTCTGTTCTGGGTGTCATCTGTGACTTCTTCCTGCGATATTGTTTTGATTAGTGTGTGGGAAGTGAAGACTGTTTGCTTTATCTTACTACTTAATATATTCTTTCCACCTTCCTACTCATACTATCATTTCCATCAATAGGAGGGTTTCTCAAGACAGGGATTATTTTACAACTTCTTGTTACAAGGAGAGCATGAAGTTGATTGATGGCTATTTTGCTACCTTGTGATACATGAAATACTCTAGGTGGTTGTCTTGAAATACTTAATGTATTGCTTGTTATTCTGGTTGTACAAATATTCAGCCTTGAGCTGCTCACTATTTTAGTCAAGAGATTGGCCTACTGAATTGTTTGACTACTTAGTTGAAGATAGGTGGGAATCAGGAGATCATTTTCCTTTTTCTATTTCTTTTATTTTTTTTGTTTTGAATGTTTTAGGACTAGCACCCAGAGCCTCACACAAGCTAGGAAAGCGCTCTACTGAGCTATACCCAGCCCCACAGAATTTTAAATTATTATGTGAAATTAAGAAAGTACTCATTAAATATGTCCATTGCATAGCTTTTTACATTTTACTGTGAGCTATCACTTACAAATGCATAATTACATATCTTTACAAAATTACGGATTGTGATTAGTTACTTTCTCTTTTCAACTCAACTGGTCCTATAGATGTAATTAATACTCACTGTTAACCTTCAAATATCCTTTAGAGTGTGTAATCATAAGCATTTGGAACATTTCATTTGATTTTAATGAGGTTAGAGTTATAGAAAAACTGCAAAATTTTCTCATTAATCTCTTCAAAAACCACATATTTTAGATCTCTCTGGAGAATTAATTATTCAGTTATTTTAAAATGAAATTGTTGAGGGGGAAATTATGATGAACACTTCTGCTATCAGGGACTCTAAAACTTCAGTCTAGAATATATCATTGTAGGAGGAGGTGTAGTGAGTAGTCTCTCACCTTTAGGTTTTTGAGTTTTTCCAGATGTCTTTTTTGCTCATTTCACTGCTTGTGATTGTATCAGTGTCTGGGAAAAGATAATCTGGTGGAGAAAATCTACAATGGTGACATTGCTAGGGTATAGAGTTAACTGATGAGACTTAGACTCTTTAAGATATTGCTTCATTACTTCTGCTTATGGCTTCTCACAATATCAAAGTTCAGATCTGTAAAATGGATAAATTGGGTAAAGGGTAATAATTTGTAGGAAGAAAAAAGTTTTGGTAACTTATTAGACTACACCAGTCAATTTTTCTACAAAAAGAAATTATTTCTGTAGAAGTACTTAAAATTGAACATCAGCAAGATGGCAGAATAGAATTTACAAGAACAGAAACATCAGTTTATTTTTTATTTTTATTTTTATTTTTGGTACTGGGGATCAAACTTTGGTCCTTGCACTTGCGAGATTGGTGGAACCACTGAGCTAAATTCTTGGACCAGAGATATCACTTTAAAGATCTACTTATGAAATGGGCTAGGGAAATCAGGTGATCAATTCTAGCAACTGAGTGTAGCATAAAAGTAAGAGAAGACAAGGTGAAGAAGGTAAGAACAATTTTTCCTTACCAGAAGCATACTATCCTTAATTCACAGCTGGGCAGTGTGGAGAGAGATCCCCTCAGTGTAGGGGAAGGAGGTAGACATGAGCAGTGAACTTTGATTTGGATCTCAATTCTAGGACTCCTCAAATTAAACTGGCACTGATCAGACCCCTATGGCCTAGACTCCAGGATAGTACTTGTAGACTGAATCTCCAGACCATAGCTTCAGGCTACAAGTCAGCCCCTTGGACATAGTCTCTAGAACTGCTCTGGTGACAAGCCAGCCCTAGCAGATCTAGACTTTGGCCAACCTTTATCATGTCAGTTCCCACAGACTTGATCTCTATACTGTTCCTGAAAACACCCTGTTTCTGAACAGCACTCTTCAACAGACTGGCCTTGTGGTCCCAATATTCAGGGCCACTCCTACATTAAGCTCACCTTTTGTAACTTGAGGCCAGCACCCATGCATCCTGCCTCCAGATTACCCTCTGTGGATATAGACTCCAGGTATAAGCTAACCACTGTGATACTAGGCTCTAGGTGATCCAAGGCTCCAGACTATCCCAGTGCTGAGTTGGCCCATATAATTCCAGACTTCAGGAATATCTCAGTGTCAATTCCACACCTCTTGCCTCAGCATTCAAGCCTTCCCAGAAACAGACCTGTTCCTGTGACTCTATCCTTCAGGCAGGCTCCTGTGGCCTTATGCTCCAGCTGATCCTGGAGTTTAGGCCTATCATAGTGTTAGCCTGTCCTCTTAAACCCAGACTCCATAATCACCCTTGAGAACCAAGATTATAGGACATTCTCTGTAATCCTAAGAACCAGACTAGCTTTCATGGGCCTAATCCCCATGTCAGTATTTACATAAAGCACCTTAATCTGACCTCCATGGACCAAACTCCAGGCAAGCCCCCAAAGATATCAAAGTACCAAAAGTACCCCTTATGGTACCAGACCAGCATTTAGGATCCCAGGCTCCAACCAGCTTTTATGGACCCAGACTTCATGCCTGTCCCAGCACCTTGTCAGTTCTGGACTCTAGGTTGATTCCTATAGCCTCTGGCTTTACTGTGACTGGGGCATAGGCCTGATTCAATGGACCTAGGTTCCAGATCCATCTCAGTAGAGCCTGGTGCCAGACCAGCATCTGTAGACTTAGGCTCCAGGACTACATTTACAGATCTAGGCTCCATACCAGTCCCTATGAGCCCAGAACCCCAACCCACAGCCATGGACTCAAGCTTCAGCCCTACTAGAACATTAAGCCAGCCCCTGTGGATTCAAATTCTGGGCTAGTCTCTTCAAATATAGGCTCTAGGCCCTGCTTAACATTCTCAGATTTCAACCTCAATTTTGTTCATCTTCTAATCTAAGCCTATTTGGTGACTCTAGCAGAAAGCTGACCCACCAGATAGCTTTCTTAGCATCTGTAAATGTGATTACTATTGAACAGCCTTCTACAAAGCTGGTCTATAAATTCTTAAAAGCTTGCAAAGTCTGAAATAAGCCCCAAGTTCTTCAAACATACAGACATTAAAATACAGCTATAGTATCAAGAATAGTCAGAAAGGGCTGGAGATTTAGCTCAGTGGTTCTGCAGTCTGCCTCGCAAGTGCAAAAACCCAAGTTTGATCCCTGGTACCCCCCCCCCAAAAAAAAGAAAATAAAAGAAAGAAAATCCCTCAAGAATAGTCAGAGAAGGCCAGGGATTTAGCTCAGTTGTTCTGCTGCTTGCCTCACAGGCCCACGGTCCTGAGTTTGATCCCAGTACCAGAAGAAGAAGGAGAAGGAGAAGAAGAAGAAGAAGAAGAAGAAGAAGAAGAAGAAGAAGAAGAAGAAGAAGAAGAAGAAAAGAATAGTAAGAAAAACATTCATGACACTACTGAAGGAACAGATACAGTAACCAACTGTAAAGAAATGGAAATTTAAAAGCTGCTTAGTAAATGATTCAAAGTAATGTTCTTAAAGAAGCTCAATAAACTTCAAGAAAATAAAAACAATTCAATAAAAATGATGACCCAAACCAGAAATTTAACAGATTGAAAGTATATGTTAAAAACCTAGAAATTCTAAAGCTAAAAAATATAATGAATGACATGAAAACTTCAAAGGATTCTATCAGCAGCATAATTAATGAAGCAAAAGGAAAAATCTATGAAGTCTGTTATATATGTAAAATGCCTCACAAAGTCTCATGTGTTCAGCTATGGGGTTTTTGAAAGGGTTTTAGATCATGGAACACTATACTCATCAGTGGATTAATCCATAGATGAGTTCATAGCTGAATGTGTTCTTTTGAAGTGGGGCCTAGTTGGAAGAGATGAGCCAATGGGACTACCTCTGAGTATATTTCTTGCTCTGGCTATTCTGTGTCTCTCTGTTTCTGGCTACCATGAGGAAATTGTCTTTGTTCCAACATGCACTTCTGCCATGATACTCTGCCTCACCTTAGACCCACAGCAATGGAATAAGTTGACTATAGATTGAAGCCTTTGAAACCATAAGCCAAAAGAAACTTGTCCTCCTTTAATTTGAGGCTGTCAGGTAATTTGTTGAAGCAATGGGAAAGATGACTATTTTAAACACTAAGATAGTTTATTTAAAAATAAGTCAGAAGGGATGAAGAATAAGAATGGGAAAATGCCTTGAGGATTCATGATACAGTATCAGAAAAGCAAATTTTGATTTACAGGATTTTGAGGAGAAGAGAGAGCTAAAGGGTAAGGAAGTATATTTAAATAAATACTAGAAGAAAATGTTTGTAAAGCTTGAAATAGATATACATAGTCAGTTATAGAAAAGTCAAAGTTTTCCAATCAGACTCAATCCAAATAGGACTACAGCAAAACTTATTTAAATAAAACTGTCAAAAATGAAAGACAACAGGATAGTGCTAAAAGCAGAAAAAGAAGTAAATAATATGTAAGAGTTTCGGTAAAGCTAGCAGTCAACCTCTCAGCAGAAATCTTACAATCCAGGAGAGAGTGGAATGATACATTCAATGTACTAAAAGATAGAAACTGTTGAACAAGATACTGTAACCAAAAAAGCTGTTCTTCAGAAATGGAGAAGAAATAGACTTTCTCAGACAAAAAGCTAAATTCTTTGCCAGAAGACCTGTCTTTCAAGAAAAGTTCCACAGAGGGAGTTCTTGAATCCCAAAACAAAGCATACTGAGTAGTAACATGAAAATATATGAAAGTTAAAAACTCACTAGTAAAAGTAAGTACACAGTCAAATTAAAAATATTCCAATACTGTAATGACAGTGTGTCAATCATTTGTATCTGGTATGAAGGTTAAAAGATACAATTATTCTTTCTAAATTAAAAAATTATTAAAGTCTAGGTGGAAATCCATGGTCATTGCAGCTATAATTGGTCATTAGGCCATGGCTAAAGTTTTATTTCCTGTTCTGTAGTCCATTTGATGCTCAGAGGTTTTTTTCCCTGGCAAGGTCACAAAAATATTTATTCCTGAGACATATAAGTCCTTTGGCTTCTACCTATGTGGATCTGCAGTAATCTTCCATTCAATATTACTTCTGGTAATATTATAGAATAGAAGAGAGTATCCCCCAAACATACCCCAAATATTACAGCAACAACTTATTTCATCATGATGCTCATAATCAATTACTGCAGTCAACACCAAAGCTCTCTATTCCAGTGGCATGGGGAGACCAAAATGGCCAGGTGATAGTCTCAGTTTCCAACTCAGTGGAACTACGATTTTTTTTTCTTAGCATATATTCCATCCCTTGTATATTTACAATTCATAACCAAATAGCACTCAAGGTCATATGAATAAAAACAAAAACTCTGAATTAGTCATTAGGTATTATTAATTATATTCCTTTATTCCAAGATATATGTATTCTAACCATGAGAACCATCATAAAAAGGGTGATCAAAAAATACAGTAAGTGTCTAAATTTTAAAAATATATTACAGTAAAAGACACATTAATCCTATCAAAATATTTCCCCCTTATTTCCACTGTTTTTGCCACTTTCTAAAGCAGTTCTGAAAATTCTCTTTCCTATCTTTATGATATATGATAAAAAATATGATAACAATATGGTAACCATAGTGTAACTGAAGATAGTCATGAAACAGAACTTCCAGAACTGCTTCAGAAAGTAGCAAGAGCAACTGGATAAGTAAGCAGCAAGGATGAGTATTTTGAAGATGGCTAATGACAGTGTGTCTTTTACTGTAATACATTTTTAAAAATGTAAATGCATACCTCATACCCTGGCCTAAGAAAATACAGTTCTATTGTACTTTCCAAGATGTTATATCCCAGCTGGAACATATCTTCAGTCTGTTTAAAGCTGGAATTGTGTGGTAGAACAGCAGTGGTGGCAGAGGCTCATGCAGTGACACACTATCAAGACATAACCTTGCTTATGGCATGTGTGATGTATCTGTCTTATTTCCCATCCATTTTTTTCACTTGCTTCTATTGTTAGTGCCCTGAGCTCTGCAACAGTCTTCTAATAAATTCCTTTTTTGCTTAGCTTCTTGGTGTAATTTTTGTAACCCAAAACACTGACTGCTGGTGGTATACATTATTACTTAATTTCAAATTAAATTTGGGTCACTGAAAAGTTATGCTACCCGGCCAATGGTCCCACATTAAATATCAGTTCTGAAATCTCACCCCAGATCTGTTTGATGACAAGCTTTGTATTCCGAGCCACTGCTCTGTCAAATACCATAAGTCTAAAAAGAGAATAGTACAGAGTAGCTTCCTGTGGTTTTTAGATAATTATTTCTTAGTTTATTTTTATTCTATTTTAAAAATTTTTTGGTACTGGGGATCAAACTTGTGTCTTTACCCTTGTGAGGCAGTTGCCTGAGGCACTGAGCCAAATCCCCAGCCCAATTATTTCTTAGTTTAAAGACATGAAGAATTCATGTGGAAAGTTAAGACCAACTGTTGAGGCAACTGCCAGGAAAAACCAGGTAATTTTCAAGAATGGTCAGATGCCTGTACAACCACTTTTAACAGAATCTTTACAGGAGTTTGTTATTTTCTGGTAATAGGTCTATTGTTATTTTCTTGAAGAATCTTGATTGGGTGTTGCTTCTTGTCATTTCCCTGTTTGCAATAAATAACCTGCTTTTCCCCAGAGTTCCTGTCTTCTTGCTCACTTTCTCTAAAATTAACTTCCTGTGTTGATTTCCACTATAGATTTTTCCTTCTCTGAGAGGAATTTTAGACAATTATTCTGTCCAAAAAATATAAAGCAGTTCTTTCAAGAAGTGCTTTTCCTATGAAAAGAATTAGAAAAATGTTTGTGTGTCATGGTAAAGCCTGACCTTCTAGAGTCTCCTCTGAAGATGTCACATAATTACCCCTGGGCAATAGATGGTTCACTATTGGGCAGCTGTTCTCATCACAGATTCTTAGTTCATATTTCTCTGTCCTTAATTTAAGCCCAATTTATTCCTTCTATTAATTCAGTAATGACTCTGGCTGTTGTTTACTCTGTGAATGCTTTCCAATGACAATAACATCTTTTCTTGGCTATTGTCAGCAGAGCTGGGCATTTTAGAATCTTTTAGTCATTTCTTTTCATATGTCAGGCCCTTTGTTTGCCCTCTAAGTCAGGTTCATGCTGTCCTCTTACCTTCTTCAGCTTTAATCCAGCTGGAAATATGATTAGAATATAGATTTTTCCTGCTCCTGGCAAGGATTTTTACAATTGGCTGAAAAAAGAAGTTGTAAGCTTTTTTCCTTCTTTTTAAGAAGATCCAAGTTCTTATTTGCTGTGTTATTCCCCAGACCAACATTCTTCCTTTTTAATCCTTTACACACAAAGTTAACGTCTGATAATGGAAAGTTAATTGCAAAGCTTTGATACAACATTTGGATGGGGTTTATTTTTATGCTACTCTTTTCCTTAGGCTGTAAATCTCAAATGATAAATTAGAAACATACTTTTCAGTTATCTTATCATACTTAACTTCAGGCAGTGTTACGTATCTTAAAACTGTAGAATGCTTTAATCCTATCTGCTGTAGCTTATTGTTCTTTTAATAACCATCACTCTTTTGAAACAGGTAACTTTCTTGCCAGGATAGTTTCTGTGATCCTGACACCACAATCTTCTCTAGGATCTAATGTTAATATTTGCAACTGTCTTGTTATCCACCAGTACCCTTTGTTTTGCTTTAGCACAGCCACAGAGGAATATTTATCAAGCACTTCACAGTTTAACTGCCTATAAAGATTAGGCCCAGGCTATTTACTTACTGGATTGATTATAATTGACAATTGGGATAATAGTTTCTCTTTCTAATGGCTGGAAAAAGTGGCACATCTCTTGCAATGTTGGAAAAATATCAGACAGCTGTTATTTATGTCTTTTTTAGAAAGAAATTTGAAGCTAGTGAATGACAAATAGAGGCCTACTCAGCAGAGGAATTGTCTCCTACTTAATATTTCAGAGTTAAGAGTTTGAATTTGGCTTTCTCAAAAGCATTGCCTGAGTAGGTAAGAATTTACTCTTCCCTGGTTTGCTTTTTATCAACATTCTGGAAGAGAACCATTGACCTGTAATTTGAATGGGCTGTACAGTGTTTTTTCTGGACTTTCTTTGCTAGGAGAAAGCACTGAGCCTTACTGCTAGCTCTCTTCCCTACCACAAGAGTGCAGAGATCCTGAGAGATAGAATGGGGAAAGGCTGGTGATTAAATTCATCAGGAACTTCCTGAGGCATCTGCTATTAGTCTTTCCCCAACGATGAGTGGTGCTGTAGTTTGGACATGGTTTGTCTCTCAGGGGTTCACAAACTTGAAGCTTAGTTCCTAATGTAATGATGTTGGAAATAATGTAATGATGTTGGGACCTTTAACAGATGGGGCCTTGCCAGAGGAGACAGGGTCCTGATGGCTCTTTATTTTAAAAGATTTTAATATCAAATCATTTATTGGTACACTTTAGGCATACATAATGATAACACTTATCATAGGGAATTTTCACCTGTACATGATAAGTCCTCTTTCTTCCCTCCCTCCTGTTCCCTCCCTATGTACAAAAGCTTTGTTTGCATTCTGACTGCTCTTGTGAAGGGATTAATGTTGGTCTTGCAGAGCAGATTGCTATTAAAGAGTTAGCCTGTCTCTCCCTAGTTCTTGCTTTCTCTCTTATCATGGCTTCTTTCCCTCCAAGGTTTTTGTTAGGCAGAAAATTAGACACTAGCGGGTTAAGAGACAGATGACTAAGGACTACATGAAAAACAACAAAAAAAGATGTGACTTGTTTTCCTTTGCTTTCTTTATTGTTAGCTATAGCTAGAATTCACACAAGCTTATGGTTTCAAACTCCTGCCCAAGAGAATGTAACCACTGAGCATAATGTTTAGGGTCCATACAAAGTCTGCTAGACCACGAGAGAAGGGTTGGAAAACCTCATTGTCTCAAAACAGCTAAAAGTGAAACATCTAGAGGGAAAATGGCGACCTACTGATGTAGGTCAACATAGCCCATTTTCTTTGCAAAAGAACTATGACTTTAGAAGAAGGAAAGACTATTCTTTGAAAGACCCAGTTCATCATAGAAATGTACGCTGAGACTTCTCAGTGCAACTGCTGCATTGACACTTGCCTGCCTTCATGCTCAAAGGTATATTCTCTCTGTTGCTCTGACAGTCTATCATTTTGCAATAAATGTTATCTATATTCTGTGCAATGATGGCCTGCATGTCTGAAATCTTTTATCAAAGACATAAAGAACTGAGGTGTGTCATTGGTTGGTTGTGGTGTCAGAACCCTGCTTCCTGCTGGCATCTTTCATGTACTCCCACTTTATGATGTCATCTTTCTTTTCTTTCTTTTTTTTTGCCACAGGGTCTTGCCATGGAGTTTAGTCTGGCCTTGAACATTGTGGCACACTGCCTGCCTCAGCCTCCCAAATATGTGATGTCATCTGCTGTGTTGTGACATAGCAGTAGGCCCTCACCAGAGGCCAAGCAAACGGTGCTCCCTTATCTTAGACTTTAATCTTCTAAAATTGTGAGCTAAAAAAACCATTATTTTCTTTATAAAATTATCCTGGCTCAAGTATTTTGTTATAAGAATATAAAATAGACTAAGACAGAGGGTCTTCAACATGCTCAACACTTTCCTATGTCATACTCAAATTATCCTTGATTCTCAGGAAAAATTATAACTCTAATCCCTTTTCAGATTGTCGATAAACTTCATCACAGTATACATGAGTAAAAATTATTTTAGAAAAAATAGTCTTTTAACTCAATAAAGATGTAGACATGTTGAAGTTTTACACATTACTGATAAGTTAACTGTGAAATACCTTATTCCTGATTGATAAACATGGGTAGATCCAATAAAGAGTTGAGAACTGCTATTCCTATGATCCCCTGTCAAGATTTTAATGGTAAAATACTGCTTTCTTACCAGCTGACTGGGCTTGAAAGAAATATTTAAGGAAAGGAAGGCCAGAAAGTGTTTTATACTCCCGAGGATGTGTAATTCCTAGTTTTCTTCCTGTAGTGAAGATAATTGGATTTTTTATTTTTACAAAAGTGAAAATTTCAAAAGTTCTCAATATTTTCTTTCCTTTTCTTTTTGGATTACTCTCTATGAAATACTCATGTATCTTTAAAAAACAACAGTAAATGAGAATAAGGTTACTATTAAGAATAGCTTTGCTTTAAACATTACATCTGGCTGTGGGTTTGTAATCCCATAAGAGGATTGTCAGCCCACTGGTGAGGTTTACTGAATATTTGACTAGCTTCTCTACAAGTCTGATTATGTAAACAGCTTCATAGGAGAAAGGTTTACCATGAAGTATTGTTTAACTTTTTTTGTGAATTTATACGATTAATTTTTATGATGTAATCATTCAGTAAATGTTTAAGAAATGAAACAAGCAACTGTTAGCCATGTTTTTATGATATATGAGTAGTGTTACTGCCATTGATTGCTCTTACCCCAAACACTGAAAATGAGGGAAAATATATTCCATATTCTTCAGATTAAACATGGGTACTATTTTAAACTTTATTGTTTTAAGTTCACAGAACTTTCCATTTGTAAGGAATATTAGAGCGCAGTAAACTTTAGGAATGAATAGCCTAACATAGATATTAGGTCATTTATCCATAGCTAGAGCTTAATTTCTATGAAATGAGCATTGGTGACAATGAAATTGGAAACAAAAACAACAGTGTTGCTAGATTTATACTATGTCTTGTTTTTCCTATAGTGATTTACAATAAGCACAGCTGATCAAGTGAAATGTGCCTTGAAAGATTTAAGAATATTAATTTATATTAGATCAAAATGGTCAGTACTAAAAAAATTACAACAGCCATTGCTTTTGGCTATTTTCCATTTATGTGATTTAGCAGTGTAAGCAAAATGAAGCAAAGTTTAAAAGTCAAGAATAGTAAGCCTTCACCAGTTGCTTCTGAAAGATTTTATGATTGTGATTTAGCCCAATGTTTGCCTTAGACTTGCCTCTTCTCTCAGTTTCATGCAATTCTTGTTGCTTAATTAGTTTTAGAAATCAATGTCACTACCCTGGAATGCTTTCAAATCTCAGATTCCTGCCTACAAATGGATGAATGTCCAAATGCTGGGTAAACATACTTACATAGCTTCCACTGTTTCTTCCTCTCCCCAAGCTTTTGGTACCCCGGGGCTCTCTTTGAAGGGATTAATTCTCATTCCATTAACAGTAAAGAGTCCTAAAACTATCACACAAGGGGGCCCTCCTGACTTCGGCTTTATTAGTCAGGAATGTGATGTGGGAAATAGCTTCATTTCATAGCAACCTTTCTCTAAACCATGAAGATTAATATCTCCCCAGAGAGACTCTATATCTGTCTTTGCCATTTCCATCAATTAAATAGAAACACATTATGTTAGTACTCTTCCCAGCTTATCTTGGATGTTTCCGCTCCCCAGATTTCTTTCTCTTAACCCATAGTGAGTATTATTACTGTACGGATTTAGAATGGATTTACAAGGTGAGCAGGTTGGACTGGGGACGTATCTCAGGGCGAGAGTGCTTGAGTAGCATGGATGTGGCCCTGGGTTCCAACTTTAGCACTGCAAAAGTGAGTGGGAGGGGAGAGGATAGTTTTTTTATGGCTTGTGATTGGGGACTACAATGGGGGACTACAGAGACGCAAAGCTGCTCAGCATCTTTACAGGTTTACATGTAGACAAGCACTTCTGCTCTTTTATGGAGCCTTCTTTCTTGTTCCTTTCTCAATGGAAAACATTGTGCCTCAATTTTTCCCTAGAAGAAACAGTTATAAAGTAATGTGCCATATCAGTCAAAATATTCTATTGAAGTACATCCCTTAGGCTTTTTTTAGTGTGGGTTTCCATTTATATTACTGTTCACCCCTCTCAATCTCTTTTACTCTTGCTTTCATTTTTCTCTACCTCTCTCTTGCTTTCCATTTTTCAAGGTTGAGCTACAGGAATATTGAGAGTAGTACAGGGAAATAGGCATTTTTCCTGTTGTCAATCCATTCCACCAAAGTATTTTAGGCATATAATATATTCAGATTTTAGATTGACTAATTTCTGTCTCTGTAGGTCTACTGCTAGAATAACATTTTGGAGTCATATTTGTTTTATGTTTGTCTTGTTTTGGTTGGTTTGTTGGTTGTAACAAGATGATTCATTGTCTCCTTAATTTTTGTTAGGACTGTTATGTAGCTGCTTTGGAAGAAACTGTAGAAAATAGCTTCATTTCGTAGCAGCCTTTCCCCAGTCTCATTTGCATCAGGGTGCAGTAGAATTGAACAAACATAGCTCATCTCATATTCTGAACTTGAGGTACATCTATCAGACAAGTCTATCAGACATTATTACGATACTTTAATAGAAGAATTAGCCTTGGTGCAATGCAAATCCAAGGAAATAAATTAGCAATATAAAACTAATGCCTTTTTCAGTATTTTGTTTTATTAGTAAATTTCCTGACGTCAGCCTTTTTCTAAAATTCTCCTTCATCTAATGAAACATAATTTTATTGGCAATATACAAAGCAAATGACAAAATAACAACTTCAATGTTATGGAAGGTACTTAATAGTTCAATTATTGTATAAGTTCTACTTTCATTTTACTTTACTTTTTAATTAAGTTATATAATTGCATATCAAAACAGAAGACTATTTTCTTTTTAAAGTACCTTCTTTATCTGTTTTTAATTTACATATTCTAAATTAAAGTGGTTATTATGGTGTTAATTTGATACCCCTGATATGAGTAAAGGGACATTTTCAGGCAGTGAATAGCTTAAATATTATAACCTAACCATAAAGCACAAAACCAACTCTATTTTAGATAATGCTTCATGTTCAAATTTAGAAATAGCAAAATAGGCCACATTCTTGATTTCAAAAATATTCCCAATAAGAATCTAAGTACACAAAATCTGCTTTGTGTACCTCTATTATAGACAACTGAATTAAGTAGAAATACTATAGGAACTTGGACAGGGCTAGGCCCTCAAGAGTCAGGACAAAGGTGAAAAATCACAACTGTAGCCAGAGACACAACTGTTGGAGCCCTGGCCTCAGAATAAAGACAAGATGACCAGACCTGTATACTTCCTCGAAGAACAAACACCGAGTGTAATGTAGTTTATATAGACACCAGTCACCTTGGTGGGTGAGCAGGCCCTCGGGACCCACCACTTTCCAGGAAAATCTTTTTTTTTCCATGCACACTTGTTATGTGACTTACTTCACGTAACAGTTGGATCACTATTACCTAAGTGACTATGCTTGCAACCATATTGGTTGATCATAGCTGTGGCCCACCTTGTGCCCACATGGCTTTTGCTCTATAGAAATCCCGTAGAGTATGGTCCCTTGCTATCCATTTGGGTCCCCTCCTGCCTCTCAGGAGCTATCCTATCAATAGATATTTTCCTACCCTTAACCTTTGTCATTCCTAGAATTCATTCTTTGATCTTTAGAGAACATGAACTTGTTGTATCAGACTGCATCAGATAGGGAGATATAATATCTCACATTTTATCTCTGGTATCATTCCCTGTATCACCCTGAGGTATTGTCTACATGGATTCCATATTAATAATCCATCTTATCCACAAATCTTTTATCTAATGTCTTTCAGAAAATATTGATTATATGTCCCAGTATTCCCAGTCCTGGCTTTCACTGGTTTGTCTTCTGTCCTCATTAATAATACCAGTGGACTCTCCAAAACTAGTATTGTGGTTTGCACAATAAATTATCTGCTCTCCCAAGAATCGTTTTGCTGGGTTGTGAACTGGTAGAGGATGGGGTTCTATTAAATACCAACAGCTTTCATTTACATTTCGGTTTGCAAGTTACAAAGCAATTTCATGTTATTATATTTCATTATCACCACAATCCTGAGGGAAAGCTTAGAGGGATAAGTATTTGCCTAACTTCAAATGGGAAAGAAGAGGTGAAGAATTTTTTTGAATTGTTTTATTTTCAGTTTGGGATTTTTGTCTTTGTTTTTGACAATTAACCAGTATTTCCCCCGGGCTCTTTATACCCTTTGGTCTGGCACACAGCCTGTCTTGTTGGTGCTCATCATTTATTGAATTAGACTGTTGAGTCCTGGGGGTGAGGGTGCCAGCTGCTGACATGGCAGCGGTGCATCCTCCATTAGAGAAGAGACAGCAATGTTTGATGTGGGTGGGAGGGAAGGTTGGGGCTTTGGTGTTCCAGTGCTTCTATTTAGTCCAATAAGAAAGATACTCTGGCTTCTTCAAGACACCACAGAAATTTCACTCCTCTGATGTTTTAACTTTCTTGGTGAAAAATTTTCAAGCTTGATTAAAAAATGAGAGAGCACTTAAAAAGAATCAAGAGGCCAACAATGATTTCTCCAAGAGCCTGTATCTCTGTCAGTGGCTCAGCTCTGGCAGGTAGAGGGCAGCTCGGTGGAGATATCCATCAGCATCCTTAGGACCTACCTGGAAGCTGCAGCCCCCGCTCCACCCTAACCCTCTCCCTGGCCAATTCAAACCCGGGACCCTACAGGAGGTTTCCAGCAGCCAGCTGAGTCTGAGGAACTCCGGTTAAGTCTTTCCTGTCATTCACAATAAAAGAACCTCAACTCCATGTCCTTTCTCAAGCTGAGGCACTTATTATCCAGACAAATTGCCCCAGAGATTGTTTTATTTTAAACATTTCAGTGGCTGACTCTGCATAGTTATTTAATACTTGTCTGAGCTCCTGTTCTTTATAAATCCTTGTCTTTAGACTGAAAGTAGTTTTGGAGAACTTGTGTGCTCGACCCTCGCCATTTGCTGGCGGGTAGACATTAATGAGAAGTTGCTCCTTGCTTGGGAAGCAGCGTTTCTTCTGTGAGATTATTTCTTTGACATCTCAGTCGCCCGGGTACTTCCCTGCTGCTTCCTCTAGGATTTAAAAAAATTGTTTTAAGGAAAATGAAGCCTGGTTGTTTCTCTGTCTCCCACCAGACACCTTGCTGCTATCTCCTTTGGTCTCTTTTTTACTAAGAGGGGAGAGAAACTTTTTTCTTTTTTCATTTGGTTGCTATACCCTTCAGGAAAATTGAAAATCCTGACCGCTGAAGTTTATTATTCTGACTTGAGAAAGCAGTGTTTAGATTTTGGCCCTAAAAGGAGTTTTTGCATTGTTGCGAACTTGTGTAGCAGGGATTATTGGCAAATAAGCACACTATAACCTCCTTAACAAACAGTTTAGCTCTGCTGTAGAAATTTGAGTAACAAACCAGGAAAATGAAACTTTCCCCCAATATGTTCTCCTTTGTGTATCCAAGTACACACAATAACAGAAAAATATTTGAAAAAGATAATGTGGAGGATTTACTATGACAGGCTGAAAAGAAAATGAAATTAGTGTTAATTTTTGAAGATAAAGATGATATAGAAATAAGCTTCAAATCAAGATCTTCATGTTCATGTTTATTTTCAGTGAAAAGGTCACAAACTCAAGAGAACTGGAAGAAATTCTAAGCTTTTCCTTTGCAACTATTTCTAACAAAGTCCCTGAACTGAGTTAAGCATAGTGAAATGTTACACTTAGAGAAGAATTTTAATTAAACATGCAGCATTTTTCAAAGATGGAGGAACCATAGCTCAGTCATATCTATACCATGTGTTTGAAGTGACCTTGGCTATGTACTGACTACCAGAAATTCATGTTTGTTTCCTGAAGACAGAAGTTAAAAGCAAGTATGGTCTGAAGTAGAAGGGCTAATGCGCTGGACAACAAAGTTAAATAATTGATAGATAAATTTTTGACCAAGTTATGCCTTCTTTTGATTTTTCAATACTATTTTATAGTAGTATGAAGTTCGCTGACAGTTCAGAAGAAGGGATCATAATACATTAAATTATTAATGTGATAACGCCAGGCACTTAAGGTAGCAGTCTTGACTTACTCAGTTTACTTTGCTTAAGCTGAAGTTTTTTAGTTTGTTTTGTTTTATTTTGCTTTTGATAGCGGGGATTGAACCCAGGAGTTTCACACATGCTAGGTAAGTGCTACATCTATCACCTACTTGAGAAATTTAAATGATACCATAACACAACGTATCCTTGGTCTTCCAGCATACGATTCTGCTTTAGACTACAGCTTCACAGCGAGAATTGATTCTGGCTGTAAGTATTTATCAGGCGGAGCCATACTCACTTGAATTTACCATGAGTTCAGATCTTGTCACTTCTAATAAATGGTGCGCCTTCTAAACACATCCAACATGAACAAAATCACCTTTCAAAAGACATTTCTGAAATGGTGAGACTAATGGCCCAAGCCGAAGGCTTTCAAAGTGTGTACTCCACACCATCAGTATTAGCATCACCTAGAAATTTGCTTAAAATATAAATTCTTGGGCCTCAGCCTAGACTGAAACAATCAGAAATTTGGAAGGATGCAGCCCAGATGTCTGTGTTTCAACAATTCCCCACGGTCCCTAAATGCTAAAGTTTAATAACCACTGACCTAGTAAAAGATAGAGGAATTTTGAAAGAAAATGTTCTTAAACATGTTTCTATCAGTGTAAATTTAGCTTTGGATTACAACTGGCCACTTTTCTGGACATCTGCAGTTTGTATCGTGGACAAGACAACCATGCTGGAGAATTTACTTAGGTTTACTAATGGTAAGAAAAGAGAGCTGTGGCGCAAAGGATTATTATCTCCTTAGTTATAGAATTCTCCTTGTCTAGTGATTTTACCCAGAAGTTCTGCTTTGGAAGATTTGTGATAAAACCTAGTACTTAGGTCTAAATATTTGTACCCACCACAATGCCTACGTTGAAATTCTAAGACCCAAGATGCTTCTATTAAGAGGTAAGACCTTTGTGAGTGTAGTAAGTTAGAGGGCAAAGCCCTCATACTTTGTATTTGTACCCATGAACGAGATCCTAGAGCGTTCCCTTACCAGTGAGGACATAATAAAAGGAAGCTGTTTATGAACAACAGATTGGGCCCTCATCAGACACTGAATGTACCTCCTCTTTGATCTTGGGCTTTTAAGTCTTCAGAACTGTGAGAGATAGATTTCTGTTGACCATAAGCTATCTAGTTTATGTTTATGTTGTTTAGCAGTGTGAGCAGATGAAGATACTGTATCTGGTAACCTATATGCTTAATAAGAATCCCTAGGAGAGAAGAATTACCGTAGAGAGAAGTAACATCAATACGTACAAAGTCTCTAGTGTCTAAGAGCTGTTCTTGATAGAACTTTTCAGATATAAGAATCTTGAAAGAAGGTCAGTTTGTAGACTTACTGAAAAGTAAATGCAAGTTCTTTGCTTAGTGGCTATTTTCCCTACCCTGTGGACTGAACTCATTAATAATCACATAGCACACTGTATTTGCTTTAGAATTTATCATCTACAGCTATACAAATAGCTTTAGTTGATCACTTCTTTTCCTAGAAGTACCCTAGAAACTCATTAAGAGGGATTACTCTTGGATTCAGTTTTGTGTTCTTACATTTCTAAGCTTGTGGGAAACCCAATAAAAACAAATAGGAGCAGAGAAGAATAAACATAATTAAGGGGTTAAAAACAAAATTCGCAGAGCTGTAGGTGATTAGGCTATTTTGAAGTAACTCAATGTACTCCATATTTGATTTTACTGTTGATAACCCAGTAGTGAGGTATAAAGTACCACAGAGAGTTGAAGGAGCAGAGGACTAAGTATCAGAAGGCCTGAATTATAGTCCTGATTCTGCCAACATGCTGTGTGACCATGACCTCGCAAGCTCCTTTACCCTGAGTCTGTTAGTTTCTTCATAAACATGGTAAGGCAGAAAAAGAAAATGTATATAAAATTGTTTTGAATAACAAAAACACTACTGAATAGAATACATACATCTTATAATACTTAGAATGTGTCATGTGGCTATTAGTCCATATTGGAGATCCACTGTTTATACCTTGAAATAACTTAAAAAATAAAACAATTGATTTTGAGCACATTTTAAATTATGAAAATCCACTTAAATTAGAATGATATGAACTCAGAAAACAGATTTAGGTGGGTATAAGAACTCTAGATAAAAAGTCTTCTATTTAGCAAATTGTAAAGAACTACCTAAAAGTAATTGGTAGTCATTAATCAAATGGTTTTAATCTAGTTCTATTTGAAGGGAAGGGATGAGACTAGCTGATTTCTTATAGGCAATGATAAGCAAAGGATGTTTTAACTTAGAGGAATTACAAAGTGAACAGGCAGATGGATTATGAATAGGGTGACTTTATAATGGTTTCCCAAATCAGGACACTTTCAAGGCAAAAGGGTAAAAAAGGGGTATTATTAATAATTGCATGGGACAATAGGCATAAACCAAGACTGTCCTTGGAAAACCAGGACATATATTACTTAGTTACAGTCAGCTCCCACTCCATGGTCAATGATGCCAGAATAAAATCATTAACAAGAAGATCAAGAAGATTTGGAGCTGGGGTTGGTTGTTTGCAGAGAGCACTGAGCACTGAGAGTGGAGGACAGTGGAAACCCCACGAAGCCAGCGTGCAGTAAGCTGAAGGGGGGAAACCTCCAGCAGGAAGGTTGCAAGAATGTTTCCCAGTTTCTCTGAAGCAAAGTATAAAATGTGCCAGAGCTGCTGAGCAGCTACAGTACCAGATACACCAGTGTGGTATGTCAAGTGCAGAGATGAGTGACTGAATAAATCTTCAGGCCAATGTCAAGCTTACCAAATTGAGCTGCAAACAGCTCCCAGTTCTGCAAAAGCTATGGACATAAATCAAAGAACAATCTTCCAATGTTGGCAGTGTGGGGAGGACTGGCCACTTGTCACACTTCAGTGTCTTCAGCCACAGTTTCACACGAGGAGAGTAATTACAGTTAGTGGTGTCCTCTGAGAGTGACGACAGCGCGGGTAGAGGTTGATGAGATGAATGGAGAGGATCACACACACTCATATCTAGAGATACAATTTACTTCTTGTCTTTTATATTTACTCCCAGGATCATAAGGAATCATTTCAAAAATACTTTTTCTTTGAGGTGTTCCTCCTCTTGATTTATATAATGTGCCTTACTTCCAGCATGTCTCCAGCACCTGGTTTTGTAATTATATAGTAGCCTTATATTCCTGCCAGGGTAAGAAGCCTAAAGAGATTTTAAGTGAGTTCCTAGGAAAGAGTAAAAGCTTACATTGTCATATTATTAGGATGGTTGTCAATTCTGAAAAAGATATATATAACATATCATTCCTCCCTAGGGGAGTACCAGGGAAATCTCTCCCCTTGGGAAAGATTCTATAACACTTAAGACAGGGAGTCAAATGTAGATCTGGCATAGTTTTGCCATCAGTCACCTTCTGAGTCCTCAGAGATCTGTGAAGTTTTGAGACCCAGATGTCACATGGTGGAAGGTGTGGCCTTTTATGACTGTTAGACAACTGGTTTTGCACTTAAAGTGTCATTGGACTTCTGGAGGATCTTGCCATACACTATAGTGCTGGTCTTTCTGTTGAAAGATGCCTTTTGCTCTTTCCTCATAGAGATATAAAAAGAATGAAATAGAAGTTTTTCTTGTGGAAGCAAGAAGCTTAAAATAAATATTTACTTACTTATATTTTGACTGTTATCTTCTTTTAAACCATACAGTTGTCACTAAAGTAAATGCTGTCAAGTGCTGGTATTAGCTTTGTGTTTTGCCAGAAATGTGAAAAAAAATTGACCTATAATGTTACCAGTGGCTGTAAGTCCATTTGCATTATGTGTCATCCATTTATTATATAAAATTCTGTGTTATCAATTTACAAAATAATCCTGGAACTTTCATTATTCACTAAGGGTTCTAAATATGGATATATTTAAAACAGTCACGTGATCATGTTAATATTTTAAACTAAATAATAACAGGAGACATTATTATTGCCATTGTGGTAATCAGCCTTGGAAGATGTATAAATACCATGATTAGTCCACAATTTTTTACAATGTAGCTTTTTCTCTGCATATATGCAAAAGGTCTTAAAAAGTTAATTCTTTTTTTAACTGCAAAAACTATTTCTTATTATGGGAAGCAGTAGTCTTCATGACCAGGTTTACTTTATGATATTTTCCCTCTGATTCTGATAACAGGATAGGTGAGTATTCTACTGTTCAATTTTCAAAGTGTGTTATTTCCAGGAATAAGACTCTTTCTGAGGACTGTTCAGTCCCCTTTGTCAGTTAAAAATGCACATATATGTATCATTTTATACAGATTGATAGTGATAGTTCTGTCATGGTAGCAGAAATGCCTCCTTAAAAGTCCTTATAGGTTATTCCCCTCTGCTTAGGAGAAGCTTTTCTAGGATTCATTTTATTCTACTTGTGTGTTATTAAATGTACATACATTCAATAATTAATTGCTTGTTTGAAGTTTTAATTTTGGATTTAATATATCAAGCACCCTTTCATTAAAAAAAAATATTTCTGATGTTTTATTCCCTTACCCAGAAAATAGGAGATCAATCTTGGTTGACAAGTGCATGTCACACTAAAATGATGAAAAATTCAGGCTTTCTCAAAAGATATTGCCTGGTTAGCCAATCCTGATTACAGCATCCTAAGCGATCAGGACAAATCTGAGCTTTCTAGGATACAGAACACAGGTTGCCTCTTTGGCACAACTGTAAATAGCAGTCAACTGTTTAATGAGATAATGTGAATTTTTATAGGCCCATTTAATACTCCAGTTAGATTGCTCTCTGAACACTCGAGATAAATCTTCACCGACTCTTTAGAAATGTTCAACACACAGGTTAATATCTCACTATTGATTTTCTCCACTATGCATCTTGAATCCTTCAAGATCTCTTGACCTATACTAAATATCTTTGTGAACGTTGGTTTAAAAAGAGTAGATCTTCAAAGGAATACTTTAAAAAATCAGTAATGATAGTGAAATAACTTTTCCTCAACTATTAGCAGGGAAGTTTAACTGGACATTTTGATTAGGTTTTAAGGAGAGAACAAAATCATGGACATTTACAAGAAGAATTCATATATTAAGGTTTCTAAACACGAAGGCTATTTGGGGGGAAATTGCCAACAAAGTATAATATTCTTATATGGTAACTGAAAATTTCAAGTTCAATCGGAGTAATAATCCAAACCGCCTTGGACAAAAGCGTGAGATGGTACACTGCAGGAGACACAACAAGACTAACGGTCAATAGACCCAGCAGTTCTGTGGAGCTGGGCCTCTCTGGGCTTTAATTGTTTATCTGAAAAGAACAAAACCCCCCAAACCCCAAAGGGATTAGATCTTGTGAGTCTTTGTGGTTCTAACATTCAGTAGTCTGTATCTAAGAAAATATTAACAGGAAAATCAAGATAAAAAACAACAATTAAAAACAAGGTAAAAACATTCTTGTTTCTGAAAGAACTTTAGAAAAATAAAATAAATATGAATCTTTCCTGTAGAGATGCATCTTGGTACCTAAATATTCTTCCCCAGCTCATTATTATTAAAAAGAGATTCTTGTAAAGATTAAATACTCCATTAGTTTTTGAGTCATTTCTTTTTTTCTGAAATATTGCCCCATTAACAGAAAATGGCATCAGAAGCACTTTATTAATGGTAATACCTCTTAAGGGCTTCCAAATAAAATAATAACATCATTAATATCAACAATATAAAAAATGTAAAAATCCCCAAACAATTAATTAAATAAAACCACTTCTAAATTTCCAGCACTGGTTAAATTGAAGTGAACAAAGACATTTTCTATGTCATTTGGAGTGTGGATTTATTTGGGTTTAAGACTTTCCTAAACAAATTACATCAACTTCACTCCATTTCCTTCCTTAATAAAAATAATGATGGGACAAACATCAGACTTTTAAAATTCTAAAAATAATAGAAAAGTAAAAATAGGTTTCCTAGGGAAATCTCTTTCCTATACCTTTTTATGGTTTTGCTGCTTCTGTGAAATCTTTCTTTGGAGTAACTTGATAGTATAGCTTTTATTGTTGTTGTTTGTTTGTTCATTTTAACTGGATTCACACAAGGGCACTGAATGAGAATCTCAACTGACTTATGGAGCATGACTTTTTATGGACAATAACTAGCTTCTGCTCTAAAAGCAAAATGACAAATGTAAAAGAGAATGGGAAAATTGGAAGTCCATTTCATTATGTAACTTACGTCATTATAGATGTGCCACCCTTGTTTAAAAATAAAACAAAAGAGAATGGTATGAGCACTCTAAAATCATCTGCAGCACTTTTAAGGGTTAAACCTGCTTAACCCATTCTTAGTCAGAGAATGGCACCAAAGAGGACAGCTCACCCCTTCAGCGTGGCTAGTTCTAAGCCTGTGGTAACCTCAGGTTGTCAGAGCAGTCATGCACTCTGTTTCCACCCCCCTCCCACCCGATTAATAGGATCCATTCATAGCTACTCACTACTGCAGGATTTGACCTGAGAAATGCTAGGATTTATTAACTCAGCAGTTGTTTCGAAAAGTCTCTAAATAATCTTCGCCCTTGGCCAGCAAGGGAACTGCTAGTCTCGAGTTCTCAGAAGCAGCTGGTGAGATTCTTAGCCAAGTTCTTCAGATGCAGGAAGTTCTTCAGGACAACCTACTTTGACGTGGCATTTACAAATCATTAAACCAGAGTTCCTGGATCTAGGAAATGTTATTCCTGACTCCTTTGACCCAGATGCTGGCTAACATCTAGTTCATAATCTGTAGATAGTCTATCTTTTTTTTTTCTTTCTTCTTTCTAGGAGCTGACATGGTAGCTAAATTTTTCTAAAACAGTCATGTTAATGTGTTCAAAAATCCACTGCTGAGTCTCAGATAGGGGGTCACATCTGGCCATGAAAATCTTCTTTTCTGCTGGGTTGGAATCCATGCAGCTGTTGCTTACAGGATGAAATAATGTTCTGTCCTGGAGGGATCAGAAAGAAAAGACTGACATAATACGTGATGAATAGTTAAAGCCCAAAGCATACAGAAGTCAAATACTTTTTTATATTTCAATATATACCCAGAGTACAAATGGACCAGCTTTCAAATCAAACAATAGTGGACTGACTTGTCAAAGTGAAACACCATCTCCGAGGGTCTTTTAGTACTATGCAGGGGCTCCAAACAGGTTCAATCAGAGAAGATTAACTTTTAATTAATTAATTAATTGTTGAAAAAGCAACCTATTCATTTCCTGGTCTGTGCCATCATCTTGGGATTTTGGACATAAGTATCAAAGTTACTTGGGGTTGTCAATTGGCTAATAGCCTAGCAATCTGGAAGAAATGTGCACACAAAAAACTATAATGTAGCCCCCAGTAAACAAACACACACGCATACACACACCCAGAAGAGTCAAATTTTTCCTCTTCTCAGACTAAGCCTCTAGTGGGACTGAGAAATATAATAGAAATAGAAACCGAAATGCCAGGTGCTCAGCTTCTGCTTTCAGAAAATGCATGTGGAGAGGGGATAATATCTGAAAGTATGAAGTCAAATTTGTTAACTCTTAAGCTTCAGGATCTTTTCAACCCCTCTCTTGATGTCACAGGTGTTCCAGAGGAACTTTCTCACAGTTTTCTGTAAAATGGTGGCAACATTCACAAAAAGAAAGAAAGAAAGAAAAAGGCAGAGGCAGGTGACACAGTTAACAGCTCAGTGAATGAATAGTCTCGCAGGGTGCCAAGTTTAAGTGCTGAGCAGGTGTCTTCTCTGAACAGGGCTTATTAATATTCTGTTCTTTATTGTGGCACGGGAAACAAAGGCAAGGATGATAGAAACAAAATTTTCTTTAAATAGCATCAAACTTTTATCTGTACAGTGTTTAGGATTCTTTAAAAATGCCAGTAAGATGAGAAAATTTCACTAAATCATGCCTTAAATCTTAGGAACAAGTCATGTTTAATTATTTAGCCTAGAAGTGTTTAGATGTTCTGGTTATTTTTCTTTAAGGGAGGAATACTAAACTTACAATCCTTTTGGAACTAGGATTTTCTCAGCCACCCTTTGTAAACATTTCTGGGTTGTTCCTGGACTTTAGGACTCCAACAAACCAATATTTAATATCCTTTTAGAATCCCGGATGTTTGCATAGTGAGTGGTGTGCTAAGGAAAGGAGAAATAAGGAAGGAGAAAGGGTACAGGCAGGCAATTTAGCTGTGTTTTTATTTTTAGTATCAATAAAGAGCCTAATACAAAGGTTCACTATTCTGCTGTCTTTAAAGGGAAAGTTTCTGGAGCTACTGTGGATTTTACTCCCTCACACAGAGTGCTTCTGTGGTCTCCATACCATATTTTTCATCTCCTGCTTTATTATCCTTGCTGGGTCTCTCCTCTGGGGATGCTCTGCATAGCTCTCTCCTATTTTGGAGTGGAAGTGGCCAGATTTAGGAGGAAGAAGTCTGCTCTGCACCACCCTACACACATTCTTCTCCTGGGTAGTAGCCTCCTTCCCTGCCTGGTCTGCTTTCTTGTAGCATGTCTTACACTCAGTCCCCCTACCCCACTTCCAGCAGTTTAGCTACACGGACCTATTATTAGATTAGTTTTTCAAAGAGCATTCTTATGTGCTAATAGTCGTGCAACCTGTGTAACTTGCAAAATTGTAATTCACTGTGTTCCACATCAGGCATCTCTTTACCTTCTTTCCTGTTTTCCTTCCTATTACTCCTTTCATCAATAGCTTGTGAGACTTGCAGAGGCTGTTTCTTCTTCAAACCATGTATGTCTGTGAAAGCTCAACCATGAGGAAGAAAAAAGAGTAGAACATGTTTCTATTCTCTTTTCCTTCACGAAATTGTGTACCTCTGCAGAGGATGCAAAAGCCAAACTAGGTTTTCTGGACATTATTTTCTGAGCCAATACGGTAATCATTTTTTTTCCAAATCCCATATGGGAACACATGTTCTGACAAGTACAGGTGTATACATGGGAACAACCAGGTAGGGCAAATTCAGCACTACCCTGTACAATGCAGATTATGTTTTCTGTACTTACACTTCACATTCTTATAAAAGTCAAAAATTTGAATTTCTTGTATCTGAATTTCCATACTTGAGAAGCTTCATCAGTAAAATGAGGGCATGGATTAGATAAACCTCTAAGGCCTCTTTCAGCGTAATATTGAATGAACATTTTTTTGCAAAGTTCACTGGTGACAGAGACAGATGACAGGTCGTCACACGAAACCATCCACACTATCCAGTACATCAACTGACTGTGCCTTTGTTAGACATTGCGCTCCACTCACCCTTGTCTTTAGAGTGTCTGGAGATGAAACTTCTGGGAATATGTTCAGCCTTTGCCAGAGCATGCATTTTTTATGGTTGACCTTAGGGGCTGTTATATAATTGTCATTTTTTTGGTGGTTGTTTCTACCCACTTACGCTTTTCGATTACTAAACATCTTTACTGGTGCTTTTCCTGGATGAAATTAAGTCAGTGGATCCAGCAATCAGTCTTTGAATATGGTCTCTTACTCCCTGCCAGTCAACTTCTCTGCCTTTCCTCTCATCTGTCAGGACAAAGATAGCTGTTAACAGAACAGTGCGCAGTCTTTTTCCTGTGGAACAGACTTCAGAGTACTTTGGCAAGTTTGCGGGTCCACAACATCCTCCCTGGATGATGATATACGATGTTCTTATTTTTGGCTTTTAACTACAGTGTTCACTGTTCAGTTCTGAAGAAAGGTGTAGCAAGCTCTGGCTGTTCACCATGGAATGGTTACACTTTGCTTTGCCCCTCGGTTATGGCTTGGGTTTGAAATGTCCCTTTGTGTGCTAGAGGCTTGTTTGCTGTCTGCTGGGCTTTGAGGAGAACTAGATCCTGAGGACAGCTCTAACTTCAAGCGAGATCATGAGATCAAGTGAATTCGTGAGATCATAACCTGATTGCATTATTGGGAGATGAAGGAAAGAGGTTGTGGAGCTTAGTTGAAGGACGTGGGTGATGTGGACATAAACTTTGGGACCATCTGATCCTCGGACCCTTTCTCCCTGGCTCTTCCCTCCCTCTTGTGCCTCCTGGCTGCTGTGAGTTGAGCAGTTTTCCTTTACCACAGTCCTGTGCCATGATATTCCTCCTGGCTACTGGCAGACTTTAGATTGAAACGCTTGAAACTATGAGCCAAAATAAACCCTTCCTCTTCTAAATTGCTTTCCTTATTTTGTCGTAACAGTGAAATACTAACACACCCTGCCACCTTCCCTAGATGCCTACTCTCTTGTTTTGTGTTTTCCTTTTTGAATTTATTTTATTTAGGCTTGGTTTTTGCTTAAAAATTAGAAATCACTGTGTAAGAAACACATAAATTCAGATCTAGAATTGTTGAATTGATCTTCATAATCAGTGCCCTGGGCCAGCCAATCGGCTCACACTAAAAAGTGAGAGTGGGACCTTTTTAGGTAGCTCGTTAAAAAAGATGTCACTTCAAAGTGGCCTGGGGACTTGATTGACATCTGTGGGAAACCTTGTGGCATCCATGCATCTGCACTACATTTTATTAGGTTCCATGCTTACATAGAATCTGAACATTAAAAAAAATAAGCTGTAGAAAACATTCCAGACTGTGGTTCTGTTCATAAAAGAAGCACTGAAGATGAAAAGGTAACAGAATAGATGTGTAAGTGAATAATATACTGTATAGGAAGACAATTCTGGGAATAAATCAACCACAGAGCAGAAGGACAGGCAGAGTGCTGCTAAGTGACAAGCTGGGGATTTGCAGCCATAAGGGATTTGGATCACTTACTTGCCATGTGACATGGAACAAATTATTTAATTCTGTGAGCCTCAACTTACTTATTTTATAAAACATAGATAATAGCAGATCTCACAAGTTTGTTGCGAAGATAAAATGAAAAATTGCTGACACAATGTCTTGCATATGAATTTAGTAGGCAAGTCATAACGATTCTACTTTCCCCTTATTTAGTTTTAGTCAGAAAGCATTCTAAATTTTAAACATCAGAATTCACTAACCATCTGGTCTGAGACCAGCTATTCATCACCAAATAATATTTTCTGACACCTTTGGCAACATAGAGTTTGAAAAAATTATTCTCTGACTCAAATAGTTATTCAAACAACAGTATCTCTCATTTTAAGAAAACGGATTTACACAAAAAAAGATAATCTTTGGCTAAGAAATTAGCTCTTCTGAGTAATTGGTCAGAATTTGTATCTGATGTGTGTGTTTAGGTTGCTGGACGATGTGAGCTCTCTGGAAGAAATACCAATTAGGCAATTTTTTCCCATTTATTTGTATTGCAATACAATACCATTTAGGCTAGTTGAATTCAACAAATATTTATAAAGACCCCCTTTATTTTTTGGGGTCTGCATTAGAGAAGAGGCAGGATAAAACAACCTAAAGTACATCCCCTGATCCAACAAATAGGGGGGACTAATAAGTAAGCAAGAAATGTTTGGAGTAAAAATTGTCAGTGAGGTTGTAGATGAGGGTGAATAGGGTGAGTTAGGTTCAAACATAGGGAAGAGCATGTGAAAAGAAAGAGATGAAATAGCATGTATTTATTTGACATACACTTTTTGATCTTGAGATATTATCAATGAATTCAGTGCTCTCTTGGCTCACAGGCTAAAGAGGTGGCAGTGGGTCACAGACAATAAACCAGGAAGGTAATGGGTAAAATATACAGCCTGCTCAGTGGTGCTCTGGAAAGAGAGAGAGAGAGAGAGAGAGAGAGAGAGAGAGAGAGAGAGAGAGAGAGAGAGAGCGTGCGCCAGGAGAAAACGGAATGAAAGTGGTGGAACCATTATGGAAATTCAACGCCTCTTTGAGAAGGTGACCTGGGTAGGTGTGAAGAAAGAAAAGGAATTAGCCAAGGGAGTCTGGGTGGAAAGGGTCCCAGACAGAGGGAGCAGCCAGTGCCAAGGCCCTGAGCAGGTGTGCTCTATGACAAATTTAAGGAGCACCGAAGAAGCCAGAGTAAGGGCACTGGAGGTAACACAGGGATAAATTACGAGCTGGGGACCAGTATTTCGTGTGCTGAGACCCAGCTATGGAGAGCTCAGCGGAGAGTTTTGTTTCATGAGATATGGGAGATGAGGTAGAAGGAAGAACTGGGTGACCAGAGGACAAGCAGTGTTGACTGAGAAACACAGAAAAAAGAACAGGAGTGGGGTGCAAGTGATAATAATGATTTCTGTTTTAGGCATAATGAATTGGAGACGTTTATGAAACACCCAGATTTAGATGCCTAGCAAATAGTTGGACAAATTGGGCATCAGGCGAGCTCCTTTATGCCAAGCTGGGAAAAGCAACTTACCCCCCACTCACAAATTTCTGCGGAAGTACAAAATTAATGATAAAAGACCCTACTTTCAAAGAGGCTGCTTTTGTAAGAGAGAATTCCCTCAGACCCAATGTCTCTGGTGTCTACTAGGGATTACATGGGAAGGAAATCCTGGAATTATGAGACTAGCTTTTAATCCTCATTTTATCCCTGGGAATAAACTCTGATGATTGCTCAGTTTGTCAGTGATGAAGGTTTCTTTCTGTAAAATGAATGGAATGGGGAAGAAGACAGCGAGGTAACATAAGCAATAAAAAAATGTCTGCATTTGCCTTCCTCCTTTCTCCTCCTTAAGGTTGCAGAGAAGAACAGGGTCAGTGTATAAGTACCCTTTGGATCTTTGGAAGAGAAGCAAATTAGGTAGCCATGCTTTTGCTGTTGGCTTCTGAGCGAATGCAAATAATACCCTGATGGGAATAAAAGGGACAAAGCAGTCTTATTACGTAGCCTGTTCCATTTTTTTCTTTGACAGGCAGAATTCTTCACAGGAGACAATTGGTCTTCTTCCTACACTAGGTTAACTTCACCTATGAGAAAAGAATGCCTCTTAATGCAGGTTGGCGTGCACCCTCAGATGGGGCTGGCTACTGCGACCTCCAGCCCTTCCCCTTTGTTCCTGTCACCAAATTTTCTAGCTACACATTGTGATGTGCATGACAGATCCTCAACTCTCCTCAGAGCACAAAAATCATTTAAAACTCTTTTTTTTTGATGTGTTAGATCTGTGCTTTTTAAACCATTCAAAGACATCTTGTTCTTTTAGCTGAATTCTTAACATGGCCCACAAGATCTTGTACAGTTCTGCCTCTAGCCAGATGTCTGGCCTTATAGTTTCCTTCACATCCATGCATTTCAACTGGATTCTCTCTGTTCTGAGAAAACCAAGAACCTGCCTACCTCAGGGTCTTTGCCAGAGTTTAATTCCTCTGTCTGGGATCTTTTTCTCAATCACTTTCTTCACATATCTAATTACTACTCATCTTTCTTCTTTAGTAGTTAGACAGAGAAGCCTCCCTACCCTTCTGAATTGGATAGTGCCCATATTTTGTGTTTGCATGTTGTCGTCCTGTGCATTTAATTTATTTAAGTATTTGTCTGCTTCCACCTAGACTGACAGTTCCATAAGTAGGAAAAATCATCTGACCCAGACCTTGTTTACATGTGTCCATATCCCTGTGTTCTCTTGTAAACTGCCTGAGGTCACGTGAGCGCAATATCTACCATTTATTGAGTGTGCATCTGTGTGTCCGGTGGTACAACGTGCTCTATTCATTATTTCCTCTTGAACCACATGAGGCATAGTGAACATGGGAAAACAGGAAGATAGATTTAGCTATTCACTCAATAAATACTAATTAAGCACCTACTGTATCCTACACTGTCCCTTAGGTGCTAGAAATACTACATGAAAGAAAACACAGGAAATCTCTATCCTCATGAAATTTACATTCTAATATATATTTGGCTGTAGATACATTTAAAATGGTACAGAACTGTCCAGTATAGAAACACAAGCAGTTAGACCACCTTTTCCTGTATCTAACCCTGTCTGGGAGGTATAAAATCTGTTATCCCATCTTTTCCTGCATCTAAGTCTATTGGGAGAGTTAAAATCAAATCAGAAGGCAGCTTATTGAATACGTGGAATAATAAGAGGTAACATAAATTGGACTCATTATATGTCCCACTCTAAGTGCAATTAAATTATATTTAATCATTACTTCACTTTATTGTTTTTGTCCTTTTATAAATGAGGAATACAATTTCCCAAGGTCCCAGAGCCGGGTTCCGCAGTGGAGCCAATGACTCCAATTTCAGGCCTCTCCGGCTCCAAAGCCTGAACTGACCTCTAAATTGTGCTTCATTTTTTTCCATGGCTCAGCCAACTAGCAATCTTGCTCCTTCCTCACATCTGCTTAGTAGGGAAGATGTGTCATCTTCAGCAAATACTAATTTAAATCTTTCATTTCTCCTATCGTCACAATTTTCCTCTCTCTCCCGCTCTCCCTCCCTCTCTCTCCCTCTCTCTCTCCCTCTCTCTCTCTCTCTCTCTCTCTCTCTCTCTCTCTCTCTCTCTCTCTCACTCTCTCTCTCTCTCTCTCTCTCTCTCTCTCTCTCTCTCTCTCTCTCTCTCTCTCTCTCTCACTGGGGATTGACCTCGGGACCTTGTGCTTGCGAGGCAGGCGGCAGCACCACTGAGCTAAATCCCTGGCCCGATTTTCCTCTCTTTGACATCCTTGATCTTGGTAGGCATTCATTCAATTCAGCCTCATAAAAGAGCCCTTCCTACTTTTGAGGGACTGAAAAATGTCAGTGAAGCGTTAGGTAAAATGGTTACCTGGATGAACGTTGCTAAATTGAAATGGCAAAAGTTAAAAGATTGCAACAACTAAGTGACTTCAGGTGGGTGAGACATCTAGGTAAAAACAAAATGGGAAGATGCCCCTATTTGAAATGTAGTTCTTTCCATTTAGTCACTAGTGTTGGCTCAGAATGACCATTAGCTGTTGCTCAAAACTGCTTCCACATGACTGGGATCACATTCAGTGTCGAGGGAAATACTTAAGTAGAAGAGTTCAAAAATAACTTTACTGTGGTAATACTAATCAAATAAACATATCATTTACAAGTGACTAATTCTCTTTATGTGTTTTTACACTGGATTATTTAAAATAAAGAGTCACAAGACTCTGCACTGCCATTTCCTGCTAATTCAGAATACACTGTTAGATTCCCTCTTGAAAAAATATTCTCTTGCCAGGTGAACATCTGCCTCTCCTGGGAGTCAGCCTGGCTCTTTTTTGACAAGGTGGCTAAACTATCAATTCAAACCTAAATTTTCTTAGGGTACAATGACTAAGTCACTAGGGTCCAATGACTTAAGTGCTGCAGGCACTGTGTCTGATTTTCAAGATATTTTAAAAATCCATTTTGTTTTCTTATGGGCAAGCTGGAAAAATAGTGGCTTAGAAGATATTACTATTAGGTAAATTTATATCTGAGTCACTTCCCTCAGATTATGATTGTTAGTGGATTATTGTCACCTTTATTAGATGACAGAGAGCTCAGTTATTAACTTTGTGCACTGGATGAACAACTTTGAGGGCATGCATAGACACTGATCCAAACTGTGAATGGGACAAAAGTGTCTCAGTGGCTAATAAGTTGAATCAAAGAGTCAAAATCTAGGTTGTGTAAATCTTGTGAGGTAGATGGACTTCGAGTGCTAGGGATGGAACCTAGGTGCTAAGCACCTGCTCTGCCATTGAGCTACCTTCCAGCCCATGAGATAGCACTGAGCAGAAAAAAATGGATAGCTACACAAATACACAGAATGAATTATAGAGGTAGAAGATGAGAGATGTGTCTGTGTAGTTAAATAAGATCAAAAGATTGTGAGGTTTTTAAAAAACACTGAAAGTTCATTAATAAGTCCAGTATGTGATGTTAAGGAGGAAAATCTATTCAGGTTGAAATAAGAGAAACACTGCTCACAACATGCTAGGAGCCCATAACAAAGGGTGTTACAAACTCATTTTACTGTTTTGGGTTAAAACTCACCTAGAACACTGTGTTCTATTCTGGGAAACATGACACTTTCCAGGATTGTCTGGAGCATAGCAGGAGTGAATGTTCAGGAGACTGCGGGGAAGCCAAATGAAATCATACCAAGAGCAGAAGCTAGAAATTGGGCCATTTAATCAAAAGTGAAGATTAAAGATCAGGCAAACATTTTCAAATATTTGGAATTTGTCTGAAGTAAAATGGATTAACTTTAATCTATGTAGAACCAACGGCCAGGGAAGAGCTTTTTACAATTGGAACTGTCCGGAAACAAATGGGCTGACGTGCAAGAGTGTAGCTGCCTAAGACCACAGGTCCAGGATATGGTAAACACCTCATAAATCAAAACTAAAGTAGAATTCCATGCTTTTTTAAGTTAAACTAATGGTGTATTCTTTTCTCATTTTGGATTTCAATATATAATAAGAATAAATTAGAATAACAACCTCATGGCTACATTGGGCATCTTTGTAGACCAACATAAGTATACAAGCTGAGAAGCCAAAACCTTGGTTTCTATCTTAAGATAAAAATAGTCAATGTATGCACATGTCAAAAATCCACCTACTCAATTTTTAAACTAATGTGATTATTTGCCATTTAACCTTCTAAGTACTTTCTTGTATGCATTTCCTATATGATGCTTATTTTTAAGTCCTTTCTTATGGAAGTTAAACTATAAGGATATCCTACATAGCAACTACAAAAGTTAATTTGAAATCTTTCACTTTGGGTCCTTGGGGAGGTTTCTGTGGTTTTGAGACAAAGAAATATATTGTTTTATCCAGCACAGTTTAAGGTTCACAAAAGAGGGGCTCATACCAATAAATGAACCTAAGGGGTCTTTAAACTAGTTATTAGATATTAGGTAAACCATATACAAATGTGCAGAAAGTCTCCTGACCTCAGGTAGTTAAGGACAGACAAATGACTAACTATGCTTGATAAATGTTTCAAGTACAAAGAAGAGAACAGAATAGTTTATGAGTACAGGTAGGGTCATATTCTAGCTGGAGCAGGAGGGAGGAATAGGTTAAAGGAAGTAGACAAAATTTGAGCTGTGCATGGTAGCAGCATATGCTTTTAACTCCAGCATACTAGAAGGCTGAAGCAGGAAGTTTGTAAATTCAAGTCCTGCCTGTGCAATTTAGAGAGTTTGAGACAGCCTATCTCAAAATAAAATATAAAAAAGAGCTGAGAATGTAGCTCACTCAAGGCTCTGGATTCAATCCTCAGCACTGGGGCTGGGAGGGGTTGTGAAAATTTGAGCTAGCAAAGTGTTCTCCATTTTACTGCCTGCCAAAACCTCTTGGGAGCCTTCAAAACGTATCAATCCTTGAGCCCCACCTAGAGAGCCTTAGTCAGCGTGTCTTTCTGCCAGTAGAACACTGCCTTAATAACTGTACTTTTACAATATTTTGATGCCTACTTCTTTTATGATGCTTAATATTTGAGATTTTCTTCTTTTTCAATATTTCCTTGGTTATCTTTATTCAACCTTTCCATTTCATTCTTTAGAATCATTTAATCACTTTCACAATTAAACCTACATGGATTTGATTCATTTTTCATTGAATATATAGATTAATTTGAAAGCAGGCATCTTCCTACTAAGTCTTATAATCCTTGAACATGAATGATCCTTTTTTATTAAAAAAATTATTCTTAATGATATTTTGTAGTTTTTCTCCTCTCTATCATCTTCTCCCTCCTCCTTCTCTTCATCATCCTCTTCTTTCTGCTTTTTTTGTATGTGGTGCTGGGGATCAAACCCAAGGACTCACATATGGAAGGCAAGCCCTCTACCACTGAACTTGTTTTCATCTTAGGGCTACGTTAAAAGTGCCTATTAGTTTTTAATAGTTTAGCTGATCGTCTTTTGTATTTTCTAAATATTTAAACATCATCTGTGAATGGACTAATGTCTTGCCTTCTAATTTTTATATCTCTAAATTCTTTTATTTGCCTGATTACACTGAATAAGATGTTCTGAATTGATTCTGAATTGTAGGCGATTGTACCCAGTATCTTATTTTATTCCCAGCTTATGGAAGAAAAATTTACATTTAGTTGCTAAGAGTGACAGTGGTTGTAAGTTTCTAGACATACTTTTTATTTGAATGTTTATTTATTTATTTATTTATTTTTGCTTTCTATTTGGCTAAGACTATTTGGTGAGATGGTAAAAACTAGAACATTTAACGATAGACTCATGCAGGTAAGACCTCTTACACAAAAATGTCACTTTAGTGCTGTGGGTAGAAATGGTCTTTTTTTTTTTTTTGAGACAGGGTCTCACTATGTAGCTGAGACTGACCTGAAATTCACTATGTAGCCCAGGCTGGTCTTGAACTCATAGCAATCCTCCTACCTCAGTCTCCCGAGTGCTGGGATTACAGGTGTGCGTCACCACGCCTGGCTAGAAATGGTCTTTTAAGGAAATAGTGACTAATTGATGGCATATATGTATATATGTGTGTGTCTACATACGTACATATGTGCATATGTCTATATATATTAATTAACTCCTTACATTATGCACATAAAATATATACCAGACTATGGAAGATTAAATGCTAAAGCTTCAAAGATGACTTAGAAAACAATCTTAATGACTTTGGCATAAGCTAGGATTTCCTGAACAGAACATGAAGAACCCAAACACAAAGATTAACTTTTCATTAAGACCCTCTACTGGAGAGAAAAAAAGGTGAGAAATCAATTGGACTATGATATTACAGTATACATATCCAACAAAGCACTTGTACTTAGACTTTTTTTAAATCCCTAAAAATGCATAAGGAAAAAAATCAGGCAACCTATGGTAAAAAGTGGTCAAAAGACTTGAACAAGCCTTTCCCAAAGAAGATATCCAGCTTGAAATCCCACTTCCTTGGAAGGCTGAGGCAGGAGGACTGTAAATTTGGGGCCATCTTGGACAATTTAGCAAGATCCTGTCTCAGAATAAAAATTAAAAAGGTCTGGGCAGGTAGCTCAGTAGTGGAGCACCACTGCATTCAATTTCCAGTACTGCAAAAACAAACAAACAAGCAAACCCAAATGGCTAACAAACATATGCTACCTCTAAAATCTCAAGTGAAAAAAATACAAAGAGAAACTGACAATGCCCAGTGTTGGTGAGAATTCAGAGCAACTGAGATCCTCATGTAGTGTCTGTACCTTGGCCATGCTCTCTGGGGCTTACTGTGCCCAACTTCCGGAAATTGGCCACTGCATCTTTCTATCCAGGGGCTTTGTCAAGCCACAAGAATAGCTCCACCTGGAAGAGCATCAGGCCAGAGGTGGCGATGACTAATTTCCTCCAGGAGCAGTTCGAATCGAAGATTGGCTGGAGTGACCTTTTCTGGCTCCCTTCCCTTCCTCTTTTCACTTCTTTCCAGTCTATAAAGATTTTTTTTTTGGCGGGGGGGGGCATCTCAAATAAACCACTTGCATTTAAATTCTTTAGGTTGCAACCTGGGAAAATGCAAACTAAGGCCTGAACTGTACTCTAATAAAAATGTTTGTTTAAAAGGAAAGAGGTAGGGAAATAGCTCTTAATTCGGTGAGGATAACAATAGTTAATAGTAATTAGGAGAGATTACTTTAGTGATGGACTATATCAGGTTATTCCTCACCACTATTTTCAATATGAAAAGTGTATTTTGTTACCACACTGAAAGAAATTTGATCATATGAGCAGAAACTCAGCTAGATGCTTTACATGGTCTATCTCACATATTATTCATGTTATTTTGATGCAGAAACTGAAAATAAAATACTTGAAATAACTTCTTCAAGATCCTGTTAAAATGTCATGATCAATTAGGGTGAGTTAACTTAACTCGAGGCCTGACCACTATACAACCAGATTGCCAGGGCCAGAACTGAAGGGTCGGGATGAGAATTGGGAATTGTATTAGTTACTTTTCTCTTGTTGCTGAGACAAAATACCTGACACCCAAAATTGGAGGGCAAGGGTTTTATTTGGTTTACAGTTTGCAGAGGTTTCAGTCCATAATCGGCTTACACCAAGACAGGAATGGAAATGGACATTGCAGAGGAGAAATGACACGGTGTGCACAAGGCAGCAAGGGCAACGAGAGGAGCAATGAACAGCTTTTTTTGCCCCTTTTATCTCATTCAGACTACAGAGATTAGGGTGCAGCCAAACTAATCACTCACATGTCATCACACGCCCTTAATCCCAGCATCACACATTCCAGATTCAACTACCTCTGGGAAGGAAAGTCTACCTCATCTGCAGGAGGCTTTGGTAGGACATCTAAACACAAACCATAGCAGGAAGTGAAAGCGTTTTAACTTCTAGTTAATGAGAAGCCAAATGAAGTTCAAAAGAAAAACAAACAAGCAAACAAAACAGAGGATGCAATTACCAGATGTTGATGATTTAAATGTTTTTATTGAGGTTGCTTTAACAATTCCTTTTTTTTTTTTTGAGACAGAGGTCCCCTTGTGATCAGAAAGAATGAGTACCTATTATTATAGGATATAGTAGTGTAATGGAACATAGGCACAATATCATGGAACAAGAATGCTCTTCTTTTGTGGTAGCAAAGAAACACATCTAAAACTATCTAAAAGCTGGTTGCTGCTATTAGATTAGAAATTGGGGCCTGAATACAACCTTTGCCCACTCAAATGAGGCAACTTCTGGTCACCTTATTTCTGCAAGAAATCTCCATGTAGCTGGAAGAAGCCTGGCTAGTATGAGTGGCCCTATATTCAACAAACATTGAGGGCTTCTAGGAATATTGATCTTATTTCTTAAGTGCATGGCAGAGGAAAGAGCAGAGACTGCAAAATCAGATTTACTTGAGTTTGAATGTTAACATTGCCACAAATCTTCTAGTATCAGTGTCTTCCCGTGTAAATTATACATAATAGTACCTTGGTTTATGAGGTTTGAGATGAAGTGTGTAAAGCACTAGGCCCAAACCTCCTCTTCCTTAACAGTTGGAGGTGATGCTGATCGTTAATTACTTTAGGAGCTTAGGAGATGGGCTAGTTTATGTAATTAGCATCTAAGTGATTGAGTTGATTCGTGGATATGCTAAGAAGCATTGCTCCAAAACAAATTCAAAAGACTGCTAAACTGGTGGAACCCCGGGGCCAAGAAGTATATCTAACTATATAGACAAGGCATTATTGCAGAGAGATTCTTTGTCTCCGTGTTTTCTCTCTTAGGTCTTGAGCATAACCCGTGGAATAAACAAGACAAATTTCTAAATGGCTTTGTTAAATAGGACTGAGCCATCCACTAAGATGAGGTATTTCAGAAACTTTCCATTTTATGTCTATTCCTTTTGGTGTATTCCTGGCCAAGTACAAATATGTTGCTTGCTAAATAACTATCATACAGAGTATAACCTTTCACTAAATAACACAAGGCCAACATGTCTGTAAAGATCTCAGAGGGGAGGCATGGCACAATTGCATCTGGTGATTTCTTTTCACAAATTCCTTTGGGTGCTGGAAAGTTTGAAGAGTTAAAGTTCAGAAGAGTCACCTCTTAGAAGCACAGCAGTCTGTTTTTGCTTCCCCAGGCTCCCTATGTGCACATGTATTAACTGTAGTTTTACCCATCTGTAAGCTTTTGTAAGCTTCCTAAGAAAAACAGCTATTTTCTTGGCTTAATTGCGCATTATTGAGTGGTCTGTCTCTCATGCTATAAATGTACAGTAATGAGAATTGTTCTGTTCATTAGCGAGCTCCAGCACACTAGGCAATGGCAAATCAGATATTTTATCGCTATGAACAGAAAGAAGCATTTAAAAGGTCACAAAAAATCATTTAAAAAAGCTTCCTTCACTACATATAAACTATATTTTATTAAATAGAAAAGAGTTTGACAAGATTAATCAATTATACATTTCATAGCAAAAGCAGTAAGGTTTTCCTACTGCAGTGATTTCTCTCCTTCATATCGTATCTGATACCATTGTCTTATTAGCCCTTTGGATTTTAAATTGCTTTATTTAGGATAGAACAATTGATGTTTTGTACTTTTTCTGGAGGTATCACCCAAACTGCCAGAGATTAGGGATGGGGATGATATGCAGAATAAACTATACAGAGTGTAGTACAGTTCTAGGTGCTCATCTTTTAGATGTGGAAAACAGAACTCTTCTCTCTCTCCCCTTTTTTCTCTCCCTTTGGGATTGAACCCTGGGCCTTGCATATACCAGTCAAGCACTCTGTACTGAACAACGCTCCCAATCCTTAGAACTCTTACCAAGTGGGGAAACACGTATCATAATCAGTACCTCTACCGTTTATTGCTCAAAGCTTCTCTTCAATTCTCCTGTCATTTCAGGGGATGTTGATCTGGGTTTAGCCGCAGGATAACCAAGCTCAAGATTAAATGGGTGGGCACGACTGTTACATTTTCCTGATAGCTTGAGGTAAGACGGGATTATGTCAGAGCATGAAAAGGCCAGAGAAAGGCCTCTTCTTCCTGTCTGGAAAGCCTCTGGCAGTTCTATAGGTCTGAGAGGGAGAATGTAGCCTTGGTACTTGGCAGCCAACTCTTGCCTCAAAAAGTGAAGAAGTTGAAAACAATATTGTATAGTGTTCTAAAAAGAAGTTGAAAACAACATTGTAGGGTATTCTAAAAAAGTTCTCCAAAGGAGGCTTAATTAAAATATTTTAAAGTAATTTATGTGCTCTCTATTCAATACAATGTGATTTTAATTTAAAATAATGTGATTTTTATATTTGTTTTTTAACTATTTTTATATCTAAAGTGTTCATTTCCTAATTCCTTAAATTCTTAAATTCTCAAGATATATTCACTTTAGATATACTTGGACAGGATTTGAGTTAAATTACAAAAGAGTCACTTTCTGTATGTGTTGTAACATTTCTATTTACATAGATATATCATATTTGTATTAATGTTATGGTCTTTATCCAACCAGCTACTAAACAAGAGCCTCAGATGTATAACAAATTAATAGATGTATTAATCTCTGTGTGTTATGAACTGGGGTTCTTAAAAATTATGCATGTGTATATTTGAGAGGTGCATGGTCCCTCATAATTTCTTTGAGATAAGCACACACCCATGTCTTATAGTGCTGCTGTTTGGACTCAAATTCATTTTTCAGTTCTAATAAGCAAAGCCCAAAACATGCCCTTCCTACCTTTCTACACACTGCATCTTTCCCTTTGCTGGTGGTCGCCAAATGCGTGAGCCAAATGCATGTACCTATGTCCAGATACCACCTCGGATCAAATCATCATGTTTTTAAGGGATTCAGGAAACCTGAAATCAGACAATTTGAGAATAAACACAGAGAGTAGACTTTTACCTTCCGGTACCCCCAGAGCTGGTTCCCCTTCATGCCGTGGCAATCATAGAGTGTAACAGGGCTGTTGTGTGATATCGCATCAAAGCAGAACTTTCGGGTATGCAGTGGCTCACCAGGTCGAATATCTTCTCTCCATCCAAAGGTAAAGAGCTAGCAAAGCAATGGCAGAAGAGAAGCATCAGTGATTGTAATTTGGAAAGAAGACTCCGAGCAGGGGGCAATATGGCTTCTAGGAAGGTAGAACGTCTTCTTTGTAATTTACAACAAAGAACGATGTCTTGGTGTAATAGAGGTGTTGGAAAAGTGCTGTATGAAGTGCTGTAGCAGCAACACCTTTGCACCTTTAGCCCAGGTTGCTAAAAATGCAAATAAAGAGGAGTTTTCACTTAGATATCAGGAAGGAAAAAAAACCAGGAGGCAGCATAGGAGAGTGACACACACACACACACACACACACACACACACACACACGATTAAAGGAGGATGAAACGTAGAAGGAAGAAGTATGAAAACAGAGTAGAACAGAGGAAGTCTTTAATGAAATCCTACATTTGTGAGATCTTGTCTCAAAAGAATGTCTAGGCTGTAGCTCAGTGTGAAGTCCCTAGGTTCAGTACCCTGCTCTGCAAGGAAAAAAAATATCCTGATGAGATGAATTCATTTTACAATGTAGTAAATTAACAAAACACACATCTGCAGGGGAAGGGCATTTTCTTTTTTTTGAGTATTTGAGCTAAACCACATTTGAGAGGTACAGTAGGAGGGAACTTTAATTAAGGGGGAAAATAGAATAGATGAATCCTATGATTTCTTCCAGTGCTAAAATTTCAGTAAGTTTCCATAGTTCTTAAAACAGGACTTAAGGCAGTCTGGCTGTGAGCTGCAAAACAAAGAGCAGTCAGGGAAACCCTGTTGATAGGGACAAGAGCGATGCTCAGTGGTATTTGAATAATGTACTTAGTATTGACCAAGTCCTCCATATACTCCATGTTTTGGGACCTACTCAGGAAAAAGCATATGAAGAATCTGGCACAATTTGGGGAAATGGAAGAAAAGTTGAATGAACTGGGTTAAGTGATCTGAAGAAAATAAGAAAGAAATGATCAAAAGCAAACTTATGAAAGGGGATTGTCTGAGGAATGGTGAACCACTGTATTCTGTTTCCCAGGAAGATAGGACAAAAAAGAATGTTTCAAATAGAAGGACAAGGATTTTCAGGTTAGTCATTTGAAAGATTCATGAAGAGGAATTGTGTGGCCCTTTTCCTAGGTTTTTTTTTTCTTCTTTTCATATAACTGTGGACTGAGACAGTTTTAGATTCATTTAAATTCTATGCAGGGGAATGGGCGCTCAAGGAAATATCTCTTTGGCTGTCTTTTGATCACTTTGGTCTCATCAGACCTACTACTGTCAAGGCTTTTGAAATACTGGGCTTCTCTGTTATCCTATATCTCTGTCTTGTCCATCCTCTTTGATCCATCTCTTCAGCATAGATATTACTTGGAGTTTTCTCTCTTCCCTGGTTGACATTACATACTCTCACGAATATGCTGGTAACTCAGTATCCATATCCTGTCCAGTTCTTATAGGATTTTTCAGCAACGTGTCTCAAGGACTTTTCAAATCCAACATGTTACCAACAGTTGTTTTTCTTTCCTTCCATCCTGTTTCTACTCTTTATTTTGCTTGTGTTAGCATTCAACTTATTAACCTGGGAATTCTTAACTCCTTTGTCTCCCCTTGCTTGCTTCATCTAATAAATTACCAAGTCTTGGCACTTTTGTATTTGAATGATTTCTGGAATTCTTTCCTTTCCTCTTTAACCTCCCAACCATTGCTCTTAATATCTTTTGTCTGGACTATGGTAACAATCTCCTAACTGGTTTCATTCCCATTTTCCTTTTTGTGGTTCTTACACATCTGTCTTTCTCAGCTTTCAGAGAAATCTGTTTGGAATGCCTGTTTGACTGGGTTCTCAAAGTGAAATCCCACATTTTCATATGACTCTTAGAGAATCAAGTTCAATGTCTTTAATGTCACTGGGAAGCTGGGTCCTGATGCAGTGAGAGCCAGTCCTTCAATTCTGTGGCCCTCTATTCTTTGTGTCCTTAATGAAATAGTTCAATCAAGACGCATAAGAGGCCATGCAGAATTATAGGTAGGATTTATTGTAAAGTAGATACAGAGAGAGTTACAACGCTAAGGGAGAAAGCAGGCAGGGTGTCATGAAGACATCTACATTGAGGGCCAATTTCGATACCAGACTGGTTAATGCTGATCAGGTCTTTCAGATTTGGCTCAGGTGTTCACTGATCCAAGAAGCCTTCCTCTTTAAATGACTTTCACCTTTTCATCCTTTCCCTCCTTTTGTAATAAGTGCCCACTCTGTTTCTGTATTTCTCCTTAGACAGTGAGATCTTTGGTGGCATGGAGTATAACTTTTTTGTTGTTGTTGGCTGTTTCCACACCCAGGACAATTTATAACACACAATAGATGCTCAATAAACCTTCCATTGAATAAATGAAACTTACGCTCATTGTCTTACCAGGAAACATGTGCAAAGAACTGTTGAGATAAACAGATTAATCTTTTCAGTTCATCCAGTGAATCTGTGTTGTTTGTGTCTACAGTATCAATGATTATCTATCTAATTGTCAACTATTCATTTATTTGTGGTACTGGGGATTTAAATCAGGGCCTTGTGCCCATGCGACATGTGTTTCACCACTGACCTATATCCCCAGTCTTTTTTATTTTTACATTTTGAGACAAGGTCTCACCAAGTTGCTCAGGCTGGCCTTGACTTCCCTTCCTCTTGCCTCAGCCTCCTGTGTGCTGGGATTATAGTTGCACACCTTCAGGCCTGGCTCGAATTTTTAGCTTTAATGATTCCACATGCAGTTCACTATCACTAAAATAGAAATTTCCTGACCTATAAATTGGCAATGGATTTTGATTAAATCTTTATTATATTTAGAGATCACATTTCCCTCATACTATGAACAGTCCAACCAATGCAGGAATAAGCAGTCTTGATGGATTTATCTATTTCCCTTTTGGTTTCTGTCTCTTTCTTTTTGGTTTTTATACACCCAGAAATCCAGAGATTGAAAAGGACTCTAATAACTACTTAGCACAGATTCTCTCTCATTCCACAGCTGGAGAAATTCAGGCCTGCAGAAATGGTTTTTCTCTGTCATACCTCAACCATCCAGGCTTCCTTTATGGAGGTCTATTCATTCATTTTATTAAAGAGTAGCTAAGTCTAAAAGAATACCTGTGTTACAACAAACAGGTAAATCTATCTCTCAGACAGACTTCTTCATCTATTGTCACAATTATATCTCAGGGCAGCATTAGATGACTTTTGTTTCTTGTTTCTGGATTTGGTATTATAATGTAATTTATCTTATCTTAATAGCAATGTCAAACAAATCAGGCACAGAGTCTTTCATTAGGCACACTTTCCTCATGTGACCTTGTAAAAGCAGAAGCAGGCAGACATTATAAAGCCATTTTTTGTGTGTGCTTTGGGTAATGTTACTGTGATGTTCATAGTTTGTCTCCTATCCTACAACTGTTCTTACTGATAAGAGTACCTGATTTCTTTTCAAATATTAGTTTTAAAGTAAATTGATGTTAATTTCTCCCTTTCCTTCTCTGGAGTGATACTCTTTTTTTTTTTTTTTTTTTTTTTTTGGTACCAGGGATCAAACTCCAGTCTTTGCACTTGCGAGGCAGATGGCTGAACCACTGAGCTAAATTCCTTGCTCTTGAGTGATATTCTGAATACAGATTCAGAATGACAACTCATTTTTTGGCTTTAATATTCACATGGTATGTGTAATGTTCACTAGGTCTCTATTGTATAATTAAACTCACTAGATTTGATACTGCAAATTTTCTTCTTTTAATCTGGTGACCTCACTTGAAATAATTGAATAATAATTTTTTTTTCTGTCTGTGGCCACTTATATTTGATTTTGTTGTGTAGTTTGCAGAAGCTGAGATATAGCATGTTCCTCCTGTAGTTGGTATCCCTCCATAGATTCTGTCTTGATAGTGGATCATTTTTTTTCCCAGAGGAAGGGAATTTGTCCTCTCCATGTGCTGCACGCCACGCACTGACTTGTCTGAATCTCTGTTTGCATATTTCCCTCCAGTCCTGGCAAGGGGTCATTTGCCTGCTTCCTCAGCAGGAAGAAAGCACTGCTGCAAAGCTTTTTCTCAGCAGGAGCTTTCCATCCGCTGCTGGGCCTGCTGAGGGAGAGCAGCCAGAGTAGGCCAAGGAAAGCACCTCCTCCCGGCCCCGGCCCCTGTTCCTCTCCCTCACACTCATATAGGAGTGGGGAGTCTCCTTGCCAGGCCTTACAGACTTATTTGGATCTATTTTTATTGTACTTTCTTGGTCCCTTAAGGAAGCCGAGAGCCAGCGCACAAAGTTATAGTGATATCACACAGCTAAATAGATCACCCTGGAAGAATGAATCATACATCGGCTTCCTTCGCAGAAGCCAGATTAGTCATGACTGGTGTTCTGCAACAAAAGGAATTTTCTTATAGAGGTGCTTCAATAGACTCTTTGTTTCCTATGCAGCAATTTTGTTTACTCAGCCTTGTTTTACTTTTGTCTATTTTTTGGAAAAAAGGATTATTTCAACTCTAAGCATCCCTTTTTATATGAATTTGCTTTTGAATTAAAATGAATACTCATAATAATTGTCCTGTCTTGCTACACTATTCGTCCAGAAATTTGAATCTAAATATAAATGAATTATATTTATGTCATTAATACATTGAGTAAAATATATAGCTAATTGTAAAATGAAGTAGCTTGTGAAATTTTAGTGCAGTCAGTATATGGTGATGTGTATTTCAAAATGAATTCATTTTTCATCTCCTGTCAACCTTTAATCTTCCAGTAGCTCCATGTTTAGAGTTTCTAGAGACTGGAAATCTTTTTAAAGAGCAGTATTACCTAGTGTTTTTGCTCTGCCTATGTAGTTTTCTGCTTGTCTAGTGCTGCTCTCTGGTGACCATTTCTTAAATTACATGCCATAGATTTTTGCGGTTTTCACCTGAGGGAACCCATAAATTTTAAAATGTAAGCAATACACTTGTTTTTGCTTATATTTACTTTTAGCTGTCAACTAGAACTTGTAATCTGGAGAAGATTTCATTCTAGGACGTTACTGGATAGAAATAATAGACCCGTTTCAGGCTCCCAGACATGCATCCTTCTTACCAAAGATAGGCTAGGTGGGCTCCTTGTTGGGCTGAATACAGGTGGTAGAGACAAATTTAGCCCAAGAGACAAAGAATTTCTTTACAACTTGCTCCTTTCTCTTTTAAAAATACCCCATTCTTTTCTAGATGCCATCCTTGAGCATTCTCTTTCTCTCAGGCTGAAGTCAGAATTGCCCGTTGCAGTTAACAGACAACACTGTTCCCCTGATCTCTGTGTGATGATAGAAAGAGCTAGGGAAAGGAGGAAGCAAGTCACTTTGCTTTGATATTTGATTCTTATCAGTAAATTCTGGAGTCACAGGGGCCATCTGGTAAGTGTCTATACCTTGCAGCATACACTGGAGTGAATGATGACTAGTATTTGGTGACTATGCTGGGAACAAAAATGGAGTCAAAGTCACAGCTGCCCTGGATTTGAGAGAGACTTCTTGTTCGGTGTTAGCATAAAGTCACTTCCTGGATGTGTGTGAGAAGGCAGAAGAAAAGTACAATGGCTGCATCTACTTCATGTGATGCTGTTACATCAGATATAATCTGTTCTCATAGAAGCCTGTTCATGTGGTTTACCGTCTTTATTTAGATAGAGTAACTACAGCCTAGAAAGAATGAATGATTTCACAAGGCCACAGGTGTAAAGCGGAATCGAGGATGGCCTGACTATGAGGCCCACAGTCCCTTCTGGAACACCACGAGGTTGTGGTACGAGACCACAAGGACCCGATGAGGAAGATGGTCAGAGAAGACACTGTTGATTGAATTAATTATGGACCATGTTGCAGGCTTGATCTGTTGTTTTTCCAGAATCACATTGCTATGATTCTAATACAGGGTGGAATGTGGGAAAGGAAAGGACAGTTGGGCAGGGAGAGGAGGGTGCCAATGCACTGATTCTCACTGTATTTGAACAATTCCTTAACCTCCTAGGCTGGGTATGGTAATCAGCCAACTGATAATTTTTGTCAAAGTCTTTTTGCCGGCAATGAGTACGTAAAACAGAGTCTCCACAATAGAAGAATGTACCAGCTGGGCTGTTGTTAGTCAAGTATGCAAGATTACACAGCTATAAGAGTGCCACAAGGCCTCCTGGAAACTGCTTGCTTACTCTTCTGGCTTTCATAAGACAGTCAGCATGGACAATTCTGGAAGCACTGGCAGGGCGTACAATGCTGACTTTAGAATATGTTCTTCTGCACAGGGAGAGAGGGGAATAGGATGGGGGAAGGGCTTCCACTCCATCTATAAATTCCTTTCCTTCTAAGTCTGGCCATATCTTTTGATCCTTGTGAAATCGGTGTGGTGAGTGTATAACTGTCCGCTATGGTATTTTCACAGTTTCTCACTGAAATATTTCATAACTCAAAACATTAAATGGGGCGCAGTATAACGACTGCTCCTTCACAGAAGTCAAGTGACACAGTGTAAGGAATGCCCTTTTCAAGGACTTTCAAGTTTCAAATAGGGTTAGAAATCACATCTCACTTAAACTGAGTAGCACTGAACATTTTTCAATCAAAAGCAGTATGCAGTCTTAAAGTATTCCGTGGGATCCAGCTTTCAGTGCTTTGCTATTTCATTTATTTTCCCGGCACAAGATTAAAAACTACTGCAAAACTAGTACTCAAATTATCAGTTGCAGTCCATGGAAAGTATTCGTTCTAATACACAGCCAGAAGGAAAACATAAGATTAGATGAAGTTCCAAATATAGTACAGCAATCTTTCATTGAAACCATAAAATTTTGTCAAGACTTTTCTAGCACTCTATGGGCTTTTTGTATTTTTAAAACTATGATTTTTGGGAAAGGCATTAAGATCAGAACTACAGTAAACAATTCTACCTTCCTTGATATAATTTAAAGCACATTCATATGCTTTATCGCAACTGAGCATAACAAATGCTTAGAGGGGAAACAGAAATAGAAGTCAAGTGATTCATTTCATTGCAGGGCTGGCTGGCACTAGAACTACGGCCTTTCTTTGGGTCCCATGTGCTCTCTAGAGACTCATTCCCAGTCTATCTGTCCACTCCAGCCCCTCTGGCCTCCACTACCATGACTTCACATGCCTGTTCATGAGACCACGTCCTTTCGGAACCATCCTTGACACAGATGTCTAGCCTCAGCTCTGTTCCTGTGGCTCCATGCTTGCTGTCTATGCAGAGATTTGCCGCCACGTTCCGAATCTGTAGAAAGAAGAAAGAACGTTGAGCACGGGAGCTATTTACACTTCCGTGTTGGTATCATCGGACAGTCTTGGCACACTTAGATAATAAACTATTATATTTTTTATTATATTGTTGCAGAATTCCAAGAGACAAGAGAGGCCAATCAGAAGGATTTATTTTAGGTTTTAGGTTCAATGGACTCCTGTCCGAAGGAAGAACGATGAACAGAGATCCGAGTTTATATACATTTGTTTAAAGCAGAATGGTGATGTAGCGAGTGAGTTTACTGGAACAGGACAAGAGCAGACAGGTTTGTAATTTAGGCTTGTAAGAAGACAGTGTCTTATGGATCACCTGGGAAGAGGGTGCACAAACTTTATTCACAGCATGTAGTTATCAATTTTATCTGTACCAGAACAAGGAGTTACTGCTTCAAGGGAAAGGGGGGTGACTGAGCGGATGGGATTGCCCAAAACTAAGAAGAATTTGTTTTTCTTTAAGTCCTGCTTCATTATAACTACAACAATGCCTGGAATTTATATGCAATATATGGAGAAAAAGCAGAAAGTTAAATAGAACGTAGTGTACATGTGAAAGATCATGAGATGGTCAAACACCAAAACTGCAATTGGTTGCAGCACATGCAACACAACGAGGGACACAGAGTTCATGACTTTTGTAAAATGGGAGATTTTTTCCTTTTTCAGGTGATGCTTAACTTGAGATTTATCATCCTGCTTCAAGTTCCTTCTACTGTTACCGTCCTAGTATAGAGCGATCCAATCAGAGACAAGGGTGACAGAGGTAAAGCGTGTAATGGAGGACAGTGAATCACTGGGCTGTGAAGGTCTTGGTCCACATTTGTTTCCATAGTTTAGCATTTTTCCTGGATGATAAACTCAGTGTTACTCTGCATGAGCATCCAACCTTTTAGCTTGTTTAGCGCACATTGAGTGAAGAGGAATTGTCTTGGGCTGTATATAAAATGTATAATACAGTTAATTAGCATAAGTAACAAAACATACTTTACATTTTTTCCCATTATAACAGGTGGGGCTTGGGTTGAGGTTTGGCCACACTCGCTAGAGGATTAGCAAAGTAAGAAAGACAATACTATTATTGAAATACTTACTGACTCCCTGCAGAAAGCCTGAACTTGAAAAAGTTGCAGAGTAAATGAAAAGGGCAATTCTTTCCCTTAGATTAGCACTGAAGAGTTACAGAAGGGAAAGGGGCGGACAGTGAAAAGTATCAAGGGCAGAAATAGCAACAGAAACAGAGTCTGAGCAGAGACAGGTCGTCATATTCTCCTGCCTGGAGATTTCACCATCGCCCCGTTCATGTCCCAGTCACACGGCACATAGCAGAGTCAGATATTGTTTAAAATCTATTACTAGGTGGATATACTGGATAAGTTCTGTCATCACAATCCTTTTCATGCTTTTATATGATCCTGCATTATAATAATCTGTTCAAGTACGTTTAAGGATAGAAACAATAATAAGGTGGACAGAACTGATAGTTTTCCTCAAGCTGCTTTGGCCTAGAATGAGTGGATAAGGCAGGGCGTCTCCTGACTACAGAAGAATACTTATTCCTATCGGACTGGGGCACCGAAGCAGAGAAGGTTGTGAAAGATGCTGGATATCAAGAAGGTGATAATTGATGCTGAATGGGGAGGGTGTGGGGGAGGCAGCTGTTTCATATTTCACTTATCCTTGGAGGAGAGGTTGGTGGAACGCATTTGAGGGTCAGTGTAGTGGGTACTAGTTTCATGGAATTTGGCAACGAGTTGGCTTCAGCTTTGTTATAGTTTGCATCTAGATGTCCCTTCAAAGCTTCCTGTGGTCATAGGCTTGATCTAGAGTGCGTGAAGCTGAAATTAATTCATACGAAACGCTAGGCTCAAGGGCACTCGGATGAAGGGTGTGAGTGCTGCGTGCCCTAAGCAGTCCGAATAAGATAAAAGGGGCAGGGAGACACGGTTAACTCCCCGTTACCTTTGCTGCCTCATGGGTACCACGTTGTTTCTGCTCTGCCAGGCCTGTTTGTCATCCCTGCCTTGGAGTCAGCTGATTATGGGCTGAAAGCTCTATGAACTGTAAGCCAAAAAAACCCTTCCCCTTTAACTTTGGGTGTCCAGTATTTTGTCTCAGCAGTGAGAGAAAAGTAACTAACACAAGCTTTGCCTACTGAACTTCGAGTTTCAAGATCTCTGTCTTTCCTGTCAGAGGAATATGAAATAATGCAGAATATAGGGCAACAATTGTTAACCTGGTCTGGCCTACAGACTTCTCCGAGGGCCTAAGGAAAGCAATGGACATTTTGGCAAATATAAGCAAACAAACAAAACTGTAGGTGGTTACATACAAGAACTTTTGTTTTCATTATTCTGGAAGTCATCAACTTCAGACTCGTATTCCAAGTTAGGGCACAATCTTATCTCTTACCCCTCATCACTGATTGCCTCTCAGTTCTTATTGTAATGGGCCATCACGAAAGATAGGGAATGAATTTAGGGGGACACTGAATTGCACCCTAATTCACCACTGACTTATTTTACCTTGTGTCCATCTTCCCTAGGGAAGGAATTTTCCTTCCTAGGGAGGAAATTTCCTTTAAGATTTTGGAAGAAAAACTAAATATCTTTTTGTGGGGCTGGGAACATAACTCACGGATAGAATGCCTGCTTATCATTTACAATGTCTTGGGCTCAATCCCCAGAACTGCCAAAACCAAGCAAACAACCTCTTGTGAAACCAATTTCTTAATGTGTGATGATGTTTCTCTAGTGAAATAGCAACAGTCAGGGTGTTAAGTTTGGATTTTGCCGTTGCTGCCTTCAGCCTGGCCAATTCTATAAAAATTCTGTTATTTCCTTATCTGAGTCCTGTGTGATAGTTTTCTGGAATTATTTGTGACCTTAAAACCACCTGACAGAACTCTGGGCAGTCCTTTCTTTTCATTCCTGTACCACTTACCTCACACGCCCACTCTTTTTAGAGAACCAGTTATTAATTTATATATCTAAGTCATTTTCAGGGCACTGTTATTCCCTCTCTTGAGTCTAGGAGCTCTGAACCATATGTGCAGGGCTTGGGTAGGGGGCAGCTGCTTGTAGGTTCGTGAATGCTCAGCTACAGTGGGAGAAGTTTGTCTTTGTACATGAGCTGGCATTTGAGCTTACCCGCCCGAGGCTCTTTACTCTTGGAAAAGAACAAGCACCAGCCACAGACAATGAGTTGCAAATCTGCCAAATGTGCCTGTGGATTTGCACCAAGCCAACTGGAGATCCTCATCTTGTTTTTAAATGTTCTGAGCTTGAAAGGCCTCTGGCAGGGATGGGGGATACCATTTTCTAAACTCTCGAATTTTCTAAATTCTCACTCAAATGACATCTGTGTAGACAATAAGATAAACTGCATTGGAAGCCAAATTTCAAGTTTCAAAGCCGTAATTGCCTACATCTGTGTAAATTCCAGTACAAAGTTGTGCCAGAGAGGAAGTGCTGAGAGTTCAGGACAGGATAAAGTGGGCAGCCGGGTATGAGATTAATATCTAGCCACTACCACTCTCTTCTCTCTCCCTTATCTTTCTGTCACCATCTCGCCTGCACACACTCATACTCCTGGTTTTCTCATAAGAGCCACTCCATCAAGAGAAACAGGTAAATAAAATTCCCGTAGAACCGATGTTATAAATTGTTCCCTCACTGAATCAAGTTTTTAAAAATTGTAGACAAGAATACTTACAAATTTATCTCGTACAACATGGGCTCATGACCCATGGCTGAAGGTAAAGAGTTCACACACCTACATAGGCCCCATAGCTAGGACACCGAGTGCTGAATACATCCAGGACAGAAAAGTCACTTTCAGCTCATCCCTTTGATGTCCAGCTTCAGGGCTTGACATCATTAAAACTGTAGCGGAATCCAGAGAAAGGCTGACTGGATTAGAAAGTGAGGTAGAGTTTGACCAGGGAAATGGGTGGGAGAAGAAGAAAATGAGGGAAAAGGGAATTATCATGAATTACAAGATTATAGGGATAAAATCCTTGTGGGCAAGGATTAGGGAGAGGTCTGGCAGGGAGCAAAGGCTTTCTTCAGGTATTCGGGAGGAGTCAGGCTCAGTTTTAACATTGCTTTATTCTCCCAGCACAGGAGGCTTTTATAAAAAAAGAATAAGAGAAAGGGAGTGTGAAGCAAAGTCACAGTGGCTAGTAGATGTGGCATAGGTCACTTAGTTGGCTTAAGTAAGCGATGCCCTTGGCTCAACAAGCGGAGGGCATGGTTGAGTAATTTCTTCTGATCGCCAGGGGTCTGTAAAGTGAAGTACTGGATTCATTACTCACACAAGAAATATTTATGAAGTCCCTGCTATGCCAAGGCCACATGCTAGATACTGGGTATAGGATGGGGAATTAGAAAGAATCAGGGTCCTCCTTTGTGCAGCTGGTGGTCTGGTCAGGACCTCAGCAAGATTGGAGATTTTCAATATTTCTGGCTGTGAGTTTTGAATGTGGCAAAATGAATCGCAATGTTCATCTTCATGGGATGTGGATGATCTTAGAAGGTAAATTTGTTCTGAGAGCTAAAAAACACTAATGCAGGGTTGAGAGAAAACTGCCGGGAGACCTGGCAGGTCTGGACTCTGCTCCCCAGGCGCAATGAGTTTCCCTGTAGCCTTAGCCCTATACCCACTTTCAAACCTCAGTTTGTGTGTTTATCAAAGTCCACATTCAAGAGTACTGCTGAAGAAAAGGAACACTGAGAAGGATGGGTGGAAGTTTAAAGACCAAGATCACAAGTTCAAACTCTACCTAGTAGCTTAGTGAGCCCTTGTCTCAAAATAAAGAAGGGCCGGGGTTGCAACTTAGTGTACAAAATCCCTAGGCTTAACCCCTGGTACCTCAAAGCAAAGCAAAGCAAAGCAAAATAAGGAAGGATGAGAGAAAGAAAGAAAGAAAAGAAAAATGAAAAGAAAAGCAGGAAGGAAGGAAGGAAGGGCTAAGTGGCCATTCTCTAAAGAGCTTACAGCCTTGATGGAGAGATATCATTCTGAGGGCACCTTTTTTAGAGATTAACTGCTAAGTGAAGATTGAAGAGGAAAAGATGAATTCAGAGCAAGACAGCTTGAAGCACTTAGTAGAGCTGATGACACTGGAAAGGGCTCTTGAGGACAAATTGAATTGAATCTAGAGAGGGAGGTAATAGAAGAATTCTGCAGCTTTAGGCTTCAGAAATGATCACAAATATTGAGGCCTGACAGTGCAGGGAAGATTTTTGTTGTTCAACGGATTGAATTCAGGGCTTGTGCATGCTAAGCACAACCCTTGAGCTACACCTCAACCTTTTATTTCTTTAAAATGGTGAAAAATGGTGAAGTATCTAGAGAACTGGTTCAGACGATTCCAATTTTGTTGGCAAAGTGCAAAGCATCCTAATCTGTAGGCAGTTGAACATACAGCTTCTCTCCTTCAAGCCTGATTAGGATATTGACCTTGGTGACATCTGTATTGCAGGGCTTCTTCATAGCCTGTTGATCTGGTGCTCGTTGCTTTGATATCCAATGAATACAGTGAACACTGGTGTGCTGTTGTCTTCTGTCTTCTTCATGGCGGATCAGTGGTCAGAGGCACTTACTAATAGCATAGTGCTCAAGCTTGTTTCCTCTGCTCTTCTGCCTCTAGAGCCACTGTGTCTTGAATGGCAGCGAAGTGGGTGACATGTGGATCTTTGTTTTTTCCTTTGTGGCTGTGGTGCCTTTCAGCAACTACTGAGCCTTTAAAGGCTTTACTTTTACTTTAGCTTGGAAGGGACAGGAACTTCCTACCTCACTTTCAGTGCTGTCTTTGTGAAAACTGCAAGGTGTTTTGTTTGATTTTTTTGTTTGTTTGTTTTTGAGACGGGGTCTCACTATGTATTTGAGACTGAACTGGAACTCACTATGTAGCCCAGGCTGGTCTCAAACTCACAGCAATCCTCCTGCCTCAGCCTTCCGAGTGCTGGGCTTACAGGCATGTGCCACCATGCCCAGCCTAACTGCAAGGTGTTTTTAGAGAATGCCAAATGATTTAATATGGTTCAGCACCAAGTTTGTAAAATGAGGACAGTCATTCCTCAGGGTAGTGTGGGGATTTAACTGTTGCAGGCGAAATGCTTAGCACAGACTTAGTATGCTAAGACTGGTCAGGAAATATTAACTACTATTTGTTTTTAGCTGAATCACTTATGATAGTAAATACCTGGAGTAATGTCTCAGACAGATCGCGTTTTATTATACTTCAAGGTGTCCCACAGACACTTTAAATATAAAGAGACCACAACTGGGTAGGACATGGCCCATCACTTCAGTCTGTGTTGCTAGTTAATCTTGATAACGTCACTCGTAGTCCTCAAAGATCTCAAGTGGGCAACTCCACTGTGACACTTGCCCATCTCCCTCCTTTCTTTACCCCCGATCGATTCAGGATCTCTGGAGAGTCTAGTCTGCTGGTTTGCTCTTTTTCACTCCTTTCCTGTTTCTCAGTGTTTTAGTAGTTTGACATTTGGCACGCTTGTCAAAAATCAGTTGTTAATCTATGTGAGGGTTTACTTCTTGGAGATCTTTTCTATTGCATTGGTTTGTATGTCTGTCCCTACGCCTGTATCACTTTCTTTGATTATTATAGTTTTGTACTAACTTTTTGAAATTAGGAAATGTGAGTTCTCTGAATTTGTTCTTTTTAAAGGATTATTCTATTTTTGCAACAACAACAACAGCAACAAATTGAGATTTCGATAGGGATTGTATTGAATCTGTAAATCATTCTGGTTAGTGTTAACATTTAATAATAGTAAGTCTTCCAATTCGTAAATACGAGATTTCTTTCAACTATTTATATCTTTACTTTCCTTCAGCAATATTTTATGGGTTTCAGTATACAAGTATTTCACTTATTATTATTTATACTATATGTATTATATATTATATATATCATTTATTTATTTTTAAGGTGACATATAATAAAGAACACATACTTGGAGTTAGACGTCCCAGCTCTAGAGTTTGATTTCATCATTTCCTAGCATGTGACTACCTTAAACAAGTTACTTAACTGTCTTTTTTTAACTACTACATGTTTGCTGCACATGATATTTACATTCACCTTAGGGGTAATGGTATTTAACTTCTCTTGATTCATTTTATTCACCTCCTCCTCCCTACCTTCCTCCTTCCCTCTGCCTCTAGATCTGCTTCCCTCATTTTTGTTATCATTACTATTATTATTTTTAGTTTATGTTTATGACGTATAATGGCTACATTTATTGTGGATAGTTAGTACATGTACATCACACATCTTTGGTCTTTTAATATCCATCTTACCCCTCCTTGGGCACTTGCCATTTGCATAAGATCTGTCCCCCTGTTTCTTTTTATCAATTTTTTATTTTGCTCCTTGCTTTGACTGTACATTGAATTACTCAAATAAGAGAAATTGTATGGTATTTAAGCTTGTGTGTCTGATTTATTTTACTTAACATTGTGTTTTTGAGGTGAATCCATTTTCCTACAAATGTCTCAAATTTCTTCTTCTTTATAGCCAAGCAGTACTCCATTGTGTGTAAACACCACATTTTCTTTATCCATTCATCTGTAGATGGACATATATGCTGCTTCCTAGTTATTATGAATTGTGTTACTTTAATCATTGGTATATATTGCTGTAATATTGGTATATATTGGTATATATTGCTGTAATATGATATCTTTAACTCTTTGGGGAAGATTCCTAGAAGGAGACTAGCTGGGTTGAATGAAATTTCTATCAGTTTTTTGAGAACTCTCCATACTGATTTCCATAATAGTTGTGCTAGTTTACATTTCCACCAACAATGTAGAAGTGTTCCTTTTTAACAGTAGTCACACCAACATTCATTATTATTTGAGTTTTTGATAATAGCTATTCTTGCAGGAGTAAGATGAAATATCAGGTGTTGTTTTACTTTGCATTTCTTTTGTGTCGGTGTGTGTTTGTGCTTACGGGTATGCACACTGTTTTTTCCATGGGGCAGCCTGCGAGTTGGTGTGTGGGCTGGCGCAGAAGACAGTGAGTGGGTCCCAGAAATTAGTCCCGCAGATTTCTTTATCCCTACGGACTGCATGTCTGTGGAATCAGCTGAATCAGATGGGATCTGGGTCTCAACTTTGCTGGGTGAAGGGCTGGAAAGTTCCTAAGTTCTTGCCTTGCTCATATTCTCTTAATACTAAAATGGTTATTAACTTTTTTTAAATGCTAGACCAGAGCTCTACTACTGAAATACATCCCAGCCATTTTTAATTCTTAAAAATTGTATCACAAGGGCTCTGTGAGTTACTCAGGCTGACTTTCAAGTTGCTTCAGCCTCCGAGTAGCTGGGATTACAGGCCCGTGCCACTGTGCTTGTCAATTGCGGCTCTTTGAAATTGCTGCTTCTGTGCTCTTTTGAGACCTCTTTTACCCCTTTATTACCTAATACTTTTTTAAACATCAAAATTTCCTTGTTCAAATGACTAATTTCTAGTCTTTGGACTAGACTCCACCTATAAGTAGTCACTGAAACCATGGAACTATATGAGAGCACTCTCAAACAAGGACTATGAAACAAGCTAAGAAGTTTGAGGATGGAATGCTGGGAGGGCCTTCCTACAGGAATGGGCAAAGAAAAAGGATCTGGGAAGAAGAAAGGCAAAGCGGGGAACCAATAGGAAGACAGAGAGAAGTTCACCAGTGGGCAGAAGGGTCCATTGTGCCAAACTCCACAGAGTGTTCAAGTGAGAGGAGGCCCAGGAGGCAGTGGTGGATTTGGCAGTTCAGAGATCACCAGTGACCTTTCAAAGGACAGTTTCTGTGGTGTGCTAAATGAAGACACAAGATGGATTGCCAAGGAGGCTGAGAAAACCTGGGCAGTTAAAATTAGAGTCAGTAAATAGGAGCTTCTTTTTCAAGAAGCTTGATAGTGATGGGAAATATGTATCAGAATTGAAAATAAAACATTATTGGGATGGAGAGACTTCAGAATAGAATTATACATAAATTCTGACGTAATTCATTTGAGACTTAGTTAAAAATTATCAAGTGCTTTTAGAAATGAAAAACAGTATAGAACAGTGGCGGCGAACTTACCACACATGTGCCGAAGCAGGCCATTTGTATCCCTGAAAGCTCTCAGAGCTTCACCACACTCGTATTTAGTGCAAAGCGCTAACAATGTTTCATTGTCTTTGTAGGACTTTTCACTGTTCCAGGTTTTGCCTCGTGGCCATAGCACCATTTTTGTTCGTACAGATCCACTTCGCCTCTAATTGCTCCATGCTAGTGGCCTCCACTGACTGCTGGCAGAGACTAGCAAGTATCTTTCCTTGAAATTATGCCCACGGAGACTGTGTTCCGATCTTGTGCACATTTTCCTTTTCTGAGTTTACCATAAATGTAATTGCTTTGGCATCTCTCTCTTGCCCTGGGACTTACTAGAACTACTCATTTCAAAAGGCTGACTTACATTATGCAAGAGAAAGATGAGACCGTGGCAAAATATTACCAGAGGGCCTTCAGATTTATATGTATTCTACTCCAAATAGTCTTTTTCTAAAGCCATGCCCTGACACTTAAGGTTGAGTATTTTGAGTATTATTTGTAAAACATATCTTGCATCAAAATAGGTACTTTTAAAGGTCATTTGCCAAAAACAGTATGATTTTCGTAAATAGAGAAGAAAACATATAAATAAGAGATTTCTTTTTGGGGATTAAGAAGATCATCTCTTTTCTGATGAAAGGAAAGAAATTAAGACAGTACTTTCAGCCTCCTTCATACTCAAGTGGAACCTTTCAGAACCATCATTTGCTTCCTAATGTGCACCACCATCATCCTGTGTCTTCATTCACATTTGAATTGGGACTCTGAGAAAGTAAGTGGTTTGTCCAAGATTTCATAATGAGCAGCTGTCAGGCAAGTTTTGTATCCATGTCTCTGATTCCTAGTCCTGTGTTCTTTGTACCCTATGATGGTAATGAATTCACCAGAAAAGTATCATTTTGCTGATAAATCTATGGCAAGTGGTTTTTTGAGCTCAAAGGAATACATAGAGTTTAAAGGAAGCTACACCTTAAGTTGAGAAATGAAAGCATCTTGTCAAAAACAGATCAGAGTCTGATTTTGGCGGAGACACGAAGCAAAGTAGGAAATAAAATCACTTGAATACTCAGGAACATTCTAAGGGATGGAAAAGTAAAAATAAAGTCTATGAGATCTCAGGTGGAAGATATCTGGTTAAATAGCTCAGCTCTGTGGTGGTTCAACAAAGGGCATCATGAAAGGTTGAGAGGAAAAACCATTTCCTAATTTTTGCATGAGACTCCACATTTTAAACCCTAGATTTAAAATAATAAACATAAAGTTTTCTGGAAGAAAATCTACAAAATGGCACAAAAGCAGAGACTTTAACCTGACTTCTGCACCTCTCTGGAAACCCTTCCTTTTGTGTTTAGCAGGTGCACCCTCCCCTGCCTGGTTCTGCTTGTGAGGAGGCTTTTCCGGCCTTTCCCCATTGGCCTTGATGACTAGAATGCTAGGTCGGTTTGGACTTAGACTTTATAAAGCAGAGAATATGGAAGAATTTGTATAAGAATTTGAACACCCAGAAACCAAAGTCTTTTCTGTTTTTTAAAGCGTGAATATTTTCCTAAAGGAAAAACTCAAGGAAGAAAATATTTTATCATAAATGATTTCAGGAAGGCCCTGTTGGAACAGAGATATGGGTCAGGGAGAAGGCAACTAATAGCTGGCTTGGCTGAGTGAGGCTTTGAATGCTCAGGTGACAATTATTCATGTTTTGGTAAAAGTCATACACATGTGTTACAAGACAAAGTGTATTGTGCGGTATCAGAGACATGACAGCAGGAATTGAAACAAATGTTGTAGGACATGGTTTCAGAGTTAAATGGTTCACTTGAATTCTTCTTTTCCTCTTTGCGGTTTACAAAATTTATGTAAGTAAATGAAAGGAGAACAGAACGGGGGGAATGAGATCTGATGGAAAATTGTGCAGGGAAAGGTCAAGAAAAATACTGTAGGAAACTACAGAAAAACTCACCAAAAGCATATGTGAGGGCCAGAGCTTTAGCTTAGTGGTGCTTGTGCCTACCTTGCAAGTGCAAGGTCCTGAGTTCAATCCCCAGTACAAAAAAAAAAAAAAAAAAAAAAAAAAAAAAAAAGCATAAGTGAAAATTAAGAAAGACTTTAGAAGGCTGGGGATTTAGCTCAGTGGTTCTGCTGCCTGCCTCACAAGAGCAAGGACCCGAATTCTATCCCTGATACCAAAAAAAAAAAAAAAAAAAAAAAAAAAAAAAAAAAAAAAAAAAAAAAAAAAAAAGGCTACTAATAACACAAACTGAAGCTTTGTCAAGAGGTTTTATGATCTGCACGTGGTGGTGAACACCTATAATCCCAGCACTCAGGAGGCAGAGGCAGGCGGATCGCTGTGAGTTCGAGACCAGCCTGGGCTACATAGTGAGTTCTAGGTCAGTCTCAAGTACATCATGAGTAGATGGCAGACCTTGTCTCAATAAACAACAACAAAAAAACAAACCAAGAGGTTTAATGATGGAATGCCACTTTGAAGGTGATGCAGGCCTGTGTGCTGCGGAGGCAGTGTGACCTCTCTTCCCTTGAGTCTCAGATTGTGCCCAACAAATCAGAAATGGTCATGTTTGTGCACTGTCACTCAGAGAGTGGCACGGAGACATCTCTTCAGACAGAGGCTCATTGTGCTGGGCAAGTATGTGCTCTTTTAACTAATGTTTCAACACTTAATATTCTTGTCATTTTTATCCTGGAGTGCTATTTTATGAACACAAATACTGCTCTCAATGGCTGGACTCACATATACATTGCCAGTAAATCTGATTAGTTCCAGTTCTAGTAAAACCATGAAAAGCCACTTACAACATTACCCTCAAAGCCAGGGGCCATAGCCATAGGCTTTGAAGATAAAGCAATTTTTAGTACTTGGAAAACCATTCACACAACATGATGTCTCAAGAAAGTAATTCTTTCTTTGCATTCAAGTGATATAGTCAGAACTTGGACAGGTTTAAAATCTTGGCTACTATACAATTGTTAAACTCATGTGTAAGATTTAGAACTGCTTGCTAATGAAGACCTGCAATCCACATTATAGGGCTGATTCTGAGAAGAATGTGACCCTTTGATTCTGGGCAGAGTGACAGCAAAATTTCTGAGGCATATGATGATCTATGGGCTTTTAAAGTTCTCAAGAGAAGTAGGTACTCTTGCTTGAGTGTTACAGTCTGTTCTCTAAGGAAAGCCAGCAAATTGTCTTTATTTTCTGCTCAAATAATGTGGGTCTTAGTTTTTTATTATATATTTCATCACTGCTACACATAATTAGCATAGTGAAAGAGATGACTTGGTTTTTTTAAAGTAAAAAATGAAAATGACAAGTAGCACTGATATATACACTACTTCCTTACAATATTTCTTTGTGGGCCTTACCTTATGAAGTTGTATCATTTCCATTTTATAAAGCTGAAAACTGAAGAGTAGTAAAAAATGTTCCCATTCTACTTCTCACCTCCTGCTTTAAAATCAAACACGTGGGGAATGGAATTGGTTCAGTTATAAAGGGGTAGTAGCCTTGAAATACTGAGTCACACTGGTCAGCATTCCATCCTTGTTTCCTGTAGCGAGAGGAAATCATGAAAAACTAAACTAACTGATGTTTCCATATAAAAGCAGATATGGTATTTCCACACTTGATCTTAGCCAAAAGGCCAAGAAGTGATAGATGTACTATTTCCAAACTAGTGGTGTCAGAAATTTCATCCCAGGACAGTGTTCTATGCAATAGTTAGTGTAACCATCTTAAAGTGCTCCAGCACTCTGAATGCTAACCTCACATTTATTTCTAGTCTCAGAATTTTGCTTAATCTCTCTCCTCTCAATTTTTTTTTTTGTTAACACAATCGGTCATGTCAGTCTCATTCTGAGAATAAGCTGCTTGGGGTTTGGTTGAATTGTGACATAATTGGTAGGTGGCAAAAGACATGTTTCCTCATTTTTCTGGGAGAGAGTGAGATTACTTCTTACTAAAAACAAAGGCAAAGAGAGAAAAAGCCAAAACAACAGTACAGAGAAAAACAAAGAAGTTCTCAAGTAAATCAATCACAGTCCATTCTAATACACCTGGACGCACGCGCAACCTAAACAGCCAGGTCATTCCAGCTCTGGTGAATGTTAGACAGGCCCAATTTTAACTTCTGGGGACCTTGGGAGCACATAGTACTTTCTCAATAATTGGCTTTTACATAAAGAAAAAAATGTTAACTATGTTTGACCTAGTTTCTCCTCTGATAAATGAAATGAGTCACCATGATGGCTGCTTGTTAGTATTCTCACAATGAACTTCAGAATTTCATAAAGAAGTTTCAGTCAACATTGAATTTTTCAAATTATTTGGAAGGAATTCATTGCTAGAACTTTGTGTTGGTTGTTTTTATCTATTTTCTGTTTCTACATACATATGCCATTTGTTCAGAGGATCACAAGTCAAAACCACTTGCTGTTCATTCATTCATTCCTCAAATCCCTTTCCCAGCTCCGAAGTCATTGGCTTTTATCACTGGAACTGGATCTCAACCGAAGCCTCACCAATTGCTTTTGAACTACAAGGGGCCCTTTGGAGGAACGGGCTACTTGCCTGGCTTGTAGTTTTGAGCCCTGCCTTAGGTGTTTCATTTAAGGCTGTCAGTGTTACTTTATGTAAGTGATTTTAAACATTTTGGGGTTCAAACAATTTTTGAGACTCTGATAAAAGCTGTGAACTCTCCAGAAAAATGTGTACATATGGACACAAAGTTTGGCAAGACACAGAGAAAGACATAAAAGGAATAAGGTATGAAGTGTTTTTTGTTTGTTTTTTTTTTGGTACTGGGGATCCAACTGGGGACCTTGCACTTATGAGGGAGGCAGCAGAACAACTGAGCTAAATCCCAGCCCCTGAGGAATAAGGATAAGAAAGAAAGACATTAAATTATCATTATTTGTGGACTACATGATTTTCTACATAGAACACCAGAAAAACTCCATCAAAAGACTTCTAGATTTAATAACCAGATTCAGTAGCATATCTGGATGCAAAGTCAACACTCAAAAATAAATAATATTCCTATACACAAATAAACTCACTGAGAAAGAAATTAGAGAAACATCACTTTTCACAATAGAATCCAAACAAACGAAATACCTAGGAATCAATCTGATAAAGGAAGTAAAGTCCTTTATATTGAAAACTATAGTGCTCTGAAAAGGAGAACAAAGAGGATATCAGAAAATGGAAAATATATCCTATTTTTTTGGGTAGGAAGAACCAATAGGATGAAAATGGCCATACTTCCAAAATTGTTATACAGATTTAATGCAATCCCAATCAAAATGTCAAAAGCATATCTCACAGAATTAGAGAAAATAATTCTAAAATTCATTTGGAACCAGAAGAGACACAGAAAAGCAGACCAGAAAAGCAACTCTGAGAAACAAAGGCAAGACAAGGGACATCACAATCCCTGACCTGAAATTATGCTACAAAGTTACTGTGATAAAAACAGCACGAGACTGGCTTAATAACAGACCTGAGGATCAATGGAACATATTAGAAGATACAGAAACAAGTTCAAACACACCCAGCCACCTTGTCTTTGACAAAGGAGCCAAACACCTTTACTGGAAGAAAAACAGCCTCTTTAATAAACAGCACTGGAAAAACTGGCTTTCCCACATGCCGAAGATTAAAGCAAGACCCATATCTCTTAGCACGCCCTACACTAAAATAAAAATGGATCAAAAATCTAAATATTGGGGCTGGGGATTTAGCTCAGAGGTTCGGTGGCCTGCCTTGCAAGTGCAAGGATCCAAGTTCAATCCCTGGTACCAAAAAGCCTCTTTAATAAACAGCACTGGAAAAACTGGCTTTCCCACATGCCGAAGATTAAAGCAAGACCCATATCTCTTAGCACGCCCTACACTAAAATAAAAATGGATCAAAAATCTAAATATTGGGGCTGGGGATTTAGCTCAGAGGTTCGGTGGCCTGCCTTGCAAGTGCAAGGATCCAAGTTCAATCCCTGGTACCAAAAAAAAAATAGATTAGGCAGAACTCTTGAAGATATTGGTATAGGCAAAGACCGTGAACGAAACCCTGATCACACAGGAAAAATTGCAAAGAATCAACAACTTGGATCTCATCTTATTAAAAAGCTTTTGCATAGAAAAGTAACAGAGTGAAGAAAGGACCCACAGTGTGGGAAAAAAATTTTGCCAGCTTTCCTCAGACAAAGGACTAATATGTAGAATATCTAATATCTAGAAATCAGAACCTCTAAATTTAAAGGCCCAAGCAAAAAATGGGCATCTAAAATGAATAGATACTTCTCAGGTGAAGAAGTCGAAATAGCAAATAAATACATGAAAAAATGTTCAACATCACTGATCATTTGAGACATACAAAATTTCAAAAAATCCTGAGATTTCATCTCATTCCAGAAAGAAAGATTTTATCAAGAAATCAACCAATCACAAATGCTGATGGGGATTTGCAGAAAAGGGAATCCTTCTCCACTATTGGTGGGAGTGCAGACTGGTGCAGCCACTATGGAAATCAGTATGGAGATTCCTCAAAAACAAAAACAAACAAAATAAAACTGGAGGTTTAATTCAGCCCAACTATTCCTTTTCTTAGTATCATCCTGAAAGAATTAAAAGCATCATACCACAGTGGTATATGCACACCCATATTTATAGCAGCACAGTCTGTAAAAGCTAATCTTGGAAACAGCCCAATTGCCCATCAACAGATGAATGGATAAAGAAGAATTTTTTTATGCAATGGAATACTACTTTGCCATAAAGAAGGATGAGCTTGAGACATTTATAGCCGAATGGAAGTACCTTGAGACTGTGCTCTTAAGTGAAACAAATTGGACACACGTTTGAATACCTCATTGTTTCTCTGAGGTGAGAAACTGAAAGTGTAAATAAGGACTAAAATGTATAATAGACATTGGGAAATGGGAATAAAATGTTCAAATAAGGAGGGCAACAAGGGAGGCGGAGGGCAGGGAAAAAAGAAAGGTCAAGAAAAGAAAGAAAGGACAAGAAAAAATGGAAACAAACTTTTGTAAACAAGGAAGGCAAGAGGGGTTGAAGGGAGGAGAGGGGAATAGGAAGAAAAAAAGAAGCAAGATATATTATGTACACCTACAAATTCCCAGTGATGAATATTATAATTATGCATATCTAAAGTGTACCAATAAAAAACACCACCCTACTTTTTAATACCCTAAAAAAAAGTTACACGATAGCATTACCACATGAGGCACAATTGCATTTCTGGTATATACACAAAAGAACTGACAGCAAGGATTCAAAAAGATATTTGTATGTTCAGGTACACAACAGTGTTGTCTACCATAGTCAAATGGCTGAAGTAACTCAAGTGTCCATAAGTGTCCATTGACAGTTGAATGAATAGAGGAAATGCAGTATTCAAATAGAATGGAATACCACTTAGTCCTAAAAATGGAAAGATGTTCTAACACTTGCTATGAGGATGAACCTTGAAGACATTATAGTGAGTGAAATAAGCCAGTTCCTAAAAGAAATGGATTGTGTGATTCCACTTACAGGCGATACCTGAAAGGATCAAATTAATTAAGAAAAATAGAAATAGAGTTTACCAGGCAATGAGTTGTTTAATATTGCAGTGGAGCGAATTGTGTCCTCTTTTCCCCATAACTGTTGAAGACTTAGCCCTCAATGTAATTGTATTTGACTGTTAGGAGGTAATTAAGGCATAATTATAAGGATTATAATTTTCTCACCTGCTTAACTGGTAACCCAAGGAGAGAAAGGCAGGGAGATCTCCTTCCATCAGCCCAACACACTCATGGCCACCTAAGCATGCAGCAGCGAGGAGGCTGCCTCCATGCCCCAAAAGGGAGTCTTCCAAAAATGTCTAGAACTGCGAGAAAGTAAATTTCTGTTGTTTAAACCCCCTAGTCTATGACAATCTGAGCTGACCAGTAACAATGGGTACAGGCTTTCAATTTTCAACAACATCTGGAGCTAGACAGCTAAGACGGTGCACAGCAGTGTGGGCTTACTCAGCACCCCCGGAGAGGATGGGAACGTTTTATTTGTGTGCGTTTTATCGCACTGACGGCATATCATGTGGTGCTTATTGACAGTTATTGGGAAGATGATTTTGGTGTTCTGCAAATCCATAAAAGAGAAGATGGCAAGCTGCAGGGTCTGCAGGGGAGTTTTAGGTCATATAAGGCAGGAAGGAGTTTCACCACTGTGGAGTGAAAATTAGAAGACATTTATGCTTGAAACAGCCTCTGGGTAAATACAGTTTTCTCAGTGTGTTTAGAACTGATTTTGGGTCATATCAGTAAGGTGATTCACGCTCACGTTGCACAGGAGGAGAAAAGTTACAAAACATTATTTGTTTTCCATGTTGGTGTGTAATTGTTTTAGGAAAGAGAACTGACTGGAAACTGCCAAAAGGGCTTGGATTACTAAAGGAAGTTAGGATCAGCTCCAGCTGCAACAAAAGGTAGTTAACATTTTTGTTTCCATTTTACTTCTACTCCTGCTTTCTCTGAAGTCAAACCCCTTTCAATCCACACTGTCTTATCTAGAAACTAAGCAAGGTTATTTTCTCATTGCACAACTCAGCGCTTCACAGCCAGGCTTTCTAGCCGTTTCTCCAGTGTTTTGTCACCAAATTCAAAGTCACAGTTCCTAAAGTCAGAGAAAACGTTTGAATGAACTGGGAGATGCAAAACCAGCCTTTTAAATTCTGTGAGCAAGTTTATAGTTTGTGTTCAGGGGAGAGACAGAGAGGAGGAGAGCGAGGAAAGGAATATTTGAAAAATGGAGGACTATTGAATTGCTCAGTGTAATTTAACTGAAGTATACACCAGATAAGATAAGAATGTGAATTATTCACCCTTCATTTGCTCACTCAAAATGCCCTGTTTGAGTCTGACACTATTGAAAACAACTTGTTTTTCCATCTTCAGTTAGTTTCCTTGTTATTTTTAGCTTGCAACTTCTATCCAGAACATTTTACGGAAAACTGGACCCACTTCCTTTCCCTCCCTCCCTTTCATGTTTCTTTTGCTTCCTTCCTTTCTTTTCTTTTCTTTTCTTTTCTTTTTTTTCTTTTCTTTTCTTTTCTTTTCTTTTCTTTTCTTTCTTTCTTTCTTTCTTTCTTTCTTTTTCTTTCTTTCTTTCTTTCTTTCTTTCTTTCTTTCTTTCTTTCCTTTCTTTTTGGTAACAGGTCTCTTATGAGTCCAGGCTGGATCTGAACTAGCCATGCAACCCAGACTGGTTTTGAATTTGCAATCCTCTTACTTCAGCTTCCTGAGTGTGGGTTTGCAGGCCTATACTGCATCCAGCTAAAATTGGATCTTTTATGGGAGAAACAATTTCGTCAAGAGAGACTATTTGCTTGCTTTCATTTTGGCACAGAAGGGATCTTAATATAGTTTCTCTTTTAGATACAGAATCTTTTAAATTTCTATTATTAATAACTATAGCATATCTGAATTTTGGGGCAATTTTGAATAGTTTTGGCTTTGAAAGATGGTCAGAAGCTCTTAAAAAAATTCCAGTTACTGCTTGCTATTAATGTGGATGCAAGAATTATTAGTAGTACTATCATGACTATCATCAGTACTCCCATCTCTGCCAGTGCTGATAGGTGACTTCTGTTAATTACCTGTCATACACTAGAAATTGAGATAAGAGCTTTACATGAGTTATTTCAGTTAACACCTCACAAGCTCTACAATATAGAGATTATTATTCTCACTGTACTGCTGAGAAAACCAAGAAAAATGAAAATAACTTGTCTGATTCTAACACATCCAGTAAATAGTGGTGCTAGAATCTGAGCAAACAGAAGTGTTTGGGAATTCAGTAGATTGGAGGATGTGTACTAACTTGTGAGGAACAGAAGTGCAAGGCCATTTCTTATTAATCCTGTGTTTGCCATAGCGCTGCACAACGTGCATTACATGTGGCAGAGTGAGCTCATTTCATGTCTGTAGAGTAAAAGATGGAGGAAAGTTAATGAAAACTTGGCATTTTATGTATTATCTTAAATTTAAATTTGGAAATTATTGTAATTTTATTCGCTCACTTCCACATACTTAATTAGGCAGCTAATTAGTGCATGGGATGAATTATGGCCTTATTCTTTGTTGGGGTGCATGGGCTGGGACTACGGAAGAAAAGGACATTGAAGTTCTGTCATAGCTGGCCACATGGTGGCCATGGAGAGGTGGTCTCATCAGAAGTCACTACACTCAACAAAACCTCAGTTGCTTGTGAAGTAGCACAAGCCATAAGTGGGATGTCTTCTTATTAAAAAGCTTCGCACAGCGAGAGAAACAACCAGTAGTGTGAAGGGACAACCCACGATGTGGGCAAAACTTTTCATCAGCTCTTTCTCAGACAGAGGACAAAGAATATATAAAGAACTTAAAAATATCAAATTTAAAGACCCATTCCGAAAATGGGCATCTGAAATGAGCAGACATTTCTGAGACAAAGAAGTAAAAATAGCAAATAAACGTATGAAAAAGTGTTCAGCATCACTGGTCATTTGAGAGATGCAGATGAAAGTAACACTGGGATTTCACCTCACCCCAGAAAGAATGGCTGCTGTCATGAAATCAACCAATAACAAACGCTGGCGGGGCTGTGGGGAGAGAGGAACCCTGCTGCACTGCTGAGGGGCAGCTCGTTTAACTACTGCGCAAGTCAGGATGGAGATACCTCAGAGAACTGGGATTGGCGGTCCCATCTGACCCAGCTATTCCTAGTGCTGGGAATCATCCCCAAAGAATTAAAAGAATCATACCACAATTATATATGTTCACCCATGTTCATAGCAGCACGATTCGTGATAGCTAAAACTTGGAAACAGCCCAACTGCCCATCAGCAGAAGAATGGATAAAGAAAATATGTTATTTTTAAAAAAATAAAATGCAATATTACTCAGCCATTAAGAATGGGAAACTAGAGGCATTTATAGCTAAATGGAAGCACATAAAAGGACACATGTATAAATAAATACTCTAGTGTGAGAAACTGAAAGTGTAAATAAGGACTGAAAGGTATAACAGATAATGTGAAATAGGAAGAAAAGGGCAAGGGAAAGGGGAAGTTGGAGGGGCAGGGGAAAAGAAATAAGGGAATAGAATGAATATGAAAAAAGAAAAAATGGAAACAAAGTCTTTGTAGCTAGGGAGGGGTGGAGGGGTTGAAGGAAGGGCAGGGGAATGAGGGAAAAAATAAGAACCAAGATGGATTATATAAAGGTGCAAATTTCCAATGGTGAATGTCATTACATTGTATACCTTAAATGTACCAAGAAAATTAATTAATTAAAAAAAGAAGTCATTACACTCATTAAAGAGGATTTCAAGAACTCTAGGATTTCGTCAGCATGCTGTGAGTGATGTATCTGTCCCTCGAAATGATGAAAATCGTAAAGGTGTAGGGAAGGTGGGATGGGTAGGGGAAGAGTAAAAAGGGAAAAGAAAAAAATGTGAGAGAATGAAAAGAGGAAAATAAAGTGTTTGTAGATGGGGAGGAGAGGAGGGGGTGAAGGGAGGGCAGGGGTAAGGGGAAAAAATGAGAATCAAGACTTGTCATGTAGAGGTACAAGATCCCAACAATGAATGTAAGTACTGTATCCCTAAAATGTACCAATAAACTCAATTAAAGCTGAAAAAAAAAAAAAAGAAATGATGAAAATCACTCACACTCGCTGGAGCTTCCTAGTCCTTAAACTGCATGAGAATAAGCACTGTTGGAGGTGCTCACCTCTCATCCTTAGAGATTAGGGCTTGGTCCAGTCATAGTTACAGAATGGGAAAAATTAATCAAAATGATAGGTGAGACGGTAGTTCCGTAAAGTCAGCTGAAGGAGAGAGGATAGTCAGAAAAACTCCACAATGATCCACTGAACCCTTAGCTTAGGAAAGGGCAATATTCAGTAATGCAAAGGCAGAAATACAAACTTTTATTAAAATGTTGAATTATTCTGGCATTATCTCACTCAAATATGATGGGATATAAGGATATGTTTCAATAGGCAGTAATGATTTTAGCCCCAGGGTACAAATAAAATAAAAAATGTTGATGTCTAGCTACTTAAACATCACCTATAAGCATGCTTATAGGTTTCTTATTCCCTTCAAGTTATTGTGTTCCCAAACGCCTCCGATTCATTTAAAATTTTTTACTGTGAATATTTCTGTGAGCCACTAATGGAACTTTGGAAACCATCAGCATTCTACTAGAATTCATCTATCCATTTTCCAGTGTCCTTTTGTTTTGCTGGAGAATTTTTAAAGTCAACATTACTGCCTTTTCAAGCTATTGAGAAAACAGAAGAACAGAAGGAGGGAGGAAGGGAGGACAAAAGACAAAAGTGACAGTGAAAGAGAAATAGGAAAACATTTTCTCACGTAGCCACAAATTAACAAGAATTACTTAATATTATCCAATATATAGTCCATATTCACTTTCCCCTACTTATCTAGACACCTTTCTTTTTAGTTAGTTTATTCTAGTCATGATTCAGCTGGGTTTCGTTTCAGTATTTTTGAGCCTTATATTACTTAGCCTTTCGTCTTTCATCATGTGCTCTATTTTCTTTTTCAAATCTTTGGTATTGGTATGGTTATGTTTTTTTTTTCTATTGGTTATCTTTACACTAATATTCTCTATAATATGGGAAGTTTCTTTTCTTTTTTTAAGAGAATGTCTAACTGTAGCCTTCTGTAAGCAATGCCAATGTTAATACTTCCATCTTTCCTTCTTTTTGGAGCCACGGCTGAGCATATATGATATTCTTTTACTGCTAGTTAATAGCTATGGGATAGTCAACAAACTTGTTCTGCTTTCCATTTACCTTCTCAGTTTGTTACTTGTATTAGTTTTACACTGTCATATCCCATACACTTTTTATGTACTTCTATTTTTTTTTAGTTATTTCTCTATCAGAAGACCTCTCGCCAAGCCTCTGCAAACATCTTGTGGTTTCTGATGCTGTCTAGCTGGTGCTTCAGAAAAAACTTTTAATAAAACTAATCTCTAAATTCTTGTATGCTTATAACTTCCTTTGACGGTCTGCATGCTTTAAGGATAGTTTGGTTGGATATAAAATATTTCGCTCTCTTTTTATTGTCTTGAACATTCTTACAATGGTGTTCAATCCCCTTCTGGTAAAAAAGTGTGCTTCATGGGCTGGGGATTCAGTTCAGTGGTTCCACTGAGAAGTGTGCTTCAATATCTGTCTAATTTGTATTTTTTAATTCAATGCACACTTTTTAAAATGTATTTAAAAATCCTTTTTGAAAGTATTTTAGCATTGATATTGATGATTCTTCATTGTATATAAATTCAAATCTTTGTTTGGAATATATGCTTCAATTATATCTATTTATTGTCTTTTGTGTTTTAGGGCCTTTCGGTGGAATTCTACGTTGCATCTCTGTCTGTTATAAATTTTTCTGTGAATTATTTTTTCCTCTTTTCTTTATCTTTACTCTTTTAGCATCACTTTTTCTTATGTGCTTTCTATGGTCTTTCTTGGCTTTTTTTTTCTTCTAATTTAAAACTTCATATCTGAAACACTTTTTCTTTCTTTCCTTGTACAATCCTTAGTCTTCTCAGCTTTCTTTTTCATAAAGTCATATTTCATATTCTAGTTATCTCATTTCTGAGCTGTTTAATTCTAATTTGTACGGTCTTTTAGTCAACAAACTTGACTCTTTCCGCTCATTTTGAAATCTTTGTAGCTTTCATCTTCTTTGTAGCTACATTTGTGGTATGTATATGTATAGTATCTGTTGGAACTATGTTTGGCTCATTTTAATCTTGATCCTTGTATCTCTACATAGGGTTTTATTATAATCTGCTTTTATTTTCCATACATAAATGAGATAGTTTGTTGGACTATTAGTTGAAGGTTCCCATGTAGGGCTCTCTTCTCCGTTACTGTGAAGTATTAAGCAAAATGACCCTTTTAAAAAGACATTTTTCTTCTCTCAGGGAATTTGATTCACAAAACTTCCAGCCTCTCAATGTGTGTTATCCACAATCCTAAGGGTCTTTGCTTCCAAAGCAGTGCTGTCACCTTTACATGTATTTGCCATTTTGCACTTTTTGAGCTCGATTCCATACTTCTCTCTCACAGCTCTTGTGTCCCTGGGATCTCCAGTGTTTTGTTTAGATCCAAATCACAGGTGAGACCATGAACCTCCATTTTTTAAATGGAATATTCTGGTGTTTCTGAGCTACTTGTGAGCTAAGGTTGCACCAGTGTTGTCTTCTGTTCCCACACCTCCTTATGGTTTCCTGTGTTCTCTGCACTCATCCTTGGCTGGATCCTCTAGGAAAAAACTTTTGAATTTCACTGTAAATTTCCAGATTCGATTGCTGTTCTTTTTGGTGTGTAAAGGACATTTTTCTCTCGGCGGTGAATACTTCCTATTGTTTTTGAATCCTTTCCTTTCCTTGTGGAAGTGTCCACACTCATCCCTTCTTTTTCTACCAATTCCTCATCTCTGCTGGTCCTCAAAATATCTGCTGTTGTGTGGTGATCAGGCTACATTAACTCATATCGTAGAGTAATTGAGGGGTTCTCTGCCATGCTTTTCTACATGAGATGGTATCCAAGTGTTTTTCTCACTATCCTAAATGTTTGATGTGATCTTTATGATTAAATAAAATTGGGCTGAGTGTGTATTGTGCAGCTCAATGGTAGATTGCTTGCCTAGCATGCGTGAAGTCTTGGATTCAATTTCTAGTACTGCCAAAAAGGGAAAAAAAGATCCTTTGAGACTAAGTAAAATTATGTTGCTGTTCTCTTTGAATCAGAAAGCCTAATATATTTTAAGAAAGAATATTGTAAAAAAAATATAGCTTTCATAATTCCCATCATTTCTTACATGGTACTCCATAAAACTAAAATAACAATTAAAACAAACTAAAAAAATACAAATTCATGCTTATATTTAAAATGTCATTTGCTCATCGCATGAGTCAGAAAAGACAAAAAAGAAACATATTCATGTATGTAAACATGCATCAGCTACAAATACATATTTTAAAGAGCAACAAAAAATAGAAAGAAAAAAAAGAAGTTTTGATCGTCATATTTATGTATGCCATGGGGGAAAAGAAAAAGTTTGTTGGCTCTGAAGCACCTCTGACTCAGCTATGACTGGGATTAAATTGCCACGGTTGTGGCAATAAGATATTCAGTTTGCTCATGCGGTGAGATGGAACTAAAATCGTGTTTATTGTAATGCACTTCATCCTCGTGCCCTGCCTCAACTATTGAGAATTCAGAAAATGCATAGTAAACCTTGAAAGGATGATGTAATTCTCTGTGTGTTCTTACATTTTTCTTAACTTCCCTTTTGAGTTCCTGAGAGATGAATTAGCATAGGGTACCAGCACTGCCTCTACCTGGGAAAATAAACAACAGATCAAGTCAGGTCTAATACACTGAGACTGACAAATCATGTCTGAATGACTGCTTAATTTAAAGGTCTGCTTTGGAGATATATAGCACTTGAATCGCAGAGGGGGTCCTTGCATAGTTGCCAAGGGAACGGCAAGATGATCTCACATTGCAGCTTTTCTAGTTAGAAGGAAATTCCTGGAAACTGGCCTTGGCTCTCCAGAGAAAAGGCAGGAAGCCTTGCTCACGATGCAGAAAGAGCCAGCATTTACCCCTGCATTGCCCATCACAGCGGCCGGACAGGCCGTGTTGGAAAGTGGCAGCTTCACATCGCGAGATGGTCTTTTAGATAATGCACCTCCCAGTGTTGAACTGTCTTTCACAGAAGCTGATATGAGTAATTTGAAAAGCCTGTGCACTGTGAGAGCATTAGAAGAAAGAGAAAGTGAGCAGGTTTAACGAAGTCAAGAGTAGCAGCCCGAAACAGAAGACTGGAATTATTCAGGGTGCTTGTCTTTGTGAATATTTCACGATCCAGGATGACGTTCATCTTGAGGAAAGAATTTAAATAAGCAGCTGAAGTACTTAGGTACTGAGATGAAATTTGAAAATGAAGGTTTTTAAAAAGTCTTGCACAATTGCAAAGTGACAAATGGATGTGCTGAAATTGGCACATCGAGGACAGAAGCAGACACTTTGTAAAAGAATTTCTGGCACTGTTTGGGAAAGACACCTTTGTCTATTTTACATCTTTTATTCCTTTTTACACATGATATTTAGGATTCTGCAGAACTTTTCTTTCTGAACTACAAAGGGGTACTAAATTGACTTTAGCAAATTCATGAATTCTAAGGAGGGGAAGGGATATGAAGGAGAAAAATAATAGGAAATTCAGTTTCTTTCATTTAGCATCTTGACATGAAAACGACATTCCATATGTGAGTGGTTTAAGAATAGTTTCCACTCTACAGTAGTTCTCGCTCTGTCCCACACAGCATCCTGGAAGTGCACTTTCTTGTGTGCAGTGCTAAGGGATGCTTGACTTACTACAAGGCTCAAAGTCCTATTTCATCCTTGGGCCCCAGCGTCTCCTCCATTCCCACACTACTTCTGTGCACCAGAAGATGGAATGACTTCTGGAGAGTACTTTTCTATTCAACGTAACTTTCATCTCTGCTGCCTTTTTTGAGTAGAATCTGGCATAGGGCTCGGAAATCATTGGACCAGCAGCTTTTTACCTTTGGAGTTTCTCCTCCTTCCCCTTTGGATGACAGAGCGGAGTATTTTGGGACATCGGCTTGACAGTCCATCAGAATCAACCACTGGGCCTGATTACTGTTCTCCTGGACAAGTTTTCCAAAGAGGTGGACTTTGTATGGCGAATGAGTGGTAGGTGCAGAAACTCCTCCTGGGTGGAGGTAGAAGAGCTCCGTGTGCTCTGTGGAATTACAGATGCACAGGCAGGGGACACAACAGTGAGTGGTGACAGGACAACAGGGAGCCAGAACCGTCTACTTCTTCAACTTTCAGTCACCCAAGAAATATTTACTGAACACGTACTGTACATCTGACACGATTCCTTGCTGCCAGAGAAATTTGCTGAATTAGCCAAAAGTTTGTTCAATTTGCCAAAAAACTGGTTGCAGTAACACAGCAAGCCAACAGAATTTGGTGTCAAGGAGTATGCTTTCTATTGGAGAGGATGCACATGAAACATGATGGATAAATTACATAGCTTGATATGTAGTGATAGATGCTAAGGGAGAAAATAAAGGAAGAATGGGGAGGTTTATATGCGTGTACATGCATACATAACTAGTTCAGATAGCTTAAATAGTTTAAATAGTTTAGATAGCTTAGCTGGGAAGATTTTGCTATGAAGATGGGTTTTCGTGTGATGGGAACCTGAAGAAAGTGTTGAGAGGAGCCTCAGATAGGATTGCTGAGGTTGGGAGATTCTAAGTAGTGGGAGCAGGCTATGCAAAGGCCCTGAGGTGGGATTGCACTTGGCCTGTTTGAGCAATGGCAACAAGGCCTGTATATCTACAGAAGATTAAACCAGGGCTTGTAAGAGATGAAAGAGATGTGACAAAGCTCAAATAACTTAGCATCTTCGATTTTTATTTCTCGAGAGGTCTTGAATGGAGGATTGGCCTGATCTCCCATTTTAAGAGGACTATTTTGAGAATAAACTGAAGGGGAGGAAGACAGAAGCAGGGAGAGGAGTTAGGAGATAAGTACAATAATCCAGCTGAACTTGTCAGGGAAATGAGTGGCGGTTTGTAGGCTGTTTAGTCTGTAACATGTCCTTTACCAGCTGAGTTCCAAATACCAGAGCCAAAAATTGCCTAAGTACTTCACTGTTTACTTAGAATCAGGCTGGCACAGCAAAGCAGATGGGACACGATTCCAAGTACAAGTGTATAAAACAGCAAGTTGCCCTGCTGCTTGGCACAGGTCTCCCATAAAGGCTTCTTGTGTTTGTGTTGCTGGAAGCTTTGGGTCCTTCTTATAACTTCTAGGAAGAGTCCCAATCTTCATTCCCCTCCACGCTTTCTTACTAAAACAGCAATGACCTATTGTACTTATTTAGGAGCTTTTCCTGGTCCTAGCTATTAAATTAAAATTTATAGGAAATTAAAAAGCTTTCTCATATTCTGGACTGGATCTTGGAGCAAAAAAGGGATATTAGAGGGAGGAAAAAAAAAGAAACTCAGGGAATCTGTATAAAGACCATACGTAGTGAATAGTTTTGTAACCAATAGTTAATTATGTCAACTACTTCACTTGCTAAATATACTTAATCAATGAGGTAAATATGAAATGTCAACTCTAGAAGCAGCCAGCTGAAGGATATATGTGAACTACCTGTCCTATCTATGGAATATTCCTATAAATTAAAAATTCTTCTGAAGTAAAAAAAGTAATATAAAAAAAGCCCCTGAAAGAGAAAAATAATCACACAAGTGTGTACAATTTGAAAGCGTTCTTTTCAGAGATTAAATTGGCCTACAGATACGTTCTGTATTTAATCATCTTTTAAATCCACTACTACATTAAGAACTGGGTTGTTATTTTCTAACACTATACAAATAGAAAATCGCTGCCCTTTCTCACCCCTTTATTTAGCTTACGCTGAATTTCAAATTTTTCACCTGGCTCTGGGATTAAATGCACACATTCTACTTCTCTCTAAAATAGGTGGATTCCACCCCAATGGATTTGCTTCAGAATTATTTACCAGGACAATTATTACCATCAGGACATTATTACCATTTGTTGCTTTTCTTTCTTTTTCGCCTTTCTCCTATCTTCTGTTTTCATTCTTGCTAACCACCCACATTTTCACTGAATAAACTTGATTGAATGAAATCTACCCTTAAACTCTCTATATATTTTGTTCTTTTTTATACTAAAATCTGACCTTTAATAGTTTACTGTTTTGAAGCTTTGGGGAAAGAATAAACCACTATGCTAAAAAAAAAAATCTGATTGTTTAAGCCTGAAATGATGAATGCATATGTCTCTAGGGACCAGGTAAGTGACATACACATAAGGCAATAAAGTGTAATGACTGGAAACACAGGCCCACTCTATTGGGTCTTAAAATGGTTCTTATTTTGACTATTTCTGGAAACTCTTCACTTTTCTAGAGTCTCAGTGGAAACTTTGAGCCTGTTTCCAAATAAATGAGCCTGTTTCCTTATAAATACATGTTATGGATTAGTTAGGTAAAAAGGAATATAGGGGAATATAGTTTGAAGTAGTAAGCAGATAGGAACAAAATTTATGTTTTCACATAAGGCAAAAAAGAAAATTGATGAAATCTTAACCTAGCATTGAATTGCACAGTGGTACTGTGGGTTCTTCACAGTTATTTGGCAGGACAGCATTTAAGACATCATAGAAAGCTGACAGACAGACTTGTAGCCAAAACCCGAAACTTCAGGAAGGAACCCTCTACTTAGAAATAAAACAACTTGGTGTGCCCGTCAGTGTGTTGAGCTGAGAAAGCTTAGTGTCAGCTTTGAATTTCCCCTGCTGTACATTAAGCTCAAGATAGATAGGTAAAAAGTACAACCAGAGAACCATCGCTGAGCTCAGGGAGGTCTTAATGAAATGTTTAGGAGGTAAAGGATGAGGTCAAATAAGCCGACCATGTCAGGGCCACAAATACAGACCCAAAACATGGGGAGATAGAATGTATAGTGAAAGCCTCGACTCTCTCCTGTATCACTGGGATGTGCAGGTTCAGGAAAAGAGCAGTATCTTCTTGGACCCTCTCAGCAAAACAAGCTGCACAGAGCTGTGACTCACTGAACCCTCCCACTCACCCAGGAAGGGTCGTTGGGAGCTCTGGCATCTCCTCCCACACTCCAAAGACAGCTTTTTGTCACAGCTCTGGGGCCACCGACCCTAATTAAGCAACAGCATCTTCTCACCTACCTCACAAAGCCAGGACAATGACAGAAAAGCTCCTCAAAAGGCCTGGTGGTCAACTGGGAGGCAGGAGAAATGTGCTATCTTGCTATATCCATCCCTGCCTGAATTTCCCCTCGATATCCACAGCCTAAAAGCAGGTTAAATTGCTACAGTAAATCCACCCTATTTTTACTTTAGCACACTCTTTTCCACAGGGAAAAAGCTACAGTAACACCACTGAGTGGAGCAAAACCTGTGTAACAGTCCTTTTTATGCCCAAGGATAGATGTTTTAAATTTGGAACCTGGGGCTATTTTGTTCTTTACATTTTAGTTGCTGAAGTGGAGTCAAATAGCATTTCAAGGTGGGAAGGTCAGTGCTGATTTAAAGGGTCACCCGTGTGCTAAGGAGTAACTTTCTTTAGGACTCTACATGCCACGCGCTTGTTAGCCAGCCCTCCCCTGTCGCCATGCGTATGTCTGCGTAAACAGCAAAAGGGCCGTGCACCGGTCGGAGAGGGATTTCATCCTGCACGTTGCTCTCAGCACTCTTATTTACACAGTAGCACAACTGATCTTTTCATACTGTTCAAGCTCCCATGGCAGTTTCACTAATTTCAAGTAAAAATATTTTCCAGGTGCATTTAAAGAAATCCATTTGAGGGGTTACCCGTCGTCAATAGTTCAGGGTTAGCCTATTGACATGGAGGGCTGAATTCTTATCTGTTATAATTGCCGGAAAGACGTGGGACATTCATTTCTCTGAGGTGATTCCAATGACTCCTGCTCGGCTGCAGGGGGAAAGGAGCGAAGCTCAGTTGTCCCTCCCACTGCCTGGGGCCGCCGGAGTTGCACAGGCTCACCTCCCCCCAGGCGGCAGGTGGGGGCTCCACCGGAGGGTAGTACTTAGGCACGTCCCAGGCTACCGCAGCCATGAACCATTTGAAGTCCTTGCACTTCAGCTGTTTGCGAAGCTCTTTCTGGGCCGAGATGTCCCCAGTGGAGAGGTGCCGGTACTCCGGCCGCCGCTGGTAAATGTACTCTGCAAATTCGTCCATCCACGTCTCAGCCACCCGCTTCAGGTTCTGTGCAGCAGAAAAAGAAACACGTCATCCATTGACTTTTATGCTCAAAGGGTGGTTTTAGTTCCACCGGAAGCTGAAAAGAGAAAAGTAAAAGAAATAAGACAGCCCCAGGCAACTGTTGGGTGGCTTATTGACAACAGACAGTTTCTCTAACCGCAAGGAGTGTGCCACAGTCAGCCCGTGGCTTTGTACACACTGTTTCTGGTGTGGGGTTCGATAGTCAATCTGGCAAGTGATTTATCGGAGCTGGTGAAGAGTCAGCTCACAATTAAATCAACTTTCTAACTCCTGTTATTTCATGTATCTGCATCTCTACATATCTATCTATATTATTTTCACACAGAACTAAAGGAGGAAAACTGGAGGGAATGAAGTTCCTCTTAGAAATCAAATTGCTTAAAGCATTTTAAGAAACAGACATATTATAAAGAATGAGGACAAACAAGCATTACTTGTTTCTTTCAACTATAGTGAAAGAGACTGTGGGTACTGGATTCATTACTGAATACTGTGCTCTGATAGGGGAAACATGTATGCCAATCAGAATTTAGTGATTCACTGCACGATCTTAGTGCTAGGGAAACTAGGAGGAGCGGCTCTTCTGGGCAGATGTTTCTCTGGGAGCGGGGGAGGAAGAGGAAGAATGATGGTAGGGAAATACTCACTTTCCTTGGAAGAGGAAGCTCAGCCTTTCCGTCATTTTTGAGATTGAACAAGCTGCTTTCCCACACTCGGTCTCAGATTGTTCACTTGAATAATATGAGTCTAAGTCATGGCAGTGGGTATTGGGTTAAATAGTGTAACACTGGTAAACTGCTCAGAATGGTACTTAGCACACAATAGACGCTATGGAAAATAGGCTGCAATTACTATTATTATTGTAACTATTAGTAGTAGTAGGAAAAAAAAAGTGAAGGGTTAGACGCTGGCGAGCTGGGTTATTGGGTTTGGCCACCCATGACACAGCTGTTCCTGCGGCCTCTGAGAAGGGCTTTCGTGGCACTGGGATGCTCTCTGACATCACTTGCAGCCCTAAAGTGCTAAGTGATGGACAGAACAACTGTATTTGCCTAGAAGTTTTGATGCCTCCATCCTGAAGCACATTTCCATAGGCTGGTGTCCCCTAGACTCTGGTTCATATTATTTCTGCTTCAAATTTGAAGTACTTGGTTGGAATGAGTATTAACATTCCCTAGCAATAAACAGTAAGCAATACCAATAAATGAAAGGGGCAGATGACAGCAGGTTGGCAAATCGACAGCTTCAGGAAAACTGCAGTGCAGTTAACAAGGGGACTACCAGTTCGCTCCACCTTGTCATGTCCTTTCCAAATTGAAAGACACTACATTGCAAGGTAGACTTGCTGATTTCTCAAACACACCAAAGCACAATCACAGACATTTTCAGCACTAATGTCAAATCATTGCTTCTCTTTCTTGTAGTTTTCCCAGAGACAATAAAAGAGACACAGCGTAATAACTGCAAAGACTCCCATAGCTGGTTTCTCTTAGCTCTGACTTTGTTTTTTTAAACATAAAGAAAACACACTGGCCTTTCTTTCATGTTCCTGACGACTCATTACTCAACTACTCTATTCACTGAGAAGAATTTCTTAAAAGGAGGAAACTATTTTTTAATTGCATTACTGAGGAGAGGACCTTGCATAGGCAAGTGCTCTATAACTGAGCCACATCCCTATCTCAGAAAGAAACTCTCCAAGCTCTTGTTACAGTCAAGGTATAGCTCTTCCTCTGAAACCATCCAGTTGTCCAACCAAGTAAAACCACTCTGAAGTCGTTATTGTGGAAATAGTAATGTTCCGTGTAAATTTGTTACTGTAATGAATCAATACTTAATTTTTGTGAAAACATTAAAAATACAACGGAAAAACATTGCATTCAGTTACAAGAAGAGTTTAGTTGTTTTCAAAAAATAGATTGTGGAATAAATTCAATCACTCCAGAAATATTTATAATCATACACATTTGAGCTCACTGGATTAAGGAGCACAAATACAGACTTTCAAATACATGGCAATTACAGAATGAGCACAAAGCAATATTTTTTCCTTCAATGTTCTTAGCTGTGCAAACTCGTGCAGAATTAGGAAACTGAGACATCCCTATAAGATCCCTTCCCTGAGATGGTAGAAAAGAAAAATAATTCTGAGTTGTCCCATGTGTCTCTATAATTGAAAAAATTTGATAAAGGCACTCAGATGTCCAAAAATGATAATCAAGATGAAAGAAATTGTGATGATCAAGTGAAAGAAAGATGAACCAAGAGCTCTATATAGGCATTTACTTCTGAGCTTTTAGAGTTACACCTACGGAGGATGTCTTATTATGCACAGAGCCAGATGTTAGCTGGATTTTTTTCTTGAGATTTAAACAATGGTGCTTTAATGCCAAATTGCAAGCCTTTGCCCTCCTCAGTATTTCTGTGGACCACTCCCCAACTGTGTTTTTATACACAGCCTTCATTCTAGTTGCTGATTTGGGGATATTTCTTCTGCTGAACTCTCGCCCAGGGTCTGCTCTCTAAGTCCTGCGATACTCCAGTGAGGAATTGCTGTGGTTTGGGTCTAGATGTCTCCCCAAGCTTCACGCCTCTAGAATGTGTGATGCTGGAATTAAAGGTGTGTGATTATTACACCAGTACACTGATTGGCTTGGCACTGCCCTTATCCGGTAGTCTGGATAAGATAAAAGGAGAATAAAGACATTGTTAAGATCCTTTGTTACTTTGCTACCGTCAGTATGCCATGAACTGTTGCCCTTCTGCCATGTGCCACCCTGCATTGGAGCCAGTTGATTATGGAATGAAGCCTCTATAAACTGTGAGCTAAATAAACATTTCTCCTCTTAACTTTGGGTGTCAGGAATTTTATCTCAGCAATGAGACAAAATTTGGTACCAGAGAAATGGGGTCCATGCTGTGACTGTACTTGACCCTGTGGTTTAGGAGCCTTTGGAGCTGGCTTGCAGGAAGAGTTTGGAAAGGATCAGAGGTGCAGGCTGAAAAAGCAGTGCTGAACACTTGAGGCTATACTTGATGGGAGAATCTGATCAGAATTCAGGAGGTCAGAAAGCCTGTAAAGACCAGGCTCAGGCTCAGGACATTTCTTCTGGGAAGAAGGACTGAATTAGCTATTGGACTCCAGATAATGTATGTTACGGCTTAGCAGAAGGGTTGTCTGCATTTTGCTCATGTCTAGATACTACCTGAGACTGAGATTAAGGGCGGCAGACTAATTAATCTGGCAGAAGAAATATCAAGGCAGTCTAATGTTGAGGCCGTGGCATGGTTACTTTTGGGAGATTTTAGCCATATGTATGTGGAGAATCAAGAGCAAAGAGCCCAGCAGAATGATTGAAAACATTTTGAGTTTTGCCAGAAAGGAAGCTCTGCAAACTTATAGCTTGCAAACATAGAGCAGAGATCTTCATTGCTGAGAAGGAACAGGAGAATAGAAAAGATGGCCTGATGACATCACAAGAAGCAGCAGGACTAATCCCTTTGCAACCTCGAAATTGCAAAAGTGAAAGACTTTGCTTTGAGAGGAGAGCCCCACAGTACCATGTTCCAGAGTGGCAGTGTTCTAGCAAAGTTTTCCTCAGGATTTGATTCACAGGCACTGGATCCCTACAGCCAAGAGAGAAGGAAGCCTGGCTGCTGCTCCAGCTGGCAGGAGACCCTGGTGTCAATCACATGGTGCTGGTTTTAGGCTCATGCAGAATGAAAGAGTTGTAGGGTCAGAAAGGCTTCATCCAGATTTCAGAAGAAGGCCTGGGAGGCCAGGCAGTGCGCTCCTGAGAGGGCAGTGTGTGAAGCTCTGAGTATGAAGATAAAGGTGGAGTGCAGACCCCATCTGAGGAGAACTGCAAGGAGAGAGCTGAGCTGGCCCAAGAGAGAAGCCATGGGAGCCATAAACACCAGCAGTGCTTAGGAGTGGAGCCATTCAAGCCATTTGGAGTTCACAACTTACCACAAATTCGCAGAGATGCTGGAAGTGGAACTATGGAATTTTAATGTTTGCCCCACTGGATTTTGGTCTTTCTTCATTCTCGTTCCTTGCTCTCTCCCTGTTTGCAATCTTTGAGATGAAAATGTCTCTCTTGTGCAACTGAATGTTGGAACTATTTAACTTTCTTTTCATTTATACAGGGACTTGCAGCTAAGAATTTTTCCTTACATCTCAGAAAAGACTTTGTACTTGTACTTTTCAGCAAAGCTGAAACTGTTAGGACACTGGCAACTGTTAGAGGTGGCTTTTCAGAGGTGGCTGAATCTAGAATGTGTGATGCTGGGATTAAGAGGGTGTGATTACTAAACCAGCACAGTGATTGGTTTGACATTGTCCTAATCTCAGTAGTCTAGATAAGATGAAAGGGGCAGAAAGACACCACTAAAGTCTTTTGTTGCTTTGCTACCTTCATCTGCCATGACTGTTGTCCCTCTGCCACGTGCCACCCTGCCTTGGAGCCAGCGGATTATAGACTGAAGCCTCTACAAACTGTGAACTAAATAAACTTTTCCCCTTTTAAATTTGGGTGTCAGAAATTTTGGCTCAGCAATGAGGAAAGTAGCTAAGTAACCAAGACTGGCATTCAGGTACTTCTCCTCATCTTTCAATACTTCTCCAGTAGGGCTTCTGAGCATTGACTTTTATGGAAGATTTTCGGGCAGTGAGAGGCTTAGATGACTAAACAATAAATGATGATGTGAGATGGAATATTTGGCCACCTGATTCTTTCCAGCAATTTGGTTGCCATAGGCAATTTCTCCCTGAACAGAATTTCCTCCTTTTATCTTTTGGCTTCCTGCCCTGGTGCCCACCTCTTCAGAATTCTTTTATTATGTGTCATTTGTAGGGCTGTACCAGAAGATCATGATTTCTCTTCCCTCTCACGTCCGTTAGTTCAGCTTTCTCATGGTTTCTCCCTGCTCACCTTGAGCAAACTCTGAGGGCTGCTTTTCCATAACCAAAATGTCCATTCCAGTTTTTTTTTTTTTAATATATAACAGGATAATTCTCCTAAAATGAATTTAACAGATGGCTCATGAATTACACCTCACCTTTAAGATTTTTTGCTACATAAAGATTGCCCACTCTGTAAGATATTATGAAATAAGTTCATATCTTAGTCCCTTTCCTCATCATTAGGATGAAACACCTGACGTGTGTAACATAAGGAGGAGAGCTTTATTTTGGCTCAAGATTACAGGGCAAGGTCAGCTAGCTCCAGGAAGAAAGAGCACGTCAGAGGTGTGGTGGAGGAAGGCTGCTCACATTACGGTGGCCCGGAGGAAGCAGAGAGAGAAGGAAGGAGCGGGGGAGGGAAACAGTAGCTTTCAGGTCACGCCCCCAGGGCCCTGCCTTTAACTACACCCCACCGCCCAAGGGCAAGTCAGACAGGAACTCATCAGTGAAGAGCATGGAACCCCTCTACCTGGCGCCTTCCAAATACCGAAACAATTGGGGGACCTTTTAGATCTAAATCATAACAATACCCGAAGGCCTCCTTTACCTTCATTTTCTTACATAAAACCTGTTTACATGAACTGCTGTTGTCGGCATCTCGGACAACGCAACTGCCCCGGGCCTTTGTCTATATCGGCATCTTCTGTCCCTTCTCAGTGCTCTGTCTGTCTGACAAACCAAGTCCCTGAAACTCTTTTCTTATCGCTTGCAATTGAGTTGTCAGGTCCAATGCATGGCACATACTTAAATGTGAGTTTCAGGTAAGTAATTTTAAAATATAAGCATAACTAATACTTGAATTGTTAATATTGCACAGGAATGCTTATACTAAAATTTGTTTTTCTGAAATTCAAATTTAGCTGAGCATCTTGAATTTTTATTTGCTAAATCTGGCATCTGGCAACCCTGCTTCCAATATACATCATTTTTGTGTAATATGCACTCCATCAATATTTTTTAATTCACTAAGTGACAATATGTACAGAATTTGGCATATTTTGATATTATTGCCAGTACAGGGTGAATGTTTTGCTTCTGTAGAAATTATTCCAGAGAAGTTTCAAGAAGCTCTCTGCTTGGGAGTCTGATGTGATACATTGCTGATATAATATAAACATGCAATCCCACTGCTTTTCCATTTCTAACAGGCGAGATCCTGCTGGTCCTCTGTGAAGCAAACAGGGAGGCAACCTCAGAGTTTAGGGAAATAGTACAGCCAGCTGGTAGCTAAACGGAAGGGCTCAGCAGGCGAGAACAGACTGTTCAGGCCCTGATGCTCACCTCAGCCTGGATACAAATGGGGGTGAAGATCTCTGTCTGAAGATCTGAGCTGGGCTTCATCTAGGACCCAGTTTGTGTAGAAAAGGCAAAGCGGGGAACAGAGCCAACATTGTTCAAGTTGGATCCAAGGAGCTTTCACCTACTTGGGAAGTAGAAGTCATGCAGCAGTCTAAGGAAGAGCCGTGAGAGCTGAAGAATAGATTTGCATTGTGGTGTAGAAAGCTAGTGAAAGATGTCTCTATTTTTAAAAGCTGCAGACCTTCATACCTCTTGAATGATAAATGAAATAAAAGCTATTATTCTGAGTACGCTCTACGTACAAGATGCTTTTAGCATGCTCTGTTTCTATGGCACCCTTTGCTATTCTGTGTGTGTGCTACAACATGTTTCTCTGTTTAACACACACTGGTTTTATTCTCTGCTTTCTTTCTGCTGCCCAAATATTTGTTAACACATTTAACACATTCAGCTTTATTTAGAGGTCATTAACATCCAAGTCTTTTTTTTTTCACTACCCAGTGCCAAACCTTTCTTAAGTTCTAACAATTCTAACAAATCCCAACAATTATCAAGTCCTTGAATTGATATTTTACCAGATACATTAAATCACATTTGTAGCTCAGTTCATGAGAGTGGATTTCTAGCTCTGATGGTTCATCTTCATTGTACAGCATGAGGAAAATAGTTTCCATTTTTGCTGCTGCTTCATGAAACTGCATAAATCTATCTGCTAATCATTTTTTTATGTGTGTGTGAGAAACACTTAGATCTTACTATTCGATTACCCCCAAAAATATAATCCCTGCTCAATTTCTCAGCGTATTGTTTGTGAGTTGACTGTTTCTCTGGCCATGAGGCTATCAAATGCTTTTGTATTATCTGGCCCACCTCACCTCTGCACTGTGATTCTAATTCTTTGTACAGAGCACAGTTGTTACATGTGCACCAGTCTGACCTCAATCCACATGCTGTATGTGTGTCAATACTAAGTTGTTGAATTACAATGGGATGAGTAATATATTTTTCTTTCTTCAGATATCTGTGTGTGTGTGTGTGTGAGTGTGTGTGTGCTTTCCCCTTAAAAACTGGTGACAGCTAGCAAAGCCAAACAGTTTCTTACTTGTCATGGGCACTCCTAGAGCAAGGAATTACATCAGTAAGGCAGTACTTTAAAAATTCTGCTTTGATTTGAATGCATTTCTTGTCTCCTGTTTGATGCTTAAGAGGGCTTCGGTGGCTCAGTCTTCCTACCCCAAAGTCCTCTTATCATCAATAATATGATAATGTCATCATGGGTACAGCTCAAGAGAGAATCTGTTTAAGAGAGCCCGACCTCACAACAATTATTCAGCCAAGCTCTACTTTTCTCTGATCTGAAGACTTCTTTGAAGTCAGTGGGAAACTTTCACCATAGAGAGAAAAGCTAATCCAGTAATACAAAAGAGGCTTTTCTGACAGGCAATTTCCCCTTCTTTCTTTCCCCAGGCTGTATGAGCTGTTTGCAGGTGGTTTTGAACAGGGTTACTTTTTCCTTTGATTTTATATCTATTATGTTTTTGCTTAAATATTTTGGATACTAATGGTAGAGTTTATGAAAACATTAATATAATTTTAGATAGAGGATAGAGAACAACAACAAAAAATGATTACCTGAATGATTTGGTAACATGTTAAAAATGTATGTAAGCATAACTATAAAAACAATGTTTTTATTTTGGCATAATGGGAATTGAACCCAAGGCTTTCACACTGAGCTGTATTGCTGTATTCCAAGTTCCTTTTTTTTTTTGAAGACAGAGTCTCATTAAGTTACTAAATTGCTTAGCCTGGGATGGAACTTATGGTTCTCCTGCCTCAGCCTCCTAGAGTACTGGGATTAGAGAAGTGGACCACCATGCTAAGCAAGAATAGCTTTATTGAAGAACAATTGATATAAATAAAACCTTTTCATGTATAAAATGTATAATTTGGCCGACTTCGATGTACTTATGTACTAGCAAAGTCATAACCACAGCAATGAGCATATCCATCATCTCCATGTTTCCTCTTGACTCTGGCTTCTCTCTTATTTCCTTTCTCTGTCAGCTTTGCATCTCTATGCAACCAGTGATGCAGTTTTTGTCATTATAGTTTAATTTGTCTCTTCTAGATTTTTATATAAATAGAATTATAGAGTTTACACTCCTTTCGTCTGGTTTCTTTCACTCACCCAAGTATTTCATGTTTTCTTTTCTGTTTTGTGCTACACTCTGTTTATCCATTTCTCCATTGTGTGGGTTATTTCTAGTCTGAGGCTGTTGCAGTTAAAGCTGTTATGAGCACTTTTATACAAATTTTTATATGGCTATTTGCTTTCATTTTTCTTGGTAAATATCTTGAAGTAGAATGGTTGGATTATTATTAGGTATGTCTAACTTTCAGAGAACCGATAAATTGTTTTCCAAAGTTGTTGCCTATTTCACATTCTCATTAGCAGGGTACAGTCATCCCAGTTACAACTTCCCGAATCCACCTTATTTATGGTTAGTCTTTCATTTTGGCCATGCTAAAATTATGTAGTAGCAACTCATTGTGGTTTTAATTTCCATTTTCCTAAAGACCAAGGATCATTATCATCTTTACATGTACTTCTTTACTTCAGTATTTGAGCCTAGGGCCTCATGTATGCTAAGCCTGCACTCCACGACTGAGCTACAATACATCCAGCCCTTGTTTTTCTTTTTTTAATATTGAATTTTGAAAATTCTTTATATTTTCTGAATACAGTTTCCTTGTCAGATGCAATTTGTAAACATTTGCTTTCAGTTCTAGTCCTGTGTTTTTATTTTCTCATCTACCAATGCCTTTGAAGTATAGGTCATAATTCCAATGAAGTTTGATTCATCAATTTTTTTCCCTACGGGGTAGTACCTATAGTTTCACATTTAAGAAAGATTTTGTTTGTTTTCTGAAAAACATTGTAGTTTTACCCTTTACCTAGGTCGATGATCCATTTTGATTTAATTTTTAAATATTATGTAAGATTTGGGTTAGAATTTATTTACTTTTTAAGGTACAGATATACAATTGTTCTAGTATTATTTGTCAAAGAAATATCTCTTCCATGCAGTACCTTTTGCGGGGGGTTGAGACAGGGTCTCACTATGTAGGTGAGACTGACCTGGAACTCACTATGTAGCCCAGGCTGGTCTGGAACTCACAGCATCCTCCTGCCTCAGCCTCCCAAGTGCTGGGATTACCAGTGTGCACCACCACACCCAGCTCCTCCCATGTATTTTTAGCTTGTTGAAAATCAATTAAACCTCTGCATGAATATATCTCTGGACTCTCTACTCCTGCCTCCCTCCCAAGTGCTGGGATTACCAGTGTGCACCACCACACCCAGCTCCTCCCATGTATTTTTAGCTTGTTGAAAATCAATTAAACCTCTGCATGAATATATCTCTGGACTCTCTCCTCTTCTAGAAATGGATTTTTACATATAACTGTTGTTGTTGTTGGGTTTTGGTAGTTTTTCTATATATATTCCAGGTATTAACTATTAATCAGTGTTATGGCTTATGTCTAGTTGTCCCCTCATGAGGTCATAGGTGGGACTTTTGTTTTCAGAGGTGGCTGAATCTAGACTGTGTGATGCTTGGAATATGGGTGTGTGATTATTAAACCAGTACACTGATTGGTTTGGCACCACTCTAATCCTTGTGGCCAAAATAGGGTATAAAAGGGGCAGAAAGAAGCTGCTAAGGTCTCTTGCTTGCTTGTTTTTGTTGTTTTCTGCCTTCCATGAACTGCTTCTCCTCTGTGATACCCCTCTGCCAAGCCACCCAGCCTACGAGCCAGCCAACTGTGGACTGCAACCTCTACAAACTATGAGCTAAATCTTTCCCTTTTTAAATTTAGGTGTTGGGTATTTTGTCTCAGCAACAAGGAAAGTATAGTGGACCCTTGACTTATGATCTCAATTCATTCTTAACAGCTGGTTGTAACTCAAATTGGCCAATTGAAGGATCAGGTTCCTCTACACAGCCTTCAAAGTGTCTCCCCTCTATACAGGCTGATCTTAGTGTCCTTAGGGATCATTGGCCCAGGATTTCTCACTCAACCCCATACAGAAAAGGTTGCTGTAATGTTCCTTCCAGAACTCTTTAAGGGTTAAATCTGTATCTGAGACCATCTGGAAGCAAAAGCAGCCGGCATTCAGGTTGTAACTCACGACTTTGTAAGTTAAAACTAACATTCTGGTCATAACCCAAGTTGTTCATATGTCAGACAGGTTGTAACTCGAGGGTCATCTGGAACTAAGGCAATCAGATACATGATTTGCAAGTTTTTCTCCTATTCCCTATTTTTTGACTCTGCCTTTTTACTCTGTTGATACTGTCCTTTGATGTACAAGACAGCCTAATTTTTAAGCTTCAAATATGTCACCTAAGGTAATCATGTCGCCTATGATAAAATTATACTGAATTTTGCTGATGAAAGACTGTTAAGCAGAAATAGCTGAATTAGCTATCTATCAATACATAGCAAATTACAACTGAGCGGCTTAAAACAATAATGTAAACTTTTTATTTTCACAGTTTCTGTGGGTCAGAAGTGGCTCGGTTAGACAATTTGCCTTACATTTTTTTCAAGAGTTTCAATCAGATTTTGCAAGAGGAAGTAATCATGGAAAGCTTTTAATGGGACTGGAAGTTCTAAGGTAGCTTACTCACACGTCTGTCACATTGGTGCTTGCTAGGTGGCAGGACTCAGCTCTTGCCCATATGGGTGTTTCTACAGGGCTGCTGGAGTGTCTTCATGACCTAGTGGCTGGCTTCCCTCCACGCAAGCTTTCCATAAGAACATACTGGGAGTTGTCCTGGGCTTGGAAGCCAAAAATAGCATGATAGGACAAAAATAAAAGTATGCTTTCTGCTTTTTATTTATCGCTTAACATTTTACTTGAGGGGTTTGGGCTAGGACCTAGGATCTGAATATGATGGAATTATTTCCATGATTAACTTTTTTAAATTCTGGAAAAGTAGAAATAAGTAGAAGCTATTGGAACGGTTGAAGAGAAATCATAGAAACAGAAGTCTTCTGAGTTTGAGAGAGAATACGATTCTCAGCTGGAAGGTGGCCATCCTGATGGAGTTCACCTGTGACCCAAGGACAGTCTGGCCAGGAAGGGCTGAGACAACACAAGTTAGAAGTGAATGCTCCTGCTGTGCGTGGTGGCGACAAAGTGTCTTATCCAGTGATGTCAAAGGCAGTAGTTAAAGAGGAGAAGCTGAAGAAACAGATCAGGGAAGGTACTGCATCTGACAGCTGGGCACATGAGCACGTGCGGAGGAGAATTTGTGGGCTTTCTAGAGACACTTTGAGACAACCTAAAGGGTGTTTATTTCTGACAATGAGGTCAGTAGTATCTCGTGCCATTACAACTTAGGTATAAAAGGAAGACTGAGCTTATTTCTGAATGATTGTTATCAATGAATTTGCTATTATTCTAGTAAATCACAACCAGTATTTCTAACTGGTAGCCAAAGAGATTATCAAGAGTCACAAGAACATCCACAGCAAGAATTCAAACTGTGGCTACCCTAAATGGTGCTATAGCATTTATTCTAGTAGTTGTTAATACACCCTGCTTCAGTCTTCTGCTTTTGTAAAAGGTACCAAAAAATACGCCATGTTTCCAACCGCTCCTTGAAGTTTTCTTAGGTCAAATTGTAGCCATTCAAAATTTAGGCAAACTGTGGAATTTTTACAATTAAAACACCGAAAGCATCCAGACACTAGGAAAAAACATACAGATAGTATTTCATTTTTTACTATTTCTCAGTTTACAAAACACCAAATCAACAACTTTCTCTACATCAGCTAGCACTAAAAAAAAAAGGAGATTTATTTTTGCTGGAATTTCAGTTGGAAGTGGAATTCTTGCTATGAACTAATAAACTACTAGAAGCAAGGTGATTAGAATGGAAATAGAACAGCAGGGGCTCCAAGCTCAGTGTCATTGGACATCCACACATCGCACGGGAGGGAACTATTTTCACAAAACCAGTCTGTCCTAGCCAAGTGCTGCTGTCATGGCATTGGGGTCCTGGAAGGCAGAGTTATATTCAGGCAGCCAGCTCTGCTCTTTGTTGCAAGAGTTGTGGTTTTGGTTACTGAGATTATGGCATGCTAAAATATTTTAATTTGCTTAAATTTCAGCAGCTTAACTTTGTAGCAGCAGGAACCTATTTTGTCTGATGTTTCCTTCCTTCTGAGGCTCCAGTGGAGCTGTGAATGCCAGAAAATGTTTAGTTCTAATGTTGATAATGACAAAAACAGAACTATAATTCCCCCGGCTCCCAAATACAGCTCACTCTCTGGTTTATTTCTCAAGTGCTTTGGGAAAAAATATAAATGCTAAATAAATGCATAATAAATAAATAACATAATAAATAAATAAAAATAATAATAATAAATAATAAATCAATCAATAAATAACAACATAACATATCAAAATTCTTTGGATAGGAAGAAGAGAAACCAAAATAGACTGGAAAATGTTGCACTGGAAATATAAAATAAATTCCCTTTTGATTTTAGTAAGAATGATAAAGTAATGATTAATTATGAGAGCCAATTATCATGGAAATATCTAGGGCTATCATGTAAATATTATATTTGTTCTATAAAATATTATAGTAAATCTAAACAAAAGCCTATATAAAATGTTGTTCTTGGGTGATAGCCCAGGAGGCTGAGTATGGTACTCATAGTTTGGGGACTGTCTGACATTAGTTATATGGTCTGATTTGAACAGTAGAGAGAGTTAGAGAAGGGATTCATAAGTCATAGCTGAAACCTGGGAAATCGTCAAGGCATATTTGAAATAAACTGATTACAGTGCTTTAGTGTTGGGAGGAAAGTGTTGGAAATTTTTAGGAAAAAATGTGTAGAGCAAATAAATAGAAAGATAGTTTTGAGAGGTTTTCTAGGAAACTGCTAAGTTTTAAAATAATATCTTTACCTTGTGAATTTTTCAAAATATATGAAGCAGCAGGAGACTGCACCTGTCAGCAGTTTGCAATTTTGCTATTTTCTTTTATTTTTTTGTGTCTGTGTGTGGTATGAAAACTTTATGCTTTACTTACATATTGTTTACAACATTTGAAAGACTATATGCTATTCTGCTGCTCTGTGTGAAGCAAACAAACAGAATATGGATACTTTAAAAAATCAGACACTGCTTGATTAGGAATTAAGGGGGCAGGTGGAGTTCAAGCAGTGGAAAATAAATTTGTGTTTCTTATTTTCCCATTTCCTCTGGGTAGGTCTTTGGTGGACAGAATAGTTTCACTTTGCCTCACAAGCAACACTAGCATAAAATGGCCAGTGTTCAAAGAGAAGACGTAATTACAAGTGAGAATATGAGCACCCCAACAGTGTTACCTACCAGAAACTTGTCTCCAGTGTGGGGTATCTCCTAAGATGAAGTGTGATTATTTTATAAAGGGATGGCTTGATCTCATTGGAGAAACTCAATATTATTGGTTTAAGATAGGTAGCATGCTATATATATTTCTGCTTGGCACAAGGTAGGCACCTGATAAATACATACTGACAAAATTTCTTTAGCTTAAACCTTTTTTTGAAGCTAGCGATGATATTTACCCATACAGCATGCAATGGGTTCATCATATCTTAATGATGTATTGATTCATTATGTCACATAATAAACATGATTTATTTTTAAGAGGAAAATAGAGTAATGAAATGTTATTTATGAAAGAAGCTGGGATTCCCTAAATTAAAAGCTCCATTAAATAGGAAGTATTTACTTAATAGAGGGTATACTGTTTTTATATTGTGGCCAAGAAGGAGTAGAGGCAAACATGTAACTGCAGTATGTGAATCATCTGTAGTTCTTGCCATAAGCACTGGACACTCTCATTGCCCTTTTTGCTATGTTGTAAGGAAGAATCAGGGAAGGCCGTTGTTTCAGAAGAATTGTTTCTGCTCAGAAATCCTAGCCATTTATGTAGGCTGAGTCTTCTGGGGAGAATTTATCATTTCCTGCTTTCTGAGAGAAACCCCACGATAGACCACATGTCCCTGAACTCATTGATAGTTTCAAATAAAGCAATGGAACCCTAGAGTTTTAGGAGCAGTAGAAAGAGTTGCTGGCTGCTTGTGGACAGTGAAGTCGGGCATGCTGCGGCTCTTTTTTGCAGGGAGCCTTTATGGGAGTAAACTGATTCCCCGTTATTGGGAAGAAAAGTCAATTTGTGGGAGTGGAGATTTCCCATTCATCATGCTACCCTACTGTCTTGCTGCTGATTTTATTCTCTCATATCAAGCTAGTCATTTTGGTCTTGTTGATGTTTTTCCTCGATTGATATATTTCTTCTGAAATAAAAAAGAGAAAGCTGCATATGTTAGATATTGCACTCTTTTGTTTGGCTATTTCAGACACAATGATCAGCAAAGAAGGGATATTTATTAATTGACTCGAGGCGGTCTGGCTCATACATTAAGCACTCCTCCATTTTCTTCACTTCCTCCTTATACTTTTCTCCACCCTCATCAACATCAAGAGTCTGAGATGATCTATGAAGTCAGCAGACATAGATATTATCAGAAATGAAAAGTATCTTGGAAAGTAGATTGAGAAATCATTTCATAGCTGACAGAGGCAAAATAACACCTCGTTCTCATACCCTAGATTTAGCCCTCATGCGCATGAAGTGTTATAACTACAGGAAATCTTTGGTGTTTATTCTATTCAGTTAATAAACCCTAAGAAAATACATAAAGTAAAAAATATTTATAACTTGCAGATAGATTAGTGCAGCCTATAGGGTCATTAAGATTTATATGAACTATGTATGCAATATATAATATAAAACTACATCTATAATCATATATGCTATATATAACAGATACTTCATTTCTGTTAATCATAGTTCCAATGATAATCTATACAAAACAGTTTATGTATAAGTAAATTATATAAGATTCTGATTTTGTTTTGTACATAGACCTGGACTATGTAAACTCTTTCTATTGCAGTCAGGACCAGGATTTGTGTTTGGCTTGTTTATCACCTAAACTCTCAGTACCTAGCATAGTGTGTGACACAATAAACATTTTATTTTTTCAGGAATGAAAATTTAAGCTAAAAGAAATCTGGCAACAGGTCTGTGGCTTCTCAGAATTCTAGTTGGAAAGTCTGTGCCTGTCTCCTCAGATCTGATGCTCCCCAGGACCCTGTACTACCTGTTACTTAGAATTCACTGTGTCTAAACCTAACCTCAACCTCTCCTCTTTTCTCCTTCCTCAGTTTCCTGTGTTTGTTCTCTCAGACATGGCAATGAAAACTTCACAGTCATGTCTGAGTCCCTCTCCTTTCTTTGTTAATACTTCTTGCATTCAAAATAATACTTTTTTAGTTTTTCACTCCTTTAACATTTACTTGTTGCTTGATTTTTTCCATTTTATCTCTTATTTTTAACCCAGCACTTCCTTTTAAGAACCAGCAATTCATCGTCAGAGTTTGTAAGAAAAAGATTACCTTGTGGTCTGTGTACAGAGCCCTTCAGGGTCTGCCTGTGGTGTGCATTTGTGGTTCAACTTCACAGGTCTCGCACACAACCCTTTGTAACTCTCTGCATGCTCCTTCTTGCTTGGTCCTTTGCCCTCATTGGTGACCTTGTCACTAAGGCACCTCTTTGTCCTAAGCCTTATTCAAGGTGCAAGATGTTAAGAACATGCGCCTCAGACAGACAGACCATGGCCCCTATCCTCAGTTCTACACATCTACCATTTAACTCCTACCCCTTTTATTATGAATTAGCGTTTTTCAAGAACTATGGGTCATCATGTACAGCTTGATTTTCATGAGATTTCATTTTTTAAATTTTAGCTTTTATTCTGAAACTTAGAAAAAAGTCCATATTGTCCCATGTTCACGAATCGTTGTCATACAAGTCAAGATGAAATTTTAGAATGAAATACTAGTCCTGGATGATATGTCAGAGGGAAAAATGTAAAAGTATACAGCCCCCTGATTGGTATTCTTTGGTGTCTTTTACTGACTCAGGATGAGGGCTGGTTCTATCTTGTCTCCTGCTGGCTCTGTGTGCTTCTAAGATTGTCCCACTCACAGTTCACACACATGGGAACCTTCCAGGGGAAACTGCCACTGGCCAAGTTGCTCTCTTGAGGATTACAATTGTGCTACAGTCAATTGGCATGTTTAGCCAGGGGTGACCACTCTGCGTCTTTGATGTGTCCCTGTATGAGAGCCACCTGTCTTAGAAGAGTGTCTTTGCTGGCCTCAAACACATTGGCAGTGTCAGTAAAACCTGTGAATCTCCTTATCTCCCAAGAGATGCCAGTAATTACTGCCCATGCAACAGAGTATTTGTCTATTAGAAGGAAGGGTTTTCTTTGAGACTCTTCCCATTTCTTTGCTACTGAGCCACTGTTGGCTGTGAACTTTCACTGAGAGGCTGTTTTTTTTTTTGGTGATGAAGAATGGTCATTGCGCCAGAGCTGCCATCCTGCAGCCCCTGGAAAGGTAGCCTGGGCCCTGATCTGTGGGAAGGAGAGCCACGCCCTCTCCTGCCTGGAGACACCATCGCTCCAGCACCAGGAGGGTTTTTATATCGAGTCTGGGCCCCAATCCACTGTGGGAAGGAGAGCCATGCCTTCTCCTGCCAGGAGCCGCCATCGCTCCAGCACCAGGAAGGTAGCCACAGGGGCCCCCTGAACTCCCATAACTCCCTTTAACTCCTCCCCACCCATACTCTCAGACCTCCTGACTGTGCCAGTCTTTGGACCCACTTGCAGAGGCAGAGTTTGTCATAAAGGGTATTTTTCTGAGTTCCCAACTTTGAACATTTTCAAAGAATGGGAATGGGAAGCCTGTAGTTAAACAGTGTGGAGTTCAACCATTCAGAAGGTTGGGGAACTAAATCTGGGCCTTGTAGCCTGAGGTCAGTCTGCATCATGGGGTTCAGCCATCAGCTAACTGAGATCAGGGGTCTTGCATCCTAGCTCTGTCTGAGCCATTAAATAGTAAATATGCTATATTGAAAGGTTTGTTCACTGCAGACATGTTCTGGACTGCTTCTTGATTTCAATTTAATTTAAATGGTTTAAGGGTGATAGACTAGTGACTACCACAGGTGGTCAGTATCCAAGTTGTGCTTGATCATAATGTGTTGCTGATTGTATCAGTTGGGATAAAGGATTGTGGTTGATTTGATGAGCTGTTTTCTTTGATGTTATGAAGATGAGAATGTCTGTGGGTCATTAAGAGACCCAGAAGCTAGGGTGCAACTATATCAGGAAGATTTGGGTGATCACCCAGAGATTAAACCAAGGGCAGTCTGACAACAAAAATAAAAATGAGAAAACACTTAAGCAAGACACAAAGACAGAATTCCAGTTCACCAATGGCAAACAGTAGGGCAAATGAGGATGAAGAGGCCTATAGTGAACTATCAGGACACCCTGAACTCAAAGCACAAGAAGTAACAAAACAGATCAATCAGGCTCTAGAAAAATTCAACACAGAAATAATTTCCCAGATAACCATAGAGATAGTGAGCAAAATGAAAGCTGTGATTCGAGACTCTAGAGCAGAAACTGACAAAAAAATAGATGATCTCAGGACCATGATAGAAGCCATGAAGGCCCAGCATAAGAAAGAAATGGAAAAAATAAATGCACAACATAGGAAAGAAATGGAATCCATAAAACAGATTCAAACAGATATTCAGGAGATTAAACACTCCATTGAAAGTGTATCCAACAGAATAAAAGAATGTGAAGATAGACTCTCAGATAAAGAAGATACAATTGCAGTCAGTGACCATGAAAAGAGAGGTCTCTTAAAAATAGTAAGGGATCATGAGAAATCCATCCAACAACTCCTAGATGATGCAAAGAAGAATAACATAAGACTGATAGGAATCCATGAAGTAGCAGGAGAAAATACAAATGACTTAAAAAAGCTGTTCACAGAATTAATGACAGGAAACTTCCCAAACAGAGGGGAAGAATTTGACATTCAGATAAGTGAGGCATACAGGACCCCAACTAGCCACAATAAAAAAAAAAAATCTACACCTAGACATATAATAATCAAGATCCCAGAAACCCAACAGAAGAACAAAATACTACAAGCAGTAAGAGAAAATAAACAAATCACATGCAAACGAAAGCCAATCAGAATCACAGCAGACTTTTCAACACAAACCCTTGGGGCAAGGAGAGCCTGGAGTGAGATATTTCAAGTACTAAAAGAGAACAACTTCCAACCTAGACTGATGTATCCAGCAAAACTCTCTTTCAAAATGGATGGGGAAATAAGATACTTCCACGACAAAGAACACCTGAGAAACTACATGAATACCAAACCAGCACTACAAGCAATTCTAAACAATATCCTAGAAAAAGATAATGAAGGCAACAACACCATGAGGTCTAACAGAGCAGATCAAATAGGCAAGGCAAGAAACTAAAAGGAGAAGGTGAAAAAGTAAAGAGTCAACAAAAGGCCAATAACATGTCAATAATAAGTCAGTACGTATCAGTTATAACCATCAATATCAATGGCCTCAACTCACCAATCAAGAGAAATAGAGTGGCAAAATGGAATAAGAAGTAAAATCCAACCATATGTTGTATATGAGAATCACACCTAGTGGAAAAAGAAGCCCGTAGACCGAAAGTGAAAGGATGGAAAACAATTCTCCATGTGACAGGAGCCCAGAGAAAAGCAGGCGTAGCAATGTTATTTGCAGACAAAGCAAATTTCAAGGCAAAATTGATTCTAGTATTATTGATGTAGGGCGGTACTGTATCATACCTCTGTGAATGTAAAATAGCTTGTACCTGCTTTATGATATGTAGTAGTGACCGTGCTTTATCAGAGCTATTTTTAATGATATTACTCTAGAATGTTCTCTTTCCAGATGCTAAAAAAAAAAAAAAAGTGGTGCCAGGGACCACAACAGCAACAGAACTTCGCTGTTTTCTGGATATTATTCTTTTTTTTTTGTTTTTTTAGTGGAATGTGCTGAATGTCTATAATTTTGTTCAGATGACTGCAGAACCTGGAAAAGCTGTTGCTGCTATTGATGCATAACATACTGGTATTATTGGTCTTTTTATATAAATATAAATATATATATACATATAGATATATAATTTGAATTTTTGGAAACTTTAACTATGCTGTCAACTTTGGAAAAAGTTATCCCAACTTACTGTGTTGAGTTGGCATTGTCCAGAAATTGACAGCCATATTGGTCTAGAAATGTTAATTTTTTAATTTTTATTTTATTTTATTTTTCCAGTTGTACAGGTGTAACACACTGTATTAAATATGTAAGGTCATATCTACTGGGTTTAATTAAAGAAATTAATAAAATATTCTCTAAATAATGAAAAAATAGAATAAGATAAGACTACAAGAGCAAGAAGCAATTTAAATATGTTCAGGGACCATTTTCATCTTCAGAATTAAGGATTATTTTAATCTTACATCATTGCCTTTTCTCTTTTACTTTCCTTTTTAGTTTTATTTTAGGATTCCCTATTTTTAATGTTCATACAGAGATTTCTTTAACTGAAATACCAAATAGTTTCTCTGGTATTTCACAACTATAATAGTACACAAGATCCTAATGAGATAATTAATAATGTGAAATAGGAAGTAAAGGGCTAAAGGTGCAGGGAAAGTGGGAAGGGTGGGGGAAAGGTAATAAGGGAGAAGAAAAAAAATATGAGACATTGAAAAAATGGAAATAAAGTGTTTGTAAATGGGGAGAGGAGGAGGGGGTGAAGGGGGGGAAGGGACAATGGGAAAAAATGAGAATCAAGACCTGTCATGTAAAGGTACAGGATCCCAATAATGAGTGTAACTGTATTGTATACCTAGATTGTACCAAGAAACTCAATAAAAAGAAAAAAAAAAGGATGGTCATTTCTATCTCAAAGAAGGGAAGATTGTCCCCACAGCTCTGGTCTTTCTAGTTTCCTACAACTCTATAGATGATCATCCTGTCCTTTAGGGGTTTCCTGTGTATCCCAATGAAAAGAAACCACAGCACTTTCCTGGTAACTGACATTAGGCCCTCAAACAGTTCAGAAGATACATGGGCTTATTAATGCCAAACAAAGACTCGGATTCTTAGAAATTGTTGAATTGTAAGTCGTTGTGTCTCAGAATTTTGCATTTTGTGGAAAATGTCATAGGAATGCTAGTTTTTGTGAAAGAAAAGCATTAACAGCACCTTGCTGTCTGAAATCCTGTCACAGAAAAGAAAAAGCTCACATTGCTGCATCAAAAGGACATTATTAAATTGAACAGCTTTGGCTTTGTGATGCTTATTTTTCTTAATTCAGTGAAGTTAGGTGAAAACTTGGAATCCTGTCTTGGCTGCTGCCTGAATCTGGCAACCACTGTTCTGTGAAACTTATTAATGTGATTGAGATACTCTTGAAGGTCTTCTTTCAAGTCCCTCAATTTGAGAAGACTGAAGGTCACAGCTATGATGTCACCGCCTCCTTCTCCCTCTGTTTATGTGTGTCTTCATATTATTTTTGGACAGTTGCTCAACTTGTATTGTCCTCTAATGCTTTCATGTATGGATGATTGTCTCTTTCAATTACATTGTAATTCTAGGTAAATAGAAGATACTGCCAATATTATTTGAATTGATTTCTGTAAATCATACTGGTGCGCTACATAGAGGAAGGGTGGGCTGTTCACACATTTGTGTATCTGTGTATACTTGTGTATTTTAGAAATCTGCTGGAATTGTCAATTTACATAGGTACATAAACGAATGGTGCAGATTTTTGAAGAATTAAAAGAGTTTTGTAAAGTATGAAAACCTCTATTTCCTAAGGAGGGGAGGAAGAGTATGATATGTGTTGAGTAGATATGGCCCTGCATTTCAGGCATCTTTACAGTCTGTCATCATTTTTGATGATTTAGTGATAATGTGGAGTGTAGCAAGGCATTTTAGGTTCTCCCACAAAATATCAGAATTGTTTTTCATTTTAATATACTTTTTTAAACTTACAAATCATAAAGTGTTCCTTAGAGTGACAGCTGAGCTTCAATATTTATAACTTTCTGATTGCTCTAGCAGTTAGGAAAAAAATTAAATGAGACCTCAAGAAAATTTAAGTGGAAAAGATTAAAATTCAGAATTATGGACTTTTTTATTTGAATGAACAGCCTTTTTTTTTCTCAGAAGTTTTATGTGCCAGCCCTAGTTTCCTATATTTGACAGTTCTTGAAAAAGTACTTCATATCTCTCTCAAAAATATATGAACACCTCTGCTTTTTGAAAATAAACCCTTTGGATCAGCACAACTTTCCTAGCCCATGCTTTACACAATGCTTTTGACTACAAACCAGACGTATGCACCATCCATCCTTCAAATGGGAGAGTCACTTCAGGGCACGAGCTGGGAAGTGTATGAGGGAATACAATGGATAAATGATGGAATTTCTTCATTGTTAAAATATTTTAAACTGCTATGGTCTATGATATCTACACGGTTGATTAGTGCTCGAAACTGTTTAATCTTCATTCTCATGAATTCTTTTCATTTTCTCATTTACATATATTATGTTTTATGAGATAAATTAAATTGCATTTCCTTATCCACAATGCAGTTTTTTAATCACTTAAAATTTGGTGGTTGGTTTCTTTTCTTCAAATACAATATTTTTGTATCTACTCAGCAGAACATGTTCATTATTTTGAAGGAAGGGATAATATGACTATTTCCCTTCACGAGGTGTGTAGTGTGACTTCTTTCTATAAATTTTTACTGCTTTAAAAAAGATTATGGATGTTGCTAAAGAAAAAATGGATATTGTTGGAAATATGAGAGAGGGAATAAGAAAGATTCTTCCATAAGAGAATCACTATGAATAAAATTTTCATTAGATTTCATTAAAATTTTTATATTTTATTAACAGCTTGAATTTTTATCAGTTTTTCTGGTTAATTAACTCCTCTCACAAATATTCCAATATCACAGACAAAATATTGCCATTATGGGATTGGTATTCTAATGAATCCCCACAAGTAGTTTATTTTATTTTTCTTGAGCTTATTGAGCTTTATATAAAAGATCCAAGAAGTATATATTGCAGCCTTACTAATCAATGAACAGAAATGAATAATTTATGAGATTCCCATGCAAAGGGATGTGGTAAAACACCACTTAGGCTGGGCATCTGTGCAGTGGCAGGTATATATTATGGTGAAGAGAACTGACCCTGCCATTAATAAAATAACACAGGAAATGGAAATTGCCAGGATTGTTTGGTGAAGGTATTATGACTATATCCTCCCAAATTTCACAAATACATTCTAAAAGTCAGAACCGAAAATCATATTTGCATTTGGTCTATAAGAAAATTTGATTCAAAACAATATCTGATTAAAAAAATCTAGACTTCGTCAATTTTGGAATTTTGAGGATGGAGTAGTTTTCAGCAGGGCTGGTTCTTGCTACAAAAGAGAAGCAGCTAGAGTTTGGGCCCCCACCGCTTAGTTTTTCCTGTCTCCATCTGACTAATTATGCATGCTGTTAATTCCATATTTGGGCAAAAGAACTGGTGGTCCATTCTGTTGACTTGGGCCTACACTCCTACCCTGCTCTTGTCATTCATGTGAGCAGGAATGTATCTGCTCACTAAGCATCCACTTTTTCCTCCACAAAATAAAGATGATACCAACCTCAAAAGATAATGTCAAGTCTCAATAAAATATATGTGGCACTGCTTTAAAACAATGAATAATAAGAATTAGTGTAACAGTCCAAAAGTTCCTTAAGCAATGGAAATTAAACTCTGAGAATCACATGAACTCTCTATATACCAAAGTTTCTCTCAGACCGTGGTTTTGATGATACCACGAGGCTGGTTACTCTGCCTACAGAAAGCCAGCTGAGACCCAGCCAGTACTGACATCCAGTTACTCACCCTTGCCAGGCTGGTCCCAGAAGGAACTTTATAAGGGACATACTTCCTGTAGATGTGACCAACTCTAGAACACGGGACATCGAACATTTCTCCTCCACACATCCAAACCTAAAGAGGGGGAAACAATAAAAGAGAATAGTGAATCATTAGCAGTACTCGTAAAACATCTTAAAATCTCTCAAAGTCTCTGGTTAGCTAACCAAGATAAAAAAATTTCACATCTTAAAACTAAGCTTCGTAAACACATGGAGCCAAAATATTAGTTTACTATCATTTGCCTAAACACTATGTTGGGATTTTTTTATTCAATAGATTTTTATTACAAATAATGTATTGAATCAGTATCTAATGCTTTGTACATCATTTTATACAGACATTTTTTTGATAATCTTGTGAAATCATTTGAAAGTATAGCATCGGCATTTAAAATGTCAGTTAAAATTTTTAAATATAAAAAGTGGAATTTCTAAAATATGTGACTGAATTAAGAAATATAAACACACTCTTGCTTTTAGTTACATATAGATTCAAAAATGTGGTAGGCCTAACCTTAAACATCACAATTACATTCTCATGTCTCTCCACTTCCAATCTTTTCTTAGGTACATATAAAATTGGCTGGTGATGTGGACTCAGAAAATAGGAAATCAAGGTATGTGGTAAGATACTGTATTTATATATAGTAACAAAAATGAATTGGTTATATTTTACCATGATTATCTTGTCAGGAAGACACACAACTGTGTAATGGATCATGGTTCTATAAAAGGGCTAATTATTAATACAAAAATCATGGCTTCATATAGGGTATTATTTTATTGGCAAGAAAGAAAAATTTAAAAAGAGATCCTGTGAGAGTTAATTTTATGTGTCAACTTGACTGAGTCATGGTGGCTGGCTATTTGGCTAAAACATTACTCTGGATGTTTCTATGACAGTGTCTTTTTGGATTAGATTGACTTTTTAAAAAAATTCATTTACTTATAATACTTGTTTGTCGTGCATGCAGTTGATAGGCACCTTGAGGGGTGGGTACTGTACGTAGTACAACTTATTTCTTTTTAAAAATCCCCTCCTGGGCAGGGAATTTAGCTCAGTGGTTCCGCTGCCTGCCTCGCAAGCTCAAGGGACCTGAATTTGATCCCCGGTCAAAACAAAACAAAACAAATGGTATTAAAAATCCCCTCCCACTTTCATCCCCCTCTTTCTCTTCCTCTATTCCCCTTTCCCAATCTTCATTCTTAGCACATATTTATGGCATACAGTCTTTACATCCACTGAGGTAATTAAGTTCCTGTGCATGGCATGTCTTTATTCTACTTATTTCCCTTTTCCCTCCCCTTCATCCTTTGCCCTTCCTCTATTGGACACCTTCCCACTTGCAAGAAATCCTCCCCACCTCCTTCTATCTATCCTTTACTAATCTCTTTGTTTGCCTCACTCAAATGAGAGATACCATATGGTATTTAAACTTGTGTATTTGGTTTATTTCACTCAACATTGTATTTTCCGGGTGCATCCATTTTCCTACAAAAGTCTCAAATTTGTCCTTATTTATAGCTGTGTAGTATATCAACATGTAGAGAGACAACATTTTCATTATCCAATTATCCATTGATGGGTATGATGGGTATACAGGCTGCTTCCAGGATTTAGCTATTATGAATTGTGCTGCTATAAACGTTGGTATGCATGTACCACTGTAGTAGAATGTCTGAAGCTCTTTGGGGAAGTTACCTGGAAGGGAAATAACTGGGTCAAATGGTATTTCTGACTTTAGCTTTTTGCGACATCTCCATGCTCTTGAAATCATTAGACACCGAGCAAGGTGTGTTGCCCTCCATGATGTGGTTGGGCCTTGTCCAGCCAGGTGAGGGTGTTAACAGAATAAGGCTGACCTCCAGTGAGCACAAAGGAATTCTGGCAGCATTCTACTTTTGGACTCGAACTGTACTCTTCCCTGTGTCTCTCGCCTGCTAGCCTACCCTGGAAATTTTGTACTTCCAAGTCTCCACAATCCAGGAGATTGTGAGTATTTCCTAAAATACTCCTCTTAGTTCTATTTCTCTAGAACTCTTACTGCAGATACATAGGTTGTTCTAAAATGTAATATTGAAAAAGACAGAGAAATGTTACACTTTTATCCAACTCTTTTCACTAACAAGAATAACATCTCAAGTGAGACTGGTGAAAAAAAAAAAACCCAGAGATTAATGTCAGTGGAAGTTCGAGGGAAAGTGTGCAATTATTAACACACTGCTCAGTTGCTTTAAGCCAGTTCTGGTCTACTCAGTGTTAAATGCTAATTGATAGAATATTTATTAATGATACATCAGAAATGTATGAAAAAGATATAGAATTGGTAGGGGCAGTGAACATTCTATACTATAGCATCTACATCTTGAAAGACATAAGATTAAACATGAAACACAAAAAGGGTAAGGGCAGCATGCTGTCTCAAGATGTTTTTAAATAAAAGCCAACTGTTTTAGAGCACGAGATACTGGAAAAACCTGGGTAGCACAAAATACACATCCTAAAACATAATATAGATAGTTTAGGGCCTCTATCCATCTGTAGGCTTGGAGTCTTTTGCTAATTTCTGGGTAAATGTTTTATATACTACTATTAAGGGAATTACCAAAGTGAGAAAGGAGGAATAATTAAAAACAAACTAAAGATATGTAATCTTAATAAGATCAAATTTCAAGAAACCCTTTTCAAATATTTGAAGAAGCTAACATTTCTTCTGGAATCCAAGAAGATTGTGTTAGGATTTATAGCATAGTGCTATGAGGAGATAAATTTCAACCTAGTAAAAGAAAGAAATTTCTACCAGAACAGTTAAATATGAAGTGGTCTTTATGTACTGCTAGATTTTTGAAATCTGCAGTAGATGATTCTGGAATTAAGCACGTAATGATGAATAGTTGATCTAGCTGATATTTTAAAGAAATTCTATAATAAGGAGTAGAATTATGAATGTTTATTGTGACATTTTCATGGACTACTTCGTCTAATGATAGATTTCATTATTTCCTTAATCACATAGATAGGAAAATGGCTAAGTAATTTGTTTGAAACCATATAACTGGTTACCTCCAGAACAGAGATTTGAAATCTTGTAGGCTAAATATAGTGCTTAATCAATATTCTATCTGCAGAGTTAGTAAACTTGCTATGTAAAGGACAAGATAGTGAATACTTTTGTTTTTGTAGGCCATATGGTCTCTTTTGCTGCTAAACAACTCTGCTAACAAACGGGCCTGTTTGCAAAGACATGCAGTGGGCTGGAGTTTGCCGACTGTATTTCTGTAAGGCGCAAAATACTTTCAAACATGATATTTAGGATTTCTGAAGTAAGAACGGGTAGGGGTAGTGAACGTTCTACACCACAGCATCTATATATGGGAAGATATAAGATTTTGAAAATCTGCTATGTAAGGGACTATATTTTTAGAAATTGGATACCAGAGTGCACGGGTGATTGAAAAATACAGTGAAAACGTAAACTAAAAAATTTATCACAGCAGAAGATATATTGCTAATAACCCCCTCAGAATACTTCCCCTCACTTCGATCACACTTATCCCATCCCTCTTGCTACTTTCCGGAGCAGCTCTGGATGTTCTCTTTTGTGTCTATGAGACATGACAAACAAATTCTGGTGAATGTTGCTGCCCGGAGCCATCCAGGGGCAAGGCCAACTTGGCAAACTATTACAGTGTGCCCTCATCCATCTCATTAGCTGACTCTGGCACTACGCCACTTCTGGCTCTTCCGCAGAGGCAACATGACCACACAGGGTTATCATTTTGAATCAACTGAAGACTGTAAGGCAGTCACAACAGCACCAATAAGGACACTCATGGAAAGGGTCACTATAACATAGATTTAAAAAAAATGATTTCGGTGTTAGTTTCCCATTGATGTGTAATAGATAACCACAAATAGAGTAGATTAATAGAGTTCACATTTACTGTCTCATGGCTCTGCAGGTCGCCGGTGGGCTCAGTTGGGTACCATGACTACAATGTAAAAGTCTGCATGTCTGCTGAGCTGAGCTCTTATTTGGAACCTCTGTGGAATCCTTGGCTTCTGAGCTAGCTTAGAATACCGGCAGAATTTAGTTGTGTGCGGTTGTAGGATTGAGATCCTCATTTTCTTGCTGGCTATTGACCATGAATCATGCTTAGATATTAGAAACCGTTTCAGTTATTTGCCCCTGGCCCCGTCGTCTCAGAGAAGGCTAACCTCCTGTGGTTACGTCAAAGTCTCTATGGTCATTCCCTCTTCTTAAAGCAAGCTGGTCGGTAAATGTACTCAGATTCACCCAGCCCCTTTTGACATGTAATGTAAACCAAGGAAGCAAACCAAGCAAGAGTATCATCTAAGAATTTTGCCTATTACCATTTCCAATGCATCAAATTTCATGTTGTCTATCAATAACCTATTCTTGATGCTTGCAATTCTTCCCCACAGAAAATTTTCTTTGCAGCTAAATCAAATTCAGGAAACTTCTGCCTAGATGTTTAAAATGTTAAATGCAATGTTGACAAAACTGTAGGATCCTAGGATTTATTTTTTCTCCATACTGTCACTATGATCACTAGAAAACATAAATCTAAGCATATCATGCCTCCATGAAATTCCATCAGTGGTTTTCTATGGCTCTTAAATAAACTCACAACATCTCCACGAGGCTTCCAAGCCCTGCAGTGTCTGACCTTTAGTTGTCTCTGGGTCACTAGTTTCTTACTCCCCCTGGTCAGAGCTATTTTTAACTCCTTAGAAAGGACCGAGTTTCTCTCTTCAGGGGTTGCTATTCTAAACTGTTCTCTCTAAAGGAAGTTCTACCCTTGTTTTCCCTCTTTTCTGCTTTCCCATTGCTCATTTATTTCCAACTTATTTTTCTAGGTGGCAGCTTCCCTGACATACCTGAACTCCTTAATGTAGATAGGACCCCTGTTTTATGCTCTTATTTCATTCTGTGCCTTTCACATAATTCACCCTAGTATTTCCCTTTATTAATGGGTTCTCCCCCCATGGTTCTACTTATCTACAGATCAACCACAAATGAAATTATTAAATGGAAAATTCTAGATTTTGAGAGAGAGAGAGAGAGAGAGACATACACAGACTAATTCACATAACTTTTACTACAGTATATTTTTATGGTTATTCTATTTTATTTGTTACTATTACCACTAAGCTCTTACTGTGCCTCATTATTAAATTTTATCATAGATACACTTGTATAGGAAAAACAAAGCAAATATAGGGATTGGTACTATCTGTGGTTTCAGGCAGCCACTAGGGTCTGGGAACAGATCACCCTCCGAGAAGAGGGAACTACTGTTAGTCCAAAAAGTGCAGTGAGCATTAATTATATGACAGGCAACCCTAGGCTGGAGCTATCATGTGTGACTGAACACATGGAGCTTTTCTTCACATAGAGCCCATAGTCATGATTACAGTGATGAAATAATTCATATGGGATTTGCTTAGTATCTGCTACCCACGAACGGAAGGTAAGTCCCATGACGCCTTGAGTCATTGCTGTATTTCTAGGTACCAGTGAAGGCCTTGGCACATGTTAGACACTCAGTAAATATTTATTAAGTGGTCAAGTGTAATCACCACTTGTTTTCATTGTTCTTATGCTGCCACATATGCAGAGGCTCCAGGGTTTTCCCACTTTTGTATCATACAAACACAGGACCACCTTGCTCTCTATCACAAGCATACCACGTTCATTGTTCCTAACATTAGATTTGTTTTTGTTTCTCTGCCATGGTTACCACCATGTATTTATATTGTTTTTCAGGCTTCTCATAATTCTGTTTTATTACAATAGAAGCTTCCACATCCTGGCACAGTAGAGAGAAATGTCTAGGTAACAGTGTGGGAATGTAGTTCAATAGAAAAGCATAACTGCTGCATCATTTATCAAATTCTATATTTGTTCTGAAAGATACGGTTTACATATTTAAAAGACATTTCACTGTAGTATGATGTGATGATAATCTAAAAAAAATTATGTCATGCCACATTTAAGTATCTAATTCTTGGAGACTCATTTTACATTTAGAGGCAATGTGTCTTCTTTTGACAACAGATGTATTTTAAAGAAATGTTATTTTACCCATGAATGAACACAAAGCATTTTTCATAATGTGGTTTAAATTGACTGAATAATTGAATGTTTGCCTTATTTTTAAATCACTTTTCAATATCAACCACAAACTGGAATTGAGACATAGAAAATGTCAAACTGAATAGAATCATGCAATTATGCTGGTCATACAGAATATGAAATCAGTTTCAGTAAGAAATTGATTGTCAGGAGGATAATAAGGGAACACTATTATCAAGTATAAGATGAAACATAATATGGTACATGGAAACGATGATCTAAATTACCAAGAAGTATTTACTTAAGCATTCATTTCCCAAACTATTTCTCCTCTGCTTGACTCTTACTATTCCCTCCATCCCTTAAGCTATTCTGGCTTCTTTTCTATCTTTCTCACAATCCAGACACTCTCCCACCATAAGGCTATTCCCTCCCCTACCTATTCTTCTGCCTGGAATTCTTTTCCTAATCTCCCTCAAAACTCAGCTCCAAATCTTCTTATTCAAACACTTTCTTACCTTGTATCTGCCTTCTTTGTTCTCACAGAATTACCTACCTTAGCGGACATCTCACTTATTTATTCTGACACTCTTGGCCCACCTCTCTCTATAACAAAGGCAAGGATCTTTGTATCTTTCAATGATTGGCATGTCTTAAGCACCTAGAACAGTGCTCATAGAAAGTTGAATGTATGAATAATGGAGTAGATTTTTGGCTTATTTACATAATAAAGTTAATTCCCAATAACTAAGTTGCTTAACGGTAACTCATGATGTGGCTGGCATTAAAAACAACAGCCTGTGGCAGTCTCTGTGAGAAAGCAGCTGAGGCGGCTGTCTCAGTTAAGATGAGGTTTCTGCTGCTGCTTTGGATGGCGTCTGCCAATCTGGGTGTCTTGTCCACCAAGAGACGCAAGTTGCAGTAGGCCACAGGGCCACTGCTAAAGTTCCATATTTGTGTTTCCTGAGGTTATAGGTGGGTATTTGAGGAGTACATGAGGGTTATTAGCCAGTGGTACCCAGACATCTGAATTGAAGGAGAGAATTACCTCCTGCAACCAATTTATAGACACATAGCATCTTTCCGGTCAATCTTCAAACTAGTATTAATTGGCTTAATAATTGTTGGCAAAGATCCTTTTGCTTTCTTTGGCATGCAGACTCTGAACATCTGGCAGTGCGGCCAAGCAAATAAGGCCTATGCACATATGATTTTTTTTTTTTTTTTTTTTGTGAGCAACATGATTGAGAACCAGTGGATATCAACAGGTGCATTTAAGATAAGTTTAAATGATGTAACTGTGTGGTCTAAGCTGGAATCTGGTCATCCTCCATCCATGCAACCACTTGTTCAAATTCTTAACATTGAAATGAAGCTCAGCGTGCATATGGATTCAATCCCACATCATCAATCACAGCCCCACATATCAGCACTGAAAACTCTTTTATATCAAGGAATTTTTGCAAGAGCAGTGTGACTGACATTATGAAGGCCTGTACTGTACTGTACTGAAGACAGCAAGCTGTTAGTATAAAGCAGGTTCTATTTGGCTGACTCATTGGACCTCTTGGAAAACCTCAATGCAAGATAGTTTTTCAGTGCTGGCACAGTTTGGAATTCTGCACATTCAGGGAGTGCAGTAATACTGTGTACTCCCCTACCCCATTCACCTAATGTTGTTTTTAATGTAGGCATTATTACTACTTATCTCTTTCTCAGTCATATTTGAAAAATTAGAAATTGAGTTGTAGTTTGAGTGTTTTTTTTCCCTCAAGGTATTAGTTAAGTCTGTTGTGGTTTTTAAAATTAATTCTTGTTTTTTTATGGTTTAAAGCCAATATTTTGGGGAGTACAGCCGAAGTTCCCAGATACTTTATAAAGTTTATCAGACATCTCTAATTTGGCCATGTTCAATTACAGTTTTGCAAATACTGCTTGCTATGAGCAATGCATTATATAAGATTAAGGGGAGGGGCCCAATTTCCAGAGTACTCTACCAATTTGTGTGTATGTGCATATGCGTGTGTGATACCAGAGTACTACTACAAAACAAACTGCTTTTTAAATCCTATTGTGTGGTCAAGTGTCTTGCCTTGACAAAACTAATGAGTTGAATTAACTGGGCCTTTATCCTTACCTAAATAAAAACTAAGTAGATGTTAGTTAAGAAAAAAACAACAAACAACAGCTGTGGTCTCTAGCATAGCTGAACACAAATTTCAAGAAATAAACTAGCTTGAGCTTATTTTCATTCACAAATTGATTGTTATAAAATAAATGTTATGGTGTCTATCCAGATGTCTTCCTAAAGCCTCCTGTGCTCATAGGTAGGAGTTCTTGAGGGGAATGGATCCTGAGGGTGGGATACTCTTTCACTGGATTAGTCAGCTGCTGAGTTTATAGCTAAATGTTGGCAGGTGAAGCCTAGCCAGGGGAGTCGGGCCCCTGGGGGTGTGGCCTGGGAGGGGTTATCTCTCTCTTCTTCCTTTGATTGCTCTCTGCATCCTTTCCTTCATGACCTAACTATTTCTGTTCTGCGATGTCCCTCTGCCATGCTGCTCTGCCTTGGAGCCAGCTGTCTATGGACTGAAACCTCTACAAGCTGTGAGCCAAAATAAATCTTTCCATCTTTAAGTTGTGGGTGTTGAGTATTGTGTTACAGTGATGAGAAAGTACTAAGACAACAAAGAAACAGCTGACATTAGCACCATATGGAGAAGTAAATAAAATTTGGAGATTAGAAAATAAATAACTTTCTGATTACATGGTCTAACTTGTGAGACTATTACTGACAAACTCCTTAAAAGTAGATGGTGAACCACTTTACAAGCTATATAGAAATTAAAATGCTAATGGTTTAGCTGAGTGAGGTGGTGTACATATTTGTAAATCCAGATACTGAAGAGGCAAGAGGTTTTGAGTTTGAGGATGGTCTGGCCAATGTAATGAGGCACAGTCTCAGAAATAAACACACAAAAAAAGTTAACATGAAAAACTTTGGTTGATAGATATTGAAAAGTGTCATGCCCATCATGAAACTACTTCTCTAGGGCAGATGTAACAGAAACCACACCTTTTAGCCAGGCTTGGTCTAAAAAAGGTGTGGGAAGGTGTAGCTGCCCTCACTTTCCTTTATTCTCTGAAACCTGACTTTGAAGTTATTTGTGGAGGTGGAGAGAAAGAAAAAAGAGCTCAGTTGATCTTTTCTGATCCTATTTGTTGACCAGCATACAACAAAAGCAGAAACTGGAAAATGTATCTAACAATATTTAATGAGAATATGCTGATTTTTATTTTTAGGGAAAAAATTTCTAGTTTCTTGAAGTATCTATTTAGGATATTTTTTCAAAGTAAGAAAAGCTATGTTATGTCAGCACATAAAAAAACTTGTACAAACCATCTTGCATTTAATAAGTTTCTAGGCACCTGGGTGATAACAGGAAGGCTGCAGAGAATATGTTGTTCACAGGATCAGTGCTTTTAAGATGCAGTGTTCAAATTTACAGTAACATTAAAGCAGTCTTAAATCAGTGATTGAGGTGGGCAATGAAACTTACAAACAGAAATATAACCTGCTGGTTTATTAAAAAGAGTAAGTCATGGGAGGAAGATATGGATTTGAATATTGTAAGAGCATAGCAGTTCTTTGGGTGAAATATGGAAAGGACACAATCCATCATTTCTTCTACAGCTTGGGAGGTACAGTATAGGCATAGTGTCTGCTTTTTACCATGTTTGCATGTGCCTCGGGATTATAGATCTGTTGCTTACCAGATTCACCATCTGGTCATAGTAAATAAAACATTTTAAATATTTTTAGAAGAAATGTAATAAAGTGTGGTGAGTACTAAATTAAATATTTGTTATTATAGTAAAAGACACATTGCCTTTAAAATTTCCATCAAAATTCTCCTCCTTGCTAAAAACACAATTATCTCCATTGTTCTTGAAACTTTTGGAAGCACTTCTGGAAGTTCTCTTTCATGAGTGCATTTGTATGAAGAGATTGTGTGTGTGGGGGTGTACACGTGCGTGTGTGAGAGAGTGCAGTTCTTCAACTTGGCGGCAAGATGACTTACTTTATATAGATTTACACACTGAAGTACTAGAGTGATTAGGTTATGTCTCTTATTAGGGAAAAAGAGCCACAGAAAAATGCAAAAAATTTGGAAAAAGCCCTCCATATTAAATGAAGATTTCAATAGGAAATCAACTTGACCTTAACAGCCGAACTGGATGCTGTTTAAATTGTTATATCTTACTCATTTTGCAACTATCTATAAAAGTTAGAATAAAATTAAACTGGGAATTAGGAAAATGCCATCAGACATAATGGAAGTAGCAACTGGAAGAGATTCATACTTGCCATTAGGCTTTCATCTAATAGCCATAAAATGTAACTCCAAAACGCTCTGCTACACCTGAGGTACCTTTTGTTGAGTAATTGAATGAATTTCAAACTGGCTTGTGAGACATTTAGCAGCTGTTTCTGTTTATCTTTGAATTTCTGAATGAGTTTAGAGTCATTTTAATATTTTCTTTAGAAGACCAATTCTGGGCATGTTGAATTAAAATGGATATTTTTATGTCACCTAGTCTAAATAGTGTAGGGAACAGACCCCATCAGATCAGTTTTAGATATTTTCTTGTGTATCTGGAGGTATACAGTGTGCCATAAATGGCTTCTGTCACATTTTAGATACAAAACACAACTAGACTTTGACATACTTTGCAGGCTCAGAAGTAAGGAGCAGTCTCTAATATAGCTGTCCATAAAAGCAATGAGAAGGTATATAAACTATTTTAGAATCTTCCATGGCATGAAAAGGATTTCTCATGAACACATTTTATAGGGCTAAATTTATTTCTGATAATCATTGTACAAAGCGTCTTCATGATAATTTATATGAGATGGCTCAAGGGAAAAAGCTCACTTCCACAATAAGATTGAGTTGTATCCTTCTAGGGAAGAAAATAAAGTATTTTAGGATAAATTAAACACCCTAGGAGGTTTTTGTATTTTCAGACAACTACGGAGGAAGTGGAAAGTGCTTATTAATAAGGAGTGAAGGGTAAGAGAAGTTAGCAAAGGTGTTGGAAAGCGGAAATGGGAAGAGCTTACGGATAGGATCTAATAAACAACACTTTTCTTTGTGGCGTCTTCCCTTTGCAGTTTCTCGTGGAAATCTGTCCCACATGTGCTGTAATGTGACAGCTAACGTAGAGGAATTTGAAATTGGAGGAGTATGAGGAAAACAAGCTGCTCTCGAGTCTAGTCCCGGGGAAGGTGGAGGGAGGGCCAGTATGAGCACCATTGAACAAGCTGCCGATTCTCTTTACTCTGGGGTGTCCCAGTGGACCAACATCATCTCCTTTAGCCTGATCTATACCTTGGATTTGTCTCTGGATTTTCATCTAAGCACTCCTTAGATCCATGTAAACACATATCAACTCATCAGTGCAGTTTCGGATGTATTTGCAGTGGCCTTTTCTGGTCATTGATCCAAAGTCTCTCCGTTAAGAAGATCTTAAAGCCAGGTGTTGAAGAGGGGCTACCAGAGCCTGAATATGTCTGTCAAGTCAGGCGTCCGGTATGGTATGGGGTTGGGGAAATGGAGGGGTTGGGAAGTATACAGGGCAGCCTAGTTCACCCTCTTCTCACTTGGTATGGATGCAGATGTTTGAAAACTGTCATGTCAGTCAAACATAGCTGTTCTCTATTTTGGGACTACCGCTTTGCAGTATTGTCTGATTTCCTTGTAGTACTTAACCAATATCAGAAATTATTTATTCATTTACTTATAAATCTGTTTGTCTCATACTATATTCCATGAAGTAAAGTTAGTATCATTTATCATTCTTTTCTGTTTATCTGTTTGTTTTGAGGCAGTTTCTCACTATGTAGTTCAGGCTGGCCTTGAATTTACTATGTAGCCTAGGTTGGCTTCAAACTTTCAGAGATCCTCCTGTCTCAGCTCATCTTAATTGGACTTTCTTCAAGGCCTTCTATCAGGCTTCCTTTGTCATTTTCTGCAAAGCATCTCTTTCATGATATGTGGACAGAGAAACTGTGATTAATGTCAGCGGAGAGAATAGAAAAGTTTCTCAGGAATGGAACTCAGTCTGACTGGTCAGTTAACATCTCTATAATAAATAGGGATTGAAATGTGGTGGACCCTTGTCTTGTGAGCTCGATTGGGCTGGCTTACAAATGGTTTACAAATTCCTGAGGGCTGGCTGTAACTCAAGTTGGTTGTGAGTCAATATAGCTGAGCTCTGGGTGTTTACCCCAGTGCGCACTATAGATAACAGGAGGCAAATGAATCTTCCATTAACCTAATTAACCCAAGGTGTTTGTGTGCCAGGTGGATTGTAATTTAGGGTCCACTGTAGAAGTATGAGGTTCATCTTTTGAGGGAAGAAAAGGAAAATAGTAGCTAATCTGGTGTGTGGTACAGATTGAAATAGTTAGGAGTGGAAGATGATTGATGAAAAGTTTTATGGTTTAGGATTCAATAGGTTCATTTGATTTGTGTTATATTAGGAGCAACTATAAACTTTAAGGGGGGAAATAAAGCAAGTCAGGAAAAAAATGAAATATTGGAGAGAGGAGAAAGATTAGAGGAAGAGAGACTAGCAAAGAGGCTATTGTATGTGTGCTGAATTATTACTATGAATATGGAAATAAAATATATCCCCAAGAACACTGAGGATGAGGAATTATGGCAAGTTAATTCTTCAGGCTTCTACTGGAGAGTAAGCTTCTCTAGTGAGAAATTTTTTACATTTGTCTGTGAATCTCAAGGGCTTACCTGAAAGTTGCACATTGTATTAAAAAGTGCATGTCTGTTGAATGAATTAATGAGTTTCCTTAAATATCTCTACCTTATGGTCACCACACAGGTAAGACAGCACATACCCAAGATAATTACTAGGATGTTATAATCCAGTAAGGGTGACTTTGATAGGCTGTGAGCTCCCAGGTGCATTAGGTTCATCAGAGGTGAATTTATACTTATCCCACCTGGAGCTCTAAATATTTCTGCACAGGCAGTCGATCAGGAGCTCTTCACTACAGATTTTAGATCAATGTAGGACCTGTTGATGTGCTCCTGGGGATGGTGAAGGGAAGCTCAAACTTAATTCTCTTTATCCTGCATCAAAACTTTGTCTTGCACCAGAGAATTCTATAGAATAGAGTCCTTGGGCTGCTTTATAAATCTCTTAGGGTACTTAATGTTCATTTTTTTTTTTTCTGAGAGGAGTTTTCTGCAATCAAAGGACCCATCTTGTGAAATTCTAGTATTTGGACTTTTATCTTTGGGAAAATGATGTAAAAGTATACTCAGAAGAATCAGAGATTCAGTAACTTAAATAATAAATAACATTTAAAGATCTAGACTCTCTCTGGAGCATCACTCTGCTCAGTCTGTTTCCAGGTGCAACTACAAATTGAGCACCTGGAACTAACACCTTAATTGTTCCTTAATTGACATAAATTAGATGCTCAGTAAAAGCTGGTTGAATGATTGACTCAATACTGCTTTCCCCTCCCTAGCAGCTGGTGAAGCTAGCAATATTTGAGAATTGGCTGGATAATTCCAGGCCATGTGGGAGTCCATGTTCCTGTTAAAAGATGCTGAACATTGGAGATCGTGTGGACAGATCATTTCTCTAGAGAGCTGTTTTCCTAAACTGACTCCTAAAAATCATACCGTGCTGGAAATCTACTCACCTAATGCCAGATTTTTAGAAAAGGGAAGGAAAGATATTTACAGAGGAAGAAAACTGAAGAACTCTGTCCATAAAATACAGTATTGTTTGACCCAAAACTCAGTCCTTCATGTGAAACAATTTCTGAAATATTTTCATTCAGTGATGGAATCTTATCAAAAACTTCAGCAAAATGGTTCATTTCTTAAAGGGTAAATGAGAAAAAAAGGTGCCTGATAATGACCACTTGTGAAAGTTTTTCGAATTAGAATATTTAAGCTCTAGACTTAAAACGGTTTCTACGTTATGGTGTGACATACACCATGCTCAAAACTTCAGCGCTGCCTCATGGGCACGTATAATGCTCTATGGGACATGTGCACAAGTGCAGATGATGTGTGATTTTTATTACCATTTAATGGAGCTATTTGTGTACAAGACATTTGCTTCTTTTCACACAGAAGATTCTTCTTGCTTCAATGCAAATTCTCCCAAAGCCTTTTCAAGTATGTCTCTTTTCTCATATTACAAATATGGACTGGGAGGATTCAGAAGCCCAAAGTCTGCGAACAGTAGCGGGAAGAATGAAAGGGGACTCTGTGAAGATGTAACTGTTGCCAAAGAGACTGTCATTCTAACCAGACAACCTGAGGCAATTGAATCCTGGTCTTCTGGAGCTGTTGCCATGGTTTTTAGACAAAGATGACAGGGATGCATTCCAGTTATTTACTTCAGAATGACAGATAAGTGAAAAATAGGAAATAAGGCAATAAAATCTCAGGTCACTTGGAAGAGATGTGATAGATACAAGTGAAGGAGAAATTCGAATGTAAAACCATGTTTGCCTAAAAATCACTTTTGGACTTAGAATGCGCATGTGTGTTCTGCCAGTTCCGCAGACATTCCACAGCAGTTTTATCCATTATCCGGCTCCTCATTCAAAGCCAGGTGTCTCTTGTTTAATGGAAACTTTCTGAACATTTTAAGCTTAAGGGGTCGGGGATTTAGCTCAGCGGTTCGGTGGCCTGCCTTACGAGCGCAAGGACCAGACTTCAATCCCCGGTACCAAAAAAAACAAAGCAAACAAACGTTTTAAGCTTAAGGATTTTATAAATTAAGAGAACTTAAGGTAAAAAAATTTCTTAAGCTGCGAAGAGCAATAAATTTCCCTTGAATTCCAATGATATTACAAATACAACATTTTAGTCCCAAAGTGATACTGAGTAATTTATGTAATCTTTAAAACTGAAAAAAAGTAATCAAGAATCTTTAAAGCTGTAAGCCTCAGTTTCTTCATTCAGCTTTCACGGTTGTGATTTAAAAATTAGACAACGTGTTTCAAGCAATTGGCTCAGCAGCTGGCTTATACCACAAAGTAAATGGGGTGGATGCTGTTCGTTCAGATAGTCCTGTTACATGACCTTCTGGCATACTCACTGCAACAAGGTGTCCAGCTATTCCGACAGAGGAGCCCAAAGGACATGGGAAAATTCAAAGATTTAAAACAATGCATCCATTAAAAACATAAAAACAAGTACTTAGCTGTAAAATTAGATGTGCTTAAATGAGTAAAAATGCAGCAATTTAATAAATGGTATTTCAAGGATTACTGCCAGTATTGTGAGAGGAAAACTGTAGATGTCCTGAGCCTATTGTCATATTCCTAAATTTTTCCTTGTAGATATTTATTGTATGATCCTTTAAAGACAACATCACGTCTGTTAACATATTAAATATAGCTGCTACAGTTCAATAAAAATCAATTTTGTCATTTGCCCTTTATGTATAAATTCTAAAATTCTATCTGGATTCTTTGACTTCACATATTCAGATTTCATTTTCTTTATTCAGCAAGAACTGGTTTAATTTTGTAATGAAAATAAGTGGCAAAAGTTGATTTACTTCGGTAGGAAATTTCTGTATAAATATAACAAAAATCAACCTGTGCTTTTATAGAATGACTATGATAAAGGAAAAAAGAGGAAAGTGAGTTTTATTGACCATTGATTGTTAGAGCAAGAAGAGACCTGAACAGGTCTAAATAAAAATAAATCTGAAGCTTATTTTCAATTTATATGAAGGAGATCAATTTGTGATTTATAATTTCAAGTTCACTTTTCAGTTATTAGAATTTTGGAAAAACTAGTTATGATCAAATCTTAACTGTTATTTCTTGATCAAATACAAAGAGCAAAAGTTCCAATAACTTTATTGTTTCTCCTTAATGCATTTGCATTCTTCTATCTTTGTGTCCTTAAAAGCTTTAGAAAGAATGTCAGTGGAGCAGCAGTCTGCCAGCGCACTGACATTTCCACCTGAAAATTGGTGCATGAATTACTTGTTTTGCTCATGGCACAGCTACATCTTACTAAACAGCAGAAAGAAGTAGCATCTCATGCAGGAGTTCACCTGAGAAGGTGGCGTGTCTAGTGTTGTTACTTCATCTCAAAATATAGGTCACAAAACAGAGTAATGATATTCAATCAGAATTATCAAAATTGTGTAGGCATAGTGTGAAGAGGCTCTTACCTTAAAAGAGATTTCATACTGTTCTCCTCCCCAGATTTCTAAACCTGGATCGTATCCACCTAATTCCCAAAACCACCTTCGATCCACAGCAAAGAGGCCACCAGCCATAACAGGGGACCTGTGAAGTGAGCATAACAACCTTTAAAGGACTATGAAGATAAAGAATAATGGTGGTGTGCTTGTAAAAAAAAAAAGAAAGAAAGAAAGAGTTAAAGATGCCATATTTCAGTGATACATGTATAGCCATGTTTGTAGCAGCACATTTTTTAAATAAATCAATCTTGATAGTGGCCTCTATCCCCCTCAACAGATAAATGGATAAAGAAAATGTATTTATATACAATGGAGTACTGTTCTGCCATACAGAAGGAAAAACTGGAGTCTTTTGGAGGGAAGTGGTTTCACTCTGAGACCATGATGTTAAGTGAAATAAATCAGACACACAAGCTTCAATATCACATGGTTTCTTTTATATGAGAAATACAAAGCATAAATAAAGAGCAAAATGAAAGGTAGATGTTAGGAAACAGGGGGATAGAGTTTTTCCAAAGGGAAGGGACCAAGTGATGGATAGCAGGGGAGAAATGGGGAAGGGCTACAAAAGAAGATGTAAGTACAGGCACCAACTCCCCATGATGAATGTAATCGTGGTGGAATTGAGATAAGTACAAATGAAAATAAAAATTAAAAAGAAAAGATCAAGATATGCTCTAATGGGTAGCTGCATCAAATGCTCCACCATAGTTTTCAATAAGTGGATATAAGATCTTTACTGGGCCATTTTTCTGGACCGGGAGTGCAGGAAATATATTTTGAGTATTAAGCTTTGCAGTTCAGGTTCAGCTTTGCAACAAATGCTTGGCAAAAACAAATTTCTCCATCTATTTAAAGATGGAGAAATTACTATGATTACCATTATTTAACGAAAAACATATGAATAGAGTGATGGATAAGCTGAGAAAATTACTTGGCTTTGTAAGAGACTTTATACTATCAGACAGATAAAGGTGTTGTTGAAAATGTTGTGGAGAGTGTTTGATTTTAGTCTCTCGGGTGCATCCCTGGAGCGCATGCAGCGTGCAGGCCGTGTCTAATCTGTAGACTCTGAAATGGTCAGTTAGATAAAGTAGCCAACCAGAATTGGTTATGTAATATACACGCCAAAGTTCAAAACACTGTTTTTTCACATTATATTATTCTGCATTTTCTCTGCTTAGAAAGGAAACATTAATTAACATTTATTTTGGATAAATAATTGTCATGTATTCAGCAATGCTAGGCTGTATTGTGGCCATATTGGTATATAATACAATATAATCATTTGGGGGGCTTTGCCCTAACATATCTTTGAAGTTCAAAGGTATTTCTTGTGTTTTTTGAGGGGTGGTGCTCATTATATGCTCGGTTGATAGCTAAAATATTTAGCTAATCACCTCAATGATTCCTCGCAACAACCCTGTGGATATGATCCCTATGGTTAAGAAATAGGCTTAAAAAAATTGGGAGAAAAAAAATAATATTGTTCCAGGTTAGTCCCAAAGTGTAGTGGATTTGGAGCTAGACCCTGATTCTTGATTTTAAATATTTTATTCACTGTTTCAATGTTTGTACATGAGACCAAACTGCATAGACACGTGGATATAAAATAACTAGAAAATGCCTTGACATAAACCAAGCAATACACAAAAATACACATTGTCAAAGTAGTTAGTAGGTCAGTTTTGAAAATTTCTTGAAGCAAAGGATATTTACAAATAACACAAAACTTTCAGTATTGATATATAGTATTTATACATGTGTATAAAATACTGGACACACCGATTCAGACTGACAAGATTTACATTCGGTAATGTTTGATGAGGCACTTGAGCAATATAAACTTGAATTTGAATATAATACATATTTCAGGGACTTCGTATACTTCATCTAATTCCTTCAGTCTGGGAATATTTTGAAGGTATAGATTCTATGCAGTTGGAAAGATTAAAAGGCTGGGAGAAGGAATCATTTTTTCCCCTAGGCAGGCAAGCAGGATTCAGAACATGTAATGTTTTTTGTTTGAAATAAAAATTCTAGAATCAGATGCACATTTCTGTGTCTCTCTGTCCAGCACACTGATCTTGTTTCCACTTTCCACACATTGCATTTCAGAGTAGAACTGGGAACAAACAAAGACTGTGGCACTTATTGGGTGCAATTCCCCAGTGAACACATTCCCACTCCTGCAGAACTGGGTTAGAAGTCATCACAAATTCTCAGTCCTGATCAGTTTGAACCCTCAATGGAAGGGTGATCAGTTGTATAAATGCATCAATACATCTTCAGTTAATTGTGCAAAACATGAGATCAAAGTGTACCACAATTTACAGTCACAGAATTATCACAGGTATGGTGATACAGGTATCAGGCAAGGAAAGTCTAAAAGTGGTTTTTTTCATTGTAGATAATTTTTTAGAAACACAATCGTTTTGTTTTTTTAAATTAAAAACAAAATCATGTTTTGCATTTTAGATTAGACTCATAATGAGATACATTCACATAGATCATCTTAGCATTATCTTTATTGAGTTTCTAGTAAGCCCCAAATAAATTAGTGTCCTCTATCTTGTTTTATGTAAATGACTGGTAAGAAACAGAGCTTTTATTTATGTGGTTATTCCTATTTGTACAAGAATTTTAGAAACAGCTTGTTGGATGTATAATGGACACGCAGGGGTTGCTCGTATATGCAGGGTAGCATTGGCTACCTTTTGGTTCCTGTGTACTTCTGTGTGGCCATCACCAACATTCAGTAAATGAGCCCATCTGCTCAGTTATTTTGTGTTGACATCAACAGAGCTAATCCAGTTCTCTTTAGATTTGTATTATCTAAATGGTGGTATTCATACCTTTTCTTTTATTACTTCTAAACTATTTGTGTCTCTATACTTAAAGTGGTTTTATCTCCAGGCTTTTTAAGTGGCCTAATTAGATCCTATGCTTTTAATATGATGATTTATATGGTTGAATTTAAAACTGTCACATTCTACTTTCTTTTTTATTTGTTTCACATGTTTCCTTTACCTTCTATCTCTGTCTTTTTGATTCATTGAAGAAGCTTTCCATAGTATGTTTCTATTTCTCCGCCTCCAACCTTTGGACTTTGTTGTCATACATTTCACCTTTCCATGCATTATAAATCTCACATTATTTGCTAATATTTTAAAGCAAATTTCTCTTACAAAGTTTAAATATACTTTCTTGAAAAACTCTGTATATATATATATACACACACACACACACACACACACATAATTGTATTATGAACATCATTTCTGTTGGGTCTAATGGGTCTAAAGAAAATTTAATATTGTGGTAATTGTGTTCACCTGAGTGTGTGGAGTCAATTCACACCCCCATGTGCAGAAGAGTTAACTACTGCACAGTTCCGCACTGGATCCCAAAGAAGCAAGGTGAATACATTCCTGCTGTGCTGAAGAAAAAGGTTTTAATGTGTATCACAGTGCTTTTGCCTCAGAGAAAATGAAGTGGAGCAGTTGTTTATTTTCAGCATGTTCTTTTACTCTGTTTTTCATTTTAAATAAAAGCTGATTACTTAAAACTCTTTTGGTCCTATTTCTCACCACCTCTTGTTTGTCTATCTTTATCTGATTGATTTGTTCAATTTTTTCTTGTTTCTTTTAGTGATACTGAGAACCCAGGGGTACTCTACCAACAAACTACATCCCCAGACCAGACCTTTTGACATTTTACTTTGAGACAGTGTCTTGCTAAGTCACCCACACTGCCTCAAACGTGCAGTCCTCCTGCTTGAGCTTCCCGAGTAGCCGGGATTAAGGTGTGCGGCACTACATCCTTCCAGAATATTCCTGCTGTATCTGTTCACTGACGAATGTGAATACATTGTAGAGGTATTTCAATGTGGTTCTCTAGCCATGTTATTTTAAAAAATGTATTAGTATACTTTATGGGTGTTGCTTATAATACCAAGGTCAGGTTGTGAGTGTTTCAACAACAAATACCTGTCATCCTTGGAATGTCTTTCAAAATCAATGTGATCATGAAACAGCATGTTTTATTCTGCAGGCCATAGAAATGTGTGACTTTTCTGAATACCTAATGGAAGTCAATTTCTACTAAGACCATTGAACCACATAGTAAATATGATTTCATTTGTACTAATGGTTGGCTAGCTAGTTTACCTTTCTATAGAAATTTTTATATTCTAAATGTGCTTGACTTTAAATTACTGAGGGTGTACTATAAACAGTTATTGAAACCGTTCTGTATTTGGGATCAGTGAAAACCTCTCTAGGTTCTCAATCGCAGAAGTGTGCAGTCTTCTCTAAGCCAGGATGTTTACCTCGACCTTGTGGTATGCTATGACTCGCGCAGGATTCTAAGGACTTGCTGACTTCGTACAATTTTCTATTAACCCGTATATATAAAAAATGAAGTTTTAGTAAAAAGAACACATTTGCTTTACTTTCCTACATCTTCAGGCAGAGAGTATTACTTCAGATTTCATGATATTTGTGTAATCTTTGGGTGTCATAATAACAAAAACAATACTGAACTATAAATGTATATAAACCTTTGTTTAAATCTGGCTTCTTAGAAAACAAATTGGCTCTTATTTTTCTTTCATTTCAGTGCCTGCAATAAGAATTCTTGACATGCAAGTTGCAGCGTGAACTCGATCAGAAACGAAATGGCACAATTTCCCTCAGGACTCAGTCAAGCCAAGTCAATCAATGCAGAGATCAGCCGTATCATCTTCAATTACATACGCAGGAAATTTTCGTTAGCCCATGGCTCAGAACTCTTACAGCTAAGATACAATTATTTTGAACAAAAATTCCGTTGTTGAACAAATGATATTTCCGATGAAAACATAAGGTTTCAAAACACTTTTGTTCTCTTAAGTGTTAACTTATGACTTAGATTTTTGAAGAATTGGAAGAACAACTGGTGCAGTCGTTTGTCTAATTGATCTTTAAAAAAATCACCAGCGGCTGGGGATTTGGCTCAGTAGTTTTGCCGCCTGCCTTGCAAATGCAAGGACCTGAGTTCAATCCCCAGTTTTTTTTTTAAAAATCACACACACACACACACACACACACACACACACACATCACCAGTTCCACGTAATTTTCTAAAATTTTATAGGGTATTAGTACACGGTAGGGGTGAGAGAAGAATACCACCCTTCTGTTAAGCAAGGAGGTCATCATTCTAGGGCCAGGAACAAAGTCGGTCGTGGGCTGGGAGAAAGAGGTCCTACATGACCAGGATGTAGGAGTAGAGGGGAAATTCGATTGCAATAATAAACTCTGTGTTTTCTTTCAATGTATCCACCTTGGGACTACAGAAACATAATGGAGGAAATGGCTTGGGTAGAACAGAAACTGAGAGGATCATTATCAGTGAAGAGGTTTAACATGCCTGGAGCCAGCAATGCTGGTAACGGAGGCTTGTTCTGCTCTCTGTACCCTAAGGACTGATCTAGGTTTAAGCATTATTGTACTTCTTACTTCTTCCACTAGGCGGCATTAGATAGCCAGCTTTTTAATTTTCTCTTTCATTATTATTACTATTATTTTTAAAAATAGAAACAAGTGGTCAGCTGCAGCATCAAAACCAACAAACAGTTTCATATTTCTTTCCAGGGGGCTAGTTATTTAGGCTGTATCTTAGGAATGAGGGATTCTTTCTCTTACAAGTAGAGAATGGTCACCAAAATGACACTATTGACAAAATTAGGATCTCAGATTTGTTAAATTTGCATATCAAATAGAACGGGACTTTATCTTAGTAACAATACTGGTCGTGATAAGACATGGCTTCTTGCCTTCATACCTTTGCGTGGTGCAATTTCACACTGACTGGCTTAGCAAGGTACTTGGCTTAGTCAACATCAACACATGGTGCATCGGGACTGCACTCCATCTTAATGTTCCTGGAAGTTGTGCTGTAGCGCTGGAAACACGTGGCCAAGTTGACCGTCAGTGTTAGACCCTCTTAGATCGCTCAACTCGAGTTCAGTAACTACGTGACTACTGCTACGTGAGTGATCAAAGGCTTAGGGAGAGCAACTGTCCTTGCTTGCTTTAGACTTCCAGTCTCCTCGTTTGTTGGGAAGTCCCGGGCAAACCAAGGTGAGCTGTTTACTCTGTTTAAGAGAGACCAGCAGAACAACCACTCAGTTGAGCCTCATCTAATTTATGACCCTCAGAATTGTGAACTAACAAAATGGTTGTTGTTGTAAACCGTTGATCTGGAATGGTTTGTTTTATACCCATAGAGAGTGGGTAGGCCTCATTTTGAATTTTAAGGTCTTAAAGGAGCATGTGTCAGCTATTCCATTCTGATTCTGATTAATTATAATCATCCTTGAGAGATTTTGGTTAGTTTCTTAATTTCCAAGGTCTTTACAACATAAGATTTTTTTTATGGTTTTGAAAGCCCAAATTTTTCTTTCTTTTTTTTTTTTTTTT
>NW_022900930.1:31747394-31755883 GCF_012274545.1 Fukomys damarensis
GTACTGGGGATGAACTCAGGTCCTTATGCTTGCAAGGCAGGTGGCAGCACCACTGTGCTAAATCCCTGGCCCAATTTTTTAAAATTGAATTTATTGGTACATTCTAGGTATACAGAACAGTTACATTCGTTACTGGGATCCTGTACCTTTACATGGCAGGTCTTGGTTCTCATTTTTTCCCCTTGTCCCCACCCTCCTTTCACCCCCTCCTCCCCTCCCCACTGACAAACACTTTAATTCCATTTTTACATTTTCTCACATTTTTTCCCTTTCCCTTATTCCCCATCCCCTACCCTTCTCACTTTCCCTACACCTTTAGCCCCTTTCTTCCTATTTCACATTTCTAATTATCCCATTAGGATCTTGAGTACTATTTTAGTTTTTCACACCAAAGAAACTATTCGGTATTTACACATGTGTGACTTATGTATTTCACTTAGGAGTATATCCTCAAAATGTATCTGTTTTCCTATGAATGAATCTAATTTCTCATTCTTTATGGCTGAGTAGTGTTCCATTTTATAGAAAAACACATTTTTTTAGGGTTTTAAAACAGTCATCTCCACTCCTGTCTAAGAGTATATTGCAATGCCTAAATGGATTTCAGAGTTACTGAAAGGGAAAGTGAAAACTTCCTGTTAAAAATTAAAAAAAGAACTTTTCATTTTTTTCATATATAAATATAAATATTAATGTTTAGAAAAGAGTTAGTAGAAAAAAATAAGGTCAACTAGTTATCCCAAAGTAGCTGGCAGAATTATGATTTTTTGGCATTTTGATTAAAATGAGCAGCAAAACAAAATTATAAATTGTGGTACAATTTTTAATATTTTGTACTATGATATACAGTTTTGTTCTAATCACACTTAAAGATGTACACTATTATTTTATGGTTTCAAACATTTTGTAAAGCTGAACATGGTTTTCACTGCTTGCTTCATATTTAGAATAGTAGATGCCCTTGTGCAAGGATATGAGGAATCGATGGAAGATGAAATCTTGGTGTCAGTACAAATTCTTTTCTGCCTTCAACCAAAATATATCTACAAATATAAGGTGATGGCGCTGAGCTGATGTTTCCATTAAGGTGCTGATTCTAATGTTGCTTTGAATCAGCTTCCCTATCTTCAGAGGCTGGCACTGAATTTAACATAAGATGAAATTGAAGACTCTTTCTTAATGGGTACAGGAGGGGATGAATGTGTTCTGTTCCACGACCAAGACGCTGTTTCCCTTAGTTTCTTTTCTGTAGCCTAAGGTGGGGTGTGCATGTGTAGGTAGAGGGGCTATCAAGCGTGGACACTGGAGTGGCTGGCTCCATGATGACTTTCCTCACCCTTACAGGGAGTGGATAGATGGACTCCACCCTGTGGATAGAGAAGATACTTCCCACTCTGTAATAGGTGCGTGCTGAGCAGCATACTGGGGCTACCACAGCCCACTCCCCCAAAACAGCAGAATATGGTCAGTGTCCCCTGATAAAATCTCTTCCAAAGTAAATATGATGCCTATTTTCAAAATCCACTTCCTATCCATTTCTCTTTAAGCAATATGAGGGATTGAAGCTCTGGTTCAAAGTATAGAGTAGCTTCAGATTTCTTAATATATGGCAAATTATATCCCAGTCTAATTACCCTACCATCCCTATTGGATTCATTAATTTATAACTTCTAAGTGGCCATGGTTTTTAATCATGGCCTCATATTGTATATCAGGACAATGTGGTGATTGTAATGATTTATCCTTTCTTTATGTAGTCTAAACAGTGCAAACTCTCTCCTGCCAGAAGAACAAATGAGGTTACATTAATGCTAATAGTCAGATTACAATAGTCCTTGGTCCATTAGGCTGACAATGGTCGGAGTTCAGTATCCTGCTTCCTGATTTCCTGGTTTACCAGGAGTACCCTGGAATGTCCTTGTGTGAAGAGGAAGAAGTCAATGCTTTCAGTTACAGCTCAGAAGGCCATCTTAAGGGCTGGGCATTTAGCTCAGTGGTTCAGCCACCTGCCTTGCAAGCACAAGGACCCAAGTTCAATCCCAATGCCATGTATGATAAACTTAGGAAAAAAAATCATTTTGCTCTTGTGCCCATTCCAGTCCCCTCCCTGTGAAAGCTGCTCTGCTAGCTGTGGACACGCTTTCCTGGCACGCTGCCTGGGACCCAAGCCTAGCATCGTGGGTCCTGTCCTCTGGTTGAGCACCGGGACCCCAAAGCTCATGCTCAATACAGCCTTTGTGTTTCTGAAATTAAACCTTGCTCTACACAGGAGCCACAACCCAGTTCCTGAATCTAGTGAGGGATCAGAGGCCAATCCACTACCTCAAGTCTTTCTTTATTGCCTTCTTGCTTCTCGGTCTCCCAAACTTTTCTCTACTACTTTAACTTTGAGAAAAATCTGCCAACCTTACACTTACTAATTAATGTACATAAAGAGATGTCCAGAGATTGTTTCCCACAAGTTCAATTTCTGCTCCCTGGCTGCGCTTAGCATAGTTATCCTGTTTCTCTTACATAAAACTCAGATCAGTGTTCATAATATTATCGAGATAGGGGCTCCAAAGCACTCCTGTTTCTCACCTCATCTGTCTTCCAATGCGATGTTCATTCCTTCTTACATTCGTATTTTGACATCGAGGGATCCCTCGGGCCCGTACAGATTATTGACGATGCCCATCACTTCCTTTAACTTCCATACCTTATCGCTATTCTAGTCTGTCAGGGTCCATTACTCGCTTACACTGTGCAACCTCCCCAAAGGTGCTCCCCCCACTCTTTTCTTCCCCCCATCCAGGGTCTTATCACTTCTGTCAACACCAGCATCAAGAGGAACATAGTAGTGATGAGGAAAAGCAGAGCAAATGCTTTATTTCACCAGTAATTGGAGACTGTTCAGAAGCTAAAAACCCTCAGTGCAGAGAGGGGAGCCTTTCTTCTCAGATTCAAATAAAACTTTTCATTCATGGGATAAATGCTAGTTATTAAAATCCAAGCATGGCTGAAACTGCAGGAAAGCTTGTTTTCTGCTTCATTTATTTAATACACATTTGACAGTTTCTTCTTATGAAAACGTTACTCCTTCATCTTTGTAAGGAATGTAAAATATGATTTTTCTCTTCAGTGTTGATTGCAACTGAAAGACAATTTTTGCCTCACTTCTTGGCACTTTATATGAAGTTAGAATTTATTAAACATGACACGGATTTTTAATAGTTTTATCAACCCTTAAAAAATTGTACTGTGTATCTATTTCCTGCGTAGTGAACTTAATTTCTTCAAAACAAAATATGACGAAAGAAAACTGTCTGGGAAAAAGAGTTGTTAGGCAAGAGTTTATATTTTATAAAAGTCTGGATAAAAGTATCATCTTATTGGCAACCTCTGGGTCAAGGCTTTCCAGGAGGAGGTTTCCTTTAACTACATGTGAGAGGACAGGGAAAGAGCATTCTGTGAAGGATTAGGTCATGTGTTCAAAAGTGAGGCCCTTGGAGGGTGAGTGTATCTCGGGGGAACTATACTCAAGAGTGAATTAATCCACTCATGCATTCATAGCTGATTTATTGATTGGCACTGGGGCCTGATGGTGTTCTGAGCTATCACTCACAAATCTAGCCTACACCGAAGCTCCTGGGCTATGGGGAATACACCCAGTGTTGAGGGTAGTTGTCACATCTCAAGGAGCATGAATTAGATGTACTTGGAGTTTTTAGATTTTATTTATTTATTTATTTTTTGTTTTTTTGAGACAGTGTCTCACTATATAGTTGAGAGTGACCTGGAACTCACTATGTAGCCCAGGCTACATAGTGATCACAGAGATCCTCCTGCCTCAGCCTCCTGAGTGCTGGGATTGCAGGCATGCACCACCACGCCTGGATCTAGTTTCTATTCTTTACTGCATTATGGAGACTGCTGGAAGTGGGAGTCTTTCCTTGCATAAATGCATGTCTGCACAAAATTCTGCATAAAGAGTTGAGGGAATCATGGGTTTCCTGTATGGCCAAACTAAAAAGATTTATAAACCTCAGGTTGTGATCTCAGAGTATGTGATCAGCTGCCACTGAAGAATCTTAACTGTGGCAGTAACACATTCAAAGTTCTGTTTCTGGTGGCAGTAGAGAAGGTGGATTTGAGGGTGACAGCACCAGAGCAGAGACTCTGTCAGGAGACCAGGGCTGTTAGTGTTATGGAAGTAAAGAGATGGTTTATTAATCAGCTTTCCTACTGCTGGGACAAAATACCTGACATCAGCAACTTAGATGAGAAGGGTTAATGTTGGCTCACAGTTTCAGAGGGTTCAGTCCATGATGAGCTGGCTCCATGGTAGGGACATCATGGTGGCAGGGCATGACAGAAGACAGTGGGTCAACTCATGGCATCCCGGAAGCAGAGCCACAAAGGAAAAGGCCAGAAACCAAATGTAGTCTCAGCCCCCAAAGTCATAACCCATGACCCTCTTCTAGCTGAGCCCCACCTCCCAACAACCATCAGCTATGAATTCATCAGTGGTTAACCCGTTGATGAAGTTAGCCCATCGATGAGGTCAGGGTCCTCAGAATCCAATCACTGCTCCAGGGGTCTCCTAATTTAGGTTGACAATCATATGGGACAAATGATTCAGAGGTAAGATTCACAGGGTTCAGTGATTGGTGTGGTGATAGGCCTGCAGTTAGTTATCCAGTGAAAGAAGAATCTCACATTTATAGAAACATAAAAGTTCAAGCTAACATTATGATTTTGGGTCAAAGAGCAAGATCTGACTACAAAATTGACTCAAATAGGCTTCAAAAACAACCTGAACAAATCAGTAAATTAGTTCTGAAAAGTGTTTATTTTTTATTTTTTTGAGACAGGGTCTCACTATGTAGTTGAGAATGACCTGGAACTCACTATGTAGTCCAGGCTGGTCTCAAACTCACAGTGATCCTCCTGCCTCAGTCTCCTGAGTTCTGGGAATACAAGCATGTGCCACCACGCCTGGCTGAAAAGTGTTTTCTTGTAGTTATTTTCTGGAAAAAAAAAATCTCCTGAAGTATTGCTTAAGCAGTGTACTCTTTTTTTGAAGGAGGATATATGTGTTTTTCTGTATTTAAGGTTTCACAGTGTTGTAGCCAATCTTGTATTTTTAGAAGAAGCTATTTACATTGAAGTTTAACTGAACTAGTTTGGAACTCACATTTAAAATGAACAATGCCTGAAATAACTGAGGTGATCAAAATGTAGTTAGAATAAACTCACTACTTTATACTACTTGATGCAAGGCCAGTCAAAATTCATCAAATTTGAATTAAAAGATGCTGTTTTCATTCCTATTTTCACCTAAAATAACCTAAGGGACACTTACTTTTCCCCTAATAATTACATAATTGCTTCCTATTTCTACTCTGCAAATCAACACGGAGGATATTTGTAATCAAACCTCGACTTAACTTTCCTTGGCCACTATTGACAAAGATCAGAGGTGCTATGGGCAGAAACGAATCACAGAATAACTCTGTCTTTTTTTTGTTTGTTTGTGTAGGAATTGCTGAACTTTACTAGTCATTCCTGAATGAATATTTGCTTCAAGGGGCAATTTTGGGTGTCTCTTTCCAAGTTTTACATGGACAATATCACACACACATATGCACATAAGAGAGAAAGACAAAAGAGAGACACAGAGAGAGAGAGCGTTTGCGATAATGGAATCAGACTACATACCTAGTCTGCTGAGCTAGTGTGATTGTGAAGGCTGAGCATACATATCTAACTCTATGACGTTTTTCTTATTTATAAGATACAGAAAAGGAACGAAGGAAAGTAACTCAGACAACCATTAGTAGTGAGTCTCTCTACAGGGTGCATTTGCCATTTAACATGGCTGAGACACAGTGGATATATCAACCTGCCCTTGCCGGAGAACAATTATCACTCACCATGGAGTTTCCTAACCCAGGTGAGAACATGTGTAAGTTATTGCCTGTCTGATTTCAGAAAGCTGGGAGTAGTTGGAAAAGTGTATCATCTCCAAGGAAGGGAAAATGCTGAGTTAGAAAGTACAGTACTGTCCTAGAAGGTCTGGCCGAAGCAAAAGGGACTAGAGATGCTGGCAGAAATTCCATACAGAGAAGCAGAGCCTCCCACCTTTAAAGCATGTCCAGATACTGTTTGTAGGAATATCCAAATTTAATGTCATTACGGAAATGCACTCCCAATTTTCTTGGTACTTTCTGTAATTTTTAAAATGGACCTAGGTTGATCCCTGGTACCAAAACTAACTAACTAACTAACTAAATTAATTAAAAAAAACGGACCTAGAGAACACCATACATGTTTACACAGAATATATTCTGTAATATTTTAATACATATTTTTGTGTTTTAATGTCAGTCACATTTCTCTAATAACTCTGGGATAAATTTATCATGAACCCCAAGTGGGTTAAATATTTATCAGTAGACCAGATATATTTACTGTTAACATCTGAGTGGCTTATCTAAAAAGAAAAAGGATATATTGTGTGCTCCATACCTTATAGCATCCAGTGACCTGTTCTGTTACAACTAAAATTTTGAGAAACAAATTTTTCATTCTGTATCAAAACTATAAAACTAATTCTCTTTAATGGACCAAAGAGTGAAATTCACATAGGCCTGGGGTCAGAGTAAAACTAAACAAACCAACAATACTTGAAATAGTCTGGTGCTGTAAAATACAGATGAAATGGATTCTTTGCCCTGATATAATAAATGTTGTAAAGTTTTAAGTTCACCAGCAAGATATATACAAGTATAGCAGTAAAGTAACAATAAAGAACATGGTTCAAATAGCAGGGACTGTCTTTGATTGCTAGGATTTCTATGGTCCTGCATTTCCCTGTGATTTGGATTCCTGTTTGCTGCTGCTTCTGACAGAAACAGTCACCTGAATCTGAGTACTTCAGAGAAATACCAGGGTGTGCAGACCAAGGGGAAGAAGGGAATTAGGCTATGAAAGAAGGTAGGAGCAACCCGATCTGCCTTCTGAGGGGCCTGTTTATCTTTGCCTCTCCATATTTAATCTTTGCTGATTAGGGAGGACGATGACCACTAGATTATTGCTTAGCTCCCATGTGGACCACTGGGTTCTTTGCTACCATAGAGTTGAGTCAGCTTCATTAGAACCAAAGGGAATAAGAATGGAAGAGGGCACAGTTTCTAGAGGAAAATCCTAATGGTGGTAAGTGGATCTTGGCTGGCACATATACAGAGGTACATTCACAGGGTCTTTGCTCACCGATAGTTCCATCTTAGAATTGGAGAAAAGATTTTACCATTTTGGGGGTGAAACATAAGGACTGAGCCCAAGTAATGGTTAAGTGCACACACTTGGGAACCAGAGTGAGTGGGTTTTAGTCTCTTGTCTGCAGCTTACGCATGTCTTTGCTTACAATGGTGATGGCTGCCTTGATGTCCTAAATCAGTGTGAGACATTCACTTTTCATGCCATCTTGACTTAAAGAAAGAGCCGGAAGTTACGTGGTACCAGATGCAGAGACTAAGGTATGAAGATGCACCGTCATGTTTTCCAAGCCTGCCTGTCCACTGGATGCCACCTCACAGTGGCATTTACTTTTTTTAAAGTCACATTTTATAAAGTCACGCAGAAATTCTTCAGAAAGTGGCAAGAGCAATGTGATAAGTATGTTTCAAGTGGAGGGTAATTTTGAGGGTGTATTAAATGTCAATGTGTCATTCACTGCCATACATTTAAAAAATGCACTCACGGTATACTTGGATCACCCCTTGTATTTTGGGAAAATAATATTCTTTGTGATTTGGTTTTCTTGTCTGTCGAATAAAGCTGATAATAATTGATAGCACTGATTTTGTCAGAATGAGTGTGAGTTCATGTAAAGCACCTGAGATTGGCTCACAGTGAGCTCTCAGAGGACACTGGCTGTTGCTATTACTTATATTCAGCATTTAAAATTTGTCGTTTTTTTTTTTTGTACCAGGGATCGAACTCGGGCCCTGTGTTTGCAAGGCAGGCAGTAGAACCACTGAGCCAAATCCCTGGCCCATAAAATTTGTCATCTTAATGATTTTATATTTTAAAATTACTAGGAACATATATTATTTCCCTAGAAAATTTCTCTCCTCATACCTGAAAACAATTTTTTTTAATACATGTCTTCTGCTTATTAAAGATAGCTCTATGGTTTCCAGCATAGAATACCATCAGATATGCTAAGGAAATTAATGATTGCTGAGTGCACTCAGGCTCAGTATTTACCCAGTTAGTGGAGTACACAGAGTGCTACAAGAAATTGACAGGTTGCCATGTAGCGAATCACCTCAATAGGTTATGGTTGCTGAGAAGTAATGGCCAGAGCAAATTTTAGAAGGGCAGATTGTGTTCTTTAGTCCACTTCTTCAGTGACCTTTAATTCCAAGATTAAAAAGAAAATGGAGAAAAGTGCTCAGTATTCTAAATTTGTATTACACTCTATGAGTGGCCAAACCATATAT
>NW_022900930.1:31755907-31832810 GCF_012274545.1 Fukomys damarensis
ATATATATATATATGCATATATATGATTCCATCTGATGCTTAGATAATGATGTGATTCAAAGTGTTTTATAAATATAGGAATGGGGTCCCAGAAGTACCCTGCATGAGGTAAGTCACTTAGAACTTTCAGAGACAGACCCTAATGTAGGCGGGCTTATTCCTAGCTTGGAACACCTTCTATATTCTATCAGTGACAGTGAAATAATTTTATTTCTCTTTGATCTAGTAATACTTGGAATTTAAAGAGCTCCTAAAGACCCACTGATGCATTTTCTGAGGTGGTATGCATCTTAAAAACCTTTTTTTTTTTTCTGTTGTAAAAAGACAAAAATTAACATTTTGACCACCTAGATTCTCCTTAGGAGATTTTTATATCACATATTCATATTCTTTTAATTTCCCCCAAACATTACCATCTTTTTCTCTTTGTAGTTGGTGAAGATGCTGAGAAGATAAATTGTGAGAAAGATCTTCCAAGTGTTTTGACCTGCTTGGAGGCAGGCTTTTCATTCAAGCTGGGTTGTATTAGCTCTAAGAGCCTGCAATTACTGTGTGGAGTTGTTATGGTCTTTCCTGGATTTGAATCATTTATCTGTTTATACATCGCTTCAGGAATTGCAAATTGCAGTCACTAGGTCATCCTGGCTTCTAAATATTCAGCTATGGCTAAAAATAGAACAGAAAAGTGCCTGTGGGTCATTCTTTTCACTGCTGTGTTCTGATAATGTAAAAAAGAGCCCAAGGGACTCTTTTCTAGTCTTCCCGATATGACATTTGTTAGCATTTTTGTGGGGGAAAACTACATGGTATGTGGGGAAGAGAGGCCTCTCCCCAATTCTGTACATGCACCAACTCATCGAATACTGTCTTAACTGTGTGTTTCAGGTGTTGTCACTTTGCTTGTCCTCTAAGTTTGTGGCTCAGGTAACCATATTCTGAGGGTATGGGTCCCTCCCTGTGTGGGCATAATGTTCTCTACAGCTGAAAAAGCAAGAGCCATTCATTCTGCTGAATGTCACGGGTCATAGGTATATCTGTGTTACAGAGATAAGGAAGTTTGGCCACGTGATGAAGCTTGATCTCTTCTGGAGAATTAAAGGTTTGCTGTCAGCCTGGGTCTCAAAGGAGATGAGGTACTCAGAAGATCCTGTACACCTGACTTTCCTCTCTTCTCTCACAATTGTCCAGGTGATGTGGGCCAAGGATTATGTAGATGAATCAAAAAAGCCACAAAGAGGGTGTCTGTCACTTGGTTGCTGTTGAGAAAGTGCATTTTCCCTTTTTCATTCTGCTTGCTGCTGCCCTGCAGCATGACATTCTTTTCTTCCTTTCTTTGTCATGTACAAAAATGCACAAAAACCACCCTAGAGTCAATGAGGATTTCCCGAAGGCCTTAAAGCTGGAGAAAAACATGACTATATTTCTCCCTTAGAGAGACGGCTGCATTGGTAGAAGATTAGAAATGGAAGATTGGAGCAGGATACCAAGAAGTTACCTAAGTCGGAAGGGCATTCATTGGGAAATTATAAGAATTTTACCCAAGGCAGAGGCAGTGAAGACAGGAAGAGGGACGCAATCCCAGGGATTCTGAGCACATAGAATAAACGGGGAGTTGAATGTGAAAACAAGGAGTATGATGAATTCAGTTTGAGTGTGTTTGGTTTGAGTTGTCTGTGAAAAATCGAAATGGATTTATTAAAGAGGGGAGGATACTCAGGACTGGAGACTCCTTAGGAAATCTGGGGATAGTGGTGGACATTTGTTGTCATTAACAAGAAATCAGATGAAATGACACAGAACAGACAGAGCAAGAAGAGAAGGCCCAGGACATCAGATTATTCAAAGCTTATGAAAAAGTAGAGGAAGGAGAAAGGCAGGAGGAAATCAGGATGAAATTCTATCACAGAAGGCCAGGGAAGGGAGAGATCAAGAACGTGCTAAGGATGAATAGAGAAAAAAGAAGCAGAAAAATCAACATAAGCTGGCCTCTGAAAAGGGGAAATACTTGATCCTGATAAAAATGGGCTAATATCGTTCCTATTCAGCACACTAATCAAAGTGTAACAGTATCTGATGACTATGTACCTTAATTTAAGCCTAGTATTCCCAAAGATCCAAAAGTTTTCCCTATGAGAGATTAGACGGTGGGCACAAATCCTGCAGATGTCATCTAAACCGCACGTCAACTTTGAGGCTACTGAGTAAAATTGTGAATGTTATCAGGAAGGCATCTTCACAGGGCTGTGGAGGGTGCATTTCCAGCAAGTAGCGTTCATCTTGATTTCACAGTCCCAGTTCATCTGGATCAAATACTGCGGGGTTGGCATTTTCATGGAATGGGTCACCAGACCCAGATGAAGAAAAATTGAAGTTATTGTGCCCTGGCGTACCAGCCCTTTCTCTATGACAGCAGTTTTGTCCTTGTCCTTGATATCTAATGAATTTTCGGCTGTGTCTGGAAATGTTCCCTTGGCAGCACATAGTAAACTTGAAAAAATATTGAAAAGGTTATAAGAAGTCAATAGTTTCTCAACTTTCTCTCTTTTTTTCCCTAAGAAGATAACAAAACCCAAATTCTTTTGGGCAAAGAGATCCAATAATGCAACTATAATTACAAGAGTGACACTATTTGAATCTTGCTCTACTGATAATTTGCTTTTATCTAAGAGATTTACTTTCTTTATTTTGGTGCACATCTCCTTTTAAAATTATTTTAAACATTTTAAATAAGGGGTATATGTAAAAATAAAATACAAAATGCAGTATAACAAATTCCCAATGATGAATGTGATCATAATGTATACCTAAAATAACCAATAAAGTTAATTAAAAAGAATATAAAGGAAAAAAGAAATGTTTTCTATAAACCCAAACTAATATATATGACATAGCTTTACACTACTTGTAGCTTTCAGATGTCTAATAGGTGAAAGTTAGCTTTCTTTTAAAGATCCAAAAGTACTATTAACCAGTTTTTCATTCCGTCTTACACAGTCCTCCAAGGTAAATAGATGACTGTATTTCAAAGATAAAAAATGAAGTACAGAGATTATGGCTTTTCATAGAAGAAAAGCACACTGTAATAGACCTCAAAAGACTCAGGAAAGGCACTTATGCTACCTTTTGAATAGGGATAGAGTGTTCCCATTTAATTTCACAATTTATCCAACTGTTCTCAAATAGACCTATTTTTTTCTTAAATTTCTCCAACACTGTGAACCATTTTTCTTCTTTCTAGATGAGCTCCATTGTACATGCTTATGATTCTGGCTGAAGATGGGGCACAAACCTTGACAGAATGCTGTGGTTGGGTTACTGAATGCTTTTAAAGAGCAAAGGGCAGACATAAAGATAAAAGCTCTGAGAAGGCTGTATGTGGGAGGATTTCTAGGCCAGGAAGGAGAGCTTGTTGGCAAGGTTGAACAGAAGCTCAAAATATACAGCAGCCACCACACACCAGGCCCACTGTTCCATGTCATCTCCCATTGCCTCTCTCCCTGTGTTAACTTGGACACAACCACGGTCTCCTCATAGTAACCACAGTTGTCTTATTCAATTACTTATGTACAGTCTTTACTGGGAATGTCCATCAATTGAAAGTCTCTGCTGGGTAAGTAGTTCAAAACGGGCTCAAGCATCAGAACACACACACACGGACAGGCCAATCTTATACACAAAACAGGAAGTATATTTCTCAGTGGCTCTCCTCAAATCTCACCCAATGCAGCAGACTTTTGTGGATTCTAGAATACTTTCTCTGGCCAATGAAGTTTACAAATCTTAGTTTGTATGCCCTGTCAGTTATTCTGAAGAAATATGCTCTACTTCTGCAAGCTGAATACAGCGCCTTGAGGTGCAGGCGGTTTTTCCTTAGGTTATCAGTATTGTTGATGGATAGAATGATTCTTATCTGTGATGAGGCCATGTATGAGTCTGTATCCAACTAAGCACAACATTTATTAGGATGAACAATCAAAATTATCAGGGGAAGATGTTTTTCCCTGATAGTTGCTAAATAACTATTGCTAAGTAAAAGTGTAAGAATCAGCTATAAAAAACAATGATGGCTGAGTACAAGATCAGTGATTCAAGCCTCATTAATGTAATTTGGTTTATAATTGCTATACTTTGGTAGTAATTTAAGTTGTTTATGTAAATTCTTTATTTAAATATTATTTAGAAAAATCTTTTCTACGTTTATTAAGTTATAATCTATTTTCTGTGCAATTATTTATTAGTTTTCTTAATTTCCACAGCACCTATCTACAGAATACCTGGCTGTTAATTTTATATATGTGATGATATTATAAAACATCTCCACATGATATTTTCTTTTGTTTTGAAACAAAGAATAGATATTCTGAGTCACCGAGGCTGAGGTGGTTTTCTTTTTTGTTAGAGATTAGGGATATTTACTCTCAACACAAATGTGCTTTTTAAAAATCAAATGCAGATAAAAAGTGCAGGTGTAGTCAATCTTCAATGAGTTTCATCATGGTGTATTAGGTAGCAACTGAATGTAAGTTTTTGTCATTATTCTTTTACTAGATTTTCTTAAAAATAGTTTGATTTTAAACAAACATAAAATACCAAGCTGTGTTGTTTATTGTCTCAGGCATGTTCATGGGCATTTAAATAAGAAATAGCCACTCTTTTCAAATTGGTTATGATCTTAGCAGTAAACAATCTTTGTACAGAAATAAATGCAGAAGCTAGAAAATATAAATCACAATGTATGTGCCATTAAGAGAGATAAAGCTGTACACTAAACTAGTCCGTTTCCAAGTATATCTTTCAAAATGATCCAAAATGTTCATCTTTAAGTGATTTTATCCACTCATGGGATTTTAATGTCAAAAAATTAACAGGTTGCATTTATGAAACAATTATGACTTGTTCTCACTGCCTTTCACGTTTTATTTTACTTAGTCCTCAAAACACCACATGAAGAAAGCAGAGCACAGAGCAGATTTATGTAAGAAATGGGGCTGAGGCCTATATAGAGGCCCCATCTGTTTCTGGGATTTGTGTTCTTAATGACCATGCCATTCAAAAGATGGCAAAACCCACAGAATCCTCAATGAAAGATCACCCAATCAGGCAGTTAAGATGTTTTTCAGTATTCTTTTGTGGGTCTCCATAGCTGTTTTAAGGCCAAAGAAGCCAGATTTTCTCTGGCCAATACTTGTCTGATGATAATCTGGGTAATTCCAGTACATGTATAAAATATTTTTCTAGATTTTAAATGTTCAACATTACCCCAACCTTCACTCTGCCATGTTAAAGAGGCCTTGATGATGTTCTAAGCAGACATTAGCGTATTAGTTTATTTCTCTCCTTACATGTTTCAATTTTCTAATAGAAAAAATATAATTAAAAGCTGTTTCCTTTCTTCTAAGTGACAACTTGAAGCAGAAGACAAAAGACAATTGCATAGATTAGTCTCCACTTTTTCTAAAATTTATAATCAGATGAGCTCATTCACTCACTGTAATTCTCATGTTACTCAGGTGAGTATCTGAAACTAATTTGTTTATAACAAATAGACTTGAAAAGGATAGCAACCAAGCTAAAAATAATAAACAAAGTCTCAGTACTGCTTCTTGCCAGGGAGCTGCAAGTTCCACTAAGAAACTATTATTCAGACTGTAGCGTTACTTGGGGCAAGGCAACTACAGAAAGTTCTAACCATCTTCACCTCACCTCAGCATAAAAACTCCTACAGAAAATCAGTGGATGTAAAGTTAGGAAGATAAATGCATTTTCTGCATTGTTATGCTGGTTACTGCATATCATCTCAAAAGGCAGCATTTGAGTATATTATATTTTATTTCCTTTAAAAAAATAACTACTGTTTTTTGTATTGTCTTTATTTTTTACTTTTTATTTTTCCCTATTCATTTATTCTCAAACCTGAGCATCATGCCCCTATAGTGAATGGTTACTAAGTTTTAGTTTTGTAACATTCCCTTATGTAACAGAAATATTATTTCCTTTTTAAAATAATTGATGTAGAAAATTGTGTTTTGAAATTTTATTTTTATTTAACTCATTTTTAAATTAAGTATAATTATCAAATAAAATCATACAAATTAAGGTATACAAAATCATGTTTTGTGATACATAATATGTTATGAAGTGATTATTACAATGAAACCAATTAGTATATCCATTGCCTCATGTACTTACAACAATTCTTAATTTCCTTTACTTAGAAATATCTTATAATAGCAGAAGTCAAAAAATACTCTTAAACACAAAGAAAAATGTTCTCAGCATCTCACTTCCAGAGACCAATTAAAATAATTAAGTGAACGTCATTCTAGGTGATTTCTTGATTTCTCTATACATTGATGCATTTTTGAAAATAAAAAATTGACATTGCTATATATACTATTTGTAACCTTCTGTTTCACTTGGTGGTGTGTAGTGGACACGTTTTAACCTCAGTAAATTAATGTCCATATCATGACCTCTTAATGTTAGTTCCCTTTGAGAACAATCAGCCCTCTGTTTTGTGAAGGGCTTGGGGCCATGGTAAGTCAATATATTTTTGGAAAAGATGCCTGCACTGCCCTTGTACTGAACTTCTTCATGTACTGCCTTGGTATACACAAAACTAGGACATCTCCTGTTCTCTCAGTACCTGGACCTGGTATCTTGCACAAATATGGGGACAAACAGTTATCTCTCTCATGTTTATTACATGGGTGATGCCAAGTAAAGCTATGATAATATGCAACTTCCTGTTTGTGAATGGCTTCTTGAGCCTTCTTTTGCTCTCCAAAACTCTCCCTTATTCTGTCATTAAATTCTCTTTTTATGGTGAGAGGTACAGCTGTGAGGAGAGTGCCTGATACCTCAGGCCCATGCCCTGGATCTTGGCAGAGGAACAGTGAGAGGCGCAGCAACATGTGTGCCTGCAATGCCCCTGCCCCCTGCACCTCTGGCCTCCTGGCTGTGCTGGTATCTGGATTCATACCACAGAGCCACAGAGGGTAATAAAGGCCATTGTCCTGAGCACCAGCCTTGATTCTGAATTAATTTATATGGTTAAAGGTGATAGATTAATAACTATCACCATTTGTCATTTTTCTAAGCTGTGCTTGATGCTCTTGTGTTGCTGACTGTATCACTTGGGTTAAGGTGTTGTGATTGATTTAATCAGTTGTCCTTCCCGGTATAATGAAACTGAGATTTCCTCAGTTATTAGAGTTATTAGAGACTCAAAACCTAAAAACAAGCTATAACAGGAAGATCAAAGTATTAACCCTGGAATTAAACCAAGGACAGTACCAACAACAAATAGAAATGAGAAGACGTTCACGTAAGGCACAAGCACAATCACAGGCTGCCAGTTCACCAAAGACAAATTCTGGGGAAAATAAGTTAGAAAAGTCTGATAATCAACTACCTGGACCCCCTGAACTGATACAGCACAGGAAGTAATAAAACAGATCAATGAGGCTCTAGAAAAATTTAAAACAGAAATAATTTCCCAGATAACTACAGAAAAATTCAAAACAGAAATAATTTCTGAGATATCTATAGAGATGGTGAGCAGAATGAAAGACCTGATTAGAGACTGTAGAACAGCAGATAAAAAAATACATGAGCTCAGGACCATGACAGAAGCCATGAGTGCCCAGTATAGGAAAGAAATGGAAATCATGATACAGATTCAAACATATATCAAGGAGATTAAAAACTCTATTCAAAGTATGCATAACAGAGTGAGCCAATCTGAAGACAGGATATCAGATATGGAAGACTGGATGGTGGTCAGGAATCATCAAAAGAGGGATCTTTTAAAAAAAGGAAGGGAACATGAGGAATCAACCCAGCAATCAATCTAGGAATCAGCTCCTAGATGATGTAAAGAAGAATAATATAAGATTTATTGGAGTCCATGAAACAGTAGGAGAAAGTACAAATGACATGAAAAAAAAACTGTTCACAGTATTAACAGAAAACTTCCCAAACAGAGCAAAATAATTTGACATACAGATAAGTGAGGCAGGCTTATAGGACTTCAATTAGCTATGATCACAAAAAGTCTACACCTAGATATATAATAATCAAGATCCCTGAAACCCAAAGGAGGAACAAAATACAAACAGAGAAAAGAAATGAATCACATGAAAAGGAAAGCCCATCAGAATCACAGCAGACTTTTCAACCCAAACCCTCAAGTCAAGGAGAGCAGGGAGTGAGGTATTTCAAGTTTTAAAAGAAAATAACCTCCAAGCTAGACTGATGTGTCCTGCAAAACTATCTTTCAAAATTGATTGGGATATAGGACACTTCCATGACAAAGAACACCTGAGAAACTTCATGAATACCAAACCAGTACTTCAGACAATTCTAAATAATATTCTAGGAAAAGACAATGAAGATGACAACTACATGAGGCCCCAAAGAGCAAATGCAACAGGCAATGCAAGAAATTAAAGGGAGAGGGGGAAAAAACTAAAAAGAGCCAACAACAGAAAATAACATGATGATGATAAGTCAATACATATCAGTTATAATCATCAGTGTTAATGACCTCAATTCACCAATCAAAAGAAATAGACTGCCAGAATGGATTAATAAGCAAAATCCAATAATATTCTGTGAACTAGAAATGCACCTAATTCATAAAGAAACTCATAGATTGAAAGTAAAAGGATGGAAAACAGTTCTCCATGCACCAGGAACCTGGAAAAAAGCAGGGGTAGCTTAGATTAGTGTCCTTACCTTAAAGGAGCTTCAAAGAGCTGGCTCGCTCCTTTGCTATGTGAGGACCCAGTGTGAAGGTATCATTTTTATGAACTGGAAAGTGGACCCTTACCGGACATTGAATTTATCGCTATCTTGATCTTGGACTTCTCAGCTGCTAGAAGTGTGTGAATTAAATTTTCTGTTGTTTGTAAGCTATTCAGTTTATGGTATTTGTTCCAGCAAACTTAGAACAACAGTGGAACAATATTCAGTTCTCTTCAGTTTTTGAAAACTGTTCAGAAGATTATTTTTTGGTAAAATATGTTAAAATACTTGTAAAATATTTAACCTCAACTGGGTAATGTCATGTTCCCTCATGGCTTTCCTTCTGCTATACTTTCTCCCTTTGAAATAGTACTGGAATGAATGGCTTTTGGGATCTAGGGAAAGTAGAGAAAAATGCTTTTATTGCTAAGCTTATCTTTTAATGCTGAAGAATTTTAAATTATAGATATATATTTCCATTTCAGTCTTAAATATTTTAGTGAGCATCTTTGAAAGAAATCACTTTTCTCCTATGAAGTCAAAACTAGCATTATCATATGCAAAAAAATAATACTAATTCCTCAATAGAATCTAATACATTGCCCACATCAAACTTCTATACATTTCTATAAAATATCTTTTATGACTGCTTTGCTCAAAGTGGAATTCAGTCCAGTCCTAAAATTTGCATTTGATTGCTATATATTTTGATTACAAAAAAAAAGAATAGTTTCTTTCTAACTACATTGACTTGCTAAAGAGAGTGAATGTTAGTTCTGTTGAATTGCTCACCTTCTGTATTTGATGGTTTGCAGCTTCTTGGTATTGTTTAGCATGTTTCTCTATTACCTGGAAGTTAAAGTATTGATTACATTTCAACTCTAATACTTCCTATGAGCTTCTCACTGAATCACATAATTAGGTTCAGAGTATCTAATTGGCTTATCAACCTCAGTTTGACCTCAGTATGAAAATAGTGACAGCGTAGTTCCATAGTTGGAGAACTATACTTCACACTAGGGCTTTAGGTGCAGACCATTCCAGATTAAAATGAAGCTTAGGTTTAACTAGGCAAAAGTTCCCACTGATCTGTAACTAGGTACTTTCCACTGGAATGATCCAAATAAAGCTATTGCTTAACTTTAATCAATCTTTTTTTTTTTTGCCTTGCTTCCCTGTTCACCTTATAAAACACTTTTCTTCATGCATCTTCTTGAGAGACTAAAATCACCTGCCCAGTTCATGAACTTCTGTCTGCTCTGATACTTAAAATTTTTGTGAAGTTTATCTTTTAACACGAAGAAAATCAACAGTGTAGGGATACTTTGGCACCATACAAGTAACTAATTCTTTGCCAGTCATTGCCCAGAAGTTGAACATTAAATGACAATTTTTGCTTTAATCCGTACTGTCACCAAGGGGGTTAATGCCATGACTTTCTAATGAGGACTCAGTCTAAGCCTTCATCATCTCTTAATTAATTTCTTATAACAGCCTCCTAAATGATTTTCCCAAGTCCTTCTTTGCTCCTAGGAATTATTGTGTATGTGGCAGCAGAGGACCTCCTAATATACTAGTCAGATCATGTTAATGTTCTGCTTAAGCCCTCCAACTGCTTTTCATCTTAAAGTCCCCAGCCCTCCCCATGCTCTGTAGGTGTTTTGTGTCCTGGTTTCCTGCTGACCTTCTGACTGCAACTGTAAGCATCTCCCTATTTAGCTCCCTCATTCTGCCCAATCCCGTGGTCTCTCTGTTTTTTCTAGAATTCTCTGACACATTCTAGCCAAAGGGCTTCTTTGGAATTGTCCTACCCCTTGCTATTTGCATGGCTCACTCCATCACTTCAAGTTTGTACTCCAATGATATCATATGAGAGATGACTTCTTGACCACTCTATTCAAAGTAACTCTTCCAACTCCTCTCCTTATGCTCTTTGCCCTCTCACCTTGCATCCTACTTACTCATAGCATTTATATTTTTAGTGGGTTATATTCGCTTTTCTGAATGGCTCTCCCTGCACTATGAACACCACGAGGATAGACACTTCGCTTATTTTGCTTATTCCTATGTTCTCAGTTCTGGATAAAATGCCAAGTTGGCATACGGTGAAAGCGGCACTTTAAAATTGGAAGTAGTTACTGCTTTTATCAGAGGAGTGACCTGGGTAAAGGAAATGTCACCCTTTTATCATCGTGCTTCTTGCTGAGCCATTGGAATGATTCATCTTGGTAAATTATATATAAATAAAGTACTCCTAAATAACAACTCACATCAAGTATAACTTGTACTTCTCAAGGACACAGAGTATTGTCTTAGCTCAGGTCCTTTGACAGGGAAGTAGAAATTAAGTGAACTCCCCTCTAAAACATATGTATGTATTTTCAAAGAACTGCCTGCTGAGTAATCAGAGACAAGTCACCAGTGATTAGTTTCCAGTTACACTCAATCTATCCCCATGAAGGGCAAATGGAACAAGGTGAATAGTTATTTTCTTCTTCAAAGTCAAAATTTGCTTTATTAAATTTTTTTTGACTTCATAACAAGTTCATGAATAGAATTTAAATTCAAAGAGTTGCTTTTATCCCATTCATTAAAGAATTGTTGGATTTTAAGTCCTTTGCAAGAGCCTAGAAGTTGTATTAAATTCATGAGCTTTTCAGAACTTCTAGCCACACTTAGCTATCTCAATTAAATGACCCCATGCTGTTGTCTCAAAAATAATAATACGGAACCTTTATATTTTGGGAGGGCAGTTTGAAAATGCTCATGCTCTTGAGAAGTTCTGTTCATCTGTCCCTTTCTTCAAGCAAATCCTTTCAAATTTGGATATTTTTTACATATGTATAGTAATATAATAGGCCTTTCCCCCACAGGATTTCACCAATACATCCCACAGTGACCCTGAGTTAAACAGACAGGAGCCTCACACTTAGCTAAGCAAAAGAGACATCTGGCTAAGGATAAGCCTTGCATTCGTAAAAAGCGGGGGATGAGACCAACTATTTCCCTTTGATGAGAACATCCGTAATGTTCTTAGAGGAAGTCTCCCTCTTCTCTACATTGGATGCATGCTGCCCTAATCCAGGCTTCAGGGTGAGGGAATAAAAGGTAATTATAATATTTCGCTTTTCCCCTCCCTACGGGGATTAACACGGATGTCCGATGCAATCATACGGTGACGACGATGAAGACTGAAGCCGGTGGAGCTGCTTGTCTCTGCCACATAAAGCAGGTCATCCAGTTACTGCTGGACAGCAATTTCCAGAACATCCTGTCATTAGCTTGTGAAATGGTGGCAAATAGGATGAACTGAAGAGGCTGATGTGTGGCCCAGAGTAATTTGGTTTCTACTAAAATGTGCTGCAACCCACATCCTTCCTATTTGTTACAGTGCTATTATATACCACGTTACACTGTTATGAAGGGTAACGGGGAGTCGGGCACTTAAGTATAATGAAATTAGATTCCCTCTTGCCTGCACCAGAGGCACAGTGACATTTTCTTGTAAAAGCTGAGAAAGAGGTTTCTGAAAATTAAGCCTGACCCCTCCCACCACAAAATCCACTGACATTTGCTTCACCATAAAGAATAAAAGAGCTAAAAGCTGATGAGTATGGACATTTTGTTATTGCCTTGTCCTGCCTGTTTTTAATTTGAAGTTGTTGTAAGGCCAGACAGGTGGAGGAATAGAAACCATAATCAATGAACCATCATGTTTTCTCAGTCTACAAAGAGAAGGAGATTGTTTTCTTACTTGTAGGATGTGAACAACAACAAACAGTAATGGCCTTGCTTTGCAATTATAGTTCTGACTTCTGGTATTTTCTTGAATTTGCAATGTCTTTCTTATCTTCTTTTAAAGCATGGGTATGGAAAAAAAGTGAAAATTTTGGAAAATAAGCATCCATATAATGTGATACTATGAAATTTGAAAGTGTGTGGGCATGCCTCATTTTTGGGGAAGATAATACTAAAATGATTGGTTCCCTTGTTTCTCACAGTTTTTATTGTTCATTTTGTCTAACTCTGTGCTTTGGAGCTGAATCTGATTTGATATGAGATGATCTAAGGACTCATTACCTAAAGACGATGTCAGGAATCACCAAATTGTCAGAAGAAGGATCATACATAGTCATTTATTTAAGAATCAGCAGGAAAAACCAAATCTGTTGATTAGGAATTGGGGTGAGGATAACAAGGCAACTGATGAAGCAGTTTTCAGTAAGTGAAGTGAAGTGCAGCACTAGTTTAGAAACCATAGCTCTGAGAGAGAGAGAGAGAGAGATGTCAGCTGTCCTTGGCAAGCTGTGCAGCACAGGGCTTCTCGCTGGGCCACAGAGAAGGAAATGCTTGTCTTGACGTGGCTGGTCAGAGACCAAGACTGACAGCGAGCTGACTTGTCATAAGGGCACTGTGGGTAGTAGGAGGTCTGCTCTGAATCAAATTGGACCTCTCTCTCTCTCTCTCAGGAAGAAGAGGCACCTCAGGGATGACTTAGAAACTTTACCACTCAAGTTCCAGAACACAGTATGAGTCTGTAGCCTTGGGAAGTAGAACTGCATATAAACAAAGTGTTATGTGTTTAAGAAATCCAGGGATGCTGATAGAAATTATATCAATGTCACCAGAGATAAAATGTATTTTCTTAGATAAAAATCCTTAAGAAAATCTGTTGTTTCCATACAGACAACCTTAGGAATGACCCTATGCCGAACTGAAAAGGAGTCTCAGTGAGATTGCATGAACTTGATTGGTGCTGACCAGAGCAAGGGACTGGCCACCGTCCCTCAAGCTGCATACTTGGGTAGTCTTCTCAAAATGTTTATAGAACTTCAATTTGTTTGAAATATTATTTGTTTAGTTTTTTTCTTTAAACTTTAATTAAGCTTCATCATAAGTAAAACTATCTCTAAAATTAATATATGTACTTTTTCTAATATGAATTGAAATAAATATAAAATGTTAAGAAAAAATATTTATAGAGACTTAAGAACCACCTTGGTATATTTTAGGAAAATAATTTGTGAAGTCATTTTCTGTGTGCACGCATGTGCTTCTAGAAAGTTCTCAGAAGCCTAGCTTGAGGACTAAGATATTTTTCTAAGTGGATACAGAATGGGTAAAGACATTGTAACTGAATGGAGCAACTTCAGAGATGGGAAAACTATTATAAAACTATTTGAAAGTGATAAGTGTAGAACTGAAACAGTCTGTGTTAGGAGAGTACACAGTAAGGTAAAATAATACACATTATTATAGGGATGTTTAAGTTTCCTTAGATATTCCCCTCTAACATACATTATTGACTGAAATTTACCAACTATTTTTATTCTTTCGGTTATATTCGGTGCTCACTTTGGCAGCACATACACTACGGGTTATATCCGCTTGATGAAGATCACTTTTTATATTCTTTTTTTAATTGAGTTTATTGGTACATTTCAGGTATACAGTACAGTTACATTCATTATTGAGATCTTGTATCTTTATTCTTGCAGAAGGCATTTTTTCAGTTGGAAGTCTTAAAGTTAGTTCAGAGATGTATAGTTACAGGAATTTGGAGAAGTAGATGACCTGAGGTGCAAGGGAAGGCATGACATAACTGGAAGACTTTTTACTGGCTTGAAGAAAGGTAAGACCAAGAAGTACACTGAGAAAGATACAAGGCATTCTGGGAAGAAATACATATGCTATAATTCATAGGAGAGTTTTTCTGGAATATAGAATATGTGTGGTAAGTACACGTAACTTCTCAAAGGGAAAATTTGGGTTATATTATGTTGAGTTTTGAATACGTGGATACCATTTGGCAACTGCTTTGTAAGAAGTTATAAGTCTGAGAAATGAAAAACAAACAAACAAAATTTTAGAGCTGCAGGGGTTATTAGAAGTCAACGCATCTTTTCCTTTATTTTATGGAGTTGAAATTACTTTGCCATTGAGATATTTATCAGAGTCTGCTATGGAAAACAGGTTTCTATAAAGCAAAAACATAAAAACTGCATTAGGAATATAAATCTGGGAGACATTCTTTCTCATAATGGTCTTTACACGATATAAATATGTAACTTGAGTGGCAGAATGCAATAAGCTAATAGCATGAGTTAATTTTTTCAATCAGCTACCCAACCACTTTGTAAATTCCTGATTTTGGGTGAGTGGGAGAGCGTTAAAGCTTCCAAGTATGAATGCTCTCCTGGGCGATCAGGTACTCATGGCATCCCTACAGGAATTCATATGGAAGCCCTGGATATTCAGAAAAGGAGATGCAAGGGCAACTCTAAAGATAACTTCATCCAACTGTGTAGTGGTAAGATGACTGTAAGACCAAGTGGAGTGTTTCCACGAGAATATAGCAATGGTGATAAGACATATTTGACATAATTATATGACAGCATAATATGATAGCACCTATCTTGCTGGAAATTCTCCCTTCTTGGTGGTCTTGAGGAGGCAAGTGGCTATGAGGGTGGAGAAGCCCCATATGGCAAGAAACTGAAAACCTCATCCTACAACCATACAGAAATGAATTTTCCCAGCAAACCGAGTTAGCTTCCAAGTCGAGACTTTCACAGTTGAATCTCAGATGAGACTTCAACCCTCTCCTTTACCTTCAGGTGAATTAATTGCAACCTGTGATACTCTATAAAGAAGATGCAATTTAGGTATACTTAGTAATAGGTCCGACTAAATCTAAAATGGTGCCTGATGGGCCCATAATGGCGTTCCCGCCACAGCTCCAATCAGTTTCATTTTCTCATACAAAACCAATCCCTTCCCCTCCCTTTCCCGTTGCCCTTGCCCGCCACAGCCAGGTTCAGAAACTGAAAAATTATACGTTGCTCTCCCTCCTCTGACTGCTAGTCCCCGCTCTAGTGAATACATATAACCACCGATGTGCATTGTGACTGTCGCGAAACAGCCCGGCAGATATCTTCCCAATAAAGCCTACCAGAGTTTCGGTCCATTTTTCTGTCACTTAGACTTCTGACTTACAGACTTTGAAATAATGTTTGCATTTAAATTGAAACATTTGTAAAACTCTTATCATCTAGCAATAGTTAACTAATATACCTAGCGTAGGGCTTAGCCCCCAAATTACCTCAGTATTATTTCAGTGTTAATTTTCTCTTCTTTTCTTTTCTACTTTTCTACATGATTTGGCTTATATCGCCCTTTACAACTTTGGTTAGTATGCCATACCCATGGGATAAGTGCAAGTGAAGGTATATATTTGGTAATCATTTTTCTTTTTAATCCACTTTCCTGTTTAGTGACACAGTGTTAATTCATGTAAAGAGATCTTGATACCAACCCACAGATTTTTTTTTTTTGTACTGAGGATCGAATTTAAGACCTTGTGTTTGTCAGGCAGGTGGTGGCACCACTAAGCTAGACCCTTGGCCCACCCACAAATATTTATATTACTCTCAAATATGTCAGTCTTTTCCTGCCTGAAAATCATTTTTATTTACTGTCTCTAGGATCCATTGTTTTCTCTTTATCCTATTTCCCTTGCCTGCACAGACATATGCTATAAGTACGCAGCTTTGTAGAGATTGTTTACTGTTCATCAAAGACTTGCGTTGTCCTTTCATGGGGTAGAGTTGTCCCTAGGAAGTGACTGCTGAGCCAGAGACTGTATTTAGTTATAACCCTCATATTTAGTTATGACCATGGTACTGAATTCAGGTCAATGTGGCAGAAATGCTTTTTCCCCCAGCCTTGGCTTACAAATTTTTCTTTTTGATTTACTTTTTCTTCTTCCCCTCAGCTACCAGAAGTGATTGTCTGAAGCCATAGGTTTGGATGGTGTGTAAGACTGAAAGAGCCTGGGTTCTTAATCTATAAAAAGGCTGCTCTCAAACACTTCTTTGGAATTACAAGGAAAAAGCACTTCAAACAGGCTGAACCCCTAGGCTCTCACTTTACTATAGACACCAGGGTTACTTCAACTAATTTGTTGTGTAGCTCTTGAGAAAGGACTGAAATCACTGGGCAATGCTTAAGATTCTCCTATGTGGAAAATTCTGATGTTGCCACACCTGCCAGGTCCACTGATGCTCCCAGTGTAGTAATTTCACATAATTCTTATTGAAAACAACAGATGGAGATCCATTATGTAGGACTGCTTCATTTTTCTTTTTCACATTACAGAAAAGTCCCTCGCTGTTCCTGTTAAAAAATACAGTTTGGGGGCTAAATTGACAGGTGTCCCAATTATTTTGTAGGTTTCAGATTTTGAGCTTTTATCCCAGAAATCTTTCAAATAGGCATATTAAGTGTTCTGTGTGTATGTACAGAACACAGGCAATGAACTGATTATATTTCTACTGTCAGTTTTTAAGTTAATTGCTTAGAATTCACAATATGTTTTCCATATCATAATTATACTATTTGTGGGTTGATATTATTCAAATAGCATTACTATATTTTCTAAAGTTCAAATTCTCGCTGAAGTTTGTGTTAAATAGGCTTGTGGAAATTGAGAACATACTATGTATATGTTTCTCTAGGAACATGCATTCCAAATGCCAGCTGTTGTTCCAGGAGCATTTATTCTCCCTCGCTTGCCTTGAGAAAGCAGCTTCTCCAGCATTCACTGGGGCCAGGGCTCAGCGGAGGGACACTAGATACATTTGAGCATTTACAATTTGATAACTTTTTACATGCTCAACAGAAATATGTACAATTTATCTAGCTTCTTTCTGAAGATGTGCATATTTGCATATACACCTTTGTGTACTTTTTCATTAAAATAGACAAATTTCACTAAAATATAACATATTTCTGAACCAAGAATATGATCATTTTGAAAACTTTTAGTACAAATTTCCAAATTACTCCTTTTTTTTAACTGGTTATAAAATTTTAATTTTAATTGACAAGTGAGTTATACATATCTATTGATGGATATTTGTTTTTTTTTTCCTCATTGAGTTTGTTGGTACATTTTAGGTATACAGTATAGTTACATTCATTATTGGAATCTTGTACCTTTACATGACAGGTCTTGGTTCTCATATTTTCCCCTTGTCCCTGCCCTCCCTTCAACCCTTCCTTCTCTCCCCATTTACAAACACTTCATTTACATGTCTTCATTTTCTCATATTTTTTTCTTTTCCCTTATTACCTTTCCCCTACCCTTCCCACTTTCCCTACACCTTTAGCCCCTTTCTTCCTATTTCACATTGTCCATTATATCATTAGGATCTTATGTACTATTACAGTTTATTCACATCAGAGAAACTATCTGGTATTTACATGTGTGACTTATTTATTTCACTGAGGAGTATATCCTCAATATGTATCCATTTTCCTATGAATGCGTCTAGTTTCTCATTCTTTATGACTGAGTAATATTCCATGTTAGGGTTAGGGTTAGGGTTAGGGTTACTGTCATTATTTGCTGATAATGATACTCTACATTGAAGACCCAAAAATCTCCACCAAAAGACTTCTAGACTTAATTGACACTTTTAGTAGAATAGCTGGATACAAGGTCAACACCCAAACATCAATAGCCTTCTTGTACACAAATAACAGACTCACTGAGAGAGAAATTTGGGAAACAATTCCTTTCATAGTAGCATCCAAAAAAAAAAAAAAAGAATGAAGTATCTAGGAATCAATCTAACAAAAGAAGCAAAAGACCTCTACATTGAAAACGACAGCACTCTGAAAAAAGAGATCAAAGAGGATATAAGAAAATGGAAAGATCTCCCCTGCTCCTGGGTAGGAAGAATCAACGTAGTGAAAATGGCCATACTACCAAAACTGCTATACAAATTCAATGACATGACAATTGAAATTCCAACACTATATTTCAAATTACTTTCTAGAGCATTGAAATGTCGCACAAACTTAAATTCCTATAAGTGATACACGAACTTGTCTGCCTCACATGCATTGATAAATTAACATAAGAATTATATTATATTATAAGAATTATATCATTTTTCCAAATCACATAAAAAATACTTTAGAAGTTCACTTTGGTCCACTTAAGGTCTCTATTAATGAAGTGTTTACAAATAATAAGAGGCAATTAAGACACATCAAATTAAAAGCTAATCAAATTATTATTTAACTACATTATTATCAGTCTCAATGATTTTTGAAGGTAGAACTTAATTATATGTTACTAACAGTTCTCTTATTCAAATCCAGCATTGGGGTAACTTCGTCACCTCTTGTAAATACCAAATTGTGAGTCTTATCTGGAAACTTACTCCCTTCCTATATCCTCCCATTCACAGACCAGTGTATTTCTAAATGTGGTTGGGGGCCACCCACAGAAATGATACATCCCTAGAATTTACTTGAGGTCTATTGGATAAATGTGTCAGGCCCAGGAAGTCTGATTTTAAAATTTGTTTTTCATGTGCAATTGTAACTAGAGTAGGCTGAATTTTATTTTTACTTTCTCTTTGCTTCAAATTTTACTATGGGTGAGGATGTTGTTTTCCATTTTGCTTTTATATGAAACTTATAATTCTCCCTGAATGTTAATGAGTCTCTGTTGAATCTGATTATAAGTTGGAAATAAAGTGCTTGTATAATTAACCTGTAGCAGCTTCAGTGAGAACATTGCCACATTTAGCATCTTTTTAATGCACGTAGTGCGTGGTAAATCAACTTTTCACCTAAAGGAATGTTAATTCTAATGCAAGCATAGTTACCTAGTGATTTTGTCAAAGAAAAGGGACTTTTTCCCTTTGGAGATTTTTAAACAAGTAGATTTAGGTTAACTGAAAGGAAAAATCGATCATAACTAGACACCCTCACAGAATTTGATTTGTCAACAAAACCCTGGGAGAGTAGTGAAACACACATTGGTTTTGGAAGAAGACTTGAGTTTGAATGTGCTTTTCCACTCTCCACTGAGAAATTAGTACCTCTGGCTTCTGTTTTTCCTTTGGGAAACAGAGATATTACTGCTGTCATGCAACTTCCTAAGGTAGGGTGTTGTGAGAATCAACTAAGATAATACAGGTGAATATGATTTTGAGATTGAGATGTTTAGCTGTTGCTAAACTGCCATCTTTCCCAGTCTTCCCTCTATGAAAACCATGAATCTGGCAGAAAGCGTGTCATATAGGGCTCTACCTGCCTGGTTTGAACCAAGACATTATTTTGCAGAATTTTAAGCCATCTCTTTTTTTGTTCTATGTCTCTTTCAAATCTAAGCTGCCAACCAGGATTGCATCATGAACAGTTACTTCAGGAAGTTTTGCTTTTTCTTTTGGAAAGCATTCCACAATCTTTATTATTTTGGAGATTTTGAAAAAGCAGGGCTCTTGTCATTGTGATTTCTTTGTTTTAGCTCTTTCACGAAAGCCAGATGACTGCAATTTTCACAACACCACATCATGGAAGAGAGTGCTAGATGCGTGAACCTGACTTTCACAGGGAAGGGAGAATAAAGTAAACCATTTATGGCTCTCTGAAGTCATGGCCTTTCCTTTCCCTCAGCACAAGAGTCTGTCAGCTGTCATGTTGAAAGCAGAGTAAATAGACAATAAAGCAACACTTTCCAGGGCTTGTACAGGTTCGTTAAGGGTCATTCCCATGAGGTCTTACTGCAGCCATAACACAGGCCACTTTCAAATAAAACCCTGGGTTGGGATTTTGCAATTGCAGCAAAGTATATCAGCAAGAGTCAGAACGGAAGGGAAGGGAATGGGAGGTAAGGTAGGACAGAAATTTTGGTCTGTAGTCAAGAACTTCTGTTTACACTGCCACTTCTCCTCCTGGACCTTAATATTCCCTCTGAGGAAAAAAATAATAAAGTGAAAATGGAGTGCCCTTGAGGGGACAGGGGTCCAAGCGAGGGGGTTTTGGCTACAGCGGACCTTTGACAAGGCCTCAGTCACTTATATTTGAACCAGTTCCCAGGGGTAAACTTGCCTTTAACTGCTGGGGACAATTGTCAGGCAGCAAATAACCAAGGCAAAGAGCGAGTGCATTTCCTGAGTCAAGCAGTGAGCCTCGCAGAAGCCGTTATTCTTTGTCCATTTTTCCCTGTTACCAAAATGCTGGCATCGTGCCCGGCCCGTAAGAGCCTCTCTTTCCTCACAGCTGGCTTCGGTGGTACTGAAATGATTCAGTTTTTTTGTGTTTGTTTTTGGTTAGGAAGACTTTTTATAACGCTGTGTTTCCCAAAGTGATAAGTTTATGTAATTCCAGTGCCATGAAAAAACATGGCATAAGGGAACGTTCTTACCGCCCTTGCCTGTCCATGCCTGTACCCCACTTTCCTCTTCTCCCCGCATTCCACGACTTTAGCCGTAGGACTGACTTCTACCTGCTGAATGGAAACAATCACCCACGGACCAAAGGCCTCAGTGGTCTCTTTAAAATTAAATTTATCTTGAAAGAGCAGAGTATGATATCATGTTATTAGACATTATGAACTGGGATTCCCTAAAATTTGTATCAATACAGTGAAGGCACAATCAAACGTATAACGTGGTTCATTCATAGCATTAAACTGGAGAACACGATTCTACTTTATTTAAGTAGAAAGTTTGATGTACCCTCAGGGAGGCCTGAAAAGAAATGTTTAGAAGTAGACAATGATTCTTCCCCCACCCTTGCTTAGAATGATTCTTCTACTCCATCTAGGTTTATGACAAAAATATTCCAAATCACAGCTTTGGCCATGTTAATGGATAGAGGGGTCAGATGCTGTTTTAGAGGGTGTCTTAGGTAATGCAACTGAAAATCATAGGCCCTAAAATGCTGCCTCCTTTAACCCATATTATCTTAAGTACAGTTTCTAGATTAAACATAATTTAGATAAATTTGAGATTGGTGATAAATACTGGATTTGAGAATGGCCCCGCTGTTTACAAATGCTGTGACTTTGGGGAAGTCACCCAGTTCTTGTGAAGCTTTTAAAAAATGAATTGGTAAAATGGTGTATTCAATCATGGCCTAACTCACAGACATGTTATGACAATAAAGTGAGGCTCTAAAGGGCTTACCAAAGAGCAGGCACGTGGTAGGGATCAATACATAGTGTTGTGACTATCAAAGAAAACTTCTAATATGCACAGTTCCACTCTTACGAAAGAGACTATGAAGTTAGTTAAGACACTAGAGAATTAGACCAATGGTGTAGGATAGTGGTGAAAAGACCATAATTTGGAGCTGCCTGAAAAGCAATTAGTAGATATGTGACTCCTTGCTAGACATTTGACTGCCTTGGTATTTCCTTTAGTCATCAGCTGGAAGGGATTAAAAACAGCTTCTCTTTATAGAATTTCCACGGGTATTAAATGAGCTGATAGAGAACCCTTGGAGTCACCTGACCCAAGGTCAATTCTATGTCAGTCTTTGTTATTACTGCATCACTTTTATCATTACCATTGTTATTACTTTTTTAATACAGAAGCATATTACGGAGGATTTCATTCTAATGCAAGAAAGCTGGGGCAATAGTTCATTTGAAAAAAAACTTTAAAGAAATGCTTCCAGCTGTATTTTCCACATTTTTAGGAAACATTTTAGGAATCACTACAAGGAAGTGAAAGTGAGGTGGAGAAGGAAGCAGGATTGGACAGCGAGAGAACTGAGTTGCATGTACGCCTGAGGGCAGCTGGGGGCTCTGCCCTGGGCATCGGTGCACAACACAAGCCCAGCACATTGTAGCCACTCAATTAACACTGCTATATGAGTCAGCAAATGAAGGGGAGAGTGCGGAGCAGGGCGAAGGGCGTTAAGAAGGGTTAGATAAGAATGAATCAGGTTTTCTCACTCTTATATGAGAACTACTGTATGATAAAGAGCAATTAGGAGAGGGAGGATGAATCCACAAAATATTTGAGTCTGAGACTAAGAGCTAATATTGATTCAACGGATGGATAGATTTAAAATCAGGATGGAAGTAGTACTTGAACTTAATATAGAGAGACTTTCCATATGACAGGCACCCGACTAGGAATTAAGAAGTGCCTTAAAGTCGTCTGTTAGAAGTCTAGTCGTGCAAAAACTTGGGATAAGATAAATAACAAAGGCTATTCTCTCATTCCTTCAGAAACAGAATCCTGTAGAAAAGCAAACAGGAATATTTTATTTTGATGCCATTACATTTATTTTATAGATTTTTTTTGGATGCAGCTATGCATCCAAACATATTGAAGATATGTTTATAGAGCTAAGAACATTAAATATTTAAAACATTTGCTTTTGGTTCTGAAGCTTGAATTAGAATCGTACCTATCAAGGGTAAGATAATTAGTTCTCAGGAGTTTGGCCATCAATATTATGTGCTTTGTGTGTAATATCTTCTTAAATATTGTAGAAGTTCATAGAAAAAGATTGTACTTCTCAAAAGTATCTTATGCTACATGTCATGAAGTTATCATTCCTTTCTTTTAAAAAACAAAAATGATTTTTCTTTTGTTAGGAGTTTTGCCTCATATGTAATTCAACATTCTGAAACAAGTATACTTTCAGGACTAAGTAAGCATGCTGAAACTTTCACTTTACTTATCTGTAAAGAGAACAAATATCAATACTTTAGAAAGACCTTTAATCACGATGAAAATAAATTAGATAATGATATTTAAAAATTGGATTCTTTTAGAAAAAATTCAAACCATACATTAGATGCCCCCCCACAATCTTCCTACTTTTGTTGCTTTGACTTTACAGTGGCTTACAGCTTAATAATTTAATCCAGAGCCTTAAGAATATAGAAAAGCTTTATTTAAATTAGTTTGTTGGTAGAAGCTAAGTGTGTTCTTCAGGCCCTATGAATATAATGCCAAATATAATACCTGAGGCTTCTACACTCTCTTTGGTATATGTTTAATATTGTTTGAGAATTGGATCAGCAATTTTAAGTCTCTGATTCTTCCATACTGACATCCTCCTGTGACCTCAGGCCATCTTCCAAAGGATGTGCAATGCAGCTTTTCTACTCTGTGCTTTATGACCTTTTTATCTGAGCAAAATAAAAGTGGATATGCCTATGATTTCTTTCATCATGACCTCTGGCTGTTTTAACAGCTTGTGATGGCTACTTCTAAATTAAAAAGTCACTAGGTCCTTTTATAGCATGTACAATAAAACACATACTAAATTAGTTAAGCTTTCTTCCATTTATTGACAGATAATTTAATTTGGCATTCTCCCCTCCTCTCCCTCATTGATTTATTCCCTCTAAACATCGCTTAACCTGATTATTTGTAAATTTTGATTAAATCCAAATTTAATGACTACTTTTTATTGCAATTAGGCAAGAGTGTTTTCCAAGGGTAAACAGGCTGTAGTGGAGACTGGTGAATAAATGAGTTATGAGGGGAAATCAGTGTAAGCAAGGAGGAGAGATGCAGGGAAAAGCAAAGCATTTCTCAATTATGGAATCTAAGTTGGAACCTGCCTCATTTCCCAGGAACTGGTACTTTAAAAAAATTATATCTTATAGCCAGACATGGTGGTACTCACCTGTAATCCTAGCACCCTGGGAGGCTGAGGCAGGAGGATCACAAGTTTGAGTCCTGCCTGGGTAACTTAGAGACTGCAAACTTGTCTCAAATAAAATAAAATAAAATAAAATAAAATAAAATAAAATAAAATAAAATAATAAAACAAATTAAAATAAAGCAAATAGGGCAGCAATATAGCTCGGTGAGCAGGCCCTTTCTCTTAACAGATGAGAGACCTTTTCAAACAAAGGAAACCCATTCTGTCTCATTTGACCAGAGAAGGAATTTGTTAGAAAGACCTTGGCTGGCTCTCAGAACTGTTCACATGTAGAAAACAGGTAGAAAAAGAAGTGTTTGCAGGGGGGCGAGATTCCCTCTTCACTCTGATGGAGCAGTGGGCACCGGACAGCAACCAGAGCACAACCCTGGGGACACACACTGCTCTGCTGGATGCTGTCTACCAACTCCTGCAGCCTTGCTGCTGGGCTCTTGACTCCACACCCGGTACTGTGCCACTGTGAATAAATCTCTGTCACTGCATCATGACCCATTCTTTCAAGTTTCCAAGTCCCTGCTTGATCTCAACTGGATCTCAAGTGCAAGGTGGGAAGAGAGAGATGGGAGTGGAGGGGGAAGACAGCGCTCAGAGCCTGAATCTCACTCCCCAGTCTACAGTACCCCCTGATTCCCGCCATGAGATGTCCAGACACTGGAACTGTGTTTCCATGCTGTGCAAACAAACACTGACAAAAATGTTCATTAGATTGAATTCTTATGCCAGAGACACTTCTTTTCATAGTTGACATGGAAACAATGATAAAATACAGACGCCTTGGATAATACTCTTGTGTTCTTCTTTGGTGTCAACATTGATCCTTCAATTAAATGACAATATCAAGAAGAGTGTTGACAAAGATACTAATTATAAAGGGTGAGTACGTTCAGTGTTTCTTGTTATTGTGAGTTAGTAAGCCCTATGAAAATATTTTTCAGCTACTCAGGATTTATTATTCAATCAGTGAATTGTCCTTTCCTCATTTATATTTTTCTGGCTGTCATTAACCTAGCAATTTTCTGTTTGAAATTGCTTTTCTCTTTTTTGGTACCAGGGATTGAACTTGGGTCCTTGTGCTGTGAGGCAGGCAGTGGAATCACTGAAATTGCTTTTATCATAGGGAGGTGGGCAAGAACAGAAAGAAAAGTCAAATTTCATGTTGAGTAAATTGTTACTCCTTTTTTGGGGGGTGGTAATAGGAGTAAAAACCTTTGCTCCAAATTAAAAATGTAGGCTTTCCTCTCATTTTCTTTTAATTCTTGGCTGATTGCCCCCCAAAAACACATTTATGGAATAGCTCATTATGTGTAGAAATATGCTTTGAGGTTATCTAATTTCTTTTTCATCCACAGGGCCATTTTATGTGTGTTTGTTCATTGACATTTCCCTTTTTAAATATATTTTTTCAGTTTGGTATTTTTGGGGGTGAAACAGCATAAACACAATAATAACTAGAGATTATAAAAGTCACAAATATTCTAAGGGAAAAAAGGTTGGCCAATCTGCTATTCATATTACAAACATCATGAATTTGGCAACGTGGGGATATGAAGATGATAAAATCCTGGATCACAGATATTTTGATATTTAAAGAAAATTGAAATAATTATTTGCAACAAATTATTAATAGAGGTGGAAGCAGGGAGTTGTGAACCTGGAAGCCAGAATTAGGGAGATAGGAACCTCAAACCTACATACCTCATAATTTTGAATAATGTTAGCCAGGCTGTGGGCCTTGTGATAATTTTGCACATTACTTTTTAGGTAGATGAGTGCTGTCTTAAGATTCTGTATTTTTTTATGGAAGCCAATGTATAGTAGTCTTATTTTCCTCTTGTTTGGATAATTGGCAAAAGTCTTTTCACAAGGGTAGCTTTCCCTAAGTAAAGTAATCAAGGCACAGGATTTGCTAATTGATGCACAGGGAAATGCTTTAATGAATTATTGAAACATTTGAGTGTCTCTCAGGGACAGAATAAGGAATTACAGCTTAGCAATTAGACCATCAATATCCCTTACCCAGTTGACCATAATTAAAATAATTTTATTCTTGGTTTGATATTGGGAATTAAAGCTCACACCTCAGTTACCTGGTAAAAGGTTTTCAAGGCTAATGGCGTGAGACACAAGGGTTTTAAAATGCCAACCTGTGTTCTTCATCTAAACATAGAATTCCTCAATCATTCAAGTCTGATTAGAGCTGTATTTGGCTAATTGATAATGACTTTCCAATTAGGTAAAAGCATATTTTATTTAGAAATTACATTTATTTACATTGATTTTTCTCCTCTTCAGAGTGTCTGGGTCGGTATCCAATTTGATCTAACTGCCACAACTCATAGGGAGCCTTGGTGAGAGGTGCCGACAGCTGTTTCCTAAAGGTGGTCTGTGATAGAAATCATCTTTTGGAGAAAGACACTGAGTCAAGGATTATCTGTGAAGACTGAACTTCCTCAGTCCATGTAAGGACATCTGTGGCAGAGTTTAACTGGGTGTGGACAAGAAAATGAAGACCAACAGCATGGAGATTGTCCTCTTATCTGGCTGTGGTGGTTGCAAGTTTTTCCGGGTGGGGAAACTTATTAACATTCACTTTAGCGATTTCTCTTTTCTGCCTGTCATTGCAGAAGTCATGCCTGTCATGTTGAATTAAGTGAGGCAGAATGATAAGCCATGGAGTACCTGGGCCTGAGAGAGCTGCTCCCATTTCCTTCCCAGGAGGGAGGAGACAGCTGTTTCTGCCATTAGCTCTGCCAGGTGCCCCCCTATGTGCAGGGAAATAGAGGGCTCCATTGCCAAGGCCTCCTCATCAGTCCACTCTTCATTTGCCCAGCAGTGCTTTTGGTGGGGGGATTCTGTAAGCATTGCTGGCCCTTTGGGGTCTCTAGTCTTCCTAATGAAATGAAGTGATTTCTGTGGAAGTCTTTGAGGCCATACTTTAAGAACTGACGTATATTCACAGAGACGACTGTATGCCGGAGAGCTATGGTCAATCCTTTGTCTTTCCTCTAGACTCAACTCTTCATCTTTCTCTCCCACCTTTTCAAAATCCCCTAGTCCTTCAAGGTCTAAATCAAATGCCAGCCATCTATAGCTAGAGTTTTCCTAACATCAGATTATAGAAAGAAGCTATCACAAACATTTGGGGGACAGTTAGTTGTGTTCTCCCTTGCTTGGTTTTATTCAGATTCCTTCATCAAGAGGAAAACCTTTCACTCTAAATGAAATATGACAAAATGGCACAGTCTGTTACTGGTTGAACTTGGTAAAGCACAAGCAGGAGCTGCCTTATTTCATTTCTATAGCTTCTTTCAAATGCCTTTAGTCAAGTTATCCTTCCCTGCTTATTGGTGGCACATGAAGCTGGTTCCAGATTTTAGCTGTTGATGAATTCAGACAAAAGAACACTTTCTTCTTCAGGTACTAAAACAACACAACACAAAACAAAAGAAGCACACCCTACCCCTTCTGGATAAAAGCTCTACTGTTCACCCACTTTAAAGCTTCGTTCTCTCTCGCCTTCAACGCATGGCTCATTTGTATGGTCAAATAAGCCATGAAGAAGGTAGAGAGCATTGTTTCTTCATTTTACTTTCTCTCTCCCTTTGTTTCTTCTCCTTCAGCATTGGAGAAAGTGGGACTGGAGGAAAAAGGCCAATGTCATTTTACTAAGATGGGGCCCGCTGCAGCTCTCTTTGGGCTGTGGGGTTTCTTTAGCAATGGGAGGGACCCAGACACTGGGTCTCTCTCAGTGTACAGCTTCTGGGACCATGCTGACATCAATGGAGGTGTTTTCTGGCTGGCTGAGCTCTTGGTTCTACCTCCTTTAATTCCTATCTGGTAGTTCCTGTCTGGCTACCTGTCCTTTTCTTTCCTTGGCAAGCAGTTCTCCTGGTCTGAGACCTTGAAAGTATTACAAGCATGGATGTCAAGTGGTTTCCCACTTTGACTCTTGAGAAATCTCCTTAGCCTCGTCCTGTCAAATGGCGCAGGCCTGGTTGCTTGTTCATATCTCATTGTAACGGTCAACTCCATGTGCACTTCAGCCATTTGGTGACCCTATGTAAGAGGCAGGCACCATTCTCTCTTCACTTAGGCCTTCTGCTCTCATGGCTGAATGGAGCTCTCAATATCTCTTTTTCTTTCCCATGCAGAGGCAATGGAGGGTGAGCCTCTCTAGCCCAGCAGGCTCTACAGGAAGATGAGATGCCTATCTTGTAAGTCTACCTCTCAATACCATCAAGTTTCTCTCTGAGACTTGTCTCTTAAGTTTACAGTTGAAGAAGCAGATACCTCCCTCTGTTATGAATATTTAGTATATTCCAGTAAAAGAGGAAGTCTTTGTTATTCACTGACTTCAGTTTTGAGGCTTTAACCACAATTTCAAGAGATCAAGAAAAAACCCCTTTAAACATTTTATTACCACGAAATTGGATGGTATCAGGGTTAGGGTCAGCAGTTTCTTCAGTGGAGAAAATGATGACCTAAATTCACAGTAGCAATAAGTGACTGGCATCTGGTTAAGCCAATTATTATTATTATTACTAATTCTAATGGGATTCAAGTACACAGAAATGAAGATCCCCCTGGAGCAAAGAGGCAGGGGAGGTCAGCCAGAAGGAAGAGGTCTGCCTGATATGATGGAGGAGTCAGGAAGGCGGACCTGATCCTCTTGAGTTGCTTTCTTCTGAGCACCACCAAGAGGACAAGACAAGCTGTCTTCTCTAGTCTCCCTTTTAACTTAAGATCTTGCTGGTAGCCACTGGCAGCAAAATTCCTTCAGAATGAAAAATGGTTACAATTTCTGCCTTAAATTGCAGTTTCCCTATAAACTGTCAACACAGTTTTCAGAATTATTGATAAGAAAAATCATTAGACTACAGAAATGTGACTTACTGAATATCTGTATGGGCTGGATTCTCCATCCAAGTTGGGGTCTGTCTTATGGTCAGATGCAATGGACATTTATTATGATCTCAGCCCCAAAGAACACCTCCGTCCTAACTTATACTACACACACACACACACACACGCACGCACGCACGCACCATGTAGTGCTGTTGGGCTAATAATCACAATTCCTGTTCTCCCAATTAGAATAATTGGGTCAAGAGTGGCCATGATCAAGGTTGGTACCAATGAGGTCTTTACTTTGAATTTTCTGCCTGACACTCATGGGGATCAGTCTCTTCTTTCTGGTCACAGAACTGTTCGACGGCAAGACAAGTACCATGTATGGCCAAATGTCTACCTTGTTTAGTGGGAACTCACATCTTGGTAAGATGAACACAGGCAAGAGCAGCAGTGGCAGAAACAGAAGTGAGGCCAGAGAGTGTTCAAGACCCAGATTCAGCTGCTCCAGAAATGAGGCTCTTGCCCTTTCTGCTGCTGCGAGCTGTGAGCCCACAGAGACCCCTTTCTGTTTGTGTGTAATCCTGGGAGTGAGTTACATAGTAGCCACCAAAACCAGCCTCCCAGGGACTGGTCCAGTTAGCTCTGCTCTGCAGACAGAAACTTTTGGAGAGAAAAATTTGAGCCTGCACAGCCATACAACTTTGCAGTTTAGATAGAGAATGGTAGTGATTTAAGCACAGATCATTAAGTCAGGATCTGCTCCTGGTAGAGATAATAAAAAGTTAAACCAAGAGACCTTTAGAATATCTAAAAAAATTGGGATCATCCAATTCAAGAGCTTTTAGCGTGCAAGTAATACATTGAATATAAAGTGTGCACACATTTTATCTGTGTGTAAAATCTTAGTTCTACCTTGTTGAAAATCTAGCAGTGAGTAATCAACTTCCCACAATTGCCATACAATGTTCTCTGAAATAGGCAGATTTTAGCATTATTGATTTTGTATCATAGATAGATAAGTACAGATAATATTATGAGTCACCATGCTGCAGTGCAGAGTGGAGTCAGATCTAGACGCAAATTTTCTTCCTGTCACTTAACTGCTTTGTTGAAGAAGCTAAGGTCCAGAGAAATAGTTTCCCTCAGATTATAAATGAGTGAGCTGCCAGGCTGGGAGGTGTCTTCTCCAAGGGAAGAGAAAGCCCCAGGATCAAAATATGCATCATCCAGTCCTAGCTGTTCTAACAAAGCCTCATAGATGGTACCATTTTGAAACAAGGAGAATGTGCTTCTAACGGTTCTGGAGGCAGGAAGTCTGAGATCAAGGTGCCAAGTTCTGGTGAGGTCCCTTTTGGGTTGCAGCCTGCATACTCCTCAGTGAAAGCCTAGTGGGAAGAGTGCAAGCTAATGAGAGACCCACCCTCCTGATTTAATTATCTCTGAAATCCCGGCCTCCAAATTCTATCACTGTGGAGATTAAGGCTTACACATACAGATTTGTGGGCATTGCAAAAAGTCCAAAGCAAAGTCCTTTGTTCAGCTGGGGACAGTAACCAGTCTTGCTTCCTGTGTTTTTCAACCCTGCATTTTTATCCCCTTCATTCTTTCAGCTTCTTTCTCCTGGAACCTTTCTTTTTTCTATCCCTGTCTCTCATCACTTTTTTTGGTGTGCTGATCTTCTAAAGTTTAGCCCAAATCTCACTTTTCCAAGACTTTTCGGCTCCACCTCCTCTTATTTTATCTGACCCAGCTCCTTCTAACAGATGGACTCGGAGAAGTTGTACAATCTGCCCTTGAGTGCAGCACTGTGTCGGGAGTGTTCACGTCTCTGTGTCACCAGATGGACTGAGAGCAGAGACAAGGCTAACTCATCTGTTAGCGTGGTGAGCTTCTGGGCCACTATGCACACTGCATGGCTGCAGCCTTGAGGACTTCGCAGCTGCTGTCCGTTATTTGCAAGTACACCAAGGAACCCAGGTTTTTTGCATTTCAAATCTTGTTTTCTGTTCACTTCTATTCCATGCACCAGCCACTGCTCTCAACCACCCTTGAGAAATTCCATGATCTGGGGTTCCTTCTGTCCTCTAGCCTACAAAATGGAGAACTACATTGTACTGCCTTCAAGAGCGCTCTGTAAGAGAAGCTATCAGAAGGGTTTTATTAATATATCCATTCACCATAAATAATGTCACAGTGGGGCTGTTTGATTTTACAATCAGGGTTTATTTCATTTTTCTTAAATCAGAATACTTTGAGAATTCAGCCTAAATGTTATTTATATGATACATAGGGTGTATTACTGTTCATTTAAAAGTCAAAACCTCATTTGCAAATGTAAGGATTGACTTTTTAATTGATGCCTTCTTTTGATTCACCTTTATTTCCAGCAGGTGGCAGTACAGCATAAAGAACCCTTCCGCGCGCGCGCACGCGCGTTCTCTCTCTTTCTCTCTCTCTCTCTCTCTCTCTCTCTCTCTCTCTCTCTCTCGCGCGCGCGCGCGCACACACACACACACACACACAAAAAATCCTTTAGCATTATAAGTACTGAGTCTCGTTCTTAGTTGATGCCTGCAATAATTCTAAAAATTAGAAAAATACAGTATTTCTAAGGTTTTATCTGTTGGTCACGTTTTCACTGCCAGTCTTTCACATGTTTTCTAAGACAGGTTAGCTCTGGTTATATTGAAGAAGATTGGAAGTCTAAAATAAAGACAGTCTTCAGGAAAATCTCTTTTGGCTATTTTAGTACAGTATATGCATTAGTCCTAATCAATTTTAATCGTTGTATTTAATTTACGTATTAGTTAAGATACAATTGTTTGGGCTATGATATGACTTTAGTTGAGAAAACACTGTTCCTGTGGAATTTATTTGCATGTGTGTATGTTCTAGACATATGTTTACTTATGAGAACACTGTCTTTCAAACGGTTATTTCAGCCTTCCAAAATTATTTTCTAGACTCAGCATTGTTTTCAGAATTATATTTCTTTAATTGAGTTCCTCAGGTTTTATTTAATTGCCCATAACTTACTTTATACCAAAGCTGAACTGCCTTCCTTTCATCCCTCAGTGACTAATGTGCAAGTAGAGTACTTAATTTTTATTCCTCATTCCACGACTTAAAGAATACATTGTAAAAACTTGCATAGTAGAAAAAAATGATATGTGCGTATTAGAATGTCATATTGTATCCACAAAAAGGTTCGATTCTCATGTGTCAATTAAAATGAAAATATAACAAGAAACTTGTGCAGTGGAATAATATTTTTGAAAGAAATTATTATTGATAAACCTTTATTCTCTTTGTAATTCTTGTTACCCTTGGCTTTCTGCCTATTGGAGCTCAGGTTCTGCTTCTTTAGGGGGAAGCAAGACATCACCAAAAATAGGAAACTAATTGCTGAACCTGAATTTCAAAATAACATAACATTAAAAAAACCCTTTCATTTGCAAGAACAATCATTTGTTGAAAGTGAATGCGTTTTTGGTTCCAAATAGTCAAATGTGGGAGGCTTTAACCCAGTTGTCATGGGAGTAGGGGATGAAAATGTGGTAGAGAGGTGAAGACTCAAATCAGTTTTAGGATTCCAGAGCATAGAAGGATTGTCCCTACATCTAGTGTAGAATTTATGGTTTGGGGACACCTCTAAATGACATGCTCTATGCTAAGAGTCAGCTCACTAGAATAAAACCTATGGTACAGTGTAATTGGATTAGGAAGCCTGGGGGCCTATGACGGAGCTTCTGAGGTCCCATGGCCTGAGAGATGTGGAAGGTTTGAATGTCTGAGTAAAGGGAATAGGAAGGAGGTAGACATAGAGTTGAAAGTTAAGGACCAGGCAGGGGTAGCCATCATGCAGGGGGAAAGGACTCAACTCTGAGAGTTGTTAAACCTGAATTTGAAAATTAGGGATAGATAAACCAAAGTGAGGGGTCAATGAGAGCACACAACTGAGTATCCCAGACTATGCTTAGCGAGATCTTACAACTTCAGGGGGGCTGGGTCAGAGGGAAGGTGGCCGGATTTGGCGAAGTGAACATCTGGAGACCTGATGGCTGTGGGCACTGTATCCAGGATCACAATGAGGACAAAAGCCTCCCTTATCCAATCTGAGTCCAGCTGCAGCTACTTGAGAAAGATGAAGCTGCAGATGACACCTCTTCCCTATGGTGACTTCCTCCAATATCACGATGTGATGCTGAACAAGAGGAGAATGGAAAAGATTTGAGCACAGCTGTTTGGAAAGGGACACAATCCTCACATGCAACTGAGTCTTGAGTCAGCTGCATTTTAATGGATAATTTACTGAGAATTTATCTATAAGAAATCAAATTCTAGATTGCAACACATGCACAGTCGGTCCCCTATATCTGTGGGTCCTGCATCTGTGGATTCAATCAACTATGCATCGTCAGGCATGCATTGGACAGGTACACTTCTTTTCTATAGTAGCTATTTACATAGCATTTGTATTGTATTACGTATGATAAGCAATCTAGATATGGATTAATGTACATGGGAGGAGATACATGTAGGTTATGTGCAAGTACTTCACCATTTTATAGGCAGGACTTGAACATCTATGGATTATAGGGTCAGCTGGGGTCCACAGAACTTTTGGAAGCACTGTACTTTCAGTTGGCAAAATAAGGAGCTCGCTATGATCTCGCCCACAGCGGTCTTGGGACTAAAGAGATGTGTCCACTGGAGGCTGTACACCTATTTGAAACTGGGTTCTCAAGGTTGTTCCTAAACAGAAATTGCTCTGAGCCTGCGTCTAAGGCTTGTGATTATTTCCCCCCTTGTTTAATTCTTTGTCCTTTGGCGGTCTGCCTGAGGGTTGACAAAAAAATATGGCTATTTTGGTGGATAGACACGGACATCTGTGCTTTGATGTCTATCTGTGCGGAAGCCTTGGGTGATGAAGGCACAGGCAAAACAAGTGTGAAGAAAGAGGAGTGAACAGACGATTACCCCACCCCACCCCAGCTATTGGGATTTAAGAACTCTTACGAAGAGGGCTGCATGCAAACCAAGACCTCCAGGTTGCTAGGAAGATGTACTTATCAAAGTAGGGGGATAGAATAAAATGCAGTGTTACTACCCAGATTTATAACTTCTAAATATGCGGGCACAAGAAGACCCCTAGGCCTTCATTTGTGCTCTTGCCCTGAGCCTTGGATGTGTTTGGAGCAGTCCTGCTGCCCATCCTAGAAATAGAACTCCAGGGTTCTGTGGAGTTTGGTTGCAGAGATAAAATTATATCTATGGCCAATTGGGTTATAGTTGTAGTGTTGAAATTTATTACATATGCTAGAATATTTTTCCATGAAATGATTTATATTGCTACAAATTTTAAAATTTAATTCTTGGAATAGTATTAAGCAAAGAGAAACATAAAAGCCTATGTTCTTTATTTAAATTTATGGAACTAGTGTGACCACGGTGAAGGAAAGGAAAAGATGGCCCGGTCCTGCACTGGCATTGTGTAATTTCAGGACTAATTCTCTTGTTAGTCCGTTTCCACCCTCATTTGCCTCTAATTCTATGTATGGTGTTCAGACTGCTTCCTCTCTTCTGGCTACTTTTTCTCTTTTATACTTTTACCTCTTCCTTCCTTTTGTGTATTTTTTCCCTTTGTGTTCTACTTCTGGATGGCCATGGATACATTTTCAAACCCATTGTTGCAGCCTGGAAGACTTTGGCTTTAGAATTTCCTGCTCTGTTGCTATGGCTCACTTACACCCACAGGTAGGGCCCGAGTTCCATCTGATTCCCCCTGGAGGAAGAAAAGGGCACCTTGCAGGAGGAAGACAGGGAAGGAGCAAGCAACCTGGTGTCCTTGCAGAGTTTCTTTACTAAAGAAGGTTAGAGGTAGAACATGCCCTGTAGGTCTCTTGCATTAGGAACTGTCACCAGAAGAATCTGTCTGTCCCTCATGGCCAGCAGAATGCCTTTCTTCCTGAGAAGTGGCTTGGGCCTTCGTCCTTGCTTTGAATCATGCTATGTAATCCCTTGGCCTCAAGGATTCACTTCATCCAAATTTATTTGCCCCCCAAGAAATAAAACACATATTTCTGTCTCTTGCACATATTTCAAGATGGTTCTACTCCATGAGCTACTAGACCCCCAAAAAAAGGGACAAAAGAAAAGAACATTCAAAGGACATCCTTGTTCCTGCCATGTCACGTGTCATTTTATCCATTGCTCACTCATTCCCTTGAAGGAAGGAACTAAGGCCTTGACCACACCGGTGCCTCTGGGGTTGTAGCCTCACTGTAGACTGTGCTTCTAGATACACATAAATGATGTGACCAGCAAATAAGAATGGTCATTCAGTCACAGGTAAGCTTATCAAAACCCATTGCTTTTCTAAAGTGAGTCATCTCTATATTGAGGAGAGTGTATATTACTGTTTCGTTATTCAGTTTTATTTTTGCTCTGGCTTTGTTAGAGCATTGATACAGGAGCTGACCTCCTTTTTTGAAGTCTTATTCTCAGGCATGACTGCCTCTGAGGTAAGCTCAGCTGCTGCCCTGTGACCAGAGTGAACTCCACCCATCACACAAAATATCAGCACAGAATCAATACTAAGCTTTGTGTCTTTCCCCTTTTTGTTAGTTATAGATATTTACTTCTTAATGTGATTATCACTGTCCTTCATAATGTACATGACTCCAGAAGGGTCTCTACCTGTTGATCATCTTTCTTCCGTCTTCATACAGAAAATGGGTCTCTGGAATATTTTCCTTTATTTATTCTTTATTTTCTGTCACTGCCATGTAAAAATCTATGCTCTATTCAGCCTGGTCCAAGGATATCACTGTACAAATATTGTGCTAAGTCTTGCCACAGAATTTTCCTTAGTTAGGATTCTTTTCTGAAAAACTGTCACAGACTGTTCTGATCACTGTCTATACTCATCTTAATATTTATTTATCCATCAAGTAAATGAAATGAGAAAATAAGAAAAAATGGAAACAACACTTTTGTAAATAAGGAGGGGAAGAGGGACTAAAGAGAGGGTAGGGGAAAGGGAAAAAATAAGAATCAAGGTATATCATATACAGCTACAAATTCCCTATGATGAACATGATCATTATGTATACCTAAAATGTAGCAATAAACTTAACTAGTTAAAAAATAGAAAAAATACTTTTTGAGTGTCTATTATGTGCAGGAACTAGGTGCTAGTTGTGCAGCATGGAAAAAAATTGGATAAAACAGTCCCCCTTGCCCTTGTGGAGTTTACATTCTTGTATCAATGTTAAAAACGATTAGGCAAAAACCAAAGAAGAGTCTTGACAGAAAAAACAAAGAAGGGTCCTTGAGACTGAATCCAGGGCCTCTGCTTTGAGCTACTTGCCAAGTTCCTTTTTCATTTTAAATTTTGAAACAGGGTTTTGGTCAATCGCTACATTGCTCAGGCCGGGCTTACCTTGCCATCCTCCAGCCTCACCCTCCCAGAATACTAGGATTATGGCTGTGAGCCGCCACTGCTGGCAGAAGAGTTGTTTCATGAACAAGGGAAGTGAAGAGGGTAGCAGAACTGGAACAGATATTCTAGCAACGAAGCCTCACCTGAGAATGAAGCCTATGTACACCCAGGCTTACGGTTTGTATTCTTGTCTGCTAGGAGAGGTAAAATGTGGAGGAAGGGCAGAGGGCTTTGCTGAATTGTGCCACACTTTGTTTTCTATTATTATTATTTTAACAATTAATTTTATTGGTACATTTAAGGTCTACAATATATTTTTGCAAATCTTCACCTTCACATAATCCATCTTGGTTCTTTTTTTTTCCCCCTCATTCCCCTGCTCTCCTTCAACCCCTCCATCCCTCCCTACCTACAAAGACTTTGTTTCCATTTTTTCAGTTTCTTATATTAATTCCATTCTCGTCTTTCCTTTCTTCTACCCCTCCCTTTTCCCCTTTTCTCCCTATTTCACATTCTCTATTGTTCCTTTTAGTCCTTATTTACACTGTCAGTTTCTCACACTAGAGAAACTATTCGTATTTATACTTGTGCGCCCTATGTATTTCACTCAAGAGTATCGCCATTCTATTATTATGGGAAATGTAACTGTTGTTGAACCCTGAGTACTGCAAAGGGAGCTGTGACAATATCTTCATGGGCACTTGGAGGTTTCTTTTGAGCTAAATGCAAGCACAACTTTAATTAAAGAAGCCCAGGGAACCAGAAATAGGACACTGAATACAGCGTGATTACATCTTAGGGTCCAGAATTCATACAACAGAAAGTCCACGTAGGTAAAGTGTTAAGTCACATTTCAAGGGTAAAGAAGGGACAAAGCAAGCATAACATGTCGGCCTATGTCACTTTGCATTACAAAAAAAAACTTCAATGGGTTTCACTTTGAGCTTTTGAGGGAGACTGCTTTTATTGAATATTTTGATTAATTTTCAGACACTTGAGCCATTTCTTTTCTTTTATTCTCACCCTCTGTAGATTAGGATACCATTTAGAAGTGTGACAGCATTTTTCCCTAAACATTTTGTCCTTTTGTGGTTGTCACACACTGAATTAGATCTTGTTATAAACAGAACAGAAGCTGGCATTGTTGACATTTCCCTTCATTAGTGAGTAACTGAAAGCTGACATTTTCAACCTATCAGCTCTGGATTGGCCTAACAATAAGAACACAGAATGGGGAGTGAGGCAATCTGTTTCCTTTCCTGCTCTCATTATGGACTCACTATGAGACATTAATTGACAAAATTACTTTCCTTAATGGGTGCCTAAGTTTCTTCTCAAATGAGAGGAAAAATTGATTAACCCCAGGATTTAAAGTCTGAATGAATGAAAGAAGACATTGACTTAAGTCCTATGAGATTATTGATTACACTTAAGATGTCAGATCTGAATGAAGGAAGACTTTGATTTGAGTCTTGATTTTGACTTGTTAATTGTAGTAGCTCTTAATTTTGTTGAATCTCATTCTTTCTATTTGAAAAAGTGGAAAAATAACAGTAACTGTTAAAGGATTATTACTAGGGGTCAGTTAAATAATTTAGTAAAGTGCTTCATACTGTGAAATGTTCGACAACTGTTAAGTTTTTATATAACACACTGCATAGGCTTAATGAAATAGTTTGCCCAGATTAATTGAGGGTTTTGGGGAATAACATAAATTTCTAGCAAGATCTGTGTTTGAAATATGGACAGCTCAAGTCCCTTTTCACTCTCTGGGAACTCATCCCTCCCTACTTTGATGAATGTTTATTTGAACCTTATCTCCTCAAAAGTTCAGGACTAAAATTCTAAAACCTCAACCATAGAAAATTATAGGATTGGAGATGGAGGCTGAGAAAGCAAATGCCATGGGAGTTTGTGTGCATCAATTTGTTTTTGGTTTTAAGAAAACAAAAGAGACAAGAATTGGAAGCAATTTCTTGAAGATCACAGCAAAATTTTTGTGAATCTTGACTTGGCTTGAGAAATACGATGTGAAGAAAGTGCTCCCACTCTACCAAACTGATGCTTTAGACTTTCCAGGTGGCCTAATATGAGCTAGAAAGACCAAAGGATGTATGAACAGTATCCAGCTCAACTTCAAAGTGAAAGTGGAGAAGACCCCCGAAGTTATTCTCCTGACTTTTCCTTCTACATTAAACTCAACCTGGTTTTCCACAGGGAGACAATTTCATTCTTGAATGTTTTTGATTAAAATTAGGTTTGCTAATGTTGAGTCAAAGCCTGCACACAGTTTTGAGAAAAAGAGATAATCTTTATTTTCAAATCCTGAGTATAAGCTAAAATAATCCTAAGCTTCACTGCAATTTATTGGACAAGGAAATTGAAATTTTGAGAGTCAAATAATCAACAATATGATTCATTCTAAGCATCAGGTGAACTGATCCCCAACTTTTTGTTCTTTTCCTTGCATTAATCAAGTAATGCTTCATGTTCAGCAAGGAGAAAGATTCTTTTTTTTCCCTCTCTCTCTAGAACAGTCAGTCCACTCCTGGGCCTCTGGTCTTGTGAGCAAAAGAGCTGGCTGGATTCCGTCCTCATTCATGCCCTTCTCAGGCATCCTCCAGAAGGCCCAACCTGTCTGCATAAAGTAGTCCTGGAATTACCACTTAACACAGTGTCCTGACCATGTCTTGAAACAAGATTTGTTGCAAGCGTTGGTAAAAGGCCAGAGATGCTTCCAGGGCTTTGCAATTCTCATTTCAAGCTGCATGGCTGTATTTGGGGAAGAAGTTACTGTGTTTCCTGAAAATGTTGTTTTCTACTTCAACATGGCATTGGCGAATACATCTTTTCAGAGTAGACCGGAAGGTGGGTAGTGGAAAGCTTTTATGGCATAGAGGCCATCTTTAGTTCTCGGTTTTTATTCTAAATGGTTGAATGAACTTTGGAAAACTTCTTAAATTTTGAGCCTTGACTGTCTGATTTGTAATCACACGGACACATAAGCCTGAATAAGGATAAAATGAATTAGAAATATCTGTAAATTTCCTAGCTCAGTTCCTGACCCATAACAACTGGTGGAAAAGAAAGGATAGTATAGAAGGCTAAACCAAGCTGGTGTCACATAGCTGCAAAACCAGCAATCTGGGAAGCTAAGGCAAGAAGATTGCAAATGTGACTCAGCCTGAGCATTGTAGTAACTTAATGAGACCCTGTCTTGAAACAAAAAATAAATAAAAGAGCTGGGGATGTAGCTCAGTGTGCATTGAGGGAGGTGGGGCGTAGGGGTGGGGGCTGAATTGTTTCTAAGGTTTTTTTCTAGCTTGAAAAATTTATGATTATTTGCACATTTTTTTCTGATTCTACTCTAAGCCTACATTTTTCAAAATGCTTCATTTTTTTACCTAATAAGCACCGACTTCCCCAAAGCACTGGTGTTAACATTTTCTCACACTCTTTTTTGCAACACCGTAGATTGAACACAAGGCTTTTGCACTGAGCTGCAGCCCCAGTCCTTTTTTAATCTTTTATTTTTCAGACAGGATCTCACCAAGACCCTAAGGTGCCCTGGCAGGGTTTGAATTTGGGGTTCTCTTACTTGAGCCTCTCAGAGTACTGCGATTGCAGGTGTGTGCCACCATACCCAGCTTCTCACATGGGTATAGACGAAAGAGAGTAAATGAGTTGTGTACTCCATCCCTTCAAAAAACCAAGGAAGATACTGGAAATAAATTTTTGGAAGGAACGCTGCTTCCATACAATAGTTATAAAACTCTGTATTAGAAAGGTAGTGATGAATCCATTTTAGCACGAACTATGTTTCACACATGGGACTGCACGAGGATTCCACATTGGGCCTCAGGCTCTCACGGGAGCTTGAGTATTTGAAGTGACAACTTTGAGGTGCTTGACAATGGATCACAGCCATTGTTCTCCATGATGTGGGTCATTTCTGTACCAGACAGTGACTCCAGATGAGAGGTCACCGACTTCACACTGATGTTCCCATGGACACAGAGAATGCTGAGAGAATAAATGGATGTTTGTAGTCACCGAATTTTCTCTCCTCAGCGGAGATATACTTATTGTTAAATGTTTGGAAATTGGTAGTGTATCTAGGTAGAAAATGTTATTGGTCCTCACTAGGGGTTATGTGTTAGAATTCCATCTGGGATAATTAAAACTCCAAGTTTTGGAAGTCTGTGGAAACATGGAGATCTGGAAAAGAATGGCTGCATAAAAGTAATCTCTCTACAATTCAATGTTTTGAAAAATACAGTAAACTGGTAAAATTGAAATGAACTGCTTGCTTGATTGTAAATGCTTAGGAAAAGGAAGCATTATCTCTGAGAACTAATGTAAATCCCTGTATATTAACCTCATTTTTGTGGTTGACAGAGTTGTGTATTAGGACCTGAGTTTCTGGTAGACTAGATGGAGTATTTTTCTGGAGAGCAAGTTAGAGAAATGTGAGATTGCAGTAAAATGAATTTATGTGTATTGAACAGCTGTAGTACAAGCATGAATGTTTACAAGATTCTGGAGGGCCTGGAAAAATATGGAGATAGAGGAAGAAATAGCTACTTTGGAAAAGGAAAAACAAATCCTTTTCTCCTTTCCTTTCAGAAGCACAGATATGGCGTCTTTTAAAAAACACTTTAAACAGCTCTGTTATTAAAGAGGGGTTTGTCGTTCCTTACATCTCAAGTCGGATAATTTGAGATCAGGAAGACAAGATTTTCTTAATGTGAAAAAAAGATTTATGTCAATAGAATGGGCTATCTTTTGGGCAGCAAAATTACTTTTCCATTTAAGCAGAAGCTGCGTACTGGCTGGAACATTACCTAATGGTTACTTGCATTGAAAGAAACCATCATTTCTTCTGGTTCTTTCTAAATGTTTAGAGGTTAAGTTTGAAGAAATAAGTTGATGGTCAGACAGCAAATGAATATCTTTGTCTTTGTCATTATGGCGAAAGAGTGTATTTTTTTGTCACACAGAAAAAGGTTACATTCCTAGGTGCTCTAAATTGAAAATGAAACAGGAATGAGGAAACCTGAAGCCATGAATAATAAGAATATCTTAAAAGTATTTCATTACATTATATAAGTCTTAAAAACGGGGAATACTGTGTTTTTTTGGCCTTTAAAATGCTTTTAATACAAAAATACTCCTATACATTTAATTTTAAATTAAAAAACAAAAATGTTTCTGAAATACATTCAATCAATTCAATCAGAATTTTGAGTGCTATATAATTGGGACCATGAACATTATATTTCTCTCATATTCTAGGTTCAGTTTTTCTAAACCTCTGATTCCTTTGAAAGTGTAAGAATTTTCTCAGGGGTCCAAGTTATCCAGGAGTTTTCCTTTTCCTTCCTGGTCAGATTATTGAAGCTCTTGGTCTCCAGTTTAGGAAGTTGGTGGATTTTAGATTCTTTCCATTCTATAACCTATATTAAGAAATAGTTTATACCATATCCCAGGATCTTTCATACATTAAAACCAAAGTCAAATATTTGAGAAATTACATGTTTATAGTCTGAAAATTTTAATTCAACTCAATCTAATACATTAATAATTAAATATTGATCATGTTTCACCCACTTCACAGGATTTTTGGGACAAACTATGCTCCAGTTAATTGTTATTGAAAATGCAAAAGAAAAAAATAGCAGAATAAATGAGAAAATTCAGGTCTTCTTACTTTAGGACATCTGATACACTTGCTACAGAAATTTTTTTGGGGGGGAAATACATTGTATAAAAGCTCCTGGGTATCAACACATTACACATTTTTCTTTAGTTCCTTTCATCCTGTCTTTTTAGTCCTCCCCATCTTTCCATAGCAAACCACGCACATCCCTATAGCCTCTGGAAACATGAAAGCCCATGAGGGAGATAGAGAGATAGATTGCTTTTGTTTTGTGTATCTTACCAACTTACATCTAGAGTAGCAAGCTTTAGCCTAAAGCATGTCTGTTCATGAGCACATTCGGGGGACTGCCAGGAGAATGGAACTGCAGATACGTGCTCAGAGCACTTGGGTAACTATTCTTCTATTGTCAGAATGGAAACACAGTTTTTAAGATCAAAGTGGACACCTCCTGAAAGTTACGTTTATTACAAAAGGCTGAAGTGTCCACACTTGTAGGCATCAAAGGGACTTAAAGCAGAAAGACCGTAATATTCAACAGACCAATGTGATTTTTGACAGGACAGCAACCACCTAAGGAAGTGACAGGAACAAGTAGTAATCTAATTCTGAAAGTTACCGATTCTGTCAGCTTTGGAGTTAAGCAAAGTGCTTGATATTGCGATAGCCACAGCCAGGGTCTGCCTGACAGAAAGTCTGACCATCAGGGAAGGCACTGAGAATAGTTTTCTAATTTTCACCATTGGAGAGTCCTTTGGGAGCATTTTGATCTCACCGTTTCAGAAAGGGGGCCCCATTCTGCTATCACAGTGGAAGCAAAGTAAAAGGTCATTATAATCAGTCAATATTACCATGTTTAGAAAGTCATAATGGATGGATTCTAGTGCTTAAACATACTAACTGTAGGTAGCAGGAACCACACGGTGGCCGTTCTACTGTGAGCTACCGGGTAACAGCAGTTTTGCTGTTTTTAGGGCTCTTTGACATTTCTGTTTCCTACCCTATACTTTTTTAAACAAATGAAACAAATTTTTAACTTTTATTTTTCTTCTTATGCATTTTTAAAATTTTAGATGTAAAGTTGTACATATTTAAGGTGTACAACACGTTTTGAAATGTGTACACATTACAGTACTGCTAAATCAAGCCAGTTAGCATGAGGACCGTCTCGCTCACTTACTATTTATTCTGCTTTCAGTCCTTTTGCTAAGACTTTCAAATGGTTACCTTCACAGAAGTCTGAGGAACATCACCCACCTGAGCTCCCTTCAAATGCTCAGTAGAAACTTTCTTATTTATAAAACTAAAAGACTTTTCTAATTATTTTGAATATTCATGACATTTTGACCAATGCATACTGGGGACTAATAAAGGTCTAACACTTCTTCTTTTAAAAAACTTTTGAGTATTAAGCCAGAAGAGTGCCAGCTCCACAAGCTCTGGCGATTGAGTGAAATTGCTTTATTTTACAAAATAAATGACTTCTCTCCCATTTTATTAGCAAACAACTCTGAAATCCTCTTTGCTTCCCCAGGAGTTCATCTTCCTAGAAAGTGAAATTGGAGGATTCATGGTCCTGATGATTATTAAATGGTTGTTAAAATTTAAAGTGTTAGTGTCACAAAAACCTCTGTACTGCAAAATTTTGAGACCTATGTTCATTATTGATGAAAACACAATATTGATTTGAGTGTATTTTAAATAGACTTTAACAGGGTGGACAAAGCCTCAATCAGATATCTTTCTTGTACTAATGAAAATAATAGTTTTAAAATTATAAAGATTTTAATGAGCTCAAAAGGCATAGTATAAGGAATAGCTCTAATGCGCCTTGGGCAACCTCTGATCTCACTGCTGGAAGAATTTCATCACTGACTATTAATGGTATCTATAGTAAGTCTTGTTTTCTCTTCTTTGCTCTTTCTTGAAATGTGTAATTCTCTCCGCCACAATGAAACATAAAGAATTCGTTTTGTAACAATTAATCAATGTATTATTATTTTAAATTCTTCTCTAGTACTAAAATTAGGGTAAGATTATCATAGATTATTTGCTTAGGACATAACATCCGTTGAATTTCCCAGATTTAAATTATGGAAATATCTACTCAGGAGCACTGCCTTCTATTATACATAGATAATTTCCAAAAGGATGTAGAATGTAAGGTTTATGTTTTGATTCATATTTTGTATCAGTCCTTTTTAAATAGTCATTTAGGAAAAAATTAAAAAAAAAAAGAACTAAATACAAGAAGACAGATCCTAAGAGGGGAACACACAGTCCTTCTCCTTGTATTTTCTGTTAATGCTACATTTTCCTGATTCTTTGTATCTACACAGTTTCTCATTTGCTTAGCAAAGTTTGAGAAGGAAGGAGCCGTGCATTCAGCACAACTTGCAATTTTCTACGCTTGTAGGTCTGACCTTTCTCTGGTGTTGTGCATATTGTTACCACCTGCTTTATTCCATCTTAGCAGACACAGTGGTCCTCGTGGGTCCCAGGCTTGACGTGTCTGCAATGAGTTACCTGCCCTCTTTCCCTTGGCCCCTTGCTCAGCTGCTACTCACTCAAAAGGGTCGCTGGGATCGGCCCTCTGGAGCTCTGGAGGGATGGGTATTCTTTTGTAGTACATTTCCCAGTCGAAGGCTCCTCGCATGGCATCCCCAGCTTGTGCCTCATACCCAAAGTGATTGTGGTCAATGACATCGATCATGGGACACACGATGGTTTTGTGGTTTAGTGCAATTTGGTCTGAAAAATGAAAGCACAAAATAGGAAATGACATGCCTGCCTAGGTCATCTATCATTTTCCAGCAAAGAGAAGCCGGACTGTTGCTAATGCGTAATATTTGCAGCCTTGGCTCCCTGTCGTCATTAGAGCACTTTGCCGGATTCTCTGAGTGCTGGGCTGAACATGATGGGACAGTGATTAGGTACAATTAGAGTTTTGTTTTCCTTTAAGGAAGTTATGTCCCAGAGAAACTTGCAGAAGTCCATTTCACTCTACCTCTGTCACATTTTTGCTCTGACCTGTCCCCAATCTGTCATTTTATCATGTATCCAACATGGGCAGTGTATAAACAATACTTGTCTTCCTTCAAGTATAGAGCCAGAGCCTGCTGAGAAAATACTGGCCTGCTTTCTGGAGGTTCCAAAATGTAAATATTTAACCTTATGTTTTTCGTTGCATCTAATCTTATGACAGTCGTGATGGCTGCTCCTCTCACATGCTGACAGATCATACATAAAATTCTTTGCTCTCAGGCTTGCCAGAGATTTTGTCCAGTCCTATTTTACCACTGTTCATCAAAGTCATACAACTTTTGTCTATTCTCATCACATGCAAAAAGTATTAAGTGGCGTGGTAGTACTGCTAAGACTCTTGAGCAAGTACTATGTCATTTATATTCATGCTATTTCTATTACTTCTGGCAAGTCTGAAGTAGGTGAATATTCAGCAATAGGCATTCCCAAGTTGTTGAATGAGGAAACTGAGCTCAGATAGTTTAAATAACTTGTTAAGTGATGCTCAAGTTCTGAGAGGAATAAACAGGATAGGATCTCTGCCCAGCTCTAAAACTTGGCATCTAGGTTGCTATAGCACTTCTCATTGTAGCTAAGAGATGATTTTGCCCCTTAAATCCTAGCACCTTCTTTTTCCATGAAGATATTATTGTAACAACAATAACATCCAGCACAAGGAGCTGGCACTCACATAGTTTGATCTCAAATAGCAATGCTTGAAGTATCTTTCTTTCCAAATTGTGCACTTAATCAATATTTACTATAACAAAACGATACCGCCTGGCAGGCAGAACATTTAAGGGTGAATACTGCTCTTATTTGAAAAGATCTTTGGATATGGCATGTGACAATAAAAAAGGATACCATTTAGAAATATTGTGGAGTTTGGTTATTTCTGGATCACAGTTTTCCCAGAGATCCCAAAGTAAATGAAATCTGTGTCAGGGATAGTATTCATAGGAAGAGAGCTGTCCATTTGCTTCACAAGTTTCTGCTAAATATAGGACAGGAGAAAAGGGCTTTAATGGCTATAATAAAAGTGGCTTTATTTTGGTAATGATAGTAAAACAAGCTGCAAAATCCTGTAGAAGACTTCCTTTCAAATCTATGTCCTTTTGCATTCATTCATTTTTTTTCATATTTCAGTAATCATTTATGGAGTAAAATCTAGATGCCAGTCACTTTTCTAGGCTGTGGGGATATAGTAGTGACCAACACCGCAAAAGCCACTGTCTTCAGGAATGGAGCAAAAACAATGAATAAATGTAACAAATAAATTCAATACTGTCTTATAAGATGATGAATGAGATGGGAGGAAAAATAAAGAGGGTAAGGAGAAGATAGAACGCTGGGATTTGGAAAAGATTGCAGTTTTCAGTAGATAGGACGGCCCCACGAAACCTCAGAGACCCTAGAGTTTGTTTTTGTCATATTTTAGCTAATCAATAGATGGAGTGACCCTTGGCACTATTTCAAGTTAATCTCCACCAAATGGCTCTCTAAATATCCATTTTTTTCCCTGGGAAAGCCTTATAATGGGGTTTAATCTTTATGTAAATGGTATTTCCCCAGAGATGTGTTTGACTGAGGAGACATCAAAATATTTCTTCTATCATCTCTTCAGATATCTCACTATTAAGGTTTTACTGACTTTTTTCAATCAACTTCAGAATCAGGTTGATTTACAAGTTCCTTGACCAACAAGGAGTCCCAAGGTGACCCTAGGAGAATGAGTCTGTTAAATTAACTGTCAACTTTCCCTTCAAATTTCCTTTCAGCTCTCAACCAGCTGTACTAGTTTAGGGTGAAAGATGCATGACTAATTTTTAATCCAAGGCTTGTGCCTACATTTCAATTTCCAGGGATCAAACAAACAGATTCTTAATAGGAAATTGAAATTCAGGTATAATCCCAAGGTGAAAAATGAACCAAGAATCTGTGTGGCTCAGCCTGTTTTTTTTTTTTTTTTTTTTTTGGATGATATATCAAGACACTGAGAGAGGAAAATAAAGAAAGATAGTGATCCTGAGCCTGAATCATTCCTTATCCATCAGGCCTGCAGGAAATGAAATGCTTCATGAGAAAAAGGGGTTATGGCTTTCTCTTGTTCTCTGTTTTTGTCTTCTTTTTCTTTTTATTAGATTCATAGAGAACAATCAGAGTCTCCATAATTGGCGCTTAGATGTTGCTTTGGCTCATAAATAAATGAGGCCTTTGGCTGCCTTCTTGAGTATTCAGCACCATACAGGTCAGGTTCAGTCTGAGGGAACCTTGCTGTTGCTGGTGAAGCTCTAAATTGCTGTTCTTGGCCAAGGTACTTTTAATTACAGATGCAGAGGATCTCCACCTGTAGGGCCACTGAGACACTCCTGTCATCAGGGTGGCGGGGCAGTTGTGTGTCCAAGCTTATGTGGATTTGGTGATATGCAGCAGGTGCTAGAACACCCAGCAGGTATTAAATCCTACACAGTTTCAGTCACACCCTCCCAGACTTCTATCAATGAAGCTTGGCTGCTTCTAGCTGAAATCTTAGTTAGCAGCCAGTAGAAAATCATTTTTTCTGAGACAGCTGTTATGAAGGCAATTATCACTGGCTTTAGTTCTGAGGCCAGCGGTAAATTTATAGTAAAAAATGATGTGACAAAATCTGGAAGAATAGAAGGAGTATAATATAGGTATACCAAGAATTCCTTAGACTGACTTTTTAAAACAATTGCAGTTTATTTTTGGCTACAAGTGGACATTATCTTGGACTTCATTGTAAAATAAGCACAAAAATATTGAAGCATACATTGAGTCACACATTACACACTTACTTTCAATTTGTTTACATTTCTAACAGTTCAGGTGTGGTGTTGCATGGTTTCCTCCTGTCTCCGCTCTTAGCCATAGAGTAAGCATTTAAGACTTACTACCCGGAGAGCAGCTCGAAGTGTTTGCAGGATTCTAGTGAATATAGGGGATCAATAGTTTGGGGTATAGGATAATACCAGAAGTAGAAAGAACAGCAAAAAGAAATGGTATTATAAATAGAGTGAGCTGAGTGTGGAGATGCACACTATAATCTCAGCACTCAGGAAGTTGAGGCAGGAGATTGACACAAATTTGAGGCCATCCTGGACTATAGAGTGAGTTCAAGACCAGCCTGGACTATTCTGCAAAGCCCCATCTCAAAAAAAAAAAAAGAAAAAAAAATCAAAGAACAAACTGCCTATTCTTTAGATTTTGGGCTGAATAATTTTCTTTCCTCCTTTTAAAAAAATCTTGCAATAATTTTTAAGATATGAATATGTGAGTACTTTAATTTTATTGAGACTAAAATATGATTATAAAAAAGTTTGGGCATATATTTTTCTCACAGTAGTTAGTCAATGAATATAATTATGGTAAAGGAAGATATCTAAGATAAAATAAACCTTTCAAACCTTAAATTAGAATGCAACTGTTAGTATCTAAAATGCCAATTTTGATGCTGCTTTGTAGTTAACTATTTGTTCTCAGCAATGGCTAAGATGTGCAAGAATTCACGTATTTTACTGTCAAAAATATAGGCGTCTCTAGCGTTTGTTGTACGCAGTTTAAACAGAGGCAAACCTGCACTCCTTCTAGAGGAAGCCGCCTCCCTCCGCAGCCCTGGCGCCTGGTGTGTCATGGTGACATCGTGTACTCACTGAGGAGTGGGGGCAGCCAGTTCACGTTGACCTCGCAGTGGGAGTCCAGGAACGTTAACACCTCTCCTCTGGCCATAGATGCGCCCAGCAGTCGGGTCCGGATGAGTCCTTCCCTTTTCTTGGTGCGAAGAATTCTCACTTTGGAAAATCGAGCCATGTACTCTTCTAGCTTATCTTTCAAGTGTTCTGGGGAGGAAAAAATGCACAGGAAGAATGTAAAACCTTAGCCGCAGCAGAATTCATGGATATTGGGCATACAGAATGTGTGATGATTCCTAGAAGAGCAGTTTGAAAGACCATGTTTCTCCTCCCCTCATTTAGAAGAGAGATGCTTAACATTTGTCCATCAGTTGGAAACTGGATAAAGAAGATGTAGTTTTTCTATAAAATGGAATATTATTCAGCCATAAAGAATGAGAAATTAGATTCATTCATAGGGAAATGGATACATATTGAAGATATACTCCTAAGTGAAATAAATAAGTCACACATGTGTAAATACTGAATCGTTTATCTGGTGTGAATAAACTATAATAGCACATAAGATCCTAATGAGATAATTGACAATATGAAGTAGGAAGAAAAGGGCTAAAGGTGTAGGGAAAGTGGGAAGGGTAGGGGAAAGGCAATAAGGGAAAAGAAAAATATGTGAGAAAATGAAAAGGTGGAAATAAAGTGTTTGTAAGTGGGGAGGGGAGGAGGGGGTGAAGGGAGGGCAGGGACAGGGGAGAAAATGAGAACCAAGACCTGTCGTGTAAAGGTACAAGATCCCAATGATGAATGTAACTGTACTGTATATCGAAAATATACCAATAAACTCAATTAAACAAAAGAAGAACGATACTTAGAAGTTTTGTACTTTTTATTTCTCTAAATGCTTCACGAACTGTAAATATTGCCATTTGCTTGAGTGCAGTAGAAGTTGGTGACACACCAGAGCTCTGTCAGGCAGTTACCCTTGGCCAGCAGCCACCACATCGATCCTGGCCGGCACTTTCCAAGGTGGGCACTGGATTTTTACTTCCTGCATACAGGCTCTTCCCAAAAAGAGGGCTGTTTTCAGCAAGGCTTGCCTAGTATTCTGTGTGCTGAAGAGAGGACATGGAGAGCAAGACAGAAAAATATCTGTGAAGCCAGTGAGAACTACACGGAATCCTCGAGCCTTTGCAGGTAATAACAAAGTGGTGAGAAATCCAGCTCTCCCTTCTGACTTGCAGTAGAAGAGTGACTAAGCTGGTCTTGAAACACGAATGGAAGAGGAAGGCACAAGAAATACTACACGGTCATTTTGAACTTAACTCTTTCAGATTTGGAAATATTTCATAGGTTTTAAAATTTGGAAATGTTTTTTCTCACCTAATTAAAAGCAAACAGTGGGAACAAAGTCAAATCAAATAACTTATTTACAAAATAAAACATGCCTTCCTTGCTGTGATGAAATGCATCAATCTTTCAGTCCTTTTCATGACAAATAAGTGCATTTGGTAGATTTCTATGCAGCATGTACTGATATATTTTATATTCCCTGCTTTTGCACTCCCATACCTAAGACATTATGAGGGATTTAGTGGAATTTTTGACAAGTATTGCCTAATATTCATTGAAATGGCATCTTAGTGTGCAGCATGCTATTTTTTACTTTTCAGTTTTCTGGCATATGTCTGTAATCAAAGGCAATATTATTAAGTTTCCTCCTGTAAGCCATAGCAATACTGATTCATGTAGGTCTATAATCCTTGTTCAACTTAACAGATACAGGAATCTGTTTCTCTCACATAGTGTTGATTCTTATTCTTATCTTAGTATTAGTGTAATTAAAAAACACTTCATTTCTCTTTTTCTTGATTACTCTATATCTGTTTCACAGATGAGTCAATTAAAATGATATTTAGCTTTCTAATTTTCATTACAAAAGAATTAGGTACTATTTTGTTTTTCCTGTCACTAACAGAGATATGGAGTGGAGACTATGGAAAACAGAGATACCAGGATTTGTAATCAAAATGGCCCTGAATGGATGGTCTTTAAAAATGATACAGATGGGTAGGTTATACAAATGTGTTCAGCCTAAATTTTCTCACATATAAAATACAAGACTTGGGGGATTTATTTTTCTTTTACAATGGGTTAATAGTCAAGTTTTTCTTTTTCAATGGGTTAATAGTCAAGTTTTGAGTTAGGCTTTGACCATAGCCTGGCCAGTGTTCATTAAAAAATCATCTATTAAGGCATTAGTTGGAGACTCCAGTGAGTTGCTTGCCTTTAGTAAGAAAAATAGCATAGCTCCCTGAAGAAACACCTTGGAATGCTGATTCTGAAATGAAGAAAAAAAGTAGCAGTTTCTATTTCCCGGTGAGATTTGATACTTCATCATATTTTATCTATTACAATATAAAGGAAAGTAATTTGGTAGAGCAATAAATGAAACTTGTGAGTGCATAAACAGCATTTCAGTATCTCTACCAAGAGGCCAGTTCCACTGTATCTCTCTCTGCTCTGAAGCAGGTGTTGGTCAACTTCCTGCTCATTTCCCTTCATGTCCTCTTCCCCAGCACAAGGGCATTCTGGGACCTTTGTGTGTAAGATGCAAAGAAAGCTTTCAAGAGGCTATAAAACACAGCATCACCTGTGAATAAGCCTGAAGCTTTACTATCTTATCAGGGAAAAAAGTCAAAACAAGTGAACAGTTGCACAATCAGAGGTAAAGGCTAAATAACACATGACCAATATGAGGGTAATGCACGTGCCAGAGTCTGGAAAGGCCCCGCTCTGTCAGTATTTCTTACAGTTATAACTGTTTAAGAAAACTTTATGGTCTCATTAACTGTAATTTATTTAGTCATTAAAACCTTTCTGCGTTACCAATTTCCAAATGAATGATATCTGTAAGTTTGTTTTAAATTTGGGGACATACAATGGAATGTCTCATGAAATGGTGTCTACACAGTCACTGGAGACTGAAGATAGATCAGGAATGTTTGTTAAACCTACTAATGTAGTCTTCTTTCTCGTTTCTTTAATTGTCATTGTTCTTTTGTCCAATGTGCAATTCCGAGGAGCTTCCCAACACTCCACCTTGCATTTGCTTCTTTTCTTCCTGACTCCCAGGGACTAAAGTGGCCTCTGGTTGTGGGGAGGGAATACTTTTCTACAGCTTCATAGGAGGAAGCTTCTCTAAAATATTCTGCATTCCTGTGTGTCCCAAAGTGGGACCCCAAATGTTGTCAGTCACCTGGCTGTGGTTGTTCCAACTGCAGATTTAGACTTCCATATTTGTTGGTTTACAAGAAATTTTCCAGAAATTAGTGGGGACTTCTTGTTCAAGTTTTCTTTCCACCTGCACACATTTTTTCTGATTATATGAATGTTTCTTATATCAAAGTCTATTTTATTTTGTTTGTTTTGTTTTGGTTTTTTGAGACAGGGTCTCACTAATTAGTTGACACTGATCTGGAACTCACTATGTAGCCCAGGCTGGACTCGAACTCACAGCAATCCTCCTGCCTCAGCCTCCTGAGTGCTGGGATTAAAGGCCTGCACCACCATGCCCTGCTCAAAGTCCATTTTAATGTAATAAAAAGATTGGAGGGTGTGAATTCATGAAACACAAAGGGTCAAAAACAAATAGAGTCCACTAGATATTTATATCAATTCCTCTGGTGATAATTTGTTTGCCTCTGCTAATTATCTGGTTGAGTGCCCTTTGGGGTCCATTCTCATTTAATAGTTCAGTTGTAACATCTAATTGCTCATAAATTACAATGAAGACAGGTATCATTGGTTTTATTAGCAAATTATATCCAAAAGAAGGGAGTTAACTGGAGATGGTAGAAATGGCTTTAAGTTAAAAATATTTTGCCTTTTTAAAGTATGTACATTTTTAAATTCCTTTCTCAAATACTGTTCCTATGTTGACACGATTCTCTGTTTATTCAAGTATAACATCTTTGAGGATCACTTTTGAACTCATTTCACTTTAAATAATTCTTACAGAATTTATGGCATTTTTGTAAAACAGGCAGATTTCTTTTGATACAGGGGATGGAACTTGAGTCCTTGCACTTCCGAGGCAGGGGGCAGAACCACTGTGTTAAATCCCTGGCCCACAGGCAGATTTCTTCAGTGATTGTGAGACACTAATAGAACCATTACAAATTGTTAAGTCAGGGGCTATACAATTTCATATATCATGATTAAAGTGCACTGAGAAATATCCCCACTATACAAATTGATATGTCATGATTAAAATCAATTGAGAAATATCCCCATGACCCAGAAGAGCGAATGTAACTTCAAATATACAATTTTGCAAGAATGTATTGTAGCACTGTAAGGCAATAATGAAACAAAGTTATGTCCAAGTGAAATTTTAGAGACATGCTACCATGAGCATGAAATTTAGAAGTTATCTGAAATGTATTTTTTCATTTTCCAGAGATTTAATCTATACTCCATAGATTTATGTGGGGAATATGTCATTCATTAATGAATTTATTATATAGAGTACCAACTAAACACTTACAAATTTACTTTCAATTGTTGTATATTCAAGAGAGGAAAAAACAAGTGTTCTCATCCTTCTGCTGCCTGGTCATGTGGTTTGGGTAAAGCACTTTGCACAGTTTGACCTCATTCCCATCAGCTGTAAAGTGAAGGGTCTGTGACTGGTGGATATTAAATATTCCTTCTAAGTTTATGGTTCTATGATTCCCCTTATGGAGTTTCACTTACAGAGTAGATCTAATTCAATGAATACTTAATTTTCCCTGAGCACTTTCCAGTGCTTGTTATTCTGGTATCTTCTTTTGGCTGTGTCTCAGTTTTGAAAGCAAGAGCTAAATCAAAGTAAAGCTAACATGTATCAGAAGTTTAGTCAAAAAGACAAACTCCAGGGTATTTTCTTTGGTCAATACAGCAGTGGTACAATCGCCTGCACTTTGCTGTCTATAAGATTGTCACTGATGTCAAAATAATGTCCTTTAAAGGTACAAGATCCCAGTAATGAATGTACCTGTACTGTCTACCTAGAATGTACCAATAAATCAAGTTAAAAAAATAATGTCCTTGAAGCACCGTGAGTTCATCAAAGATTTAAGCCTGTTCAATAAGTTACTTTTATTATGTCTGAAAAAATATGTTAATGAAGTTCACAAAGATGTTCTCAAGGGAACACCTTTGAGAAATTATCCCTAAAGGGTGGGAAAGCTAGTAAGCACTAGTATAACAGAGGGTCACCAGACATCCTAAATAGAGCACTCCTCACACGGGAGGTCAGCAGGAGCTGGTGCAGAGGTCCAGTTCTTTCCATGTCTTTTAGTAATAGTCTCATTTATACATCAAGGGGAGGGAGGGAGGAACTAGAAGACACTACTGATCTAGAGAGACAATATTCTTCCATTTCTCATTGAAGTACATACCTATGGAAAGGAGATTCTTCTGACGGTTACACAATGCTGTTGGTGAATTGTAGTGGAACATTACCTTAAGATCATATAGAACCTGTGCTAGCTGTTGCAGGTGATGTGTAGTTATGAGTTCTGAGATGTAATAAATTATAATGCTTAAAGTTATACTTCATTGTAGATCTTCATGTAGAGATTAATCAGAAAAGTTTAAATTGGGAATGTTTCTGTGCATTTATGAGTAATCTGAGATTTTATCACAGTGATAAGAAGTGCTTTAAAATCAGAGAATATGATATTTTTCCACTTGTGAATCTATTTGGTATATATCATGAATATTTTCGAAGGGTAAAATGTTAAGGATAACTGTCTATTTAGCAGAGACAGTAGAACTTTTTCTGTCTTGTTTTAAAACACAGGAGAAGCACCCACAGATTTGAAATCCCTAGTTGAATTCTAAAAAATTGTCAATCTTTTTTGTCCTGGTTGACTACACTAAATATGTCCCTTTGATATCATTCAAACATAGACATTTTACATTTGTCTCAAGAGTACACACACAAAGATCTAACCGAGAAAGTAATAGAATTGATGAAACCATAGTCAATCACTTCTACTTTGATTTCAGCCCACTTCTACCTCTAGATGTCCTATTTTTATTCTTTTAATATCAAAGCATCTTAAGCCATTTGGCAAAGACTTGAGACCACTAAACTTAGATAAATAGAATATATTCCCGATAATACAAAAGAAGAAAAGATAGAATTAGATATGTCACCCTTTTGCAAACCTTGGTGAATGGATAGATCAAGCCATATTAGGCCCCCTAACATCACAAAGGAACAATAATATATTAGGCAGCAGGGTTTGGCGGAGCACGCCTATAATCCCAGCACAGAGGTAGGGGGTGGGGGGGCTGAGGCAGGAGGACTGTTGCAGGTTTGAGACCAGCCTGGGCTACATAGTGAGCTCCAGGTCAGTCTCAACTACACAGTGAGACCCTGTCTCAGAAAAAACAAAACAAAACAGAACAAAATTAGGTGCCATTGGGTAGAAAATAATACATAATTGTCTATGAAGAATTTTTGTCTGAAGTATTCAATATGACTTTGATTATGCCTCTATATCTAACCACATATTTTTTAGGAGCTACATACATTGAAGAGTATGTTAAATGATACAGTAGGGATATAATCAGCAAAATCCAGATCAAGGGAAATTCTTAGGACAATGGCTTGGCTTTTTCAATAAATACATTATTGGGGGAAAAAGAAATGGAAGGAGAATCCTAAAGATTAACAGAACCTAAGAAAGATATTAACCAGTCCAATAAGAGGATTTAAATGGCTTCAGATTCACATAAACAGTTGGGAAAGGAAAAAGGAGATTTTCATGTTTGTAAACTGATCTGATGCTCACAGCTAGATCATGTTCTTCTGTTTTATGAAACAATCTCATAGAGCATAAGCATCAGTTAAGGATACTCTGCTGTATGTTGTGAAACACACAGCATACCAAATGTGGCCCTTTCTCAGTGAGAGGTAGAAGCTGTTACTTTTTACCTGTATCTTTATCCAGTTGTGGACAGGATGGAGATTATTTTCTTGGTTCTTTGTTCTTTTTTTCCGTGGGACTCCTCAACTCCACTGAGTCATGGGAAGAGAGATTTGGACAACGCTCCTTTTGTGTGCATTGCATTTCTGCATGTCTTCTGAATTAGACAACTGCTACCATTTGTTCAGATTATCTTTACAAGGTTACTTAGTGAACAGATGTGAAAGAGATAGTATATTACTGAGAAACAAAGGGCAGGTTGACTGGTAGCCTTGGCATTTAGTGATAATGATTTCCACTGGAACGGTGAGTAGGCATGCTTGCTGTCCAATAAAAAAGATTTGAGCTCCTTAAATTCTATATCACTTTATTAAAGACAAAATATCAAAACCAAGTACCCACTGATGGTGAAGAAACCCATTCTCTAGGTGACTTGGGGACAAAGGAACTAACAATTTATGTTCCTTATGTTCTTACTATGAATAATAAAGTCTTCTGTCTGTTTCTAGAATCTCATGTCTTCTACCTCCGTTCATAAACAATTGAGAGCTAACTTAACTTGCAAGTAGAATAAAACCTCAGCTTCTCCACAGTTCCTTACCTAGAATTTCAAAGGCTTCTGAAGAAGGACTCCTAAACCTTTCAGAGTAGACCTGAAGTTCTTCTGACCAGGGCATTGAGAGAAATCGAGGGCACCTAGATGTGTAATTTCACATGCCAGATGATCCAGTTCTTACCCCTGGCATGGCATGGCTTTGGCTCAACTGAGCTCCGTTTCATTGCTCATCTTTTTTCTTGCTATATTCACCTTCAGTTAAATGCTTTCAGTTACTGACAGCAGTTCTGTCCTCAGTGGAAGAATTTCATAGGGAAGAGTATTACCTGGAAAGTTCTGATAGCTTTTTATGATTAGCTCCTGAACTCCACATTTTCACGTAGCAGATAGGGATAGGAGACATTTTAGGATATGATCTTGTACTGACACATCTGGCAAGACTGGACTGAAAAGCTTTGGGTGTGTAACATTTTCAGAATAATACAACAGAAAGAGAACTTTAAATCTTACTCTAGACACGGTGCTTATTTGCTCAAACAGGGCGGAGCCCTTAATAGAGTAGTTGACAGCCATACACTCAAGGGTGGCATCACTCAAGGAAAGGTCTTTTCCATGCTTACTACCACGCAGTGTTGTAAAGTCTCTCTTTAAAATATTCATGTGTCAAAGATAATTTGGATATTACCTTATAAATAAAGACCCCCAAAGTGAAAACTATTATAATATTTTGGGTATAATAAATTAAAAAATTGAGAACTTTTTTCAGGAAAACACAATGTGAAGGTGAGAGCACCAGAAAGATCTCTGATTAAAATATTTATTTTGTCATCTTTTGCTTTTAAAATATATAATCTTAAAATGCATTTTGCAAGTAGGTATAGATAGATCATTACACAAAACATTTAGACATTTTGGTAATATTCTAAAAACTGACTATATAAAAATTGTAGCATATAAATGATATTGCCTTAGTTTAGTTCACTTATTATAAATTGGATGTGCATACTCATTATTTATTTCAGTGTTTTAGAGAATAATGTATTATGATAAAAATATTTAAATGCTATTTTTGTTTCCACAATATTTTCCTAAGAATTATTCCTAATTGCTTCAGATGCTTCTGAAGTATTTCCTATTTAAACTGTATGATATTTTTGTAAGCATTTTACATTTTTCAAAAGTAGTTGTAATTTGTGAGTGAATAAAAATGAAGTAATCCAAATATAATTTATAGTTTATAATTGTTCTGTTCACATAAACCTAGAATAAAAACTGAATATTTTGCAATTCAAGCGTCGTGATTTGGGTTTACAATGTCATGCAAAAACCCATCTGTTGAGAGGTGGGCTTTTGAAGTGACTGAATCATGAAAGCTCTAACTTCATCAGTGTATTAATCTATAATTTAATGACATTGTTGGTAGGCGATGAAGACTTAGGAGATGGGGCCTACAACGTGGGAGATTACACTCAGGGTCCAGCCCCTTCCTCTCTGGTTCTGTTTTTTCCCCCCTCTCTCTGCTTCCTGGCGACCATGAGGTGAAGAGCTTTTCTTTGCTCCGTCCTTTCACCGTGATGTTCCTGCTCTGCCTCAGGTCTAAAGCAGTGAACCACCAACCATGGACTGGAATCTCTGAAACAGTGAACTGAAACAAATCTTTTTTTTCTTTTATGGTGTTTATGTAGATATTTGGTCACGGCAACCAAAGGCTAATATATCAGGCGGTTTACAACTATTTAATTTATATAATTAGTTCTGGTGCTACAGTGTTTCCTCAGAAGAAAAAGGATAGAAATTGAAAATGGGTAAAACACAAAATTCTTTTGTATGAAATAGTATTGCTTAGTTTTATGAGCTCACCTATGATTGGTACATTTTAATACAGTGGTAACTTTGTTTAATAATTCAGTATTTTAATATTTGAAACATTCAGTGTATTGCAATAGGATAGGCCAATGGTTTACAAAATGTCATTGTGCCAAGTACATGACAATACAGTTCAATCACCCAAATGCAAATATCTGACCAGTAACACTACAGTCAGTGGTTCATTGTACTATTCGACTTTAAAAATACTAATTTTGCCAAAGATGCTGTCGGGGAGCACCATCATATCTAAATATCTCTCTCTTTCTCTCTCTCTCTCTATATATATATAACTTTGCAACATATGATTGATAGAATTCAGGTCTGGGAATGGTGGTGCACACCTGTAATCCTAGCACTCAAGAGGTTGAGGCAGGAGGATCACTGTGAATTTGAGACCAACCTGGATTACATAGTGAGTTCAAGGCCAGCCTGAAGTATATAGTGAGACCCTGTTTCAAAAAACAAACAAATTTTAAATAGGGGTAGGAGAAAGGAAATATGGGAATGGAGTTAATATGAGAAAAGAAAAAAATGGAAACAAAGTCTTTGTAAATAGGGAATGGGGAGGGTTTGAAGGGAGGGCAGGGGAATGGGGAAAAATTAAGAACCAAGATACATCATGTAAAAGTACAAATTCCCAGTGATGACTGTCATCATATTATATACCTGAAATGTACCAATAAAGTAATTTTTAAAAAAAGACATGATGCAAAAGATATGATTAACAAAGAAAAAGCATTAAATGAGACATCTAATGTCCTTAAAGGTACAATTTCTTTCATTAATTTCACAGTTCTCCAAGGAGCTTCAATACTTCGTTATTGTATTTTGCCAGACAACAGGTTATCTGAGCTTTAAAAGTGATTATTGATGTATTATAACCTTAGTGCTACTGTTAACTGTTGATTTATTTGTATCTGTATCCACACAGTTATAACTTGTATAAGCAGCCTTTTGTGAACTGGTTGGCTATAATGACTGTTTCTAAAAATTGAAGCTAGGAGCAATTTTTTTTCCCATAAAAATAATTAAGGATTTTCTTACTTGTTTTCCTAAAACAAAATCAGGATGAGAAATGATAACTATGGGCCTAAACAATTACGAGGTAATGTGAGTCACATCAATGAGGCTATTAATAAAGCAAAGTCACAGTCTCCCAGTGAAAACAAATACTGCACTTGTCAAATCAGCGAGCTACATCTCCCTCTGAACCCAAGGGATATGCAAATTCATTTAGAATTATTTTTAGAAAATTAAGTGATTAAAAAATCCATATTCAGGATGGCTGAGAAAGGGAGAAATTAATCTTTTGCTTGTTAAAATAGCATATAATGTAGGAGAGATAGGAAACAAAAGCAACAATTTCTAAGACACCATAGAGCAGCACAGATAACAAATGCAAGCCAAAAATCTCTGCCCTCCCAGAAATTACTTTTAATTCTATATCTTTCCAGCTGAAAAATATATGTTTCACATGGACAAAAGCCATGTTATTTTTCCCATTTCCTCAGAAAAATCTATATAAATTACTGATTGGGGAATGGTATATGGGTAGGGATTATAATTTCAAATTACCATATGGGACAATAATTGAATAATATCAACCATAGAGACCAGTGGGGTTTGGCTTGACTTCACAATAAATAAAGATAAGTTGGAAAGAATTCTGTTAAACAGTGTGAAAGAAAAAGTTATATCAAAATTTCAATTTACATGAGACCAGAACTAAATTAAATATCTGAGAACTAACTGTCCTGTTCCTGAGGCTACCAAAACTCCCAACTCTTAATGGTATTGTTGTAGTATGATATAGAAGAAGGCAGGCCGGAAATGGGTGTCTGCCCTTGTTGAAGAAAATTGACCTGCTCAAGACATATCCTTTCAAGGAATTGCTCCATTTCTTGACAACGCTATTAAGGAGTGAAAAAGAAAGGGACGAAGTAAGATATTGTCTTGGTTCAAAACTTATAAAAGAAAATATTAGGAGGCCCAAAATACATTTCAGAATTTTTCATGAGATGAACCAATAGCATAACCATAAAAATTTGACAATGTGTTATTATGAACATAATAATAAATATGTCCACATTTATTGAGTGCTTACAATATTGGGAGACGCTGTTCTGAGGAACATTTATATATTATTTTATTTAATCTTCATTTTACAGATAAGAATTATCTTTATTATCTTTTTTAAAGATTTGTTTAAATGAGGAAATTTATCTTTAAAAATTAAATGGAGAAAATGAGTGTCAGAAAATGTATGGAGTAAGAGTAATGTGATACAGAAAATGCAACGCCTGTGATATTTTATTTGCTCAGTGAATGGCAGTGATTATATGTCGGGAGTAAATTGAACAAACAAAAGTGAACTCAAATGTATCTACTAGAGATCTTTTAACCAGAAAAAGATACAAGACAGGGAAGTATATACTTTGGTAATAATCTTTAATTATCATAGATGATTTGGGTAATATAGGAAAGTGACATGAAGTGGAAAAATTACTAAGAATTACATTACTAAAAGTCAATTACTGTTCCTATTTCTTTATCTTTTTGTTCATATCTAGGCCATTTTCTCTTGAACTTAATATTAAAAATTTTCCATATTGTTATATCTTAATAACAGATATTTTGGATTGGCCATTTTTTGTTAGAGATGGAGATTACATGACTACAGTATTACTATTATTAATACTAATTTAAAATGCATATTTTTATGAATGATGTTTTCTGAATCTATAGTTTTCTTTAGGAGTTATTCCAAGAGTCGGAACTAGACTATCACACAAGTATGCAATCAAAGGGACTAAAAAGTCTGTCTTCATACGGTATGGAAATCACAGAATTTGAATTGAGTAAGGAGACTCTGGGCTGCAAAGTCTATTTCATTCTTTTTTTTTTTCCCCAGCTTTAATTGAATTTATTGGTACATTTGAGGGATACAGTACAGTTACATTCATTGTTGGGATCTTGTACCTCTACATGACAAGTCTTGATTCTCATTTTTCCCCCTTACCCCTGCCCTCCCTTCATTACTGAAAGAGAACTGAGTCTACCAGTCTCACCATCAAAATGCCAAACCACCAGTTCCACTTTTCACATCCCGTCTTTTTTCTCCAGCTAAAAATGCATGAGCTGGCTGTGAGCCCACCTGAGACCACTCTCTGCACTGAGCACAGTGTCCCCTCCTTTCCTCTCTCTCCCATTTGCTCTATGGCAAACCTTAAAGGGGAGCCTCGGTTTTGAGTTTTTTCTGAGTCATTCCATTGTCAAGCAAATACTTTGCAATATCCTTCTCAAAAAACAAGCCTTCTTTGACCCACACCTGCCTCCAGCTTCTTGCCATTCCGTATTCCCTTTTGCAGCAGGAGTATGGGAAGGACTTGCGAACACTGGTGGTCTCTGTTTTATCTCCTCCCGTTCTTTCCTCAACCCATTCCTTTTATTTCTTGATATATAATCAAGATTCTCGCTGGGATCTGTATGAATAGCAATACCTGAGATACCCCTATCATATGCCTTTGGAAACTGTTACTACTTTGTTACAGAAGAACTCTTTGGCCAAGAAGTAACTTTCATTTGAACTGGGTGTAAAAGGGTATGATGAAAACATGCAGACTAAGGTAAAGTAGGAAAAGGCAAAGGGAGTTGTTTCGAAGGAAATAATTTTAAAGCTTATTGAAAGAAGAGAAAATGAGTTTTGAGATGTAGAAATCTAATTGTGAGTGCAAGTATTTCTGTGGTCACCTGTAAAGTTAATTCTGACAAAGATTCAGACTTCGTCAATATATCCGGGAAGGCAAGGGTCAAGAGGAAAGATGAAGACCCTTGAAAATATCTGAAGTGGTGAAAGCCCCCTGCTTGAGTAATTGAAATCTAGACTGGACAGAGCACTATGAAATAAAATTTTTGGTCTCCTCTAGGGACTGGAGGAAATGATCTAATAGGGCTTTTCCATCTCCGCTTTTTGTGACCTCTGGCTGTTAACATCACTCTTCCTCGTTATGTCAGAATGAATTGCCTATTTACTACTGAATCCTAGAAGGAGATTTTTTTCGCCCCTGGTAACACAACAACCTAGCATAGACCACATGCACTTTATTTCTATTTAATCAATGTCCAAGGTGTCATTTTTAAATTGGTGATATTTCCAGAAAATTTTGTTTACTTGCTTGGTGCCACGGTTCCCTTTTTACTGTCAAGCTGAAGCCCCCCCAAATTTTAGGAGAAATTACCAAAAAGAATGTAAAATGTATTTGCAAAATGGGAAGTAAAATGAAGTGATATGGCCCTTATATTGCCAATAACCTCTTTAGGAGGGCAATTTATTAGTATTGGAATCTGTTCAGGCTATTTTTTCCATGACATTAAACACTGAAAAACACTGATGCTGGATGACTGCATTTATATTCTATAGTATTGCATAAATTTCCCTTTCTTTGGCAAGCAGAAGGGATGGAAGTCATTACTTAAATTTCTTTCACAGCAATAAATAAATAGTGTGTTTTGGAGAATGCATGTGCACACACGCACACACACACTGACATGCCTATGTGTATGTCTATCACTTTGTCACTAAGAATACCTGAAAGGTGGCTAATTTGTAGTTTATAAAAAACTCATCATTGTTTCCTGTACAGTCTTGATTAAATGAGGCAATAAATCATATGTGTAAAACACGCCAAGCCTCTGCCAAGGCAAAAGTTGGCTCAGAAAGTGACAAATGCAGAATTGTGGAGCAGTAGGAGTTTTATAGTCTGTCACTGGTGTGACAAGTAATGATAGAGGGCAGCATTATGTCTTCTCTACTGATAGTCCAGCAACAAATTTTCCATTGTAATTCTTTTGTTTGTCTCTCTTTATCTTCATTTAAATGGGCTGCATCTCCTTGAGCTGCAGCAATGATATATATTTTCCCTGCTAATGGTGTGTCTCCTGTGGCCCCAGGATTATTTTCACACTTGATCAAGTTCACCTGCAGAGGGGACTGCAATCAGTCAGAGTTCCCAAACAGAGATAGACAAGACGTTGATTTTTTCCCACTCTCCGCAGACAGACAAGCCCTGAATTGCTAGTGTTTCACCAAAGCTTCTCTCCCAGGAGAGATTCATTTTTCCCAATATCTTTGTAAAGATTATTTAGCCTTTAAATTCTGCCTGACTCAAAATCTGTAAGGGTGAGTCCCTGTTTTTGAGGCTGAGCCTACCCTTTCTACCTATTTCATTAGGGTGAGAAGAAAAAAATGCAAATTAAAAAGTATTTTAAAGGTAGCTAATTAAACTAAAAGTTACCAAGCATTAAAATAAATATTAGAAGCACAATTCCCTTTTCTGTACAACCGTGAGCAAATAAAAATGATATAGATTTGGTGCAAAGTATTAATATAGTGAACGTTGAGAAACTGCATAGCCCTCAGAACTTTATGATCTCAGCTAGGATACAATAAAATCTCACATGGGGAGATAATGCCCCTAAATAATACACATTTATTCTAGGTGATCGATATGTGGGCTATATGAATTGTGATAGACAAGATAGGGAATTATGATAAAAAGAAAAATGTAGTCTTAACAATGAAATCATAAAAAGGCAAGAAATCAGCAGCCCTGAGATAGTCCTTGATTTTGAAAACAAAATGAAAACTTAAACAATTGACCCAACAATCAACCAAACAATGACAATACAATCTCTGCTTGGGAGTCTCTCACAAAAATCTTCTGAACTTGACATTTACGTAAGTTCAAAGGAAACCCCAAAACACTGAAACAACATTCTTTCTTATTTTCTTTTTTTTCCTTTGGTGACTATAATTTAAAAAATGTTTTCATTACCATACTAATATTTTGGGAGCTAAATAATGCGTATGCAGGCAAAATATTGAATGAAAATATACATATTGAAAAATATATTCCAAGCCATAGCACCAGTACTCCATTTATTCTCACCCGGAGTAAGCTTTCTTCATAATTCCTTTTACTATGCTCTTATTTATTTTTCTATTATATTTTGAGCGGGAAACTTTGCTTTAAGGTACAAGACTAACCAACAGTTTGGGGTAAATTATTTCAGTTTTTTTTCAATGTTTTTGGCATTTTGGGAGCTGAAAAATGTTTGTTAGGAGTGCTATTGTGAATGTGTAGTAACATCACTCACTGAATTTTATTCACTAGATGACAGTAGAATCCCTGAGCTATGACCACACATACTTCCTGTAGACATTGCTGGATCCCCCAGGGCTAAACAGAAGTAAGAACTCCTGGGTAAGAATCCCCCCATCTATCTGAAAGTCATTTTATGAACACAACTAGAAAAAGAATGAGATAATAGCAGTATTGTTTCCAGAAATGAGCACAAAGATCAAACTAATGGAATCGTGTTTTGAATGAGATCCTTATGGTTTGAAATCTGTACCCCCTCAGCTCCTCCCACTATCCTGATTTTGTCACTTAGTAGGAGAATTGGCAACATTTCCTGGAATATTTTATTGCTGTTGCTGTTTCCTTTCTTTGTAACACAGGGTGGACAGCAGTGGTAGTCTGGAGTCACCTGAAGAGCAGCCTGAAACGGAAGGTCCTTGAGGAGAGCCAAGTGGAGACTGACTGAGAACTCATCAGGAAAGAAGGAAAATGAAACTTTCAGGGGAACGATTCAAACAGTACCCAGTTTCCTTTGTGGCAAGTTACTGAAACTTGAAATGATTTGTTCTCTTTATGAACCTGAATTCAGGTAATATAAAAATAGGAATCACTTCAGTAAAATTTTGAACCTTTATTGCTTTTCATTTATACATCTTTTAGATTAACTATGTACATTTAAGTGTTCTCCTTACAAAAAGAAAGTGCACAACCCATATGAATGTGCCCTTCCAGGTCACACTATTTTTTTTTTAAATTTTATTGAGTTTATTGGTACATTTTAGGGATACAGTACAGTTACATTAAGGTAATATAAAAATGAATCACTTCAGTAAAATTTTGAACCTTTATTGCTTTTCATTTATACATCTTTTAGATTAACTATGTACATTTAAGTGTTCTCCTTACAAAAAGAAAGTGCACAACCCATATGAATGTGCCCTTCCAGGTGTCACTATTTTTTTTTTAAATTTTATTGAGTTTATTGGTACATTTTAGGGATACAGTACAGTTACATTCATTGTTGGGATCATGTACCTTTACATGGCAAGTCTTGATTCTCATTTTTTCCCCTTACCTCTGCCCTCCCTTCACCCCCTCCTCCCCTCCCCATCTACAAACACTTTATTTTCATCTTTTCATTCTCTCACATTTTTTTCTTTTCCCTTTTTGTTCTTCCCCTACGTATCACACCTTCCCTACACCTTTAGCTCCTTTCTTCCCATTTCTAAATGTCAGTAATCTTATTAGAATCTTATGCATTGTTGCAGAATATTCACACCAGGGAAACTATTTGGTATTTACACATGTGGGACTTATTTATTTCACTTAGGAGTATATCTTCAATATGTATCCATTTTCCTATGAATGAATCTATTCTCTCGCTCTTTATGGCTGAGTAATATTCCATTTTATAGAAAAACCACAACTTCTTTATCCAGTTTCCAACGGATGGGCAAATAGGTTGTTTCCAAGATTTAGCTATTACAAACTGTGCCGCTATAAACATGGGTGCACATACTTCTCTGTGATATGATTCTTTTAGTTCTCTTGGAAAGATACCCAACAGAGGGATGGCTGGGTCAAATGGAACCTCCAGTCCAAGCTCTTTGAGGTATCTCCATATTGATTTCCATAGTGGTTGCACTAGTCTGCACTCCCACCAACAATGGAGGAGGGTTCCTTTCTCCCCACAACCCCGCCAACATTTGTTATTGTGTGATTTCTTGATAGCAGCCATTCTTTGTGGGGTGAGGTGGAATCTCAGTGTTGTTTTCATCTGCATCTCTCGAATGACCAGTGATGTGGAACATTTTTTCATATATTTTCTTGCTGCTTTCACTTCTTTGTATGAGAAATGTCTGTTCATTTCGGATGCCCATTTTTGGATCGGGTCTTTATATTTGGGGGGACTGATTGTTTTGAGTTCTTTATATATCCTTGATAATAGTCCTTTGTCTGAGGTACAGCTGGTAAAAATTTTTTCCCACATTGTAGATTGTCTCTTAGTTCTGCTAATGGTTTCTTTTGAAGTACAGAAGCTTTTTAGTAAGATGAGATCCCAGTTGTTGATTCTTTCTGCTAGTTCCCGTGCTACTGAGGATTTGTTCATAAAGTCTTTTCCTATACCAATGTCTTCCAGAGTTCTGCCTAACTTACTTTCCAGCAAGTTTAATGTTTCTGTTTTAATATTTAGATCTTTAATCCATTTGGATTTTAATTTAGTGCATGGCGAAAGATAAGGGTCTAATTTTAATCTGTGACAGGTTGATATCCAGTTTTTCCAACACCATTTATTAAAGAGGCTATCTTTCCTCCACTGAGGATGGTGAGCTCCTTTGTCGAAGATGAGGTAGCTGAGTACATCTGCATTTGTTTTTGTGTCTTCCAGTCTGTTCCATTGATCCTCAGGCCTATTTCTTTGCCAGTACCATGCTGATTTTATCACAGTGGCTTTGTAGTATAGTTTCAAATTGGGAATTGTTACACCTGGTGCCATGTGACTGTTGCCTATAATGGCTTTTGCTATTCTAGGTCTCTTGTGGTTCCAAATGAATTTTTGGATTCTTTTTTCTAGTTCTGTGAAATATAGTGTTGGAATTTCAATTGGCATTGCATTGAATGTATATAGCAGTTTCGGTAGTATGGCCATTTTCACTATGTTGATTCTTCCTACCCAGGAGCAGGGGATATCTTTCCATTTTTTTATATCCTCTTCGATTTCTTTTTTCAGAGTGCTGTAGTTTTCAGTGTAGAGATCTTTTGTTTCTTTTGTTAGATTGATTCCTAGATACTTCATTTTTTTGGATGCTATTGTAAAAGGAATTTTTTCCCTTATTTCTCTTTCTGTCTGTCTGTTATTTGTGTATAGAAAGGCTATTGATTTTTGGGTATTCACCTTGTATCCAGATACTTTACTGAATCTGTCAATTAAGTCTAGAAGTTTTTTGGTGGAGTTTTTTGGATCTTCAATGTAGAGTATCATATCATCAGCAAATAATGATAGTTTAACTTCTTCCTTTCCTATCTTTATTGCTTTAATTTCTTTCTCTTGTCTAATTGCTGTGGCTAATGTTTCCAGAACTATATTGAAGAGAAGTGGCGATAGTGGGCATCCTTGTCTTGTTCCTGATTTTAACATGAAGGTTTTCAGTTTTTGGCCATTCAATATGATGTTGGCTGATGGTTTTTCATAAATAGCCTTTATTAAATTGAGGTATAGACCATCTATTCCAATTTTTTGCAGGGTTTTTATCATGAATGGGTGTTGAATTTTATCAAATGCTTTTTCTGCATCTATTGAGAGGATCATATGGTTTTTGTCCTTGACTTTGTTAATATAATGTATTACATTCACTGACTTTCGTATGTTGAACCACCCTTGCATCTCTGGAATAAATCCGACTTGGTCATGATGGATGATCTTCTTAATAATCCTCTGTATTCTGTTTGCTAGTATCTTATTAAGGATTTTTGCATCTATATTCATTAAGGAGATTGGTCTGTAGTTCTCCTTTTTGGTTGTATCTTTCTCTGGTTTGGGAATCAGAGTGATACTTGCTTCCAGGAATGAATTTGGAAGTATAGCTTCTCTTTCAATTTCATTGAAAAGTTTGAAGAGTAATGGTAGTAGTTCTTCTCTAAATGTCTTGTAAAATTCAGCAGTGAATCCATCAGGGCCTGGGCTTTTCTTTGTTGGTAAGTTTTTAATTACATTTTCAATTTCACTGATTGTGATTGGGGTGTTTAAAATGTTTTTATCTTCTTCGTTCAACTTTGGTAATTCATAAGTATCTAGAAATCTGTCCATTTCTTCTGTGTTTTCCATTTTATTAGAGTACAGGTTCTCAAAGTAGGTGTTCATGATCCTCTGGATTTCTTTCGGATCTGTTGTGACTTCGCCTTTTTCATTCCTAATTGCATGGATCTGAGCCTTTTCTTTCCTTTTTTTGATAAGATTAGCTAAGGGTTTGTCAATTTTATTTATTCTTTCAAAAAACCAGCTCTTTGTTTCATTTATTTTTTGTATCGTTTTCTTAATTTCAATTGCATTGATTTCTGCTCGGATCTTTATAATTTCCTCTCTTGTTCGAGCTTTGGGTTTTTCTTGCTCTTGTTTTTCTAGGAGTCTAAGTTTCATCGTTAAGTTGTTTATTTGAGCCCGCTCTGTTTTCCTAGTGTGGGCATTCAATGTTATGAATTTTCCACGTAGAACTGCTTTCATTGTGTCCCAAAGATTCCTGTATGTTGTATTGGCATTCTCATTTATTTGTAAAAACTGTCTAATTTCTTCTTTAATTTCCTCTGTAATCCATTGATTGTTTAGGAGAGTGTTGTTCAGTTTCCATGTGCTTGTGAAGTTTCTATAGTTTCTTGTGCTATTGATGTCTAGTTTGATTGCACTATGATCTGATAATAAACAGGGGATGACTTCAATTTTTTTGCATTTATTTAGACCTGTTTTGTGAGCCAGTATGTGGTCTATTTTGGAGAATGATCCATGTGCAGCCGAAAAGAATGTATATTCTGGTTTTTGGGGGTGGAATACTCTATAAACATCTATTAAGTCCATGTGTTCCAAAGCTTGGTTCAGTTCTATTATTTCATTGTTGATTTTCTGCCTAGTAGATCTGTCAATTTGTGATAGTGGGGTATTTAAATCCCCCACTACAATTGTATTAGTGCTTATTTGGTTTTTCATGTTACTTAATATTTGTTTTATATAGTTGGGGGCATTTATATTTGGTGCATATATGTTTATGATTGTCAGCTCTTCCTCTTGAATTGTTCCCTTTACAAGGATGTAGTGTCCTTCTTTGTCTCTCTTAATGAGTTTTGGTTTGAAATTTACTTTATCTGAGAATAAGATTGCTACCCCTGCTTTTTTCTGGACTCCTGACGCATGGAGAATTGTTTTCCATCCTTTCACTTTCAGTCTATGGACTTCCTTTTGCACTAGGTGTGTTTCTTGTATACAACATATTGTTGGATTTTGCTTCTTAATCCATTCTGCCAATCTGTTTCTCTTGATTGGTGAATTGAGGCCATTAACATTGATGGTTACAACTGATATATTTTGACTTATTCTTGTCATGTTTTTGTCCATTTGTTGACTCTTTTTACTTTTTCTCCCATCTCCTTTTAGTTTCTTGCCTTGCCTATTTGATTTGGTCTGTTGGGCCTCATGTTATTGTGAATTTCGTTGTCCTTTTCTAGGATATTGTTTAGAATTCCTTGCAGTGCTGGTTTGGTGTTCATGAAATTTCTCAGGTGCTCTTTGTCGTGGAAGTATTTTATTTCCCCATCTATTTTGAAAGAGAATTTTGCAGGATACAACAGTCGAGGTTGGAGATTCTTTTCTTTTAGGACTTGGAATACCTCACTCCAGGCTCTCCTTGACCTAAGGGTTTGTGTTGAAAAGTCTGCTGTGATTCTAATGGGCTTCCCTTTGCATGTGATTTGTTTCTTTTCTCTTACTGCTTGTAGTAGTTTGTTTTTCTGTTGAATTTCTGGAATCTTGATTATTATATGTCTAGGTGTAGATTTTTTTTGATCGTGGCTAGTTGGGGTTCTATATGCCTCATTTATCTGTATGTCTAATTCTTCCCTTCTGTTTGGGAAGTTTTCTGTCATTAATTCTGTGAAGAGCTTTTTTATATCATTTGTGTTTTCTCCTGTTTTTTCATGAATTCCTATTAGTCTTAGCTTATTTTTCTTTGTATCGTCTAGGAGTTGTTGGATTGATTTCTCATGATCCCTTACTGTTTTGAATAGACCTCTTTTTTCACGGTCACTGACTGCTATCCTATCTTCTATATCTGAAATTCTATCTTCGCAATCTTTTATTCTGTTGCGTACACTTTCAATAGAGTTTTTAATCTCCTGGATATCTGTTTGAATCTGTTTTATGGATTCCATTTCTTTCCTCTGTTGGGCATTCATTGTTTCCATGTCTTTCTTATGCTGAGTCTTCATGGCTTCTATCACAGTCTTGAGCTCATCTATTTTTTTCTCAGTTTCTGCTCTAGAGTCTCGAATCATGACTTCTATTTTGCTCATCATCTCTCTGGCTAGCTGGGAAATTATTTCTGATTTGAATTTTTCTAGAGCCTGATTGATCAATTTTGTTACCTCCTGTGCTATGGGTCCAGGGAGTCCTGTTGGTTCACTATCAGACTTTTCATCCTCATTTGTCCTACTATTTGCTATTGGTGAACTGGATATTTGTTTTTGTGTCTTGCTTAAGTGTTTTCTCATTTTTATTTTTATTGTTGGGTTGTCCTTCTTTAATTTCTGGGTATTACTTAAATCTTCCTAATATAGTTGCGTTTTAGCTTTTGAGTATCTTATGACTCATAGACATTCTCGTTTTCATAATATCAGAGAAAACAACTCTTTAAATCAATCACCACTCTTTGTCCCAATTGATACATTCAGCAGCCCAATAGGATCAGGCACAGCTTGCCAACTGACCACTTATGGTAGTCATTAATGTATCACCTTTAACTCATGTGAATTAGATTAATTTCAAGAAGCAGCTCATAGTATGTTTGCAGTGAATATTCTTTTCAATATGGCATCTTTACCATTTAGGATGGGGGGTTCGACTTAGAACAAGAGGATTAGATAAGTGAAAGAATTAGAGCAGGTTTGAAGTGAATCCAGAGGTTGTAGAATTACCTTACTATCTTTACAAAGCTATTAAGTTCAGGGGGGATAGAGAGAGTGCAGGAATAAGGACAGGAATATATCCCCTTAACAGTAACAGGCGCTTGCCTTCCCTTGAAGGTACAGAGCCATGAGTGAGGTAAAATGACTGGAGAAAAGAACATAAAGAGAAACCCGTCCTAAAAACAAAAAATAAAAAAAGAAGTCTGAGTTCTTCAGGAACTGGAATAAAAAGGGAGATGAGGGACACTATGGTGGAGCAAGAGACTGAGTTGGAGAGACAGGACAGAAAAAAGAAAGAAATTTTAGGGTGGAAAGAGGAAAAAAGAGACAAGAGAGAGGGAAAGAAAAAGAATTTGAAGGTCCTCTTTCAGGCTATCTCTGATCTCATATTATACCACATGCACAGTCATATGCGGAACCCAATCCCCTGGTTATAGCTAGCCAATGGCTGTTCCTCACGACTGAGACTGAACACAATCTACAAGGCCTAACTTTAGTTTCCTTACCCTCAGGGTTGAACTCCACTCAGTTCTATTACAGGTTTCCCCTGCCCTTTCTTTAAAGATGTTCAAAGTTGGGAGCTCAGAAAACTACCCTTCATGGGAACCTATGCCTCTGCAGAGTTGGTCTAAGGACTGGCCCGATCAGGAGTTTTGAGAATGGTGGGGGGTGTCATGTGGGTGTTTCAAGGGCACCTGCGTGGCTACCTTCCTTCCTGGTTTGTTGTCGCGCAGGCCGGGAGCTCCCGCTCAGGCTGGGAGCTCGCGTGCACTCCGCCGGGTGATCGCAGGCAGGCAGGCAGACAGGCAGCTGAAGAAATCCCCTCCGGGGTGTTTGGGGCCTTCCTGGTTTGTTGTCGCGCAGGCCGGAGCTCCCGCGCAGGCCGGGAGCTAGCGCGCACGCCACCGGGTGATCGCAGGCAGACAGGCAGGCAGGCAGCTCCAGATCACACTACTTTTAAATTTATTTCTTGGTGATGCTGTTATTGAGACTAAGGTCTTTCCTGTTACAGTTTTGGAAATAAATGGATTTTTTTTTTTTAAACTGGGGATCAAACTGGGAACTTTGGGTTTGCAAGTCAGTTGGAGGTGCTACTAAGCTAAATCCCCAGCCCTAAGAACTGGAGTTTTTAAAGTAAAATCTGAGCATGTGTAGATAGAAGAGGTTTCTGTTTTGGTCAGAGTAGACTAAAAGGAAACAAAGTCCAAAATAAAAACAATTTCAGCCAATTATTGCTCATATTAAAAATCTTATAATTTAGATACAAGGAAATCCTTTTCCTTCCATAACATGATATCTAAGTAGAATAATTTTTCTAAAATACAGAAGAAAAATATAGTATCCATCCCACCACATGCTAAATCAGGATTATATCCACCTTGAAATTTAATCAGACTAACACTTTGCATACCTTTTCATGGAGCGCTGTAGATACAGCCAAAGGGAAATATGCACTTTGAGCAATACTTTTGGTTTCCTATTTGTAAAGGCTTTATGTTTCTTGAAGTTTTGTAGAACGGATCAGTTGCCATGGGTGGCATGTACTCTGATTAGAGAGAGTTGGAGTTCAGATGTTCAGTTTCTTTCTCATTCTTCTCTCTGGTTTGTCCTATTTGGGTGTTATTGACTTTTTCTTCTTAGAAAATTTGAGGCACACAATTCTTCCTTTTCATTCATCTAGGAAACCATTAACTAGGCAGTAGTGGAACTGAGTTTTCCCTCAAATGACTGTGACATTTTTGAAGCAGGGTCATTGCTCGCCTTCCATTTTAATGTATTGGAACTAATTTCTAAAGACCTAAAATTTCCTCAACTGGAAAGGAAATAAATTATACAAAACACCAACAAAAGCCCACATATAGAAAACCATAAACTCCAGGGAATAAAAGTCAGGTCTTAACGAAACACATGATCAGTGATGATTAATGCCTTCTGCCTAGACTTTAGAATAAATATGTCTGGAAAACTAAGAAACTTTTTCCTATAACACTCACATAAACTCAACTGTAAAAAAAGCAATTCTTTATACCTCATCACTCTCCATTTCTTAACCTTGTTTTATTTTTCTTATTAACTCACAACTATTTCATTTAGTATATACTTTCATTTGTAGCTACTCTCTCTACTAAGACCTAAGCTTTACCAAAATAAATATTGTATTTGCTTTTCTTTACTGCTATATCCTGAGTATCTGGAATAGTGCTTGTCACAGACTAGGTGTTTAATTAATAGTTACAAAATAAAGAGAATTAAGCTTATTAGCAAGCTTATATTTTAGCGCAAGCGGTCAAACTAAGAGTCTCATGCATAAGTGCTGCACTGCTGAGCTAAATCCCGAGCTCACATTTAAAAAATTTAATTTCACTTCCTCTTGTGTTCCTTCTGGATCACTACATATTCAGCTTAATATCACTTTACTACTGCTTTTGAAAATCATAGGTATTTTCTTATCTTTATATTTAGATGCTACAGAAGCCAATTTTCTGTACTCAAAGTAGAACCAGACTCGAACCATTTCTTTAAGAGAGATCTTTATTCAGAAGAACAGGAATGTTTCTTTTGGCTATTTGTTCAGTTTTCAAAGCTATAATCAAATAACCTTCCAGAATTTCCATCTTCATCTCTCTTTGAATGTGTTACTCTTTCCTTTCTCATATTGATTTCCTTTGCATATAATAAACAATCATCATCTTCCCTGTTGTCTTCTCTTCTTGGTTGAATAATTCTAGTTCAAATCAGATAATGAATGCTGAAATACTTTGAAATGTTTCTTCTGAATTTGTAAGTCTTCCTGAAAATCTGAAAAGCTGGTGTTTTCATATATTTAAATTTTTTCTTTCTTTTGCATATTTTTTTCAAGCAAATTATTATGACTTTATGTTGTTTTTTTCTACTTATTATTATCTCATTCATTGATTTTCAGTCTTCTATAGTCTTATGTAATCAATTTCTGTCCTTCACCTAAGGGAAAGTTTAAGATGGATATATGTTCCAGTACATGTGGGAGATGAGAATCCCCCCCGCCCTTTCTTTGTTTTAGTATGTTTTTAGTAGCATTCATGTGACTGTGAAGACATGTACTACATATATATTTACAGAGCTCTATTGCCATTAGCAAGAAAGCTATGGCATCTGCCAAGTAAGTATGTTTCCTGGCTTGTATTCCTTTTTAGGATGATTCCCTTTGCACTTGCTTTAGAGGTCAGAAGGAAATTGAGAGCCAGAAGTGTTTGTTTGGTAAAGGTAGAATCATGTTTATGGAAGCTTTCCACAGCAAAAAGCACCTTCATTTTTATAAGTTGCACACCAGCACTTCATCTAAATTGTGAATCGATAAATCATAAACATATTATCTGTGCCACTGATTCTCCATAGGAAGAGGTGGTAAAAATGGTGGCAAATTTTAGAATTCCCCTGGGAAATTTTCCCACCTACATAGCCCCTTCTAGTCTAATGTGGTTCTTAGATATTTGTAACTCCTGTTGATGCCTATGGTAGAATATGCTAGAAACATCAAGGAAACAGATTCCTTCCTACGGCCACTGGGATGACGGTAGAACTGCCTAATCATTTTGCACTTTTGGCTACTAGAGCTGTAAAAAAAAAAAAGTTTTACTTTAAGCTACCAGGTCTACAGTAATCTGTCACAGAAACAATAGACAACTATTACAGGAGTGCTCATGGGCATGTGTTGTTTAGAATAAATTCTCAATTCTTCTGCTCTTATTGAGAATCACTGCCTTCATATTTTACTAAAAGCTAGTCAAAATAATTCTGTGTTTCTCATACTAAATATGAGAATATCAATAGGGATTTTGTTTGAAAAGATGTCCTGACTATAAAGGAAAATCTGAGTATGTTACCAATGGGATAATGTTTTAAAATTCTACTTCTGTCTTCTCTACAACCATACTAATGACAGAACTAAACTTATAGCTTAAAATTAGTCTTTGTCATGGAATTTCTCATAATTTTTTTTCGTTGCACACATAGGTTTATTGCTAAAAGAAAGTATTAAAATCTTCCCAGAAACAGCCCAATGAGAAACAATTTTCATGTTTCATTCTGTTAGGAAATGATAGGCTTTTTGCAGTCTTCCTTAGTGATCTGATTTGCTACAGTTCTTCCAAATTCCATCTTTTCAGAAGTGCATTCATAACCCAAAGTAAACTTGTCTGAACACGTCACAAGAGTTGAAAGAATCTTGATGAATAAGTATTTAGTGGCACTGAAATGTAATTCTTCATGAAAGAATCTATGCCTAGTGAGTATGAAATGAATATTTCTGTAACATATACAAAGAGCTTATAAGTTCTGAGTGAACAGAAGGTTTCTAAGGGACAGTCTTGAGATGATACCAAGTCTTGGTGTGGCACTAGTGGTATTAGTGATGAATATAGCTGTCTCCCACCTTCTTTGGTAATTTGGTGAGTGTCTGACATTGGAGTGTAGCGAACTCAGTGAACCAGACAGAAAAGAGAGAACTTGGTCTAAATGGATCAGCCTCCCAGGGGAACAGAATGAGCCACATATATTATTGTGTATAAGAAGAAAAGGAGAAGAATATGCATCGGATCATTTTTACATATCTTGACCAGGGAAAGTTATTCAACTCTCAAAAGGTATATGTAGTGGCTTTAAATTACAGCTTTGTAAAAAAAGCCAAAGTAATATTCTCATTGTTAGTTCTCATTTCTGACCTCAATAAGAATTGAGACGTGCTCTTTAATTGTGGTTCTGTGACGTTGTTTCTACAAGAGACAAAAGTAGTGCGACTTCAACTGTGTAAATTTGAGAACAATGACAATAATAATAATAAATTGTTGCCATTTTAATACTAATAAAATATTAATTTTAATGCTAATAAAATGTTAATAAAAGATGAAAAGAATTATTTTCCCCTACATCTAAGATTTCTTGTTGTTCAAATCAATACTTCAGGATGGACAGATCCTAGGATGGCCACCAATAAATTCTCACCTGCTAGTGTTTAGACCTATGTGTTATGCTATTTCTTTGACTGTAAATGCAACCTGTAGTTTGTTTTTATTCAACAGACTATGACAAGGATGATGGATCATTGTCCCTGATTAGGTTTGTTTATATATCAATGCATCTTGGTGGATTGGATGGAGTATCCTTGAGGGTCTGATGAATTATATAGCTGAGTTGAGGAAGCCCATGTAACAAAGACCTTTTGGCAGCCTCTAGTTGCTTCTAGCTAATGTCCAACAAAAAGTTGAAGCCCCAAGTCCTCTCATTGAAAGAAAACGAATTTTGCAAAAATCCTAGAAGCTAGAGATTCTTGCCCCTGGTTAGCTAAAGATGAGAATGGAATCATATCAAAGTCTGCTTGATTGCTGGCTTGTGAGACTCTAATTATATGGCCCACCAAAGCCATGCGGATCCACAGGTTTGGATCAGAAAACCATGAGATCATAATATATGCTGTTTTAAGTTGTTAAGTATGTAAAAAATTATATTGCAGCATTAGAAATTAATACAAAGGTTTTGAAAATAACAAGTGAAAGAGTGAATGTTTTTAATGTAAGTTTTGAGAGCATGGTAGTTATTTTTACTTCTCTCTTCTGTGTTGAGGCAAGAGTCACTCTACTGTGGAATAACCTCAGAGATTGGTTAAAGTATGTCCACAATAGGAGAATCAACAGCTGCTGGGCCGGGCGTGGTGGTGCATGTCTGTAATCCCAGCTCTCTGGAGGCTGAGGCAGGAGGATTGCTGTGAGTTTGAGATCAGCCTGAGCTACACAGTGAGTTCCAGGTCAGTCTCAACTACATAGTGAGACCCTGTCTCAAAAAAACC
>NW_022900930.1:31832936-31861129 GCF_012274545.1 Fukomys damarensis
CCATGTTGTGGCATTGATTAGCTAAATAGGGTGAAACAAAACTTGCTTGTTAGGACTTAGTTAACATTCATTATTCAGGCAATTTTGGGGGGCCTTCTGCTTTCAGTGGTCTGACTCTATACATTGTGGCAGGATTTTGACAGATTAATCTGAGAGAAATACTATATTTAGTCATCTTTAGAAGATTGGGCAGTTGAGTGGACAGAAAAAAAAAATCATCCCATAGAAGAATACAGAGAAAAGCAAGAAGAGAATTTTACAGATTGTGAATTGCTGAGGTGGCTGCGAATTTATTTGCATTTCCTCCCCCAGTTACTTTTCCCCCTAAAATGTGGACCACTATTTACAGTCTGACAGGTGTAGGTTTTCTCCCTTGGGGTCCCATCACTGCATATTTGAGTCTCTGTTCCTTCAGTTATACACTCTGTACTTACATTATGCATTTCTATTTTAGTGGGCTAGGCTATAAATAGAAGATGAAGAAATCGCAATTTATAAAAAACCCCACATAGTTGAGAATAGAATATGTAATCTTTACCAGCGTGGAAAATATATAAACAATATGTAATTAATTATGCTTATCTATACTTCTAGTTTCCAAATCATGCAAAGATTAGAAAATTAAGAATGATTTGAACACTTATAATAGCAACTTAAAGTAAGATATTTACATTTTATTACAAATATGACCATTCTATCCTTATGCCCTTTTGCTTGGCCTTAGACATGTCATTTCCTAGATCCAAGTCTCAATTCCCTGATGTATAAAATGGGAGATTGTAAACTGATTACTGTAAAGGTGAACTGTAATTCCACTAGAATCAAAATGCAAAACTCAAAGACTGGTTTAAAGGCTGAAATGCAAAAAATACTTTACACTGTATGAGACTCATGGTAGGTGTTTAGTAAATTCAAATGATGATTTCTATACTTTTCCTTTTCCTTGATTTCTAGTTCAATTTTATATCTATTATCCATGACAAAGAGAGTAAAAACTAAACATATTTGGAAGAAGACAGACATTTCCAAAGAAGCTAGTGGGGTTTTTCCTCACAACAGAGTGGCTCTTTTGACAAATGTGTTTACAAATGAATGTCTCTTCCTGAGCGTTATACCCCATAATTAGAACATTCAGATAATGATATCCACATAGGTAATTCCTGGGATGGTATATCATTGTGAATTCGTCTGGGGCTTTGAATACACATATATGTCGTGGTGAGTTCTCTTCATTTACTAGGTTGTGGCAATGTCAGGATCATTTATTGTTTTCCATTGTCCTGTTATTTATTGTCACAACATTACTAAGCATAAAGCCACTTTGTAATTATGTAGCAGAAGAGCTCCAAAAAAGGCATTCCATGAATACAAATTAGAATGCTCCTATAAATCGTCTCGAACAGTAAGTGGCACTGGCCTTTGATGTATTCATCTTATTACATTCTGAGTGTGGGATTGATTATTAGTGCCTAGACATCACTTACTTAATGGTGACATCCTTTCTGCATTGTGAGTCATTTACACTGTTTTAACAAACTGCTAAGAACATTCAAATGTGTACCAAAGGATAGGTGTCCCAAAGACATCGATCACACAATGCAGAATTATATATGTCACTTACCATAAGTATTATGGGAAAGCAAAATAATAAAAGGTAGTCTTCGTAATCTAAGGACGTATGGCTTAAGACCAGAGGCTGAATAAAGCACATGTAAGCACAATGTGTTCGTGGTACGTAATGGGTAAATTAATGGTTCGGACTGTAAATGTGGAAGAGGTAAATTAATGATGGAATAGAGCAGTGCCTCACAGAGACACGGTCCTGCAGAGTTTTATCTTGTATGCAGAATGAAGTCCCATCATGCAAAATATTCCCGAATACAGCTTTTGGCATTGCCATGGAGTGTTTACATTGGTTGCAATCTGTGGCAGTGTAGGACTCTAGCAGCAATGTAAAAATCTAAGGACAAAGCAGCTGTCACCACTCAAACTGGATAACTTTAGTATTCTGTAGGAGACCAAAACAGAGATGTTCCTATCTATGCTGCTATCACTAAGAATCAAAGGAGACAAACACGGTACCCCATGAACCCTCTCCTTTAGCTTACTCCAGGTCTTAGCTCGTTTGTTCAGAGCCTATCCACATAAAATCCTCTATGCCTGTCCTGCTCCTCCCGCTCCTCCCACCTTCAATGAGCCCCTTCCTAGGACTTCTGCTTTTTTTTTTTTTTTGTACTGGGGATCGAACTCAGGACCTTGGGCTTATAAAGCACATGGCAAAACCACTGAGCTAAATCCCAGGCCCTAGACTTCTTTTTAACCTTACACCTGCTTCATTGTTTTCCAATATCACCCGCCCCCCTTATACAAACATATAAACACACACTCTCACTTCTAATTGTTTCTCATACTGGACCATAGCTTCACTATGATAAACATTTTTGCTTTGTTTGAGTGCATCTACCCACAGTTTAGAGATCACCCAGGGCACACCAAGTTCTTCAGAAACATTTCCTTAATGAAAGAATATCATGCAATTACTTCTCCATATTTTAAAGTCTGCTGAGTTGAGAAAATGTCATATGCAAGAGAATAATGATACATATGTATTGACAAAACTTTGGTTCTTGTGCTATGGATGTCAGACGCCTGGAACTGTTCACCTTTTAACATCTGAGCACACACAGCAATTCCTAGGCACGGTCAGCCACTCATCAACAATAGAGGAGCTCTGCCCATTGGGCATAGAGATGGACTCACCACACATTCAGGCGTTCCAGTAAAGTCAGGAGAAAATTGGTAGGTTACATATAGCTGACAGATCTGTGGTATTCTAATTGTCATATTCAAATGTCTCTTTCTCATTAATATAAGGTGAGACAACCAATGGAGAGAAAACTCTGCGGTTCTCTAACTGCTGCTCACACTGTAAAGAGACAAAATGTATTTTTCTGTTTTTGAATAGTTCCAGTAGACAAATTCAGTTTGTAAGGGTTAAAGCAGCTGAAAGCCCATCTATGAAAAGCTACAATTACTAACATTTACTGACAGCAATTGTGACAACAGAGAATGATTTTCTTAAGCCTAATTTACACAATCTTTGCAATGGCCATTTGTAGCAGTAAATATTTTGCTGCTGCTGTAGAGAATTTAGGAAGATTTTTCCCCATTTTGGAGCTAACCAAGCACATACTGAAGTTCATCTGGGACTGGCAGAAAGGAAGTGTGGGGGACATACATCTCATGAAAAAGCGTTCATTTCTCTCTTCTTGAGCTAATGTACCATGCCATTACTTCACTACATAATGAGTAAAACATTGGTGCATAATTAGGCATCACCTTATGACAGCATGAGCTGTTAATCAAACAATAATTTTAAGAGATGTCATGGAAGGAAGGTTCAGGTTTATTCTTGGCTTTTTAAAAAAGTAGCACAAGCTTCTAGGCTATGAAGCTCTGAAAAAAGAAACATCAAACTTTACATATCAGAATCTTTTTCTTTTTAGCTGAAATAAAATGCCTATTTCTTTCTTAGAGGTTGTCATTTCTATCCAGAACTGCCTTCAAGATTTTCTTATGGGTCTTTCATCATTGGAAATATAGTCTCCTGAAAAGAAGTGATAAATGAAGATAGAAAACTTAGGATTTTAGTTCATACTTCCTATCTTCTCTCCTATCATAAATTATATGAAGATTAAACACATTGAGGGCATTTTATATGTATTAAAATGCTAGTTTTCATATTAAAAATTAAAGGATTAGGTAATTTATTTCAAAAATAAAATGAGTGGGGTTTGATTGATTTAATTGCTTTGCAATTTATAGGTTTGAAGTTAGTAAATTCCCGTTGCCTTGATATTTTTCCTAAAAACATTGACTCTAAAAGTTTTACTCATTATGTTAGTGTAGTTGGTTGCAATACATTTCTCATTCACACCAACAAAATGCTAGTTTCATAGCCTTTTCCCCGATTCTCTATCTGCTGCCTTTCAGAGTGGAACATTAATGTTTGGTGGAGTTGTGAAGTCTCTCTGGGGCTGGCTTGATGTGACCACTGAGATGTCTGTGTTCTACTACCTCAGCTTGTTGAACTGTGCACATCAAAACTGAAGTCCTGTTCACAACAGAGCACAGGTGATTTCTTCCTGCGGTACAACTGTATTTCGCTAGGATGGCTAATGATCAATAGTCATATCTTGAAAGAATTTGCCATTTTTCAGTAGGAAGACAGGTAAGTGGAGACTTGGGAACATCAAATAGAGAAAAATAAGTTTTATTTTTGTCAGTGATGAGATTGGTAGGCAGCTCAGCAAATGAAACAAGAAGGGCTGAACCAAAAGCCCACAAGATACAGAAATATCCTTGCACCAGTTAGCTGCAACAAAGAACAGCTATGTGCTTTCATTATAGAACATCAAAATCAATCCAGAAATTGATTATAATCTGCTAGCTGGTCATTTACAATGATAAAAATGACCATTAAGATATTTTTTTAAATAAAAGTGGATTTATGAAGTAAAACTTTTAGAAAAGTATATATTAATTCCTAGTTTGGTATAGATTTTAGCCAACTAATTAGGACAGTGATGAAGCTAAAATTTTACTAAATAAAAAATTAAAATGATATCATGCCTGAATTACAGGTGAGGATAAAGGAAAACAAATATGACATCCAGATGCATGAAATTAAAAATATCTAGATTATTATCTTTTTGTTTGTTTGTTTTTTTGAGACAGGGTCTCACTATGTAGTTGGGACTGACCTGGAACTCACTACGTAGCCCAGGCTGGTCTAGAGCTCACAGTGATCCTCCTGCCTCTGCTTCTCGAGTGTTGGGATTACAGGCCTGCACCACCATGCTTGGCTGGGTAGGTTATTATCTTTATATAACATTGATAGCTTAACATCTTTCTTGACTCCTTCAGGAACTTCAGATACAGCAGGCCATAACTTTCACAATAGAGTTTGCTATTAAATATGCTTTGTGTCCCTGTAATGTTCATAGGTTGAGAAGTTGGTTCCAGTGTGGTAGTGCTGGAAGATAGTATGGACCTTTAAAAGATCCTTAGACTGTTGTGCTCTCGGAAGGGACTGGAGGGTGCCAGTGTCTTTCTGCTTCAAGTTGCAGATGTGACCTTGCATCTGCGTGCATTCCCGCCCTGATGTCCTGCCACCCACTGCTGTCACTAGATGCTAAACCAGTGGGGCTCGCCATATTGTATACTTTGCACCTCCAAAGCTCTGAGGTAAGTGAACTTCTGTTTTTCCTAAGTATCTTCTGTCTGGTATTTCAGTATAGTGATGCTGAGCTAACTAAACTCAGCTAGAGAGATCAGTTTAATTAATGAAAATGCCATGAAATCCATATATCAAAACATTCTATATTGCTGCAAGTAGACATTTATGATATTGAATAATTTGTCTTTGAAATAATAGGACAAACCAGAAGTAGTTTCAAATAGGGAAAATGGAGAGACTTGGATGCATGAAAATGAAGGAAACTATTTTCACCAGACAACCTTTTGTATCTTTTGAAATTTAGTTATGGGCATGTAGTGTTTAGTCATATGTATACTTTAGATATTATAGATTTAAATTAATATATTAAAATTATATATACAAATATATATTAATCACTTTCTTAATATTTAATACTACTTCTTGTCTCAGGCATGGATCTTTGGGGTTGCTTGCTTCTCTTGTACCACAGAAATCCTAGCACCGAACATCAATGTGAAATAACAAACCCTTAGTGACTCATTCCCTTGGCAACTACTCTCTCCTCATGCTTCCTCATTATTTCTTGCCTTAATAAATAAGAAAAGTTGACTTTTGTTCATGGAACTCCTCATGTGAAATAGAGACAGGGCAAACATGTATGTACACATATGCATAAGTGCTGACAAATATCCACAGGCATATTTTAAATGTTGAGCTTTCCTTTAAGAGAAAGAAGATCCAGCTTTCTGACCTAATTTGGACAAGGACTGGAAGTGAGACTGAACAGGCCAGAGTAGATGTAGAAGTAGCTTTGTTAGTCTACTGCTACCTCACACCTCTACTGAATAAACTCTTAGGATTTCTTAGCTGTGTGCTGAAGAGACCAGGAAAGAATTGAGTACCCAAAACTTCTAATTGTCTCTTTTTTCCATTGAACATATCTATCAGTTTAACAGGTTTACATAAAAGGAAAGAGAAAATCATTATGCTATAAACATAGGCATTTAAGATTGGGGCTGTATTAGCTGTATCTTTATCTTCCCAATCTCTCATTTTCCTTTGTCCTCCTACTATCCTAAAAGAAAAAGGGAGAATTTGTTTTAAGAGTACACCTTCAACATTTGGGAGTAGGTATACTTACTTCAAATTTCCTGGGTCAAGATTAGGCTGCACACTAGGTCATTCATTAAAGTTGTCACCAGAAAAAACACAATACAACAGGAAGAAAAAAAGAAATCATCCAATTGCAGAAATTGTGGGGCAGTGTATGCTTAATGAGGAAGGAAAGCAATACGTACCATTTTTGTGCTTTCAGTGAAAAAAGTACTGTGATGAAGCACAATGGCTTTTTGAAGAGCTTGTTATGCATGAAGTGGAAAGAATGTCACAATCACTATTCTAGGACAAAACTCAAGATGCAGGGTAATTGTTGGCTACAAATTAGTAGTAATCAACAAAAGAGTAGCTTATTTCTGAGAAACCATCTCATTTCAAACATTTCAAATCATTTGCACCACTCTACAAACATAATCACCACGGATTTTCTTAACTGGACTTGCCACAGTGCCTAAGATCCACTTTTACATTCTCATTCTAAGAATTACTGAGATGCAGTTCATTCTCTGTCCTAATAGACCTGAATGTGACATAAAAGATTTCAGATGAGTGGGCTAAAAGAACAGATCAAATAAATGTAGAATTTTCAGGGAACTAGAATTATTCATGAAATTTAAGTCACACAGGAAGGAAAATTGTTATCTCTTAATCCTTATTTTCTGACTGCGTTGAGATGTTGAGAGAACATCGAAATTTCAAAATAAAATTCAATATAAAAGTCTGTAGTATAAGTATACAATCAAAATAAAATATCAGCCAACAAAATAATGAAATTCTATTTACTATAACATTGAAATTTCAGGTACTTCAGAATAAATTTGGCAAAAGTGTGCAAAAATATATGTATACTGAAAACATGAAATTTTGATCAGAAAGACTAAGACCTCAATAATGAAGAAGTATACTATGTTCTTGGTTTGGAAGGTTTATTATTGTTAATTCCAAATATTCTCTAATCTATAGAAATGTATAGATTTAACACTATTGCAGTCAAGTCCTCAATAGGCTTTGTTAATTTGAAATATAGAATGTATAGTAATCTGTTGCTGCTACAGTGACTTACTACAAGCCTTGCAGCATGAAACAATAGTTATTTTATGATTCTAGAGGTCAGGTGTTGAAATTCTCCCTCTGCTGCTTTCTTATAAACACATTTGTGATTTTATTTGATGCTCATTGGGATAATCGGTGATAATCTCTTTCAAGATCTTTAATTAATTCATAACTTCAAAGTTCCCTTAGCTATCTAAATAACATTCTCAGGCTCTAGGAATTAGGACCCAAATCTTTGGGGGTCATTATTTAGCCTATTATGGAAGGTGTAAACTCATTCTAGAATTTATACAGAGTGCAAAGGATTTAAAAGATACTCTTGAAGCAGAAGAAATAGAATATTTACACTTGCTGATCTTAGGACTATACTTTAAAGATGTAGTAACTACAATAGCTTCTCTATATCATAAATCACATTAGGGGGCTTTTGGTGAAAGTATAGTGACCAATAATTCTTATCTCTGAGGGTGCAGAGGAGACTGGAGCATTATCTTTGTAGATGTTTACTTTCTACCTAAATCACATTGAACCTTCTACTTCCATGTAGACGAAAAGAGATTCTGTTTACCCAAAGAGGTTGGAATCCCTCTTCTCATTACCTTGCTTACAAAACATTTGAAATTTCTAGTGTATTCAAGATTCACCAAAAGATTCCTGAGGCTGGATAAAGAGACACATGAAGGGGTGATCAGATCATGGGCTATTCTACCCATCAGGGAACTGATCCAGTGATACTCACAGTTGAATGTACTGGCAAGAGGAGGGTCTAGCTAAAAGTGTATCTTTGGATAATGTGTTATTGGAGGGTGTATCTCTTGCTGCTATTCCTCCCCTGGGCTCTCTTTCCTGGCTGCCATGATGTCAAGCTTTGCTCCACCACACCCTTCCACCATGACATTTCTCTCTCGGAGCCAGCTTATCATGGACTAAAAACTCTAAAGCTACGAGTTAGAATGAAATTCTCTGCCTTTCAGTTCTCAGTACCAGGCATTTTTTCTCAACAATGGAAAAGAGAAGTTGGAAATAAAAAAGAAGTAGGAAGTACAGAGAAGTAGGATTTTTGTTGTGACTATACCTGATTATGTGATTCTGAAGCATCCGGAACGAATTTTGGGAAGGAGTTTGGGAAAGTTTAAATATAGAAGCTAGGGGAGCCCTAGATTTCTGTAAACAGAGCTTGTTGGGCAGTTCTGGCTGGAGCTCAGAGATGATATGGTGGTAGGAATTTGGACAGTAAGGGGTAGGTTCATGAGGTTTCAGTTGGGAATAAGGACTGTGTTAGAAGTTGGATTCAATGCCAAGGGTGTTACACTCTGGGAAAAAATCTTGTTTACATTTTGCCCATGTTCTAAGATTTTGTGTGAGGCTGAATTTAAAGGTGGTGGGCTAATCTGATTTAATACTTTCGAAGTAGCCCAATGTTTAGACTGTGGCATGTCCACTGTGGCTGACTTTAGTCATATTTGTAGTGAGAATCAGGAACAAGGAGCAGAGAGAAAAGTTTAAAAAAGTTATTATTTTGGCCAGAAAGGAACCATGTATAACGATAGACAAAAGGGGCATGATTACTGAAAAGATTAATGCTATTAAAAGAAAACCAAGTACTTTGAACTGGGAAAAAAAGATGACTTTAAGGTATCTCAGGAGTCTGCAGGACACTATCCATACAAGCTTAAGGGTATAAAAGTATACATTTTTTTCATTTGGAAAGAGAACCCTTCCACATTCTGCTTGAGTGGGTTCCCTGGGATCATTTCACTATTCCTAGCGATCAAGGCCCCTCAGAGGCCAGTGTAGCCATGGTCCAGGTGGGCTCATCTGCTGCTGTGACCTTGATATTATTCACATGATGCTGGTTTTTCAGGCATGCAGAGTGTAAATGTAGAATGTAGAATGTCTGCTGAGGAAAGCTGTGTGCAGTGAACAGAGACAGCCCAAAAGAGAGGCCATGGTGGCTACCACCAGCAGGGTTGTAGAATTGGGGACACCCAATCTGCAGAGAATTCATGTGTCACCACCATGTACCCCAGTTGCTAGACAGAAGTACCAGACTTTATGTTTTCTGTGTTGGTTTTTAGTCTTGCTTTGGTCCAATTCTTTTTATGCCCCTGTCCCTCCCTTTTGGAATGGGAATTTCTACCTGCCAGATAATTAGAATTGTCAACTTAAATGGATTTAGAGATTCTTGGTGGTCATTAAATCATTGCAATGTTATACATATCAGTGGATTAACTTCCTGATATTCACAGTTGAAAGTGCTGTTAGAAGGTGGGGCCCCATTGGAGGAGGTAGCTTCCTGGGGACCTGTCTTTGCGGGGTGCATCTCTTCTTGGTGTTCTTCTCCCGTGCTCTCCTTCCCAGTCTCCCAGGAAGTGAGTTGCTTTTCTCCATCACACCCTTCCACCACGATGTTTCTGCCTTAGGGGCAGCCAACTATGGACTGAAACCTGTGTTACCATGAGCTAAAATAAATCTATCTTCCTTTGAGTTGCGGGTATTGGATATTCGTCCCAAAGATGGCATACCTGATCAAGAAGATTCCTAAGCTCAGTCTATCTAAATTTACATCTACTAGGTGTGAAAAAGATCTAGAAATCTAGTTTTTAACAGACATTTCAAGAGTTTCTGATGCAGGTGGATATGATTATAAAAGTGTTGATTTTCCAGAGAAAATGATTCAAGTGCTTGGTTAAAAAGAAGAGCTACAGTTTACAAACCATTACAGAGGAAAATGTTTTCCATAGAAGTCTAATGTACACCAGGAGGACTGTAGGTAATACAGTTGTTCTGTATCTGGGAATCATGCTAAATGAGTAGATTGTTGCTGCTTTTTGTCACAAAATGACAGCAAAAAGGGGTACTTTTGAGGTGTTAATTTTTCACATAGTAAACTTTGTTTTTGTACTATCTGTATGTATTTCATAAAATCATTTTGTATACCTTAAATATACAAAATAAAATTTATTTCAAAAATAATGTGAAATAAAGTGGGGACACTCAAAAGGATCCAAACTACATTAAAACATTACAATATTAATCCTACTAAATGGGGCCCAGGAGAAGGACCTGGGGAGCTATCATATGTAACAGCTCATCAGTTTAGGAGAGAAACCATGAACTCAGATGTTTGTAACATACGCTGAAATTCTTGCAGTGCCAGAAATGTGCTAGCCCCAGTTGCCTTTATGAAAGATTTTTCATTTCAGCTTCAAATTACCTAACTTCTCAATTAGGAAAACTGCTGTTGGTTGTTTTCACTAGGTTATCTCAGACAAGTTTTTCATTTGAGCAAACAAAATTCATGTGAGTTGGCTATATTTTGGTTTTGAAAAAATGTAGTATGTTTAGAAAGAAACTACACATTTCCTCAATGTAGCTAACCTTTCAGGACGTTTTAGTTTCTTTTGAAAATGAAGATATGTGAGTTTTCAAAACTGCTTTTTCAATGTATGAAGTTTTCATTTGGTCTTGTTACAGTTAAGCTTTGTAGCATTGTATTAAAAATACAACAAAGTCAGAAAAACAGTGTTTTAGTTCTTCTGTCAATGGCAGTATTGTATACACAGCTTTATTTTAGCCTCAGATCATTAAGCTTTAAGTGTACTATTAGATAATTATCTGTGAAAGTATAAAACTCTTAGTCTTGTTATTCTGATGATAAAATTTAGTATCATATATAGTTCTTTAAATTTGTATTTAGAAGAAGAATAGATTTTTTAAAAATTTTCTTTGAAAAATCCAGGGACTTTATTCGTGGAAGCTATTGGTTACATCGTGTCAGAACAAATGGTATACTCAATATAAAGATCAATTAATACAAAAATTTGCATAACTTTCCAAAAGTGTTTTGAGGAATGAACCTGGGACTTCCTTCGTGCTTGGCAAATGTTCTATTGCTAAGATATAGCCCCAAACATTTTTATTGTTCTTATTTTGAGGCAGGGTCTCCTCATTAATTTGCCCAGTCTGGCTTGAATTTGCAGTCCTCCTGTCTGAGCCTCTCAAGTAACTGGGATTTCAGGCATGTGCTACCATGCTCGACACAACTTCTGTCATTTAGAAAAATAAAAGTCAAGCAAAAATGTATTTCAGTTAAGTAAATCAAACATTTGCTGACCAGCCTGGTTCTAATTTTTTACCACTTGTTTCATCCATGTGAACCCTTAACATTTTGCGGGTAAGATGAAATAATGCAGTATCTCACTTAAGTCTGATAGATCAATTATAAGTACTTCTTTACCTAATATGGCAGTCTGTGCACTGAAGTACACTTAGACTTTTTTCTTTACTATTCAGTCACAGTAAATAGTATTAAAAAAAGACAAAACAAAACAAAATAAACCAAAAACCTCTCAACAATAATAGAATTAGAACAACAGCTATCACTGAGCAACAAATACAAGGCAGGTACTATGCTAAATCTTCCATCTATAAGACAGATATTCCTTATCTTTTTTTTTTTTTTTTTTTTTTTTTTGGTACCAGGGATTGAACTCAGGTCTTTGTGCTTGCAAGGCAGGCCACTGAACCACTGAGCTAAATACTTGGCCCCTTATTATCTTTTAAGTATATATTATTCAGGTAGGAAAAAAATAAGTGTCAAAGAGGTTAAGTAATTATACAAAAGTTGTCAAAATAAAAGTTGGGATTAAATCTGAATTGGCCCATCACTCATTACCTGTCAGTAACACTGAAAATATCAGCAATGCTGGTTTACTAAATGAAATGAAAATACAGATTAGGGTGTAAATCTCCTCTTTGTTTGTAAGATGAGTCAACAGTCTACCAAGGATAAACTAAATGCAGTGTGAAGATGGAAACAAAACCTCAGCTCTTTAGTCACGTAACTCTCAGATCTCTGTCTCTTGTTCTGACAAAGCCATCGAGGGATAATTGTCCCTCGAGAATATTCTACCTCTGCAAACTCAAAATGTCACAATGTGAGCTCACTGTCTTTCCTGTCACACATCTTCACTGCAGATTTCTTTGTGCCAGTGGCTTCCCACTCAAGTTACCTCTGCTCTGGTGCTGCTGGCTGCTCTCTCACTTCTCCTAGAAATAGCCTAGCAATGATTCTCTTTCATGGTGCTGGGGAGCAAACCCAGGGCTTCCCGTATACAGAGCAAGTGAGGTACCACTGCTACCCTCTATGCCCCCTATTGATAATTTTTATATGCTAGATTTTTTATTAGTTGGGAAAGAAAAAGGTTGATGTGTAAGGCTAACTGGAAGATTGGGGGTGGTTACGGGGTGGTTACACCATGGACATTTGGAAGCCATCTGTAAGGCTCGTGAACACCTGCTGTGGTCATGGGTTTTCTTTTCTACAAAATGTGCCTTTGGCATCTTGCTATATCAAATGTTGGGGTTCTGTGAAATTCTGGCCTCAGTAATGAATTTTTATCCATGTTTCTGTCAATTGCCTTACATTTTCTGGTAACTGTTAGGCCTATTGCATTCTAACTCCAATAGATAAATTGCATCATTTTTTAAAATTTTAAATTGAATTTATTGGTACATTCTAGGTAGACAGTACGGTTACATTTATTACTGAGATCCTGTACCTTTACATGCCAGGTCTTGGTTCTCATTTTTTCCCCTTGTCCCCACCCTCCCTTCACCCCTTTGCATCATTTTGATTATTTCTAATTTGACACAAATAGTGATTTGAAGACATCCCCATGGACAGGTTTAACATAGCAGCCCTTCTTACTCAAGATTTTTTCTCTGATTTATTAACTAGTTTTAAAGAACATAGATGGAAGTTGTTGGAAAAGCCATGCCTAGGAATTCTGAGCTTTTTCTAGCCTTATCAGTATGGAAATCATTGAGTAGCCTACAAAGTCCCACCAGCAAAATAGTCAGAATGACATTCCCACCACTGCATATGGATGCAGCTGTGGCCCATAAATTCCTTCTCCAAATGGGCTCTCTTGATGCATTATTTATGGACTTTGAAAGTGCTCATTGACTCCTGCAATAATTCCTTGGCACAATTCTCTTCCTACTGGGGGTCTGTGAGATCTAACCTGATGTTCAAATAGAAAGTGTTTTTCCTTTCCTTGCCCACAAAACTGTTACTTAAGCAACAATTGCATTTCAATTAGAAGTTACAAGGTCGGGTGAATTTTCCTTGCCTTGGCTGGCTTTTGTATCTAGAAAAAGTACTTAATATGCATCTCCATTGTCAACTTGAATTATAATTGGAGTTTGGGATTTTAAAGCCATATCACATTATTTAGACATTTAAATAAATATCCTCAGTTCTATTTCATCCAGGTTCTTCTCAAGTCCTTTGTTTTTCTTCTTCATTTGGTTAGAGCTATTGAAAGTATCCCCAGAGACAGCAAAACTAGTTAAGCAAATTTATTGTAAAGTACGGACCTTTTTAGGGAGTCACAGGAGGGAAAAGAGTTTTCTGCAATATTGACATGGAATGTAAAATACCTCAAGCAAGCAAAATATAGGTTTTAGGGAGGGAAGAATTGTCTATAAAATACCTAAATATTCGCTGGGGAATGAGTACTTTCTTTTCATCCAAAAATGTGAAAATTCCCTTATAACAACTATACATATTAAAATTAGCTCAGGCACTGAAAGAGTATGCCCAAGTTTAAAAAAAAATGTTTAAAAGATGCCTAAGGAACAGAACTGTGGAGAGGAGAGGCAACAGAGGCATAGGAAGAGAAATTATCTTCCTTTTCTTCTGAAAACAATTTTTTTTTAAAAAAACCTCTCTTTTGTTCCATCTTCCCTAACTTTGTAATGAGTTCTGCTTCTCCATTCTTATTTGCCATAACAAATTATATATGAATGCTGCTTGCAGACTCTCCAGTATTAGAGATTTCTAAAATCTGTTTACTTTTTACTTTTTCTTTCTTTGATGTCCCTGCTGAAATTCAACTCTGAAATATATTCTTCAAATGTGATGTCTTTGCACATTTCCCCAGTCATTTCTTCTGCTCTTTTCCTACTTTTTAGCAAACATATTTATTGGGAAAGTCTGAGAGTGGTCCAAACCTTACCCTCCCACTCCGTGTTTGATATATCTTGATGGGCCTGCAGGAATGCATGGAAAAACCCTACGCGCCTGGCTGAGTTGAGCGGGAAAGAAGTAGTCAAGTAGAAAGGGCATGAGTCTGAGGTCAGCAGAGAATTAGTAATACAAAAATAGCAACTTGTAACTCACCAGAAAGCTGTATTAGAGATACATAAAGGTTTATGACTCATCTATTTTCCTGGGCTACTAGTATTTCATGTTGTGATAAGATTTTATAATCAATCCTTGGCTAATGTTAGGCCAACTAACAAACAAATGACTTTTTCAGTATACGGGAAAATTTTCCAGAAATAATATGGAGATTCACTCAGTACTACGTCCTCCATTTACCCACCCCAGAGAAGTAAGAAGTGAATCCCACGATGACTAAATAACAACTTAGATGTGTTAGAGTTTGGGATTCATAGAGTAATTTTCCTCCAAGAAATTCCATCCTTTCAGAATGCTAAAGGACAATATAAATATGGAACAAAATTTTTACTTTCTAATATACCACTTCTTAAAGAAAGACAGTTATGTTTTAGAAATATTTGTACTACTCAGTTTATATTTTGGAAATATAACCATAGTTAATCTTTCGGCATATAATAAAATATACTTATATATTAAATAATATAAATGTATTTCCTTCGGGGCTACTTGTTGCATTTTCTTCTTATGTGCACGTGCTCCATGTTCAGGAACTGGAGTTGACCTCTGGGATATACATTTGAAAACCTGGCTGCTCTTTCCACAAATCAGTACTCAAGGGAACCAGAGGAGTAAATCATTCCTGGATTTCTGTTTGTTCCTCTTCCAGAGAATGGTAACTTGTTGCCTAAAGATCATCTTTTTCTTAAATATGTGTTCTTTGGTGAGAATTATTATCACAAGATCCTTTCCAAAACGCCCAATAACTCTTCTTCAGAAAATAAACTTATTTCAAGATGACTGTGAAGAACTAATAAGAATTTCAATAGAATTAATGTTCAGTAGTCTATTTAAGACAAACAAACTCAAATTTTACTTTTTAAGAAAGATCTTATTATAAAAAGAATAATAAAATAAACTGGAAAATGAAACAGGCAAATAGTACAAGATTGATCTATTGTGCAGAAAGAAGCAACATTCACATTGCGATTTATTACCTTTGAAATACACATATATACAATATGCAAATTTCTTTTTGGATTGAATTTAGAGACTTCACTTTAAGCTACATCCCTAGAAACTTTTTACTTTTTATTTTGAGACAGGTTTTTTTTTAAGTTGATAATTTGCCCATGATAGGTTCAAACTTGAGGTCCTCCTGCCTCAGCCTTCCAAAGTTCTTGGATTACCAATGTGTGCCACAATGCCTGGCTAGTAAACATTATATATTTTCACTCAAAAAGTGAACATTTACTTAACAGTGATTCTGCAAAAAAGATCATTTAAAGATTTATTAATTATTATAGCAACTTATTTCATTTTTTATATTTAATTTTAAAACTGGTTTTTGTTATTTTAAAAATCTACACAAGATTATTATATAATATTATTTTGGCTGATTGTTTCCTTAAAACAGATTCCTGGTACAATTTTTTTTTTTTTTGCTGGTATAAAAATTATTAATCAAAGAAATACAGAAGCAAATTCTTAATGTTAATATATATTTCCAAATGCTTTTTAAAAAAATGTTTTAATACTTCATTTTTCACTATGCCAAGTAAATTGTTTTCCTTTAGTTAGGTAAAAAATGCCATCTTCTGAGCTTCTACTTCACCCCAGAAAGATTGGCTACTATCATTAAATCAACCTATAGCAAATGCTGGTGGGGCTGCGAGGAAAAAGGAACCCTGCTCCACTGTTGGTGGGAGTGCAGACTGGTGCAACCACTATGGAAAACAGTATGGAATTATCTCAAAGTACTAGGATTAGAGGTCCCATTTGACCCAGCTGTTTCCCGGCTTGGTATCTTCCCAAAAGAATTAAAAGAATCATACGGCAGTGATATATGTGCACTCATGTTCATAGTGGCACAGTTTGCAATAGCTAAAACTTGGAAACAGCCTAATTGTTCATGAACTGGAAACTGGATAAGTATGTTTAAAAAATAAATAGGTCACATGTGTAATTACCGAATAGTTTCTTTGGTGTGAGAACCTGAAAGTGTAAATAAGGCTCAAAAGGCATAATAGATAATGTGAAATAGGAAGAAAAGGTGCAAAGGGGAAGGGGAAGTGGGAGGGGTAGGAGGAAGGAAAGAAGGGAACAGAATGAATATGAGAAAAGGAAATAATGGAAACAAAGACTTTGTAAATAGGGAAGGGTAGAGGGGTTGAAGGGAGGGCAGAGTATGGGGAACAATAAGAAGATATATTTTGTAAAGGTACAAGTCTCCAATGACTGGATGTCATATTGTATACCTAAAATAGACCAAAAAAAAAAGTAGCATCTTTCTTGAAACCACATTTATTTGATTATTTAGCAGCACTGAATGTTCTTTCCTTGCTTATATAGTTAATTCTACTTTGGTATCAGTTTTTTATTGGTGTAGTTTACATTTTAAGTTGCTGATCACAATTCCCAGGTCTTCAGTTTTAGTCTAGAGCTATAATAAATCGTTTTCACACCCTATGTTTTGTAGAAAAGCTCAGCTGTTTAAGTTACTGTTGCTCTGTCTCCAGGAGCCTGGAGTGATCATCATCCTCATTAAAGGCATTTGTCAAATATGGCGCTCAGCCCTAACCAAGCTCAGTAACTGCCATTTTTTCACTCCAGGCATCTGACGCGACAAATGTGAATGTTTTTAAAGATGTTTGCAAGGTAATTATTTTTCTACTTGTTCCAATATAACTGTTTTAAGAAATCTTAAGAGAAAGATTAGATTTTGTAAAATGAATTACAATGCAGTGATTTTCAAACTGGTTTCCTTTATTCTCATCTTACTCAATAACTTAAAGCATCTAAATAACTAAAGGAGATAAAAGTTGAACAGCTTCAAGTTCTCTTTTAATCCTGAGTGAGAAAACGAATCCGAAGGAGCCTTTAACAACAACCACAGCAACAACAACAACAACAACAACAACAACAACAACAACAACAACAAATAGGTATAGCTGAATATTTTAGACCTTGAGTTTTATATTTCTCTTACTTCACATTCCCTGATTATTTATAAACGTAGACTTTATCAGTATATTTGCTTTGGTTCTCTCTGTGTAGAAATTTTTTCTAATTTGTGATTTTTCAAATTCATGGCATTGCTGCCTGTAGACTCTAGGACATTCAGCTGTAAGAACTCTTTTCTCTCTCGTGTCTGTGCGCATGCATACACAGAACACAGTGCTCTGACTGGCAGGGGCTGATTGCCTAATGAGCTTCTCAAAGCGACCACTGAGGCAGCTTATTCTTCAATAGTCGTCACTGGCAGCCATCAAATGGCAGACTTGAGAAGTTTTTAAATTTTGTTTTGTTCTTGTTTTACAAAAATGAAATGCTAAATTGTGCACCTGTGCAAATATCTTGTACTAAATACTGATCTCCATTCCTGGAAAAACTTGATTTTCAGATTTTATGAATCCTCAAAATATTTGAACGAAAGCATAAATCAATATACTACTTACATCAAGTTTTTTTTTTTTTTAATGACCCTGCTATTTGAACAACTGAAGGATGCACTTTTGTTCAACCTGGTTTTTCTTTTGCTTCGAGAGGTGATTTTTTTTCTTTTTTGGTACGGGAGATCTAACTCAGGACCTTGAGCTTGAGAGGCAGGCGGCAGAACCACTGAGCCACCCCACCCCCAGCCCAGGAGGTAATTGTTATCAGCGTACTTAGTGTAATGCAGCAGTGCGTCTATGCAGCTTCTTACCCTGAATAATGTCACAAGATAAAGTAAGAATATCATGGGGAGGAAAATTCCATAATATGAATCAATCCAAAGGGAGCTAGTACTGTTACTTGTAGAGAAAGAACAGGGATAACACAGAATAGAAAAGGTGAAAGTGTAGGATGGGGATATGCTAGTGACAATCTTATGTAGCTTCGTATCAGCATTTAAAAAAAAAGTTCAACGTAATCCTTTTTCTTTGTCATGATGATTTTTTTGGTCTCCCTTTCCCTGGCATTTAACATCTTTTGAATAAAAACTAAAGAAAATGGCATGAAGCCAGTTCCAATAATGGAAGAATACCCCCACCTGAATATTGGAATCATTCAGTCTTTGTATTTCTCTCTCTTGTGTCTCTGCTGTTGAATGAGCAGAAACAACTCTGATGAGCTTTTCTAGGCTACTAATGTATATATCTACAAAATAAGATGTCCCGACCTGGCCATTCGGTATGTTAAGTACATAATTTGCTATATATACTTATAAATTATGTGTCCAGGGCAAGTTTTTACATAATTTGGAATAGAAGAGAAATATATCAGTGCATATTTTCCCCTCATAATTTACAGTCTTGGGTGGTACAGAGAGATTATGGGGAAGACCCTGCAGTATTTGTCAAGAAGCCGGAACAGTCAGAGCACAGCCATCAAATAATCCTCAAAAAAAGGGAAAGTTTTTTTCTCACTAGTTTATATCACAAATAATACAAAATCTATAATTTACTGAATTCTGATCACAGATTTTGGATATAATGCTGATTATGTTCAAGTAAAGATGTTATGGAAGGAACTGGCAAGTGACACAGAGAGGCAGCAGAATGGAAGTAAAATAACAGAAGTTCACTCCATCGATGGGGATCAATGACACCTAATGGTGGTGCCCTGATCGATCCAATACTCCCCCAGTTATAGGGTTTTATAGCCTTGATCTCATTCAGGTGGTTACATTGCAGTTTCACCGTTCACGTTGCTGATATTCAAAACCGGGTGGTGCAGCAGTTGAATTTCCACCCGAATGCAGCACTTCTTTGGTAGGGGAGGGTACCTTTCAAATTCATTTTGTTATCTATTCTAACAAAGGGGAAGGGGGCAAGGGGGCGTGTTTGGTGGGCAAAGCTAACAATGGTTCTTTTCATTTACAAAACTTTTGAGAGAGAGGAGTTGCCTCCAGTGCTGGCTGATTCTGAACTAAACCGAGTAAAGGGCAGAGGTTATCTTACACGGTGACATTTGGTAGGACTTTTGCTATTAAAGTTTTCTCTATCGAAGACAGGTCCCTAGTGAGTGGTTTATAATAAATCATTCCTCACACAAGTGAAAGTGAAGTGTGAGCTAGCACTACCATCCCACCATGAAGCACCCTTTAATTCAGAATCAAGGTTGAAGGAATAATTTACCAGATTTAACCAGAGGCTTAGGTGCATATTCTCCAATTTATGTCACCTATTTTTGCCTTTCTGGAAGGCAAGTATTGGGGGAACAAATGGAGGAGACAAAAGCATTCTGTAACCAAACATTTGCTTACCTTCTCTATCCAGACTTCATTCAGCTCTCCTCTAGATTTTTATTTGTCTAGAACTTGTTTGTTTCTGCCAAAATATGATAAACCCAATCACAGGGGAGCACTCCCTGTCTGTCTTCTCTCTTGGTGCTGGCTTTATTGAGCCTATTTTTCCCTCGTTTTCTCTTTCTTGTTCTTTAATTAATTAAACCATTATGTAGGTCACTACAGTTAGGGACTCATTTGAGTTCCTTTGTCTAGTTTTTCACTCCCATGAGCTCTGTTGCAAGCATTGATTCTTTGGGCCATAGAGACCTATGGGAGGTTCTCCCTTTGACCTGGCCATTCAGGACTTGACTTGAAGTTGGGGTGGGAGGATCAGACCATTCCTGGGGAAGGGCAAAGTGACCATCCAATAGTGATTAGAAATATCTAGGAAGAGGCACATGTTCCATAAACAGTGTTCTTGACTCTGTTCATTTATTGACAGTCAAAGTCGGTTGAAATTTACAGGTCAAGGCAAATAATTTCTGAGGAATTTTGGCGGAAGCAGGGAATCAGAGTTTTGACTTTAGCAAACAACTTTTGTCAGTTGGTTAATCATAGCAGAACCTCAGAGATAAGGAGAGAAGGTGGGAGCAGATAAGCAAATAGTTTCAATCATCTTTTTTGAAATTCTAGAAATAATGGTAACAATTTTGAGAATTACATAAATCTATGACCCAAGAATTTTACTTTTAGGTATATTCCAAGGAAACACTTATGTATTTGTGCATGAAATATCCTCAAAGGGCTCCTATATACAGAGCAGAATGGTTTTAGTTTCCTCATGCCTTTCTTGTCCTAGGCAAGGGCTAAAGCTGAAACCCACAGGGATTAAAAAGCCCAAATTAGAGTCTCTGAAAACCATGAAAGTGGTTAGATTTAGTCACCCTTTTCTACCACTAAGAAGTTCCCATTTGCAGAATTGGCTCTTCCTGCTCTCCATAATCCAAATTGTTGTAAGAGGCCTGAGAGGTGAGAGAGACTATAAACATTTCAGAGAGTTCAAAATTTGTGAGGAAAAGCTATCCATTCTTTCTGTGATATCATGGGTCACAGATTTGGGAGTAAGGGAGATGGGGACATCATTTGACCCCTGGATGCTACATTTTTAGTGCATTAGAAAGAGAAGACTCATAAAGATGACTGGATGTTAAGTAGGGAAGATTCCCAGATTGACCATTTCTTCCATGTGCTTGGGGTAGGAGACTTAGGATATGAATGAAGTATTAACAATGGTCTCAAATGAATGATAAGAAGTGTGTCCAACTAGAGACAGGCAGTAAGCAACACAACTAGCTAGAAATAAGTGGGGCTAATGATTGGACTTTGTAAGGGACCACTATGCCCAAAGGAGCCAAACTGTACCCGGCAGGTAATAAGACAATGTGATCCTTTGCTTCCAGTTTGTAGAATTCAAACGCTTCCCTTTCATTGACCATGATAACATGTAGCCACTCTTATCTTGAAGAGACCAGTTTTTCCTCCATGTACTCAATGGAAAGTTGGTTATTAGTTAATGTTGGAAATGTCTAATCCATTTTCCCTATTAACTACATGGGTGATATTTCTGGATGAATCCAGACTATGCGTTTGGTGAGTGGAGTTGTTCAGGGACATTGTGCCTTTGTACACTGTCCCTTTCCCTTTCTGGTTATGGTACAAAAAGGTAGAAAGAGGAGGCAGATGAAAGCATGCAGCTACATCCCTGACAATTTTACTGCAGTGAATTGAACTTTCTCAGTTACATCTATAGAAAAGTCTGGAATAGCCTATCAGTGAATAAATGAATAAAATGTGTTATAGCAATATAGCATCAAGTTTTGATATATAGAAAAAGGGATGAATCTCAATGTTGTTATTGGATGAAAAGGAAATTGTTAAATTGTAGTAAGCTTGGTATGAAATTATTTATGTAAAATTATTACATGTAATCCTAACAACATTTGATCCTATACTCTTCATGGCTATATAGATGGTATTTGCACATATGTGTGTACACACAAGTGCAAAGATGGACCAGAAGTACATACCACCTTTATGATACAACTTAGCTTTTGAGAGAAAAAGAGAAGCAGAGGGGAGTTGTGGGTAAGAGGATTCAGGAAAAGATTCAACTTTGACATTATGTTTATTTCTGTGTCAATCAAAAAATCTTCTAGATAAAAATGGCAAAAAGGTTATAATTTTGAATTTATTATGGAAAGACACATGGTTCTGTTCTAATTATTCTCCATACCTTTTTCTATTTTTAGGATTCATCAAAAATTATGTAATTAATTTAAAGAGGAAAATACACAGAAAGTTTAGCTTCAACACTTAATTTTGACTTGAGGAGGCAGATCACATATATGTTCAATTGTTTGTGTAGGGAATGTCACCAGAATTAATATTTATGGACTTTTCTCATATGCTATGTGTTAAATTATCTGATATTTTCTAATTAGTTCATGATGTCCTGATTTGCATAGGTTCTGCATAATTTTGAAAAATGGTCTTGCATTCATTCATTTTTGATGTTTCTACTTTGCAGGTGACTAGTACTCAGAGGCTGAGTTAGAAAAGTTCAAGTTCTGATTTTAGTGTTTCCTAATTGTGTGAATTTAGAAAATTCTTAAAAATACCAGGGATCCTCAGTTTCCTTACCAGCAACAGGAGGAAATTACTAACTGTCTTACCTTTCAAGGGTATTACAAAATTATATTGCCCATAAGGAAATGTTTTAAAACCTGAGGAGCAATATAATACATAAATTTCTGAATTTTAATTTTATTATTAATAAAAGATTGTTAGGGAAAGTACCAAGGAACTAGGAAGAAAGGAAAATGAATTTTCTTTTCTAATGTAGAAAATTCTTATTAAAAACTCAAGGCCAAGCCAATGGTAACCTGAATTTTTATTTTCTTTTTCTCTCAGTCTCTGAAGATTATGCAATGAGAACTCTAAGTTAAACATTACACAGGGTAAAGGTGTACCAAGGCCCAGTGCTTAATCAGTGAAAATGACTATAAATTTATTATCATGAACAGATTTTTACATATTATAGGATTCAGTCAATAATTAGTAGAGGCTGAGGCAGGAGGATCTCTGTGAGTTCGACAACAGCCTGGGCTACATAGTGAGTTCCACGTCAGTCTCAACTACATAGTGAAACCCTGTCTCAACACTCCCCCCCACAAAAAAAGGGGAAAAAATCACCGCTAGAACCTATACAAGATTTTTGTTAAGTAAAATACATTAGATGATATATGGATAAAGTCCTGACTTCTAGGACTATCTCAAAAAGATCAATTTAATCTTTCAAAAATACATTGAACTATAGTTTTGAAATGCAGTTGTTTAGTTTTATAGCGTATATCATATTATTTTCACATGAGAATGAGTCTATATCAATATTTTGCAAATCAGTTTTAGTACAGAAGACTTGGAGACAGAGAAGCCAATCTTATCTCTTAGTTCCTAGAGAAAATGTACAAACATGTCTTTCTTCTAAAGGAGTATTAATTCCTTAATACTCATAAGCCTTATCATTTAGTTGTTAATTTCTGCATAAAAGAAACTCTAACAACTGTAGACCTATCTTATTTTTATGCCTGCAATTGACACACCACTAGTGATTACAGTAATATTGTTCTATGAGTTTTTGGAAAATTGCATATTGAGAAAAGCTTTTACAATGGAAAACCTATTAGAGTTTTGAGTGAATTATGGAATTCTGTCATTGTTTCTGCCTCAGTCAGCTTCAGATATCAATTTGCCTTTCAGCAATTTTGCAAACTCTGCAAGTAAGTGGCTGTTGTACCTTCTGTCTGAAACACTTGCATTGCTAAGGTACCAGACTTCTGAGAGGTGATTATCTTATTTTATTATTGCTTCCTTATTTTTAATCTTTAAATTGGAGGCCTCATAATCAATGAGCTAAGTAAATCATCATGAATCCTCCTGCTGTCTTATTGGTTTTCAGCTGAAGGGATATTTGTATGTGCTATACTAGTTGGTACTCTGAAAAATAAATTAAACTCCACTAAATGTTTGAAACTCAAAACTTAAAATACTGAGGAGAGGAAAATAAATGTGGCTAGTGTAAGGGACAGGGAAAATATGTCAGAAAAGCAGCAGCAGTTGAAGGGTGCCTGGTTAAAAGAAGTTTAAGTCAATGCTACTTAATTTAAATGAAAGTCATAGAGAAATGAAGCCTGCAAGTACAGGAAACCCTGAAAATACTGGAATACAACATGGTTTTGCAGGGCATATCTGTTTTTAATCTCAGAAATTTGAGGCTACGTTTAAAAATAAGAGATACTTTTTTATTAATTTTATAAAAGCTTCTTTTCCTACCGTGTACCAGCAAGCACACACTCTCTGGTTAATACTGATTCCTTAAGAGAGAATGAATGGATGGAACAACAGGGACTCCATTCCTTTATCTGATGTCAGTAAATCATCATCGGTTTCACTTCTCTTACAGAAAACTGAGTCGTGTGTTTCAACCAGGGAGAAATTGGATTGCATAAGTGCTATTCAGCAAGACATTTAGTAGCCATTTCTATCTCTCTATCCATCTACCTACCTATCTATCTTCATGATCATTATCTTCTAACCTTTGCCATTTATTGTTTCTGAAAACCTGTTCTGATGTTCTTAAATGATGTATTAGTGTCTGTACAGTGGCAGGGTACTGTGGCTTGAAGGTTACCATCTGGAGCAAAAACTGCATTGGTAGGTAAGTTAGGACAACTGGGCTTACTGCAGGCACCTTCCAGCTGGGTTTTCCATGAAATGTTGGTGCAGAGTGGGTACTTTTGTGTTTACTGGGGTTACACGGAGGAGTTTAGAGACCACAAAGATTTTGGAGTCTAAAGTACCAAAAAATTAAAGGTATTTCTTTAGTGAGGTGGGGGATTGCCAGCATTTGTTTTATGTTCATAGCCCATGGATTTTCAAAGTTTAACGAAAAAGCATGAATACAAAGATAGTTTTGTAATAAAAAAGGTTAAAATTAAATTATATAATGCATTCAGATGATTTAAAAATTTTTCGTAATGTTGAATATAGTAATTCCACTTCTGGAAATATTTCTGAAGCAAATCAGTTGGCATATGGAATACATTATATTCATGAAGAATTGCATTCAACATTTAAGAAACATAATTATAAATAATGTAAAGAATTTAAATCCAATATTAAAGGAGAGTTAAACAAATGACATTCAACAAATGAAGATCATACCTCTTAAAAATGATTACAAGATCATATATCTACAATGGATAATATTTCATTTTTAATGTTAAATAAATTTACAGTACAAAATTGAAATACAATCTTTCTGTGAACAAAATAAAGGAATTATGCCAAAATGTTAACTATACTATTTTGGCATGATTAAATGATAAAGTAACTATTTTAATTTATTTTTTCTATATTAATTTTATAACGGATTTATTAACAATGTACACAAGGCTTTTATCTCCTTATAAGTAGTTTTCTCAACAAGATAGAGAATGATTAATATATTAGATTTTTTAGGCAAAAAGCTATCAAAAAATTTAATTTGATATATTATTTATGTCATTCACAATGAGGGTTTTTGCAAGTTTTCACTTTAGGCTTTTTATTTTTCAGTTGATATGGCTTACTTAACATAATTACTTATTCCTCATAGGGTTACTGCTGAGTCCATTAATCTAATAATTCTGGTTTTCCTCCTTGCTTTTTTAATGAAAGAATTCTTACAGGGTCATGAGAAGTACAGGCACGTATGACTTTGTACCTTCCCAGTGAAACTCAGACAGAATAATTTAACGAGCTGAAGAGCAGTTGTTAAGTCAGTAGACATAGCTGCCCAGACTAGAGGCGCTGCTATTACTCGTTCTAGCTGCTTTGTAAAGTCATTCAAAAAGAATAGAAATGTCAGACAGTGCATCAAACAGAGCCCTGGCTTTTAAATTGCATGGATGTGGCCAATGGCTGTCAATGGGGCATATGATGTGCTGAGAAGTCTAAGAGCGAGGGACCAGCCCTCGTGCTATTTTTATGACTTCAAAAAGCTCAGGAACGTCACTCCAGCTTGTGGCATCCTTCCCCAAATTGTGGTGGCCTTTCTTTGTGGTTTGGGTAGAATGCAAGGATTCTGTGCAATGCCTAGCTCTGGACTCATTCTATCCCTTTCAGACCCACACAATGACGGAAAGATTAGTGGAACAGTTGGTGGTGTTTTAAAAATCAATATTTTCTGCTAATAGGATGTGGTGAGATTTTTTTTCCCCTAGTACTACTTAAAGGTACAGTTACCTACCACTGTAATACAAACACTTTACTCAGAGCCGCAGTTCTTTGACATAAACATCTACATTTAGAGTTGTAGTTAATTTTGTTTATGATTTAGTAACAGAGATCTCAATGGCTACTGAAAAACAAGTTAGTAAGTATATATTTTCTCCTCTTTCACACTCAGTGAAAGGATAGGCTAATTATATTCCTATTACTTATACATGCTTAAATAGTAAAACATCAGTATAAAGTCAGGAACCAAAAAAGAGTATGTCACATTATAATCTACAGTCAGTGGGCCAAATCATTTCTCAGTAACAGCCCTTCATTATATGGGGTGCTTTTAAAGAATTGCAAAGATTAAATTTTGTCGTGAGAACCATCACTTCAGACAGCACAACTTGCAGCTCCCTTCATCACTACCCACATAAAAGACCTGTAGTTGAAGGAGAACTTTTTGAAAGTGTGTTCTTAGAACTTGAACTACTTAGATAATATTAAAGCTGCAGTCAAATAAAAATTTGTTACTAGCACACTTATTCTCAAAGGAATTCTCTAATCAGAAAGGAAATGGGAAAAAAGAGAGAAAGGAATTTTGGAAAATAATGAAAGGAAAAGGAAAAAAAAACCGCACATACAAGCAAATAAAATAGACTTTCCTATATTGAATTTTCAGCAATGTGTTTGACCTGGAAAGAAAATTGTGATAATGTCTATTGTGGTTCTCAATGTGTATAAGGAAAATATGTAAGACAATTATATTATAAATAACAAAAGGTAAAGAAATATAGAGGGAGGTATTGCAAATTTGCAAGAGTGAAGCAGATGCCCAAGTAAAAGCACCCCCTGAATAACCGTGCAGCAGCGTTTCTGCATAGCAGCTTGGTCTCGAGAAATGTCACTGTGGAACTGACTCGTTGGAGGGCTGCTATGTCTCCTGACAGGTCATGCCAACCAGCCTGGACAGCACTGTCAACATGATGGGAGGTGGCAGGCAGGATATTTTGCCTTTGATTTATCTGTGTTTAGAGCTGAATAAAAGGAAGTTTGGATGGTTTAAAGAGAAATATTGGATTCTACATCAGACTGAAGATTGCATTTGGGAACCACAAACATAAATAAATGATTTATTGGATGCTGATCTGCGTACTTTTCTTCAAAAGTATTTGTCTTTTTGCAGGAAAATTTGCCGGGGTTATGTTATTGAGGGACAAACTGAGGCAGATACATAGAAAAATTATTTAATGCTCTGTTTGACCAGAAATCTGAAGACCTGCAGCACATTTAAAATTCCAACTCATAATTTTTAAAAGGATTGTGGAATTATTGAAATGCATATAAATTAAGAAACACTTCTGATTTTGCAACATAGTTTAAGTATATTGATCAATAAGAGAGTCAAAAGCATGGTTTTATTTTTAAGGGTAGGAATAATTGTTTAAGGTTATGGTTGGAAAAAGTCTTACAAAAGAACAAAAAGCATGAAAGAATTATTCTTACTGAAAGGTGTTTACAAGAAGTATCAGAAATATTGTGAGAATTATAAAAGACATAAAAAAGCCATGTTCTTAAAAGGAAAGCTCCTCTTTTGTAAGATATAAAGCCATCAAATAAGCAATTTGGAATTGGATATTATTCTGAAACAGTAAAATAATTAAACATTTAATTTCAAAGTAAATACACCCAAGATTAGCTGAGGAATATTTTATAAAGAAGGATGTGTGGGAAGAGAGCTTAGAAATATGAAGAATTGACTTGCTAGCCATTTAAAATGTAGTAATTAAAAAAAACAATGTAGCATTTGTATAATTGTCAAAACTAATCTAAATGCTCAGACATCTGTTTATGCAAACTTGGTTTTTGGTACAAGAAGATTCACAAATAAACAGGAAAAGGAATTGTTTAAAAAACAAATAGGAAGCCTGGCTTGGTGGCACAAGCCTATAATCCCAGCACTCGTGAGGCTGAGGCAGGAGGATCGTTGTGAGTTCGAGACCAGCCTGGGCTACACAGTGAGTTCCAGGGCAGTCTCACCTACATAGGGAAACCTGTCTCAAAAAAAAAAAAAAAAAATAAAC
>NW_022900930.1:31861223-31886370 GCF_012274545.1 Fukomys damarensis
AAAAAAAAAAAAAAAAAAAATTGATCCCTGGTACACTCCCCCGCAAATAGTACTGGGAAAATTGTTTATCTAGAAAACAAACGTGAAAAATTTCCTCTTACATCACACAAGAAACTAAATATCACATCTAATAATTTAATTATAAGTGCCATAAAAATTGGGTGATAAGAAAATATTTTACATTGCTGTGAAGTGTGCTCTAAGCATAAATATAATAAAAGATTACAAGGAAAGAAAGTTCTATTTAAAACATCTGATTGTGTCCATGAAAAACCATCATATGAAAATTAAAAGAGAAGTAAATAGCTAAGAATTGTAAAATACTAACAATTATAGACCAAAGCTAATGCAAATAAAATATTTAAAAATTTATTGAAAAAACATTCCCTGGTAAACATTGAAACGAATCCATTTACGTTTCTTTTTCTTAAAGTAAATAGTCATTTATTGGTTTGTAGTCATCTTTCTGGCTAAGAATTTTTGAGAGCAAATGGTTGATAATGTTAACACAGATGGTCTCAGTTTTCATAAAATGACCCCAAAGAGAAAAGATGTTTCTTGAATGATTTTTCTAGGATAAAAATCACTCTTGTAGGGAATAAGAAATGCTAGCATCAGATATAAAAATTGAGTTTTGAATACGAGGAAAACAAGTTGCCATCACTTTGTAATTTGATCTTACCACCAAAGCCATTTATTTTTTGTATACTATGTAGCTAGGAAGGAAGGGAGGGGTTGAAAGGAGAGGAGGAGGATGGAGAAAAATAAGAACCAAGATTGATTATGTAAAGGTACAAATTTCCAATAATGAATGTCATTATATTGTATGTCTTAAGTGTACCAATAAAATTAATTTAAAGAAGTGAATATAACCATTTAAATACAGAAAAGCTTGGTGCACTTGATAATCAAGAATATTTCAATATTTATGTTAATTTTCATACATTAGTTGCTAATGAATTTGAATAATTATAATAATGATGCTAAATAATGAAAACAAAATAATAGCATTTACTGTTATTTCAAGTTTTTCTTTTTCTTTTTGAACTGCCTAATACGCTTCCTGCTTTCCTGTTTCTTTCTTTTTTGTTTGTTTGTTTGTTTCTAATAAAGAGGCAAAGGAATACATTATATGGGAGAACAGGGTGTCAGTAAAAGGCAGCAAGTAGAAAAACCCTGAGTGAAGCAAGCACGTACATCTGAAGGGGGAAAATAAGTAAGAGATGAGGTCAGAAAATGGTGGGACAGACAAACAGTACAGTTTGAAGGACCTGTGAGATTTATCATAAAAAGCAAAACATGTAACCATGCAAAAAAAAATTAAGAATATTTCTTGAGTTTTTGTTCATTTTTATAGGCTTCTTATTTTTTATTTTGACCTCAACTTCTTTTCTGTAACCTTTTCTCCATTGAGAGGCTAATTACAAGAAGTCTTTTCTTTTTTCAGACATGACTATACTTTCTAACTTATGACTGCTCTGTTTCTTAGCTGACTCTAAAAAACTGAGTATATTACCTCCCCCAAGAACAGAGATTTTTATTCTGAAGAAAGCCAGGCTGAAATTGCAGATCTAAGATGAATTGTTCTTCCATTTTGAGTGTTACCATACAAATTTCAAGAGTTGGTATTGTTTGACTTCAAACTTGGTGTTCTTGTTTTGGAAAATTTATCTGGAGTTGTTCTGGGTTGAATGCTTTTTGAAGTCTTTGCTTTAATATCAATATTAATATTTACAGTATTTTTTGAAGTCTTTGCTTCAACAGGCTAAAAAATGAAACAAACCCACCTACTTGCTAACCAACCAAACCAAATGAGCAGTGACAATAATTACTCTTAATCAGCTTGTCATCTTAACTTTCTATGCTGTGTGGGGATCTGGAAAACCAATGAATTTCTGTCCTGATGCAGGATTTAGTTTCATAGTGAGGTATAATACACTAGAACTCCTGCTTGGCTCACAAGTCTGAGTGTAATTAAAATGGGGTTACATCCAAACTCCCAGACCTTATAGTTTAGCAACATAGTACCCTTGTGATCAAGTAGCTGATAGGGACCTGTGACTCCTGGCCACTGCCCGGGATCATGAGCAGGGATCAGTCTGCATGTCATTAGCGGAGGAAAAAAACAGAATTCAAAGTATGGATTTTACTGAATGTGTGTCACTTTTACACTGCTGAAAAATCTAAAAATCACAAATCACATCACTGTAAGTCAGATACCACGTAATTAATTCAAAATTTCCTTGTATTATTATTATTTTAATGTTATTATTACTATTCTACAGTACAGAGGATTGAACCCAGGACTTTGTGCTAAGTGCTCTACCAATGAGCTAGGTCCCCATAGCCTTTCTATTCTGAGGCAAAATAAAAAGAAAGAATAGCTTTAAGTTGTCCAGACTGGTTTTGAACTTGTGATCCTTCCTGCCTCAGCCTTCAAAACATCTGGGATTTTAGTGGTCTGTTTGGCTTGAAATTATTTTTGTAAGTGAATATTTTCTCTGACAAATTATGTAAGACTTTTTTACAAAATGGAAAGGACAAACATAATATTTATAGATAGCCTCACTGATTTATTGACTAGGGGCTACATTTCCATCCAGTATAATTTAAAATGTTTCAAAAACATAATCATGAAATTTGTATTAAAATAATTTAGCTGGATATTCCTGCCTCAAATATTTTTTGGAATAATGTAGAATGTAAGTGAAGTGGAGTACAAATATATTTTCAGTTTTTGATGTTTTGAATTATTGAAAACTATAATTTATTAATAGTTTTCTTGTTTGACATTTAAATTACTTCTATTCTTGTTTATATATATATATGTATATACATATATGTATGACAACATTTTCATTGCATATGCTTTTGTTCAAAATTAAGATAGATTCTAACAAATTGACTTATTCAAAAATATGAAAACATTAATTGAATGTCATACAGTTTGTTATGTTTATCCCCCGAAGTCCAATTAACACAGCATTATAGCTAGAAGATTACAATTTAATTTTCTTTAGAGTATTGGGAATTGCCTTTATAAATACAACAGTGTGCTAATTCACTAGACTGAAAAACACCTCATTGTTTTAGTTTGAATTCATTTGCTTACTAGTGAGTCTGAACATTTTTCTGTGATCATTTACTGGACCCATTTCTAATTTGTGAATAATTTCTCTTTCTTTAGATTTGATAGATCCTGAAAAGATGGGGGTAGAATGGTAGACACTAGTTGTGTCCTGTCAACTTTATGACTTTTTGCCGATTAATTTAGGTGTGAGTTCTGACTTGTTTTTTCAAATGGTAGAGTGGCCATGTTTCTTGAAAGGATCACGGCGAGCTTAGGTTAATCATCAATGTCACAGAATGAACCTTGAGAGATTAGACCTTTCAAGGTCAGTAAACATTCTTCGTGATTTGAATTATTTTCAACTTCATTTCATTTCATTTATGTTTTGTAACTTTCCAGCTTATCAAGTTTGTATGCTGGTAGAATTCTTTCTTTAGCAGAGTTGTTATTAGTTGTTTAATAAACGTTGATCTCTCTTGGCAAGTGATTGCATCCAATAAATGCTGGCAGAAATGATAAAAAAGTATCATCAATGAAGATAATCTCGTATTTGGTCATTGCTTGACCTAGGGGTTTAGTTCAAGGAAGCAAGGACTATCATAATCAGAAGGAGGATCTTGTATTGAGGACTTACTATGTGGCAGGAAAAGTATAGAATATCTTAGTTTGAGGAACTTCAAACTATGAAAGAGGAAGATACTGGAAACAGAAATAGCAAAATAGTTCACTACAGTTCTGTAAAGGCAACCACAGTGAGAGAACCCAACAAACTTTACCGGGACTAACTGGGAGAAGCTTCACAAATGTGGTGTCACTCAGGACACATTTAAAGCAACAGTGGGATATTGTTCTGCAAAACAAAAGGGGAAGAACATTCTAAACTGAGGCAAAACACAAAAGCAAAAAGCAAGTTTTATGAGAAGGATGGCAGTCATTTTAATGTGGCTGAAATGTTGGGTGAACAAATTAGAAAAATAGGAAACAAACCTAGAGAAATAAATTGGAATGAAATTATGATGGATCTTAGTGTCCTTCATTAATGAGTTTGGGAAATATATATTGGGCAAGGAAGAGCTATGGCTCAGTTTGAGTATGGGATTCTGTCTTAGAGTCCACCTAAGGGTAATGAAAGAGAGCACGGAGGGCATCACTCATGTCATTGAAGTCATTCATGTCAGGTAGACGAGTTAGGAATCTAGAGCACAGCAGTCCATCAGGCGTGGCAAGTACTCTTACTTCCTAGTAACAGAATCCTGATCTTGCCATGGCAGTGTTACGTCTCGCTATTATTATCCTACTTCCCAGACTGCCACGAATACGGTTTTGATCAATGACACATAAGTGAAAACTACTAGATGAGGAATCTGAAAATTTTGTGAGAGAGACACTGTTAACTGAGGTGTTTCATAAGGCTCTAGTTCCTTAGCGCCTTGGCTTTCCTTTCCGTCTCAGGCATAGTTGGAATATCTGCCAAGGGTGGCTGTGCTTTTGTGAAAAACTACCCAATGAAGATTGCAGAGCAGGAATTGAATAACTCTGGCTCTTCTATGATCCTGGACTGCTTATTAGTCCTGAACCTTCTCAGCCCCAGATTTGAAGTTACATGAGCAAAATAACCCCTATTTTGCTTCAGCCACGACTGTTTGGATTTTTGTATTGTTTAGGTTTAATAAGTTCTAATGATATTTTGAATCATTAGATTTCATTGATGGGAGAAAGTGAAAGAAAAGATTCAAATCAAGGGTCACTTTGAAAACTTTGAGAGCATTTGATTTCATAAGGTGAAGTGGGTCTGAGCAATAATGTGCTGGATTAGAAATTCAGGAAGGCTACCATTCACCCTGTTGGAGAGTTAGCAGATTGCTCCCATTTGGTGAAAATTTCCTTAATGAAGTCGAATCTACCTCTCCAATGTTTCAAATGATTGCTTGGCATTTTGCCAGACCTGCAACATTGTTGAGAAAATATCTTGCCCTATTCACAGCTAGTTTTGCAGTTCAAGAAACATGATTATTTTTCTGGAAGAAAGCTCGTCAAGTTACTTATTTTTCATAAAAAGAATGTTAAACTTGCCACACTCTCATAGCTAAAGTGAGAAGATTTTCTACTATCAACAATACATAACAACTACACATTGCATGCACTCCAAAGAGCTGAAGCCTAATTGATTGTTATTTAACACATGCCAAGGTGGGGGGAAACAAAAATCACGATTAAGGCAATAGATACTTAAGAGACAGAGTCTCACAGCAAGCACATCGGCTATCCGTTCTTCAAAGTTCTTTCTTTCCGTAAAGTTTAACACCATAAGGGTGGTGGTAATGCTAACGCTGCCGAAGCACGACTGCTAAAGGGAAATCCAATGATACCCCATTGGCCTTTATCAATAATTGACGAGAGCCAACAAAACAATAATGCCAGTGATGTACTGAGATTCATGATACTTGATATACAGAGTTCAAACAACAGCTTAAATTCTACATAATCATTTTCTTTCATTATGAAGGAGAAATACAGGCTGATGAGGTTAAATAAAATTTCCAAAGCTACATACTTGGTAATTGTGGGAGCCAGTATTCAAACCAAACTCTGAGCTGTGAGGTCCTCTTTTAAAATCACTTTTAAACTCTGTCATCGGATGAAGAGTAGACCTCCCTTAGTATATTTACATGCTTATTACTAGCACCAGTAAATAAGCTATTTTCCGTGATGAAACTGGGCACGGTGAATGGGGGTTCGTGCAGGATTCCCCCGGGGGGCTGAACCAACCACACGGACCCATAAAAGAACCTGAATTTCCTGGCTGCAGAGAAGGGGACGTATGACTATGGAAGAATGTTCAAAAGGGGGTAAATCTGTTCGCCTTGAACTTGGAGATTAATGGCCACGGGACAAAGCACGTAAGCAGCATCCAGAAGGCAGAAAAGGAAAGGAAGCAGAGCCTCTTTTTGAGCCTCAGAAATACCATAGCCCTGGTGATACCTTGATTTGGGAGCAAGTGAGAGTCATGTCAGACTTCTAATCTTCAGAACTGAAAGATAATGTATTAAGCCACTAAGTGTGGAGGAGATGAAGGGAGGGCAGGGACAAGGGGAAAAAAGTGAGACCCAAGACATGCCATGTAAAGGTACAAGATCCCAATGATGAATGTTACTGTACTGTGTACCTAAAATGTACCAATAAACTCAATGAGGAAAAAAAAAAAAGCACCACAAAGTGTTGTGGTAATTTGGTACAGCCGCACAAGAAAACTGATCCACTTGCTAACACTTCGAAATGTTTACCAAATCTCTCCTTACTTTTAGTTCTTGAGAAGGTTTGTATTCTCTCACCGATGGACATGACGTTTGTTCAGAGCCCTGTGATGTTTTCTTTTTGCCTTAGAAAACCAGGCAAGAAATTTAGAGTTCAACTGCAATTAAGGCACAGGTCAAAAAATTTTTTACTTTTATCTATATAGTTTCTGATCTCCTCTTATACATGCACTTGTATTTCCTGTGTATAATCACACATGTAATCTAACATCCAAATGATGCCATGAGAGAGCGAAGATCCACCAGAGTGGTTCTGTGACAGCAGAGAGGTGTTTCAGTGGTATCAAGGGGCATATTTGGGTGCTTTTTTTGACAAAACAAAATAAATATTCCAAAGTTTTGTGCAACTTTTTCAATGCTTTGTAAGTATTTACTCTGCGAAGAGGTGTTACCTTGCCTTTGCCATTTATCTGTCATGTGTATCTATCAAACTTGGAAAATGTCACAATGTAAGTTAACTTATGTCCCTCACTCTGCTTAGTTCAGAATTAACCAGCACTAGAGACACCTAGTCTCTCACAAAAGTTTTCCCTTCCCCCTGGGTAGAGTAGGTAATTAAATAAATCCTAAAGGTAACTTCCCTGACAAAGAACTGCATCTGGGTTGAAATTCAACTGCCTTGCTATCATGTTTTGGGTATCAGCAATGTTATGGTTTGGGTCTAGGTGTCCCCCCAAATCCTCCTGTGGTCATAGGCTTGATCTATAGTGTGTGAAGCTGGAATAGATTCGTGCTCAAGGGCACTCGGATGAAGGGTGTGAGTGCTGCGTGCCCTAAGCAGTCCGAATAAGATAAAAGGGGCAGGAAGACACGGTTAACTCCCCGTTACCTTTGCTGCCTCATGGGTACCAAGTTGTTTCTGCTCTGCCAGGCCTGTTTGTCATCCCTGCCTTGGAGTCAGCTGATTATGGGCTGAAAGCTCTATGAACTGTAAGCCAAAAAAACCCTTCCCCTTTAACTTTGGGTGTCCAGTATTTTGTCTCAGCAGTGAGAGAAAAGTAATTAACATACAGACCTAGCTACTTCATTTCAGAAATGCAACCCCCATGCACAGGAGGCTTCCATATGATTCAACCTGGACTAATGGCATGGCTATGATACCGCTTTCAAGTTTAGTGAGGACCGAGTTGGATGCATTTAAGACAAAGATTTGTAAGTCAATTGAGATTTGGTTTGCACCTTGCTGGATATACAAAAGATAGGCTGAACACATTAATCAGAAGTCTGCTCTTGCAGTGAATTAGGCATGACTAAAGAAAAGAAAAGAAAAAAAAGGCTTCCACCACCTTAAATGCAATATTTGTGTTACTAAGCAACAAAATTCTCCTATTTAGCAAAGCCCTAATGATGCTGGCAGTGCAGTCTTGGAAAAATGCTTAATACAACTTCATTATCCTCACCACTCTCCCGGCACTGCATACCCAGCGCCTGATTAGGGATAACGAGAAGTAGAGTGAGAACCGTTTGTGCACCTGCATCTAAAAGACCAAATAAAGTATTGATTTGGATGAATCTAATGACGGTCATTTAATGTGTTTATCTACTCACCCCATTCATTTGAACTGACAAAGAATGCAGGACATCCCACTGTTAAATGTGTCCTTGAGTTGTAAAGCCATAGTGACTCTGTCAGGGCCAGTCACACAGACACAGAAATTAGGACATAACTCTTCCCAACTCAATTTTCACCTTGTATGGTCTTTCTATATGGACAATTTGAAGAAAGCTATAGATTAAAGAAACTCAATACTTTCCTTGTGTTTTTCTGAAACTTGAAAAATTTCCTTTCTCCACTAAAGTTTCTGTTATTTCTTCAAGGAACTCTAATTTGAATATGTTAGAAAGTTTGTTTCTTTTTATTTTTTCTGGTTTTTCATGCTGAGAAGTTACTTCGCAGAGTTGCTAACGTCTTTGTTCATACTTCTTCCCTCTTATTTTCTCCCCTCTTCTCTTTATTCTTGCCTTTTCTGCTAAATGTGTGGTTTCCAAGGGTTATCATCCCGGAACAAATGTTAAAGAAAGATGTGCTAAGAATAAAACCCATGAGTATCTAGGGTCCGAATCTTTTCAAATGTTATTATTGACTAATATGTGACATTTAAGCCAGAGCATTTTAAATTCATAAAGCAATTTGGAATTGCTTTATTTTTCAAACCACCTTATCAGCCTTTTTATTCACTCTACTGCATAATGCATTTTATAGTGTCTGGACAGATAGAAAGGAGAAATAATTTTTTTCTGCCATTTCGAAGATAACATGCAATCATTAGAGAAGGTGCCAGGCAATTCTAACTCTGTTCAAAGGGGAAAAAAAATCACCTTGAAAAGTGTAGTACGAAGCTCCTTTTTAAATTTTAAATTGACACATAGCACGTATTTATGGAGCACAAGGTGATCATTTAATGTATGCATACATTGTATAATGATTAAATCAGGGTAATTAACTCCTCAAACGTTTACCTTTTCTTTGCTTTTGGGAGCTTTGAATTTTCCTTTCCTAGCCCTCTATTTAATAAGCTGGGAACTCTAGTCTCCTACTGTGCTGTAAAACAGTAGAGCTTATTCCTCGATGTAACCACTTGGTACCTGTTACCTACGCCTCCTACATTCCTCCTTCTCAGTGACCACTATTCTATTTGCTGCTTCTCTGAAATTGACTTCTTAAAACACCAAACTGATGTCTTAAAAGGCTGATTCTTGCTGTCTTCCCACTAACAAAAAAGAATTTAAAAAACCCAACACATGACTTCTTCACATAAGACAAGTAAAATATATGGAGGTTAAATGCTAATTGAGGTCGATTAGCAGTGACAGGTGAAATACTTTTCCTGTTCTTTTCCAGTAAAGTGGTGCACACTGAAAAGGCCCATTCAGACCCCACCACTGCTTATATCTTCAATCTGTTTGATAAAAAATTAATGCAGCCAGCCTTTCTGTTTCTGTGGATTTGAAGCAATGTCTGCTTTCATTGTTATTCTGGTATTCTAGAAAGACCTTGTTCACAAATTCTGCTTATTCATAGTAATCACAGATTACGTAAAAGCATCATCTGTCTATGAATTTAGCTAGCCGGTCTTATTTAGCACACTATCTCTTCTGAGTCATTCCAAATTTCCACCTGTATTTAGAAGTTGCCGAATCTTTCCTAGGACAGTGTGTTCTGGTAGGAAAGGAGGAAAGAAGGCAGCTGCTTTCTTACTTTTTAATGCGCACCCATGAGGCTTTGGGCATTATATACATTACTTCATTTACCCTCCACTGGCAAAGTTACCAAACTTTTTATCCCTCCATTTTATAAATGAGAACACCAAGGTGCAAAAGAGTATTATAATTGGTTGTAGGTCACTCAGCTAAATGAATAGCAGGGCAAGATTTAAAAATTCAGGGTTTTTTAAAACTTTAAAATGATATCTTATTATACCTGCATTTTGAAAATTTATGCTTGTTTCCAAGCTTTTGGCATGAAGACAGGCCTGACTCATTTTGAATCTCTTTCCTTTTTATGAAACTAGAACAAGCTTTGTTACCAGTCTCTGTTCAAAACTGTGTTCAATTATAATCTAAATATATATGTCATTAAGCAATCACACAATCACCTCATACTGTAACTCCTCTCCACTCCTTGCAAAAGAGAGAATGTGGGCTCTGTCCATTAGGATGCTGTAATTTACACTTAATACCAATTGGAGCATCTTTCACAGCGTTGCTAATTTTGAAACACTTAGCCTAGATGATAGCCTTAACTGCAGAAATTCATCTTTTACAGAATTTTTTTTATTCCTAAAACTTTGAATCTGTTCCACCAGTGGAAAGATGATGTTCCTTGGGACAATCACCTGATTCTTAAATTTTGAAAGTTTGAATTGTGACACAACATTTTGTATTACTCAGTGTCTGCTTGGCTCCAGAAACATAGGGAGTGCTTTGATATGTGATTAATTTTTTTTTCACATTTAGAAATGAGAGTTTGAAAGGGTGAGGATTTTTTGGTCTTGTATATATGTATTTCACTTTCAAGTATAGTATAGTGGTATGTGTATCAGAAAATGTGTATTTATTGAGGAAAACCTTACTTTTTTAAAACTCATGAATCATCATATTGAGAGATAGATTTGAAAAAAATCTACACAGTAAAGCTGCAATTATTTGATTGCTAATAGGTTAAATTCTTTCTAACCAAAAATTTGATAGATGTTATAAAATATGCCATTCCATACCTAGCTAGTTTTTAATGGATGTGCAGATTCTTAATATCGTATTCTAGCAACATTGCTTACATTTGTAATCTTAAAACTATGGATGTATAAATTGAAAAGCAAACTAAATGTCTGATGGCATTCTGTTTTTATTACAAATTGGTAAATCAATCACTGTGACAAAAACACAAAAGCCAAGAATATGGTCACACACACACACACACACACACACACACGCACACACTTCTACACTCTAAGAATTTGCTGTGCTTTACTGTCCTTTAAAGTCTCCAGATTTTTTCTGCTTTTAGGTATATTCTTCTAAGTTCATTGTGACTTTTCCAAGAATATATTAATTATTCAAGTTGCTATTTACTAAGTGAAATAGCTTTATAGCATTAGATCTATTCAGGGCTTAGAAAACCTCTACTTCCCTAGGCTTCTTATATTTTCTTCCAGTATCTGGGCTGTGTCTGTGTATGTTATGTAGCTGCAATGGTAACTGTTGTAATAACAATCTAGTATAGTGTATTTCATTTAATTGGGATTGCAAAATGTATGTATTCTCTACAGTACGCATTCTTTCATTCTCTCACAGTACACTGATTGGTGCTCGCCTGTCACCTTTATATTTGACAACTTGATATTTGACAACTTTCTAGTATCCACTTTGACCAATATATGCTACACTCGCATGGACTGGCAACACTCAGCACTTGACATCTAATCTCTAGAATGCGGCCTTTGTTCCAGTTTAGTGATAGTCAAATTTGAGTCAAGTGTAGTAGACAGAGCTTTCCCTAGGAGCCATCATGAACTAGAATATTTAAATAGAAGTCTCTTTCTAGCATATTTTATTGGTGTAAATGTAATATTAGAGTTATGGGACTATTTTAGAAGTTTGGTTTAAAATTAGGAATGTTTTGGATGAAGCTTTACTTTAGAAACTGAAAATTAAATAATGCTGAATTTCTTATAAGTTGATGACAATAGTTTCACATAACTGATCATTGGTAATTGAATGGTAGAATGTCATTTGTGCTGGCACTTAAGGATTTAATTTTATAAAAGATTAATACATGGAGGTATGCACAAAAATTTGCAATTGGTGTCTACCTAAAACCACTAGTGCACTCAGTTATATCAGCAGATATTTATTAGGTGCCTCTTAATATCTGAAAATATATAGCATGTGAAAAATGAGATAAGCACAATCAATAATTCTATTGAAGAATTTTTAAAAATGTTACTTTAGAGAAAAGAAACTAAATTTTCTAAAATTATCTTTTAAAACACTGAAACTAACTAAAACACACATTTGTAAAATTAAAAAGCCATATCAGACATTTAAAACATCATACAAATAAAAAATCATTCAAAAGAGAACTAGCCAATGACATATGTAATTTCTGATTAAGGCTATTGGAAGTTTTCGTTTTCCTAAATACAATAGACAAGAAAGTTAAGAATTAAGAAAACACTTCTTGGTAACAATGGGAAGTGGTTTGTTATGGTTCCAGGGAACTTTTACTCGCTGAAAAATCGTAGGCAGGGTGATGGGGTGAGCAGAGACCCCCCAGAGGAGCTATTGCTACATCTGTCCTAAAGCAGTGGTTCTCCAAGTCCTGGGCATCCAGGAGATAGTGAGATTGAACCAGGATGTAAATCATCTACTGTTGCCTTCATTGACAGTTTTATTACCAAAAATGTCAGCTCTACTACTCTGTGACATAGTAAATTTTGAGGTAAGTTTCTCATCTTGTCTTGGGGCTGGTTTGGGGTGACCAGAAGCTGGTGCAGGAACCACAGTTTGGGAAGCACTACTTAGAGAAGCATTTCTCCATCGAAGCACTAATGCTATTTTGATCAGAGAGTTCTTTGTGGTGGGGCTTGTCCTGTCTAGGATGTTGGCACAGTGAGCAGCAGCCTCTATCTTCTGCCTACGATATATCACAAACATTTCCCCAACCGCACACACAAAATTTGCAGAGATTGCGAACCATCTGTGGTAGGTTCAGATGGGGCTAAAATTTCTCCAGTTATAAACCACTAGCCTAGAACATTTCTTAATACCTGTGTGCCCTCTGTATTGTTGCCTTTTATAACACGAACACCAATCTATAGATAAAGTACTGCATCGCAGAAGTGATGCAGGAAAAGTTCAGTTTTTCATTAGATGATTACATTACAAAGTAATGTAGCACGTTGAGCTTGTTTATAGCAATTCACAAAGTCATAGTTTTTCATATTTTGTCTTCAGGTGAATGAAGGGTCTTTTAATGTGCATAGCAGATCTGCATATATCATAGAAAATGGATCTGGTAGACACAAACAGCACAGTTCAGTTTTCTCTTTCATTATAAAAAGTAGCATATTAATCATGCCTATTTATAGAACTTAAATAGAAGTGTTAACTAAAATGTTTCTTTATAATGTCATTAATTGTGCACTGAAATGCAAAAAAATAAACAAACAAATAAATAAATAAGCAAACAAAAAGAAAAAGAAAAAGAAAGGAAAAATACAAGCCTGATTAACTGGTCTGAATGCAAAAGTCATATGCTTGTTTTATTCTGGCTATTTATTGCAGTGATAGCAACAACAAAATATTTCTACTACTTCCTTACATTTACAGAGCACTCTGTATTTCTTCAAATACTTTTCAGAGACTATTTCCTTCATTATGAGTTTAGCATCTCTTTCTGTTGTTTGTGGAATTTGTACTCTGGTAGTCCTTTATCATTCTAATAGAATCACAGAGTAGATCACAGAAACCTGGTAACACTGGTTTTTCCAAGAGTGAACTAGTGGGCAGTGTTCACTTGTACAAACACACACACACACACACACACGTGCGCGCACACACACACACCAACAGTATTGCTTTTATTACCTACCTAATGACCACATCCATGAGAATTTTCTGAGTTCTGCTTGATAGAAAATAATAAAGCCTAAAAAATATAATCATCCCTGTCTTCATATAGGACATTCATCAATGTTTTGGTTGAACTCGTTAAATATTGTATATAAATCTCAAGCAAAAGATCATAACAGATTAAGGATTTGGTAGTTTTCCTCCTTTCTTGGGGTAAACTTGTAGTTGTCAAGTTTAGCAGTGTTGAGAAGAGCAATATTATGGAGAATTGGAGTTCTGATTGTAATCTGAATATTAATATTCTTAAAATGTACTAAATTTTATATTTGAATCACAGAACCACCTTTTCAGAATGTGCTCTAAGATAGGTTATGATACTTATGTATAGCTACCATCAGGCCTTCTTTTCTGCCTCTCTCCTGAATATTGAGTTTCAAAGTAGTTGTTTAAAACTAGTGTGTACCGATTGAAAATTTCTGTCTGAAACTTACTGAATAGAAATCAAATTAATTCCATCTCAGTGGTTACACTGGGAATGCAGTTTTCAAGAAAAGTTGATTCTGTCCTTACTTGAGTTTCCCAATTCTTTATTCATTATACTGTTATTTCCTATTTGAACACCCCTTTTAAAATACTATTTTTGAAAATTAATTGTCAGATTAGAAACTGCTTGAAAAAACTTCACAATAAAGCAATTTATAAGCACCAGGAAATATTAATTACTAACTTTTAATATTTTATGCTCTATGGAGCTGCATAGTGTTTGACATTTGCTGGGGTCATCTCCTTATTTTAGTACAGTCCAGTTTTGTACTAGAACTTTCTCCCTACCACGTGGCAGGGAGAAGATTGCTTGCTTTAAGGTGTGTCACACATCATTGTGGAGATACCCCTCACTTCCTGGGGCTTCCATCTGCTGGGCATATCACTCCCTTGAGAAGTACTAAGAGGACAATACCCTGAGTAAACTCTGGAAGAACCACAAATTTAAAAGGCATAATGTGTGCAGAATGGAGCCAACACAATTGAATATTGTTTCCCATGTCACACCTCCTCCACTTTATTTCTGTTTAAAAACAAATATCAATGTACAACATAGCAAGGCACTACCCAGAATAATATTTGTATATAAAGGGCAGAAGCTCAGATGCTTGGCTAATTTATTTTTCTGTTTTCTTCAATGAGTAATTTTAATAGTGAATGTGAAAAATATTCCAGGCCTCCTTGAAAAGGCCTTTACAGTAAATATTTTATCTATTTTTAACATACAGTTTTGGATTTATAATTTCACATTTTTTGTATATTGATGAGAATCACATGTATTAATTAACCTGTATTATCATTTATGCCCAACTGGGATTATTTGCTGAAGGAGGGGGAATATATATATTTCAGAGACTATTATAAACAAAGAAAGCATGACCCAAATGCTTCCTCTTTATGGTTTTCTTCAAAATAGGACCAGCAGATTGCAGTGGGTGGGCAGATTTCTTACTGCATCTATCTGTGTGAATGGCTCTCTCTGAAGTTATGTGGTACTTGACATGTTTAACTAAAAGTAGCTGCCTCTTTTCTATCCTTCTCTTCTCTATTATATGGGTATTATAATTATTATGATTCTTATTTTGCAGATGATGCTAAAATCAGTGAAATTCTTTGCCTAAGAGCCAATAGCTAAGGAATACAACCTGAAGTGGCTGAGAGGGATGTGTATGTGTGTGTGTGTGTGTGTGTGTGTGTGTGCGCGTGCACTTGTGTGTGATGTGTCTGGCATCAAAGCTCTGGTATAGCTCTACCATTCTATCTTCCTTTATTCCTCCTAGTGTATGATAAATCACTAGCATCTCCTCAGTGTGTGACCCTAATGTAGGCACTAAGCGATGTACTTGATAGTCATTGACCTCTGGGGACTTGGAAACTCAATGAAAAGATCAAATGAATGCTCAGAGTCATTATGTGACAAGATAGTTATTATTTTTAATTAGTCTTACATTTGTTCCTAAAACACCCACTTATGGAGCATTCAGAAATATCTTACCATTCATCAGAGGGAACTGGACGGGCAAGCCCTGCAGAGTTTTGTAGCGGGGCTGAGGGAAGAGGCATTGACATGTGATCTAAATGAAATCTTTGAAACAAAGGATGGTGGAAGGAGAAAGGAAAGAGATGGGAAGAGGGCAAGGACATTTTCATTGGTGGCCTCTGTCTTTTGGTTCTTCAGAGAAACTCTTTACACTCCAACTTAGTCTAACAGGAAAAATCTGTTCTCGAAGGAGCTGTCACCATTGCCTTAGTAAAGAGGAAAGGACCACATGTAACAAAATGAGCACAGGGTTAGTCATTAGGGGTGGACAGAATGCATTCAATCCACTTAGCAAGGCTATAACCAGGCTTTGGTGATGGCTTAGAAAGAACTGGTTTAGGCACACTCTGTCTCTCGTATAAGGCACATTTATATTTGGGGAGCATAGTTTCATGTCACTTTGTAAGTAAAAGGAGATGTGATACAATACTCATGTGCCATCTTGTCCAGGCCGTAGTGCCCAGATATGTGCTCAAATATTATTGTGGTATTTCTGTCAGAGTGCTTTTTTTTTTTTTAAATGAGTTGACATGGTTTAAATGAAGCAGATTGTTCTCCATAATACGGTGGGCCTCATCCAAAAGCTGAGGCCTAAATTGAGCAAAATCCGATCCTCTCAAGTAAGAGGGAATTTTGACAGCCAATGGTCTTTGGACTGGAACTGCACCATCCGGGCTTTCCTGGACATCCAGCCTGCAAGCCTATTCTACACTTTCAACTTGCCACCCTCTGTAATTGTGTGAGCTAATTTCTTCAAGCAAGTCTCTCTCTCTGTCTCTATCTCTCGCTGCCTTCCTCCATGTACATAAAAAAACTGAAACAATAGGTTTTGTATTTTGGAGAACCCTAGCACAGGAGATCACAACATTAAATATTTAAAACATTATCAAGCAGGAAAAAGCTGTCACTTCAGTGGACATATGTCATAACAATTTATTTATTTATTTTAAATTAAGTTTCTTGGTACATTTTAGGTATTCAGTAAAGTTACATTCATTATTGGGATGTTGTACCTCTACATGACAGGTCTTGGGTCTCATTTTTTCCCCTTACCCCTGCCCTCCCTTCACCTCTCCTCCCCTCCCTGTTTACAAACACTTTATTTCCATTTTTTCATTTTCTCATATTTTTTCTTTTCCCTTATTACCCTTCCCCTATTACCTTTCCCATCTTCCCTACACCTTTAGCCCCTTTCTTCCTATTTCACACTGTCAATTATCTCATTAGGATCTTATGTACTATTATAGTTTATTCACACCAGAGAAACTTTGGTATTTACACGTGTGACTTATTTATTTCACTTAGGAGTATATTCTCAATATGTATCCATTTTCCTATGAATGAATCTAATTTCTCATTCTTAATGGCTGAGTAGTATTCCATTTTATAGAAAAACCACATCTTCTTTATTCCATTTCCAACTGATGGGCAAATGGGCTGTTTCCAAGTTTTAGCTACTACAAATTGTGCCGCTATAACATTTAAAAGTTTTGCCTAAAGAATAGCGAACATTGTGTAACTCCCAAGACACAAGCACACTTACACTCTCAATGTTCCAACATTCCAGACAAATATGTATTTTATGGTCATTTTATAGACAAGAAAATTGAACTAGAGGTCATAAACCTTGCTCCAGGTCTCTTGGTGCCAGCAAATGACAGAACTGAGATCCACACTAAAAAGCCTACTTTGAAAATCTCTGTTCTTAACTTTATATTCCATTCACTTCTCTTTAGCAGACTAGCATGATAGGCAACACAGGACACTTAGAATTTTACAGGCACTTATTTTTTTAAAAAACACATATATTATAACTTATTTAATCCCTACAACAATCCTGTTTTAGAGATGAAACGGACAAGTTACATCAGAAAAATCTTAGAGTAACTCATTTTATCATTTTCATTTATAGTTATGCACCACATAAAGGCATTTGGGTCAGCACCATTGTGCACATTCACAGATGGCTCCATGACATTATACCTTGTGACACTGAAGGAGTTTTATTTTTAAATATATTCTATGATGTTTTGTGCAATGACAAAATAATCTCAAAGCTTTATTTCTTGGAATATATCCCTCCCATTAAGATATACATGAATATAAGTAAGGCTATATCCTAAAGAAAATATGGAGAAAGAAAGGGGGCTTGTATTTCTTCAAAGATCATTAGAAGCTTTACTCATTATATGATTTCTACAAAATGTGTAAAGTAATATTTGAGACGGTACATAAAAAAATCTGGCCTTAGGTATCCAGTATACTTAGTGTCCTTTTCTTCCTCTTCTTCTTCTTCTTTTTGTTTTTTTTTGAGACAGGGTGTCACTATTGTAGTGAGACTGACCTGGAACTCACTGTGTAGTCCAGGTTGGCTTTGAACTCACAGCAATCCTCCTGCCTCAGCCTCCCAAGTGCTGGGATTATAGGCGTGTGCCACCACGCCCAGCCCAGTATACTTACCTTCTGAGAACAATTTTTAATCCATTTGTTTGGAAAATTTCTAGTTAGTTTGTTTTACTTACAGTACAAATAATATATTTTCCACCATTATTATTATTATCATTATTACCCTTTATAGTAATAATACAACCTCTTGAACATCCACCGATCCATCCCCATATACCTATCCAGATTGCTAAACCTAACAGTTGCTCTTAACTCTCATCTTGAAAGAGTTGATCTCTCTCTGCTCTTGAAACCCTGTTCTGTCATTCAGGATATCACAAGCTTCTGGCTTTCCTTTCATTTTCCTATTGCACACACACATGCTCCTGTGTTCATCTTCTGATCTCTAAAGGTTGAATTGCCCAGGGGCTCAATCTTGAAACTCTTATCTTCTCCACTCTTGAGGAAATGTGTTCAGATCACTGTTCTTGAAGATAATATGCATGTTGATAGGGCATAAATCTCTTTTACCCCTTTGAAGATCAACTGCATACTTGTTTGCAAAGCAAGCTATTCAACACATCTACTGGTTCTTTTACAAGCATGCCAAAATTTAGACATTAATGTGTTTATGAACAAGTCTTCAGTAGCATGGGAACTATCAACAACTGAGATCTCATCTTATTATATCAAGAAATCAAACAATAACAAATGTTGGTGGGGCTGTGGGGAGAAAGGAACTCTTCTCCTTTGGTGCTGGGAGTGCAGACTGGTGCAACCACTATGGAAATCACTATGGAAATACTTAAAAACAAACTGTGTTCTAAACCTGGTACTCTTCAGGAAGGAAGAATTTCATTGATCCAAAGCCCACTCACATCAGACTCTTGGAATCATCCTGAAGCCCTATTCTTTTCTCTAACACACATGTAGTCTTGCTTTCCTTCATTTCATAGTCAACCCCAAAGCCAGAAAGTTCCCCTTCAAAGAGCTTGGACTGGAGGTTCCATTTGACCCAGCCATCCCTCTGTTGGGTATCTTTCCAAGAGAACTAAAAGAATCATATCACAGAGAAGTATGTGCACCCATGTTTATAGCGGCACAGTTTGTAATAGCTAAATCTTGGAAACAACCTATTTGCCCATCCGTTGGAAACTGGATAAAGAAGATGTGGTTTTTCTATAAAATGGAATATTACTCAGCCATAAAGAGCGAGAGAATAGATTCATTCATAGGAAAATGGATACATATTGAAGATATACTCCTAAGTGAAATAAATAAGTCCCACATGTGTAAATACCAAATAGTTTCCCTGGTGTGAATATTCTGCAACAATGCATAAGATTCTAATAAGATTACTGACATTTAGAAATGGGAGGAAAGGAGCTAAAGGTGTAGGGAAGGTGTGATACGTAGGGGAAGAACAAAAAGGGAAAAGAAAAAAATGTGAGAGAATGAAAAGATGAAAATAAAGTGTTTGTAGATGGGGAGGGGAGGAGGGGGTGAAGGGAGGGCAGAGGTAAGGGGAAAAAAATGAGAATCAAGACTTGCCATGTAAAGGTACATGATCCCAACAATGAATGTAACTGTACTGTATCCCTAAATGTACCAATAAACTCAATAAAAAAAAAAAAGCAACAATCTGTGAAAAATGTATATTCACAGAAAAAAAAAAAATACAGTGCGAGCCTACCTAGTTCGTGCCATGGCTGAGCTCAGGATTCTTCAAGGGCGCCCACATTTCTCCCACTGGAAGTTACTCTAAAGCTCTATAACTTTTAAGGATCTGAGTGCACTCTTTTCTCTTTATGTGTTCACCTCCAGCCTCTGGATTCCATGTTGCTTGTGGAACTCATCAGCAAATGTTCACTGCTGGCATCTGTACTTGCTAATCCATCTGCCTTAAATGCTTTTACTCAGACCGCAGAGCTGACTTTCACCATCATATAACCATCATGTCTTTCATAAGATGTTGGCAATTCCTAGTTACCTATTTTAAAATTTAGCCACATTCCCCTATCATACACGCACCATTTTTCTTTGCTGTCTTATTTTGCTCTGTAGCATGAACCAAAATTTGAGGTATTCTTATTTCATACCCAATTTTAAAATTAACAAGGGTCTGTCTTTCTCTAATTTTTGATCTCACTGAGTCCAGATACTTCAGTTTGTTCCCAGAATACCTCGCACTGTTACACACCGTTACCTCCAAGAGCCCCTGGCATATAATTGGACTTAAGTGGGCATTTGTTGAATGTCCAGTATTTGTTCAATTTAACATACATAATTGAAATTGTGTTATTGAATATAAGTTTTTACCTTTTCTCTTTCTCATAATACCAGTATGGGGAAATTTGATGTTTTAAATACATTTTGGGAAAGTATGAACTTTAAACTTGTTAATTTAATAATTTTATCCAGAAATTATATAGCAGATGGGCATAAGGCTTATTGTATATTCCAAATTAAAGTGTTCTAGCCCTAGAAGAAATTACAAAAATAATCCCTCAAAAAAATCTGAATCAGATTTTATAAGCTTAGAATCAAAGCAGAAGGAGAAAGACAATTTTAACTGAAGTTAAAATAGTTTGAAGTTTCCACATTCTCTCTGGAGGTATTTTATTTTTCTCTGAGTGTCACAGTACCAATTTGTTCTTGACATTATTTAGGAAAACATGATTTATTATATCCCCATGGTATCCTATCAAAAATAAGACATAACAATTTTCCTCTTTTCTTAGATATAGGTGGTTTGCAATTTTTCACTATTACTAATAAAACTGTCATGAAAACTCTTATGTCTAAATTTCTTTTAAACACTTCTGTGATTTTCTCATGATAAATGAATAGATGTAAAGCAAAATCAGAACATTTTTATACTGTTGTTAGTTTGCCAAATTGCTTTCGAAAACATTTCTCTAATTTTCACTCTCCAACAGCGAATTAGAATGTTCCTTTCCCTCACACTCTGCCAACAATAGGAATTATCTTAGAAAAGTAATTATCACCACATTTATGACATAATGTATCTATTATAGTAATTTACACTTTAATTGTTAAGGAAATGTAATGCTTTTCATATGCTTATTAGTCATCTATAATTTCTTTTTGTGAATTGCCAACTTTTCCTTTACTGTTTATTGTCTTTTTTCTTCAAATATAAAATCCTCTTACTAACAAGTATGTCAGTGCTTTGCTTATACAGCTACAACTGTATTGAACTCGGGTCCTTTCACTTGCAAGGCAGGCCACCAAACCACTGAGCTAAATACCCGGCCCAAGTTATATAAATTTAATCACCAAGTTCTTCATGATTCGTTGGTTGATTTGCCTGGTTTAAAAAAAATGCTCCTGCTTCTTAATTTTTAAAAACATGACTATCATTCATTTAAATACCCATTTAGGGTGCCACTTTGAAGAGATCGATTCCATTCCCATATTGACAGGCACCAAGCATGGCAGCTGTCCGGGCTGAGGATCCTGGCTGCTGACAACTCAGGCACTTCAGAGAAAGTAACAGAAAAACTAATACAGTTTCTAAAGCTCACATGCAGAGTCTCTGCATTGTTCATCTTTTGCCCAGACTAAGTTCATCCTTGATTTTTTTTTCCTACCGGCCCCTGTGTTGTATTCATATTAAAGGAAGGCCAGGAAAAATCAGACTGACAAGAATGAAAACCATTCTTTGAAAATAGTGTTCTAAACTAAGGAATCTGCTTCATATTTTTTTGATTGGTTAAGCAAGCTTTGTGTATTGTGAGTTCTTTTGAACTCATTTCCATCAGTGTTTTTCACACATTCTTTTTCAATCAGTGGTCTTGTCCCCATACAAACGAGTCTGTTTGATTGGGAGACAGAAAAATTACTGACTCTGGCAGGTCTGAAACTCTGAATATGCAGGGAAAAGAAAAGGAGACCAGGAAGGGAGAAAGCTGTAGGTAATCAATGCTTCTTTCATTCCGGGACACACAGCCATGCTGCTTGGCAGGAAAGCCCCCATAATACATGAAATGAAGGAGTAATAAAAATAAATAATAGAAGCCAAAAGAAAAGATAGAATAAACTGTTTTCTTTGAATAATAAAGAAGTAAAAAATTTGAAAGAAAACTGGCTTTTAAGAAAGGGTATTTTTCATAAGAATCAGATAAGATAAATATCACCATTATCTTTTACAGTTGAGTTAACTAAGCTCAGAGAAGCAACATTATTAATATTACATAGCTTGTAAAACCTAAGCTTTAAATGCAAGTGAATACCTGTCTCACTGTAACTTATTTATTGTTATTTTTCTGCTTCTTCTAATGTATATATTACCATTACTAATATCAACTGGAAATAAATGTCATGCTAGGATTTGCATCCAGAAAAGTAAACTTTTAAGGATGGGGTGAATATATTTTAGAAAACACAATACAGAGTGAAAAAAATCCAGAGAATTTCTTACAATATGGCAAATATAAAATCTAAATTCAAACCATAATGGAATAATAGTGTAATGGTTAACTTGATTGTGTCAACTTTATTTGCCTGGCTAGCACCTAGGATATTGATGAAGCTGACTTCTGGATATGTCATAGAGGTAGGACTTTGGGGTACATATCTTGTTCTTCATCCTTTTCCTCTCTGGCACTGTTCATTGTTCTGCTGTTTGACTTCCATGAATTAGTCATCTGCTCCACCATGCCCTTTCTCCATGATGTTTCTACCTTGGCACCTGCCAACCATGGAATAAATCCAAGAAAACTGTAAGCCAAATTAAATCTTTTTTTCCTCTGAGTTGTGAGTGTCAGGTATTGTATGTCAGTGAATGGAAAACTAATACAGAAAATTGGTACCAGATGTGGGGTCATCATAGTGACTGCACATGACCACATGGTATAGACCTCTTTGGAACTGGTTTGTGGAAGGAATTTAAAAAGGTTTGGTGACACAGGCTGGTGAAGTCTTAGATTCTTATAAGCAGAGCCTTACATGCAATTATTGTCAGAGATTAGGAGACCAAAATGCTAATAGGAATGTGGACAGTAGAAGGTAGGGTGAGGAGATTTCAGTGGTGAATAAGTAACCATTGACAACTGGACTAAAGATCACATGTGGCAAAAAATTTGTCTGCATTATGCCAATGTCCTAAGACTTTGTGAAGTACTGAAATTAAGGGTGATAGGCTAATATACTTGGTGAAGGATATTTCAAGTAAGCCTAATATTCAGACTGTGATGTGGATATTGCAGGCTTCTTTTGGGCACATTTATAATGAAAATCAGAGGCAAAAAGCAGAGCAGAATAATTTGAAAAATTTAAAATGTTGGCCAAGATAAAACCACATATAAATTTAGGCCAAAGAAGGTGTGGTTACTAAAGAGATAAGCATCATTGAAAAGAGACCAAGTACTTTGCACAGGGACAAAAAGAATGACTTGAGAAACAAGCAAAGATCCCACCAATTACATGCTCTAGGATGCAAAAGGATAAACATTTCCTATGAGTAAGAGAGTTCCTGGGACCCCTGGTTGAGAAGGGCCACCTATGAAACTGGTTCCCCTGTATTCATTTTACTATGCTCAGCTATCTAGGCATTCAGAGGCTGCAGCAACCACAGTCCATGCTGGCACAACTACTGCTTCCACTGATAACAGAACTTGGTGACGTCTATGTAATGCTTGTTTTACTTATGGGTCATAAGAGTTGTGGAGTCAGGGAAGCTTCAACTCAGATTTTAAGTGAAGGCCTGGGTCAGACAAAGAGCCCCTGAGAAGACCGTACCTAAAGTTATGGAGATGAAGCTGAAGGTTCAATGGATACATGAATACATTGAAGATGTCATGAATGTGAGACATCTGCCAAGGAAAGCTATATAGGCAGCAAGCCAGAGTTAGCCCAAGAGACACTATGTGAGCTACAACCAGCAAGGCCATACGAGTGGAGCCTCCTAAGTCATCTGGAAGTCATATTTCACTTCCATGTGAAATCTGGATAGTAGACATAGATTTTGTCCTTGCTTTGATCCAATTCTTTTCTATCCCCCGTTCCATTGTCCTTTGAAATTATATACCTTGTTTTTGATTTTTACAGAAGTTCACAATTAAGAGTTTGCCTTGAGTCTCAGAAGAAATGCTGACTTGGACATTTGAAAAGTGCTGAAATTGTTGAGACTTTCAGGAAGGGGTTATCATGTTTTTGGTTACAACCAAATAGAATAGTTGCAACCAAACAGAATAGTATAGAAATTATCAGGCTAGAGTAAATATTAGTCATGGGTTGCCTTATCAGACGCATATCTAAGCCATAGGCCTAGAAAAAAAGATATGGCAGTCAAGTTTACTGCCTATTCTTGCAATAATAATAAAAGGTACTGGTATTTCTGTGATACCATTAGATAAAATGTAAGACAAAGAGTTGCTGCCTAGACAAAAGTTTAAATTTATTATAAATATATAAAAGTTGAAAATATACTCATAAATGAAAAAGCCTAAAGAATATAAAAATAAATATTTGATGAAAATAGAGGGAGAAATTTTTAACACACTATAACTGAGGGAAATTTCATTAACTAATTATAAATGAAGAAGAAAAAATCTCAGCAAATACACAGAAGTCTTGAGCTGCATAGATGTTGTTTCACCTAATATAGAAGTAGAGGACTTATCTTGGTGTATTTGATTTTTCATACTTGTTGGAAAAATAAGGGATATATATCTTCTTAATCAAAAACAAAGAAATAAACCAATTATCAAACCTGTCCATGAATCGAGACCATGACAATAGGATTGAACACACCATATTCTCCGTTCATAATAGCTAAGCTAAAAGTTATTATAAATTAACCAATAGATATTTATATATTTAGAAACAAAAATAAAAAAATAAGCCAGGGATCAAAAACAATAATAGAAATTTTAAACAACCTTAGAACTGATGAAAATGCAAGCATCGTTTATAAAATTTTCTAGAATCAGCAAGAGTAAAGCTTCAGAGAAAATTTATTGTCTCAAAAAATTAGACAATAGTTGAAGAACAAAAGCCAAAAATCAATGAATTAAGATATACTGTGTACAAAAATTTAATAATCTCAATGAATGTAAGCATTATGTCATAAATATAAGGTAATAATAATAATAAAAATGGGGAAAGCAGGTTTAGAGGTGTAGTGAGAGGTGTGTGGGCAGGGGAAGGAACTACAAAAATACCCAGACTGTATTATATATATATATATATATATAT
>NW_022900930.1:31886416-31949144 GCF_012274545.1 Fukomys damarensis
ACATATACCTACTCCCCAAGAGGAATGTGAACATTGTGTATTGCAAACATATATTAATAAAAGAAATAACAAAAAAGAAAATCAATAATCCACATGTCCTTCTCTAACCTCTCAAAACATATAAATCAACTTAAAGGAAAGAATAGATAATGGTGGAGAAAGTAGACCAGATTGCTAATATTCAGAAATAGTTTCCTAAAGAACTAAAAGATCACACAACATTTTGGTGAAATTGATAAGAAGAGAGAGAAGGAGAGAGAACAATGCAATATAAATTCTTAGAAATGGTAAATAAACTTAAACACAAATAAAGCAACCTTTTAAAGCTTTGGACAACACAAAGATACCTACTAGTTCCATCCCTCTATTGCTTTTGACATTGCTTTGTGCACAATAAAGAAATAAAAATAAATATATAAAAGTAGAAGAATTTGAGAAGAGGAAATACAACTGTCATTCTTTGAAAATGACTTGGTTGTAATACATAAAACAACCAAAAGGCTGCACAGACAAGCATCTAAACATGATAGAATTCAGCAAGATTTTTAACCATAAAAAAGTCAATTCAGTGTCTATAACTAATAATCAGTTAGAAAATCAATGTAAAGGAAAACACAGCATTTATAATGACAACATAAACCATAAACTGCCCAAGAATTGCTTTAGTCTATTGGGTCACTCTAACAAAATAATGAGTAATTAAAAATAATGGAATTTTATTTCTAACAGGAGGCTGGGAAGTGTCTATTTAGGACTTGCTCTCTGTTTCCCAGATGGCACCTTCGCATGTGTCTTCAAATAGAAAAGGGGGCAAAAAAAGGACAAAGGGGTGTCTTGGAGCTTTTAAAATTTCATTCATCAGAGTGGAGCCTTCATGAATTAATCACCTTCCAAGGCCCCTACAAACATTGGATGTTCCAACTTACGAATTTAGTATTCACACCATAGTAAGAATTAATCTAACAGACATTCACAAAATTTCTTCACAGAAAGCATAAACGTTATAAAGGGATGTTAGAATACCTCAATAAATATAAAGACAAAATATAGGACAAAATAAAACGAGGGAATAAGAAGTAATGTGAGAGATAGGATGGTCAGGAATAGGAAAATTGAATGATTTTATAAACACTGAGTTTCCTGAAAATGTTTCAATAGAATTTTGATGAAAGTTCTAATGGGTTTATGTGTATGTATGAATGTGTGTGTGTTGGCTAAATTGGACAAACACTTATAATATTGATATACAAAGGAGCTAAAGGCCCATTATAGCTAAGACAAACTTGTTGTTTGTGATATAAGGAAGTAGTTAAGGGAGATTTGAATTAGGACAATTTTTTGATTGTTTAATTATCACATTTTTTGTGACATTATTTTCCAGAAATAGCAAAGTAAAAATTATTCTCTAAGTATACAAATGTTTCTGCAATTTTAATTTTTCCATCTGATATTAAGGATAACATCTTCTATTTTTTATTAGACTTTACTTTTATGATTATACATTGATATTAATTATAATTATTAATTTATAACTTGCTATTGTAGTAGTCTTATTATTTATTATTTTACTGCTCAATAAAAATGAAGACTTCAGAAGCAATTACTCAATCCAATTAACTAGAAACTTACTCATTTGAAAACATAATTTTTGTAGTAGAATTTGTTATCAACTGCTTCTTTAGTGCTCCTTATGTTCTTCACCTGGAAAGAGACTTAGTGATCGTTTTCCTTTTTTAGAAACTGCATTGCTTGTGATCCTACTCAGACTCTCCACTACAGATTGCCATTGGCCTCTGCCATAGCTAAGATATGAAGTTATGACTGAAGCCCATATAGCCAGATTTTCTTTCTTTTTTCATTGAGTTTATTGATACTTTTTAGGTATACAGTAGTTTCTTTGGCAGGAATTTGAAGCTGAAAAGAGTCACCTAAGGACAGAAGGCTATTCTGATGGCAAGACTCCAGAGAATCTGCTCACTATTTCTCTTTAATGGAGTTTCAGATGGGATATGGTACCTGCATTCTGAAGGTATGGATTCTGGATGCTTTCTTAGATTTGATGAAAACTCAATAGCCTTCTAAAAATCAAGTCATTTTGCTAGAGTTAATGCAAATCAAATTCAATTGTTTGCTTTTTGCTACCAAGAATTATAGCAACTATTGAACTCTATTGAATTCAGTCGTCTATATGATTAATGACTCAGCTTTACAGCTCTGTGTATATCTGAAGTCTAAGCCAGGCTTACCAAATGTAGCTACTATGCTAACAAGATAATACGCTCTAGGGAAATCTCCATGCTCTGAGAAGTCAATCTGTCCAGCTTTGAACAGATGAATAGCTTTTTAATTGTCTTTGAAATTTTATCACCTATCAATAAAGGAGATGAAAGATGTAAGAAGGACACTGATTTCTCTGAAAGCGAAAAAAATCTACCTACTTATGCCATATTAATCCATTTCTACTTCTTAGGTAAAGTTTTTGAGAAAGGTTCCACCAAGGGTTCAGCTCTTTGGGCCTCATATGTAACTTCTTTTCTTTTCTTTTCTTTTCTTTTCTTTTCTTTTCTTTTCTTTTCTTTTCTTTGAGAAACAGATGGGGATAACAGATTGTTTCATTGCCTACTGAGATGAAATATGGTTCTCCTCTTTTCATACATTGACTGTCTGCCTCCTGCAAGAGAGGAGACCATGTGAAATCTCAAATGGTACTTGAAAAATGCTCTCTACTTAGATATCATTCTGTTTGTAAACCTCTGTAAATCAATAGGGAGAGACCCATTCTAGCAACGGATCAAGATGTTATGAGTGTTAATTTTTGCAGGGAGCCAATGAATCAGTGGTGACAAAATTAGAATACCTCTTTGCCATTTGTTTGGGATGGTTATCTGATTTTCTTTTAAAGTTCTAATGGGAAAACAGCCTGACTTTATTTATAACATCTGTTCTGGAATCCTGGGCTGATGAGACAATTTAGGAAACCTACTATCTTCAGTAGAAAATTGACAGTGGTGTGTTCGGTACATGTGAGTAAACAAATGATAACAAACCCTCTTCAACTATATCCATTCATATCACATTTATAACTTGTTAGTTGTAGACTCATTTATTTTATCACTATCATTCAATATTTGTTCTTGTTGTTTTAAGAAAATTACTAAAGATTTGTCTTAAAATCTAGAAAAGCTTATTTCATTTCTGAAAAAAAAACATATATCTACACTTTTGCCCAGAATAAAATCACTGAGGCCAAGCCAACTCCTTTCAGGAAACTTTCTTTACAATATATTTAAAAGGCAGTATTACAATAATTTGTATTAAAATCAATAATGACCTATTTTTGTTAATTTAATAGAACTGCACATACTTGTTTTAGCCTCCAAAACTTTTCTCATTTCTGATAAATTCTATGGATGGATCACTGATAGAAGTTACTGGATATAATTTCCCCTTTTTTTCAGTAATCTATTGTGCAATTTTAATTGTTCAGATACTTGCAATTGGTTACAAGCCTCAAATCCTTTACCAATTTTGTTTTACCCTATTCAGGGGAAAAAAGAGTTCTTGTTTGAAATAAACCCAAACACCTTTCTTTGCTTTTCTTTCTTTTTTAGAAATATATCAGTATTTTATCACTAACCCCAAAGGCTAAACTTTTTATTAATTATAATTTTTTTGTTTCTTATTGTTTTCTACACAACAGATTAAAACAGAAAATCTTCACCTCTTTAAATGCATTTTAGTTTTCGTCAAAGAGAAAAATGAAAAATTATTCATTTAGACATAGTTTTAATTTTTAAAAAATCACTGGTACATTAAATATTTAGAAAACAATGTAGAACAGAGATTCTTTATAACTCCTTTATACACTTAAAATTTTCTAAAGACTTTAAAACTCTATTGTGCATGTGAGTATATATGTAATTATATATATATGTATATATATAATTTGCCAAATAAACACATTTTAATGAGTATTTTAAAAGTGCATAAGCACATGTTCCATTAGCTATAGTTATGGAAAGATCAAGATATGTCACTGGGCTCTGCAAATTACCACTCTGTATTAATGGGAAAATGAGAGAGCAAAAGCAAATAGAATTTCAGTCTTGTTGTGAATATAATTTTAACCTCATAAGCCTCTGGCTCTTTGAGAGCTGCTGGATTAGATTGTCTGTTTTGTCTGGTTGTGCTTGTTAGTGTTCTACATTGTTTGTCATAATATTTTTGGATGCCACTCAAATCATCAAAAAATAAATAAGGCACATAGCATCTTTTTCTCTTGATGACCTGGTGTTCTCTAGCGTCCTGCAGGTGCCAGCCCCAGGAGATATCTAGCTACTCACACCCGTCTAAGCATGGAGAAGACTTTTATAGAAATGGAAGCCATTTACTGATTTCCATCCTCTGACTGCTCAAACACACCAATATGTTTCATCTTCAGAACACAGGCCACACTTGTCTTAAAGTGGCCTGCGTTCGTAGAGGAACTCTTAAATACTATATCTGTGTCATAACTATTTTAAGTAGTAGAATTTACATGAAAAGTATTTGTCATCATGATTTGCATAGAATGGACGGTCAGTTTGCAAAGAAAACAGCAAATCTAGTGCAGCATGGAGTAAGCCTTAAAATATGCAAATCTCCAAATTTCTGCCAGATACAATGAATTTACCTCTCCCTTGCTCAGTATAGGGCTCCGGTTTTCAATAATTTCCCTCCGATTTCTACTGCAGAGAATGAGCTGTGTTAGGCCACCCCTGGGGAGAAATAATGAGAGAACTTCCTCCTGGTTGGAGCACTGAGTGTAGAAAAAGAGTAGGGGTAAAAGGCTTGAAAGTTAGGAAGGAGCCAGATTGAGTGAAGTTTATACACGCTTCATGAGTCGGGGGTTAACGTTTTACTCCTAATCTGAAACATCACTCTCTAAAATACTGACACTATACTAATGAAGGCAATAGTGGAGGCCAAAAATTCAGAGGCGATTGTGATTTGTCTAGATGATGAGAGGAATAATCTACTGATTAGCAGAGCACCAGGGGCCGTGGGAGGTGGGATTAAGCTAAGGCATTAGTGAAATATATGGAAAGTAAGATAGATAAACTTTATTGATTTATGGGGAAATGAGAGGACTAGATACCATTTCTAAATCAAAACATGACAATTTAAAAAATTTTAACAACACTTAGTAATAATCAAAACTAAACTTTCCATGTATTAAAAATTAAGTAGATAAGCCTCAAGCTTAATTAGTGCTCTGGACTAGAAACGGGGCATTTGGTCTCTTCCTTCCATGTGTCATATTTTGAATTATTAAGAATGGTCTGCTGCTATTGTGTCTATATCTCAACTAATACTGTTGTCACTGATCCTTATAGATCACTATTTCTAAGGTTAATCTCACATATTACCAGTTTGGCTTATTTAATTAGCCTCTATTCTCACTGTACATGGAATGATTATTTAGTATCCTTTGTATGAAACGTGTCATTCTGAGCCAACACCATGACCCATCCACAGACTCTCAGGGACTGTGGCTCTAGAAGCTGTATTGTAGAAGGCAACAAGCCTTGCTGGGAGACTCCAATTATAAAAATTTTAGGCTATGCTGCAGACAGTCCTATCTTCCATTGAATAATTTATTGAGAATGTTGTAATTTTACCATTATCTAAAACTTTGATATTCTAACTTTTATATATTTGTGATAGTAGAGGAAGGAGTTTCTTAGGCTCTCTATTCGCATAAAAACTTTCAAAAGGGTGTTAAAATGTAACTCATAAAAGCATTATCAGCACAAAGTGTTTAAAAAGTAGCACAACTTGACTTATGACAAAGTAAATTCAAATTTAAGCAATGACACAGAATTTTCACACGTAATATTGAAAAATTATTTAAAAATTAGTATATCAAATTCCAAAAGGATATTATGTAATGGATAAACATCTGGTATTTATCTTTATAATATAAGAACAGATTGGTATAGAGTTTACACAAAATGATTTATTAATCTGTATCAGCAGATTTAAAAATGAATTTCTGCTTTAATAGCCATAATTATGCCTGTTTAAGGACACATTGTAGGGCTGGGGATTTCCCGCAGTAGCACTGTACCTGCATTGCAAGGGCAAGTTTGATCTTTGGTACCAGAGGAAAAAAAAAAGATACATTATGTAATTCATTAAATTGTTTAGTAGCCTATTAAATTGCAAAATTAGTTATAATTGCAAAAATCTATAAATAGTCAAAAAGTTCCAAAATTGGAAGGTATTTCATAAAGTACAGTGAAAATGCAGAATAAAAAATGAAAGGATATGAGATACGAAAGCAGATTGATATAAAGAGAGAAAGTTAAAAGTCATTATCTGGGGTTTAGGATGATTTTTGCTCTCTTCTTTACATATTTAATTGTATTACAACTAATTGTCATGCTAGTTTTATTTCTAAGAAAATGAAAGAAACAAACAAAATCCCCAGATGTTCAGTTATAAGACAGACAGGTCATTAGAAGAAAATATTTACATTGACCTTATTTACTTATTTATTATCTTGAATTGGTAATATATTTATTGTCTTGAAACCAAACAGGCCCCAGTTACTTGTGAGTCAGTTCTTTGTAAGCTCCTTTCTCTAAAATTTTCTGTGTAATAAAACCCAAGATATTTCATTTCTTCTCTTCTTAATAAGAAATGACAGAGGGCTCAATTTAGGAAGGTTCATGATAAGTCAGATTCAGAAAGCACTTCTTGAGCAGAAGGCTCATAATCTCCTGCATTTTCAGCCATTTCATTGTCTACCTCACTGTTACTTTCTGCACTGTAATCAACTTCTTTAAGAAACAGAGGTTCATCTTCATCCATAACATAAGTGGTAAGGCGAGTTACTTTGTAGCCTGATTTGATTAAATCATTTTCAGTCAAGCAAACTGGAGGGCAGGTTATACTCCAATGAGGATGTCAGTCTTTTCAAACGCAATAGACCAACACAAAATTTGGCTCCCTTCTCTTCTAATTCTCGAGTACCAATCTGCAACTCCTTGTACTTTCCTTGATCACACCCACGCAGAGTGCTCTCCATGGTATAACTTCTTTGAACTCCTGTTTCTCACCAAATTGCAACCTGTGATATGGACTCTAAATTTTTCTATGACGAAGCTACAGTTTCTCGTACAAAATGCTGGGGCAATGTGGCTCAGTATTTTCAGCAAAGTCCTTTATGCCACGTCTTCCACAACATCACATGAAGTTGTGAAGTTGTCAGTATGCCACACTGTCTCTTTGATACTGCAGCCATAGCTAAACACATCCTTCTTTTGGGAATGGCCATGATAATCACCATAAACCAGAGGTAAATGCTTCACTGCATCGAGGTACTGGAGCAATGCTTTCACGTGGTAAATTGTAGGATGTGAATCTGGATTTGGACTTCGCCATTGTCTGTTTAAGTCCTCTTCACTTAAAAAACAGTGGTGATTTCCATTGATGGCACCATCTGGATTTAGCATAGGGACAACTTTAAATATATAGGACTCTCATAAGCGCTGAAGAGTAGTGTTGCAATTAATGAGATACTCCAGTATTCCTTTCATAACCCAACTTGCATTGGTTTCTCTAGGATGTACCCAAGGAGGTAAGAAAACATAAGGATGATTTCTGAATTGACAGTTATGTTTATAATAATTATATTCTGGCATTGCTGTTATAGTCACCAAGGGATGGCTGTTTCCAGACAGGTCTTCTCATAACACATCTTTTTGAAAATAGATTTGTTGAGGATTTTGTGCTGATTCCAATTTTTGAAGATGCATCTGCAAAGTTGAGTATGTATATGGACAGTGGTACGTGAAGTAGCAAGTATCATCTTTGTGTGGAAAATTGACGGTGAATGTTACGGTATAGGAAAATTTTCCCTTTTGCCCATCTGCAGCAACTGAACTTCTTGAGAAGTGATTTTTTTATAGTAACAAATGTCCGTTTCCACATGAATCCACCGTGGTCTGGCATTTAATGCTTCCTAAACTGAATACATGAGTGGTTGCATACCACAATTAAACTGACTGTTGGACTTTTCACAGTCAGTGATGTTAAACCTGTAAGCCACACCTGGCCACATTCCACTGAGTTCAAAATAAAACCACTGATGATAATGACTGCTGTGTATATCAGAGTTAAGAATAAGATCATATTCATTTTTTTTTCTAATTTGAATTACTTTGTGCAGATTCCCAGACTTAAATTTGGAGTTGAACTTCAAAATATTTCCTTGTTCTGGGATGCTGTAATTCGGGTTATCTAAGTCATATATCACCCAATCTATGATGTCACTTTGACTTATGAGGCTGTCAATATCTTGGGCAAGTTTTGTTCTTTGTACACCAGAGGGCCTTTCTAAGATAGGCTCTTTGAATGGAGGATGAATGTGACCAAAATAATCAGGAGAGGCCACCTCTGAATATTTTGGGACAGACTTTGTATTCTTTATAAGTTCATTATAGAGGTCCGAGGTCATGAAGTGCTGGTCCATCAGATACTTCAACTGATGCTTGCTCAACAGATGAATTAGACTCAGTATCTTAATCGTCTTCTGTTTCAAGTCCAGTACAGCAGAGCTTCCCCAGCTGAACTGTCCAGGCCTCAAAGAGAACATTCCCACAAGCTGCCATGTGAGGACATGCTTTGGTGCATGTAAGGACAGTGAGCGGGAGAGCATAGTCCTTCATTCGCACAGTCAAGCCTGGGGCTGTCTGTGTGGGAATATTCTGCAGTGTGATTCTGTCCAAGGCCTTCACAATATCACTCTTTAAACCAGAGGCAGATGGAATTGTTCTGATCATGTGACTGCTGTTGTACCGCTGTCGTTGTCTTTAACATCTTCTCTTGCTATACCCACAGAAGCAGGATACTTTCTCCTTCTTTTCTTAAACTGCCCACATTCCCAGCTGCTTCCTCTCCAGCTGTGGGAACAGCAATAGGGCCACGTACTTTCCCATCAAATGCAAAAGGCTTTGGTTCTTTGGAGATTAAATCACAGTCCAACTATGGTGGTGTGGTGTTCCTATATCACAGATTTGCTTCACTTTTGCAGTGGGCTTCAATTTTCATCTAGGAGCCTCAGGGAGGCCCTCTTTCTCTTATTCACGTGTTGGTAGAACACCCCTGTGTTGGCGCCTGCGCTGCTGGGCTCCTCTGGCATGATGAGCCACGACCATATTTAAATTAATGTTTTTAGTGGTTAGCACAGCTTTCCTACTTTGTCTAATTATAGCTAGGTTTTATTTTTTAAACATTATGGACTCGAATTAGCCTGATAATTTAGTTTGTTGCACTAAATACCCATTCTAAATGCTCCCCACTTTGGTTTTTGTTTTACAGAGGAGGGAAGACTCACCCTGCCTGCTCAGATTCCCCTCTCTTTGGTACGTGTATGACAGAAGTTCTCTCAGCAGTTGTACTACTGAGATGCGGAGGAGGAAGGGGTTACCTTGAGCAATGAGGCTGGGTTCTTGGCAAGCTTGGTGTCAGAGGCCCTGGATCATCAGAACGAGCTCTGGTGGCCTTTTTGACATGCAGGCCCGGCATCATTGATACTGAGCCGTGAGCAGTGATAACTGGCCACATTTGCAGTAGAAGAGCCATGTACTGTTAGGGTAACATTTTTCATGACATTCTTGAGTCCAAGTCATCCAGTATTTAAAAATAACTCCCCTTTACTAAACATGGATCTTGCTGCTTTCAACAAAGACCCAACAGAATACTTAGGGCCACGGTGGCAAACATGAGCTGTACTGGCCAACCAGAGTGGAGGCATTTTCTTGATAGGTTTTTACAGTTCTCCTATGAGGGAAGTTCATCGCCTTGACTCAAGAATTGTAGAAATTAGTCATTGGGAGAAACTCTTCACACACAAAAATGTGCAAAGGCAGCGGTGCCAGTGAGCTGAGATACAGATATAAAGGCCAATGAGTGTTTTTCCCAGGAGTGCGTTTTCCTTTAGTGTGGTAGGAGTACTGAAGAGTTGATGTAATCTCTGTAGTGGTCAGCTTTCTGCTTCTGGAACAAAAATCCCTTACATATACAGCTTAGAAGACACAAGTTTGATTTTGTTTCACGGTTTCAGAGGAATTAGTCCAGGGTCAGTTGGTTCCAAGGAAGGAAAATCACTCAGAAGGGTATGGTTGAGAAGAGCTGCTCAACTCAGGGCAGCCAGGAAGCAGAAAGCGGGCGGAAAGCCACAAAGGGAGGAGAAGGGCACAGTCTCCAAGGTCATTTGTCCATGGCCTATTCAGACATGCCTAGAAGTGTGCTTTACTAATTTCCTAGGTGTCTTTCTGATCGATCAAATAGACAATCAAGATCAACCACTACATTCCCTAGAAACATTCTGGGTAGAATATTTTTCAAAGGGTGATTTGTGGGGTTTTTCAGGAAGGTGAGCTTTCAGCTCTTTGACTATATCCCAAGTCATATAAATGGTAGGGATTTCTTCCTCTCCTGAAAAGGATTTGAGGAGCTTTTTCAGCCAGGACCACCCCTTGCTACACACATGACCCTCCTCAGGTAGAGCGGGATAAGATATACCCTTCAAGGCTGTGTGAGGATAATGCATGTGAAAACATTTAGCATATTGACCAAAATAATTAAGAGCTCACTGTATCATTCACCCTAAGTGGAGGAATTTTAACTTGGAAGTCCAAGAGCTATTTCTTTTCCAAATGATGGTAGATGTTAAAAGTCAATTATTTTTTAATGCCCCTAATTGACTTCTGTAGTTTTGGGTTTTTCTCCTTGGATTATGTAAATAAATCTATTACTAAATTTATTTAGAAAAGCAGAAAAACTTCAAACTGGTGAGATAACAGAGTCGCATGTGGTACCTAGTATTTAATTATTTATCATGGATCTAAATTTATTAGTTATTCCTTAGATAATTTGCCATGTGCATTATTTATGGGGTCTTTCCCCTTTGAGGGACTACAGCTGTCATATTAATTATTAATCAAATTGTGGGATTTTAAAGGAATTCTTAAAGCCAGATGAATAAAAGAAGATATCCAGGAAAACAGAATTTAAATATTTTCTATTTGTAGAGACATATTTGATATTTACTTTAATTATCAAATATCAACATGTTTTTAAAGGAGATGATAGTTAAGACAAGCCCACATCCAGTTTCTGTAAGTCAATCTAGAGCTTGTTTATGGGTGTAAAATTCCCATTTTCTGCCTTTGGAGAAGCCAGGAACTGAATATTTATGATCCTCAGACTGTCCCTCACTTTATTGTTTCCCTCAAGGGCTTTTACTCGGTCCAAAGGAGAAAATGGAAAGTGAAATTCTCTGCAATCTGCCAAGTGCTAAACTCCTTTTCCTCAAATGCAATGCAAAAATTATGAGCATTAAAATGCATAAATTGGAGGGATCATGAAAGAACAAGTTCAGTAGCCTCAAGGAATTATTAATGGGGCTAACTCCGTTCACTACCTTTACATGAAAACATTCACTCATGGTCCCACATAAAGCATGTTGTTATCAAATACTCTGCAGATTGGAAATTTCAGGTAAAAAATTTCAAGAGTTGAGTATTATGATTATTATTTGTGACCAAAAGCAAAATATTATGTAATACAGGCCTTTTAAAAAAGCTGTTGTAGTAGATTCTACTTGATTTGGTAGGAAAAATTCTATTTATGCAGTAAGTTGGAATAAATAAAACTGGCTGTAAGGACAGGGTTTGCTTCTTATTTGTTGGCTCTGTGCCCTTAGATTGGTTACGAGTTCTCAGATACTTGTTCTCTTACTTGGAAAATGAGACTTACGATGTTATCTATGCTATAGACGCCAGACAAAACAGATGATAATGTCTTTATGTGAAGTTCTTGGAAGGAATTTTTTTCATTAAGTTTATTGGTACATTCAAAGTAAATAATACAGCTACATTTATCCCTGGGATCTTGTACCTTTACATAATATATCTTGGTTCTTGTTTTTTCCCCATACCCCTGCCCTCCCTTCACCCTTCCATATTTACAAAGACTTTGTTTTCATTTTTTTCACATTTTTTCTTTTCTCTTATTTCCCCTCCCCTTCCCACTTCCCCTTTAGCCATTTTCATTGGAAGGAATTCTCATATGTTATACCTTACTATTGGTCTAAGACTGAATATGAAGCAAACCCAAAATAATTTTACCTCAGTCAGAGAGATGAGATTCACAAATAAATCACCCATGTTGTTAAGTGTCTTTAATATGTATATTTGAAACACTTAGAAGAAAAAAATCCTCATGAGGGCCATTGAAATTCAAAGAACAGCACAAGGCAATGTGTCCTACTCTTTATTTAGGGATAAGTATGATTTATTCACTCAATACTTTGATGTACAAGATTTTAATTTTTTTTTTTTTGGTACTGGGGATAGAACTCAGGTCCTTGTGCTTGTGAGGCAGGTGGGGGAACCACTGAGCTAAAATTCCAGGCCCTACAAGGTTTTAATTAAGACAAAAAAGAAATAAACTTTTTTCCTAAAGTGTTTGTTCTAGATTTCTCAAGTTACTTCTGTAAAAAGTGCTTGTTGTTTTATTAAAATAGTTGTAACTTGCTTACCTTTCCATCTAACAATTAATTTATAAGATTCCCTTAGAGAAAAAAGAACATCACAAAAAAAAAAGCGCCTGGGGAGATTGGAATAAGTTTCTCATGCTTTATTGTTTTTTTGTTTTGTTTTGTTGGTACCAGGGATCAAAGTTGGGACCTTGTGCTTTCAAAGCAGGTAGCAGAACCACTGAGCTAAATCCCCTGCCTTCCTCATTGTTTATTGAGCATGACCAGAATCTCCGGGGACCTTGTGAATGAGGGTTCTTAGTCTAGGGGAGGAGCCTGGGTTTCTGCTCAGTAATGCTGATGCCACAGGACCGCACTGGAAGATGGCATCCTGGCTGTCCCATCCATCTCAACAGCAGAGAAGGCAGATCGTGTGGCTGCAGAGGATGATAGCACGGTGGATTTGGCAGTGGGTGCATGCAGATACTAGGTGTGATGAATTTCATAATTCGATTGTTGAAGCCTAAGCAAGGATATTGTGTTTAACATCTACTCTGACAGCTGGCGTAGAGCATCTGGAGCTCAGAAGGGACGGATGAGGTGTTGACGGCCTGCACCTCCACCTGGCCTGGAGACAAGGGGGGTGGAGAAAAAAATGATGCCTGAAATAGACTTAATCCTTTCTTTAACACTGTGTAGGTTGAATTTTTTAAAAAATTGCCTATTAAATTATAGAAAAGACTACTTTTTATTTAAATGGAAATTTAGCAAGTGAGCTCAGTTTGGTTGGGTATTTTGAAAAATGAACAACAACAACAGGTGGAGAATGGATAGATAAGACTATAGAAAAATAGAAATAAAACAGAAAAATTCAAATTTCACTATAAAATTAAAAAAAAAACACAAAGCAGATGAAAAGAAAAATGTTCATTCTTTTTCAGGAGAGTGAACCATTTTGCAAGACACAGTTGAGAATCTTTATGTCTTGTTTATACCAGTAATCAGATCCCACTTAGTCATTTTGTTGTGCCTTTGGACATCACAGAAATAGATATCGCTATGAGTATGAGTGAACAGATAACGAATAAAGAGGCTGACATGAAACTAAATTTTCCACAGACCTATCATGAGAACCATACTGGTTCAGTTTATAATTTTAGCAATTAAACACCTATAATTGACTTGAGAAATCCGTGGAAAGGGAGCAAGCAAATGCCAAGGATGAGTCCAGTTTTAAGCTAATGAGCAAGAGTTACTAAACAGCTTGCCGTTTGCTGTACTTTGTTATCCAGGTTAAAAAACTTAAACTGATATTCATCTTATTGATTTTTTTTTTGTTTTCTGCCCTTCTCATTTCTCCCTTTTATCTGCCTATTTACATTAAGGTGGATTTAGTATTTTTCTCTGGATATATGAAATTTTTATGAGGTAAAAGTTTTGCAGTGCTTACTATGTACAAAGGGATATGTTTAATGCTGTAGGAACTTAAAATATTGTCAGAGAGATAGAATAGGCACACAAGTAGCAACCACATTAATGACCAAATGTCATCAGTAGGATATTTTCCTCTTTGAATTAGAGTCCATATAGGGTGACCAAAAATTTACTCGGAGGGTTTGACATGTGAATGGCAAATTGAGAAAATGAACAACATTTAGAAATGTAGTGTTTGAAGAATAAGAGCATTTCAGGTAGAAAGGGCAGCACAAGCAAAGGTATAATACAGAGAAATGAAATATGTTTGTGGAAGCAAAAGGAAAAGGAGAGTGACTGAGCTTAGAGTCCCACGAGAGAGAGTGCCAGGCCATTTATATATGAGGGACTCTGGAAAAAGACAGTTCCTTCCCATGTTCCGCATTTCCCCATATGTTTTCCTTTCAAAAGCGCTCTGACATTCTTTCCAATTTAATTTCTAGTACCTACTCAGTTTTTTTCTTACTTGTTTATGACCTTAATTTATCTCCCTGGTAGACCCAGTGATTGTATGTTTTACTTATTTAGCACTTAAACATTTATATTTTGCATCATCTAATTGACTACATTGCTAGTTAACATTTCATGCATACTTTTTTTCCTTCTTAAATTCATATAACCAAATTTTAGAGTCCTCGGGAGCAGAAGCTAGTTTACAATTGCTTACATTCCCTGGCATCTAATTTTAGACCTGCATAGGGTAGCTGTTAAATTAATGTTAACTGAATAAATGAATAAGTAAATAGACGTATACATTTTGAATTAATGAATGAATGAGTTGGATACAGTAATATCTAAAAATTAAAGCTTGTTGTCTTCCCTAATATCTAATGATTTCTACAATCCAGGTAATTGATTGCTTTCTGTTTTTAGACAAAATATCGTAAATCAAGTTAGAGCATTATGATATCATTGCCAGTGGTGCTAAGCTACTGAAATACTAACTAAACTACTGCAATGCTACATAGGTAGATGTGTTTTCATTTCTAGCAATTTTAGTAGAGAATGGGCAGCAATCCTTTTTAGATTCATCTAAACTTGGATGAGCTGGATTTGCAAAGTAGAGGACCAGGCTGCTTAACTTTTATTTCTGTCAGATATATGAACCTGCAGTTATTGGGATGAGTGGTCCTTTCTAGGCCAAAGTATGCCTCTATATAATGCCTACAGTTTAAACCACTAAGAGAAAAAGCTAATCTCTGTTTCCATGTATTTTTTTAAAATAAAAATTATTCTGTCCTTTAATGGCTTTTTTTTTTTTTGTGAAAAACAAACCAATCTGCAAAGTTGTGACCATAGTCTCACTTATCCCTTTATTGTGCTCAATTTACATGTCACTAGCCCAGCAGTTTACTGGATTGCAAATAAATAGAACTAAAGTGTGACAATTCTTCTTTTCCATTTCAGGCTGCAGTGTCTTTGGTTGAAAGTTGTTATTTCCTGTGTAGTTATGAAAAATTGACACATAATATGATCTGTATCTTTTCTAGCAAAGCTACAAAATTGCTTTTCATGGTTTTCAAACAACAATAAATGTAAACTTTCTTCAAGGGTCAAGGTAGACAATGTTTTAAATTAAAAGAGTTAAAAGAAATATTGTACATCCTTTGGAAAATGGATTTTAAAATTAAAATAGTACATTGGATACAAATATTTGCAAGGACTAAAATATTTTAATATTTGCTTAAATGTCATGATGAACCATTTTGCATTGTGAAGTCAATGCAAATTTTGCACTTGCATGAAAATGAAATGATAGCTGTGCTGCCTTTGTATATCTGAGGTTGTACTTGGTACTACAGTCTATGGCTACAGGTCATTATGATCCTAGAAATTCACTTCAGGGCAGACACCCCTGCCTGTCATGTGGCAGTCTGGGCTTTGGCTCTGAGGTATTCCAAATGGATTAGATCCCTGTCTTTGGTCAGATTGCTGTAACATGCTCCCAAATTTCTTATGGAAGTTGAGATAATGAGTAGAATGTTATGCATTTTGAGAAATAAACTTTCTCTTTGAATCTCTTTTTTCCTCATCTGTAGCATGATTAAAAACACCTTCACAATGCTGTGTTGCAAGGATTATATCTGTTTAATGAAGGTAAACCCTCTTTATACCATCTGGTACATGGGAATAATATAGATTTTGTTTTTGTTTTCTACTAATTTTCTTCTTGTAGTTCCTGGAGAACAATTCAGAAAAGATATTTTTATTAATTCATTTTCTTTTACTATAATGAAGTACCTGAGCCCATGTAATAATAAAGAAAAGCGATTTATTTAGCTGTCAGTTTTGGAGGCTGAAAGTTCAAAACTGCACAGCACTAATTGGAGATACCTTTCCTGGCCGTGTCGTCTCTTGGCAGATGGAATTGTGCTGGAAACACACGTGTGGGAATAAGAGATCACATAGAAGACATGAAGTCAAAGAGGCAGGGTGAGAACTGAGGATCCAGGAAAGCTGTTAATGCCGTGAGGGACATTGCCCCCCAGAATCTGAAGACCTTCACAAGTCTCAACTCATAAAATCTTTATCATTTTAACACTTTACAGACTGAGCCATACTCCCGTATATGAACCTGTGGGAGACAAACCACATTCAAATAATAGCAGCACTAAACTCAACAAACTATATGCAAAACTTCATCAAATTGGCCAGGATGTCTCTGTATTAAGAGTCACAATCATAGACGTATTAAAGATGGAGAGTATTATTTATTATTATATTTATTCATTTACTTATTGCATATTTATTATTTATTGCATATATTTATAGATACCTTCTGCTAGCATCTGCTAGCTATTTTGGCATAATATGGATTGTGAGATTTAGCAAGTGAATATATTACCATATTTTGGACATGCTTAAACTAAAAACTGTTGTTTATCTGAAAATAAAATGAAACTGGATATTCTGGTCCAAATTCTTTTCCAAAATCTCTAGTACAGACACACTGTGTTTTTGGGGAGGGGTACTAGGGATCAAACTCACGACCTTGTGCTTGCAAGGCAGGCACAGCACCACTGAGCTAAATCCCAGGCCCTACTTTTGATCTTAGCTTTGATTTCACTATGCTGTATAGTATTATTTTGATTAATGCATACATTTTATGGACCTATTGTACATAATAACACTTTCTATTAAAAATTTGTTACACTAAAAATGTCTAATAAGTTATATCTCCATTTTCTAAAGGCATGTTAATGATACGGTTCTTGTAAATTGCATTTAAGATTTTACATAAGAACTTGACTTTATGTTTTTTTCATTATTTTAAATATAAAACAGAATGAATCAGTCAGTCAATTCTGAACACATTATCAATTGCCAAGTTTATCTATATCTGTCTAGGTTATTCCCTATCTGATTTTTGGCTTTTTTATTTATTTCCACTAAATTACATCATATTGTCATGTCTTTTTCACTTATCCTTAATATTTTGTCTCACACAAACTTTATCTTATTTATCTCATTTGTTTTAATTTTATGAAAAATTTTTTTATATAATTGGCTTGTTTCATTTTTTTTCTCTTTGGAAAATGAACAGGGGAAAGTTCTTGTCTAGAAATATAAGGGTGCATGAGGCAAAACAGATCATTTGGCCCAGTCACTGGGGACTGGAGTTATTCTGACGTATGTTTGGTGGACTTAATCTGAAATGTCTGGATGTTCCAAAGTGTCCTAGGAAGGAAATACTGGGATTGTCACCCAAATCTGCACATTTAAATCCTTGTACTGAAATGTAAAAATTATATATCCTTGTAATAATGATTTAATACTCTGAAGTGGACTCTTCTCAGATGTGATAAAAGAATTGTAACTATATAATTTTGTGGGGAAATTTTATAATTTAATTATAGCAGTTCTAAGGCATATGAAAATTATTTATAAACAATAAATTGTTATACTGGTCCAAGATATTAATATTACTGTAGTAAATTGCAATTTGTTACTTAGTAGCTATCATTTAGAACTTGTCTTATAGATACATGTACTTCAATATAAACACATATATGTTTTTATATTGTATGTTCTAAACATCATTTGTCTTAAGATACTGGTTTTTATATGCTTTGGTATTTATTTTTAATTCACTTTGATTAAAAGGACATGAAACATGTCATAGAAGTTTTTCTTGCCCCAACCATTAAATTAGTAAAATGTGATTTTTTTAAAAAAGAAAGTAAAAAGAACTAGGATAAGAATCTCAGAGTCTGTAAGAGCACTGTTTACTCTCTTAAAAAGCAGAAAAAGAAAAGAACAAATCAAGGGAGGTTTCATTATTTATTAGGCATAGGCAATTGATTAATTCTGCTGGGTTCCTTGTATTACCCTTCAGGAGTGGAAGGGAAATCTGTGTTTAGAACCTGGGAAGAGGGCACCCAAGGGTTTCTTTAATCAGAAGACAGATGCTGCTGAGATGGAAGTTAGGCTAGAGTTCCTGTCAATAACACAGAATCTTTTTCTGTGTCAACATGCATGGGTTAATTCTCTTTTGACTCTTGTAAAAAAAAAGGCTAGCATGGCTGATTATCATTCTACAATGAAATGCACTTACTCATCTCACAGAATCCTTGTCTCAACTGATTACTGCTTTGTAACTTTTGCATTCTACAGGGAATCAAGCATTTCAATCCACTTTAGATAGAAAACATCTGTTTTGACAGTCTTTGATTTTACTTTAATGGAACAGATTTTCACTTGTCAAAGAGGGCTTATATAATAAAGTTAGAGGTCTTAAAGGGTTTTTCTGCTAATAACGAGCAAAAGAAAGGGAGAAGGCTTTTTAAAAGTAGGGTCATAGAGTGATGGAGCTGGAAGATATGGAACTCATCTGGGTTCAAAGAATCCCTTTATAAATGATGCGTTAGCTTTTTATTGCTGTGGCTAAATATCTGAGAAAAAGAATTTAAAGCCAGTTTATTTTCGCTCATGGTTTCAGAGGTTTTATTCAATGGTTGGCTGGGTTCGTTGCTTTTGGTACTGGGGTGAGGCAGAAATATTATGGCGCAAGAGCATGGCGGGGGAAAGATTCTCACCATAGAGTGGACAAGAAGCGGAAACACAGGCAGAGAGCCTGAGCTGTGCTAGTGGGCTTCCTCCTTCTGTTTCTGTTCCATCTGGACCTGATCATATCAAACCCTCATCACTCTGCTGTCCCAACAGCCACTCGTCTCTGGAAACCTTCTCCTGGCCACACGTGGAAGTGTGCTTTACTAATTTTTCAAGTATTTCTCATCCAACCAAGTGGATACCCTAGGTTAGTCATCACAGATGGCACAAGGGGATCATAGAGAAGATTAAAGAAGCTAAAATGACTTGCATACAGCCACTTAAAAACAGAATCAAGTCTATGATTTAGATCTCTTAAATTCCAATGATTTTCCCCTTGAATTCGACTTTTAAGTCTTCCTCCCTGCCTTCCTCTTTCCTTCCTTTTCCCTCTTCCTTTCATCATCATCATTATCACTTTTATTATATCTTAATATTTTAATGGTTAAATATTTGGAGTCAGACTACCTGAGTTCAAATTTTGGCTCTGCCATTTACTAACTATAAAATCTTAGGTAATTTGTGTACTGTGTCTATGATTCATTTTTTTCTTATATAAAATGTTAATACCATTGAGGGTTAAAAGATGAAATAGTAATTCATAATTGAAACTCAGCCCTGCACCTGGCTAAACAAATGTTTTCCTTTATTATTGTTGTGAATCCATATTTATTAGCATTGACTTAATGAATTAATGATATTACTTGATTCTTTTAATCCAATATGATGATGATTAGAGAGTCAAAGTGTAGTTATAATGGAAAGATAGAGTTAGAAAAGAATCAACAAAATCCTACTCAAACGATGGCTGTAAAAGGTGGGGAAAAAAGTAATCATAGGGAGTTATACATCAGGGAAAATCTGGGAAAATAAAATTAGTGGGAGAGGAATGGAAGCCATAATTTTTTAAAGGTAGCTGGTATAACACTCAAGTGTTTGAATCTGACCTCTGTCATTTAAAAATCATGTCATCTTGGGATCGTTCTTTAACTCTCAGTGTTATTCTTAGCTGTATGACAAAGGCTAGCTGCAAGATCAAATAAACTTGTATACAAACTATGTGTAGTAGGTGATGAAGATGATAATTACAGGTCAAGTAATAGAGGTGGAGCAATTAGTAGTAATAACTAGGTAGAAGGATAATAGTATCAGAATCCTAACATACAAAGATGCTATGTAGAAAAATACGTGGTGCTTTAGAATCATCATATGCAATATATTCATTCTGCCAATGAATTAGTTCAGGGATTGGCAAATTAGCCTATATACCAAATCTTGTCCCCACACATTTAGATTTGTTTTACAGTTTTAAATGGTTGAAACAAAGGAAGTGATACATATTATTACATGACGGGTAAACATTCTATGAAATTCAGATTTTCCATAGCTGGAGTTTGAGACATAGCCAAGCTCAATCATACTGTTCATGCTCTTTTCATGTTACAATAAAAGAGCTGAATAGTTGCAACACAGTATGTCTGGTCTACAAAATCTATAATATTTCCTGTCTGGTCCTCTGCTGAAAATGTTCGCTGACCCCTGTTGTAGGTCATGTAAATATCTGTGAGAAATCAGTTGATTTTCAAGCAGAGTTGTGATATAACAGGTTAACAGGTGACAATATGAAGAACCTTTTGAGGGTTTACAAGTAAACTGGAGGAGATCAAGAAAAAGTTGAGGGTAATTGTGTCAATTATTGCTTCCATGTATGTGAAAGAATATGGTAGAATAAAAATCATAATCATGAAAGACCACAGATTTTTTTAAAAGAAAAGGCTAAACAAAATGCACAAAAGAAGATTTTTTTTTCTTAGAATGGAAATGTTCTTCCATTTTCGCTCTATTTTTTTCTAGATGTTCTAGCCCTAGAGGTGTGAATATTCTAGAAAGCAAACTGATATTGCTGATACCAAATTGCCTTTTGGGTTTCAGATGGAATAAAGCCACTTTTAGATACTCTGCCTCAGGGTCTGGCATTGTGAAATTTAAAAATTGTCTATGTGAGAGATTAGCACCGAACAAATAAAATGAATGTAAATTAGAGACAAAACACAGTATAAAACTGCAGCTGACCATGCACCCTCCTTTTCCATATTCTCCATCCTATAGCAGTTTCTCAGATGGCTGAGAACCTTCCCTTCACAACACATTTGCTCCAGCTGTTTCCTCTTTCAAAATTTTCATCCTTTGCTTTGAAAATCTTTTCCATGTATAAAAACCCTATTTTCTTCTTTTTGAAGAAATTTTCCCTATTCTGCTTGTTAGAATTGTTCTTTCCCTCTTCTGTTTTTCTGCAGTTGTTTAAACTCACCTCTATATCACTCTTTTTTCTTCTTAGGCCAACTGCTTATGTGCATGATTGTACCTATAAGTGGGCCACCATAGCCTTACGGACTGGACCATGATCTATGGTTTGCTGTTCCACCCCGTTAAGCTTGGTCATGTGTTTGCGACGCATAGTGCAAGCACAATAAATAACTGTCAGACTGAATTGTTAAAGGAATTTCTTCCCATTTTTCCTCTGAAAGATTAAAATATTTTCCAGAGAAATGGCAGGAAACATAATGAGTGCTATTAAAAATCAAGCAGTACTGAATTGGGTTAGAGGTCAAAATGATCACAAGCCTCCACACATTAAAATATTTACACTTAACCCAAAATAATTCTTTAATATGTAAAGAGTAATTAACACTCATTGAACTAGTCATTAAACATGAATATAGAAAAATTTCTCTTGATAACAGATAAGTTTCTTGGAGAAGTAAATTGGAGGTTTTTTTTTTTAGTTATTTGTGAGAAAATTAAGTGGTTTTAGCATTTTTCAGTGGTAGAACACTTAATTAGCAAGAGCAGATGATTAACAGTAGGAAAATAATATGTTGATCCTAAAAGCCTAACCAAAGCTTGCATAGATTATATTTAGCAGTACAGGTCTTTAACTGAACTCTGAGGTAGAAGAACAAGAAGAGGATTAGCTGTAAAATCAAGATCATTATATTTGGCTTAGTCAATTATGCCTTAAACTCAGAAACATTTGAGAGCCTCCAAATAAATTACACTATATTAAATGAAAGTCACATTTGAGAGCCTATTTCTGCAGCAAAAAGATCTTTATGACTAAAGTACTTTCAGCAGTTACTGAGGTAGATATCACTCAGGAGAAATCAGAAAGTGACTGAAGGTATAAGAAAGGAATGAGTGCAAATGTGTGAAATCAAGTAGGCAGTCACCTCATTCTGTCTCAGTCTAAAGAGTCCCCATCAGTTTTGAATCATAAGGGAAACAGTTTTTGCTAGGATAACATATATATATAACCCATATTTTTAAGGGCATGCTTTGTGTTTTGTATAAGGAAGCTAAACCAAGTAGGAAATTACTTGCTCAGCTTGTCCAAGCCCAAAATGCAGGATTCAGTTAGCTGGAGTTGGCAATGCACCCCCCTGAGAATGGTACCCATTAGGCTCTATAAATGAAAGAGTTCACTGGCACACATCGTTAGAGCAACAGATATTCATTGCTGTAACCCTTTTGTGTTGCTTCATGAATTTTTTTCCTTAGAGGTAAAGCAAGAGAAGGCACCTTTTTTGCTCTCTCACAGAGAAACTTATGTAATTTCAAGTAAGTATTGAAAAAAAGTCTACCAATTGGAAAGGGATTAAAATTGGTGAGGTTCCTTTTAGTCTTTCTCCACAGTTTATAAAAGTCCTTGCAACTTTTGTTAATTACTTTATTATAAAGTCTTTTCAAAAATCAAATACTTTACATGGTTAAGTAGTAAAAGTTTAATTTAAACGCATCAGACCATAATGTAATTTTAGCTTAAAATGAACTTCATGGGCTAAGCAAATTATATTTTTTTCTGGGTCACAAGCTATCATATACACTTTCTTATTTAAAAAGATTACTTCAGGAAATATCTAAAATTTGTTCATATTCTTTCTCTTTTCATAACTAAGGATCTGTGATTTCAAATTTTAACTGCTATAGGGGATCCAAATGAAGGATGCCTCATTTCCTGAATGCATGAGACTGGAGAATTCAAACATGATGCAAAGCACTAAACACCGAGACAGCAGGGGGCTGGGGATTTAGCTCAGCGGTTCAGTGGCCTGCCTTGCAAGCACAAGGACCCGAGTTCAATCCCTGGTACCAAAAAACAAAAACAAAAACAAAAAAAACCAAAACACTGAAACAGGAGATTTGGAGAAAGGTCCTTTTAAGCCATAGTGATCCTCATATCCCTGGGGTTAAAAAACAAAAACAAAAACAAAAAAAACCAAAACACTGAAACAGGAGATTTGGAGAAAGGTCCTTTTAAGCCATAGTGATCCTCATCCATATTCAGTACCCATCCAGGTGCCTTGTACATAATGAAAACTCAATAAATATTCAATGACTAAAAGGAAATTATTTGGTTATATACCATTTATTAGCTGAATGACCTTGGGTCAAACATGTTGCCTTCTGGGCTGTAGTTTTGAATTTTTAAAAAAATTCTATACAGTCATAATGTATAAATTCTTCTAAGTTTCAATAATCTGTAATTGTATACCAGATTAACCTGGCCACAACAAAATGAAATTATACTGAATGGAAGAATAAACAAAAGTGACAGGTAGAGATTTCTTTAGCTGTTCTATTTGGCCTCCCCAAGCAGTAACATCTACTTTTCTGGATATTGGGAGACCCTACACTAGTGAAACTTTTGTTCTCTTACTTAGAGGATGCATCCGTATATCAAAATGAATATTTTAGTGGAGAAAATATTCTTGCATAGGTTAGCCTTAAGTAGTAGTCATGAGATGAATTCACCTATCCAACAGAAACATTAATGTTGCTAAATTAACTTGAACTAAAGTCAAATTAGTATGCTCCTGGTGTCTCAAAATGCTACAAGCAAAACATAAACATCCATAGAATTTTTGTACCTTCTTTGTCATCAAGGCATACAATGAATCCTATCAGTTACTCTCACACGGGTATTTTCAGATTGATTAAAGTAAGTGTAGTATTAGAATAAAAATTAATTCACTTTTTTTAGTTGTGCCAGATATGATGTTAGGCATAATAGAGATATTTTTGTTATTCTCATTACAATTCTAGGATACATTTTCTCATTATGTGTCTTAATTTTTTGAGTTTTGAACACTTTATTCATTTACAGTCATACAACCAGTAAGTTCAAGAAAAATGACTTAAATCAAGAATGTTATTAGGGCTCCAAATGCAACATATCTGATGACCTTTACTAAAGTTAAAAGTTTGTTTTCTAGTTATTTTCAGAAGTTAACTATTTTGAGAATGAATGACAGAGGTTTAATTACTTCTTGGGACTCCGTGGACAGTTAGATTATACTTTTTAGGTCTAAAAGGGGTAAGAATTGTTCACACTTTCTCAGTGGCTAAAGCAAACAGCTGTAATTATAAAAATGTATAATATCTTTACCCTTCATTATTTTACTGAAGAGTAAAAGGAAAGTCACACTTATTAGTTACAAAGCAAGAGAAGTTAAATAAAACAGAGGAAAAAAGCCCATAATCACCATTATTATTCTTTGACCGATAGAACACAACCATCACATACATTTTAGGCACAAGTGAGTGCTAATCATGTTAAATTTCGTATAATGATCCAACTCCCCAAATGACTGTTAAAGTTAATATTATAAGCTATTTTAAGATTCTTACATCCATATTACAAAAACTAAATTTATATAGTAAAGGAGATTTCCCCCTAAAATGTTTTACAATTTGATGTTGCCCATTTCTGGGTTCAAGAAAATGAGAAAGTTTAGAACTTGAGTGTGGTGTGAGCTGAACTCCAGCTCTCTTAGCTGCCCTGAATTTCTCTTAGCTGCTGTTTGGAACCTCTCCTGTTGGAAACACAACTGTTCCACTTCCCACAGCTTATTTTTACTTCTTTTTGAATCGCGCAATGAACCCCTTGAAGTGGAGTCATATATGAAGACGAATATAGTCTTTGAGTGGAAGCCTTTTTGTTGTTGTTACTTTAGATGGGGAGTTATGTTAATATGAAAAGAGAGAAAATAGTCTTTTATGGCTGAGAGAGGCCAATAGATTGTGAAGCTAATTTGAAGTACTGCTGCTGATTAGGAATAAAATAAGCCAAGCAGGAGAGAAACACTTTCTTTTCATTAGGCACCACAGCTGTGCCAGAGAGCGAGCATACCCAAAGTCTCCTCATAGTAATTATGAAAGGACTGTGAATTACCTCTCAGCTTTTAAATAAAACCTCTTCATGGCCTAAATCCACGTTGGCTACTTGATCTTTCTCTTTCCAGGACTCCCAATTATGACTCTCTCAAATTATGTGACTTCTCTTTTCAATGTTCTCAAAACTGAGACTTCAGCGTTGTGAGTCTTTCTCATTAGAGGGTTAGCTAAAAATATAAGATTTATATAACCTTTACCATTTTAAATTTAGCTGTTGGATACTTGTGATCTGTCAATTTCAATTCATCTTCTTAAAAATGGAATTCATTTGATTCATGCTCCTAGTAGAATATATTAACACTGTGAAACTCATCAGTGGCAAGAATACTCCACAGCAATACATTTTCTTCATGTAGATATAGCTATAGATATAGATGTAGATATACATTCCCTCCCAGTTTCTAGATAGTTAATTGAGCTTACAAAGTACCTTTCCAACTTTTCAAATTCCATTTCTTGAAGAAAGTACATTAGGACAAAATAATCTCTCCTATGTTTTGAGCAAGAAAAAAAGTCATCATTAGTAAATAAACATTGAGAAATTTGTTTCAAATGCAGAAACTGTAATTTCATGAAGGGAAATGCCGAAGAATGTTCTTATCACAAAATTCAGCATATGTAAAGGAAGGACGGGGTTCCTCAGAAGTAAGAAAAATGCTTTCTATCTAAAATCCTCCACGATACAAACAGAAGATCTGTGGGTCATGATGGACACAGGAAACCGGTAAATTAAGTCAGATTAGGATTTGCAGAATTCTACTAATAGCTTGCATAGAACAGTTTTACAACAGCCCATTTTTCCCTATTGAGATTCTTGCCCTCTAGTGATTCAGACAAGCATTAGCTGAGGTACAGCTGGTTAGGGCATTTGCAGGTCAAATTAAGGTCCCTCAACAGATGACCATTGGCAAAGTTATTCTGGAAGATCTGAGTAGGTGCAATCTGATCACATGTGCCACCTAAAACAGGAGAGTCAACTAAAGAAATGCTGTGGAAGATGGAGAGGGCAAGAGGGCTTCCGAGTGTGAGATGAATTTAGTCTTACTTGCTGGCTTTGAAGCTAGAGGAAGGTGGCCTCCTGTCAAAGGACTTGTGATAACTCAGAAGGACTGTTGGCTTGTAAGGACATGGGGTTCTCAGTCCTACAACCATAGGAAATCAAATTCTTTCAGAATTCTGAATGAGCTTAGAAGTGGATTCAACTCCAGAATCTCTAGGAAAAACAGCAATTCTCCAGATAGTGAAAAATCCCGATTGCGAACCAACTATATCTGAACTTGTGACTTACAGAATGATGATATAATAAATAGGTGTTGCTTCAAGCTGCTAAATTTGTGATTGTGACTACAGTAGTAGCAATTGGATTATAGCAGCTGATGCAAGCTTTGTCGCAAAGCTTCCTTTGGCTCTGACTGTATTCAGTGGAGTGGGAAATGTATTACAGGGAACTCCTTACAGGGAAGGGGGCACCTACTGAAGGGGCAATGGTCGCCGTTGGTAGCTGAGGCTTTAATCAAGCACAGATATCCCTGGAGTCATTTCAGTATGAAGCAATGGAGAGGGGAAGATGTGGGTATGATGGGGAGAAATTAGAAAGACTCAGGAAATACTTTGGAGAAAACAGGTGAATTACACCCTCACAGCAACTGGATATATCGCTTTCTTAGCTTAACTCCGTAAGGATAGCTTTGGGAATGAATTGCAGTGTTTGTGCTAGGATGTCCATGAGTTGGCTTTTTATTCTTTATAAGATGATTCCCACCTGCTTAGAGTAGTTCGGGGGTCACTGAAAGATAAAAATTGTTCAGCTCTTTCCAGAGAACTTAAGAGGGGGCAAATATAAATCAGCTGAGACTTATGCTTCTTATATCTTGCATTGCGAGGGGACTGTATTACACTTCAAAATCTAAACATACTTTCATGCATGTGAATGCAAAATAACCTTATATTTGAAAATTTAACTATTCAGAAACACATAATTTATTCAATGTGTTGTTTTCCTAAAGAAATAGTCTTTTATATGTTAAAAATTTTTATTAGTACATATTTGGACGACATAGTGATTACATTCAGTCAAATAATAAATGAACCAGAATGTTGTGCTTCAGAAAACTGGAGGAAACAGTGATGAGTGATAAAACACATACAAGTCACAGTGAAGATTAGTTATGGCTGATTTCATGCATGTAAGTTTAATATGATATTAAAAATAATTTCTAAAACTAAAAGAACTATAACATAAAGCAAAGTTAGTAAAATTGTTATAAAATTCTAGATTATTAAAGTGAAAATCAATGAAAGCAGAATATGTGGGGAGAGGTTAGAGATTGAAAATTTGTGTTTGAAGTCTTGACATATTCTAGGAAAAGATATAGTTACTATTTAATTCTTTATGCTCATGGGAAGATACAAATTCAAAAATTTGTGAAAAATATATGGAAAATTATTAATAGAATAGAATTAGAAACTTTCAAATCATGCATTTATTTATTCATTCATACATAAATAGCTTAACTCATGACAGTCCTTGTGCTAAATCTTATGATATGCAAAATGATCATGCGCCCTGCCGTCAAAGAATGAGAAAGAGATCACGTAATTGTTATGGATAGGTTAGGGAAAATTCATACCGAAGCGTATGCATGAAACAAAGTGAAAGGATTGTTTTAACCACACTCCAATGTAGGTTATCTTTAGAATAGGATTGCAAGTATAGTGGCACTCTTGACCATCACTGAACGATTGGTTTTTACCTTTCCAGGTAAACTTACTTTCCTACTCCATGAAGTTAACCTCAACTCAGCAAATAAATTGTGTCATTTCCAAGTATGAGTTGCCAGGTTCCTCTCTTCTTTTCTGTGATGATCACGGAAGTTTGTGATAGCACAGAATCCTTGTCAATTTGATTCCAGAATGACCGGCCTGAAGAGGCCTGAAGTACAGTGCAGCCTAAGCTATCCGGCACAGAGAGTATTGCCATAAAACATGGCGCTCTGTGTCATGGTTGGTAGGTGGAGGGAAAGTGGTGGGAAGTTAGACTGATGAGAAACCATGTCACACAGAGATGAAGCATTTGGCAAAAGAATCTAAGATAAAACTGTACTTCTAAGACAGTATTAGCACACATTTTGTGTAAAGAACCAAAGAGTAAATATTTTGTTTTTGTTTTTTTTTTTCTTTTTGAGCTACCTTAGTCTCTGCTGCATATTCTTCTTTGTTTTCACAACCCGTTAGTTTCCCGTTTTACAAAATCAGTTTGCTTGCGGGATTTGGCTTGTAGGATTGCCATAGCTTGCCAGCTGATGCTGAGAACTAGTTTAAAAAACAGAAACTTAACTGCTGTTTTTTGTTTTTACTGATCATATTTTTCAGAGTGCTAATAAGATTAAAAATGAGCTGAGAAAAGTATTAGCTCGTTTGTACATAGGCAGAAAGAAAAATAGAGGGAGTGTAAATTTTGGGGACCTTCAGGATAAAATTCCAACCTTAAAAGGAGAAAACTGAGAAGGTCTTTGAGATGGTAGTCTAGCATCAGGTATAAAAACAAGGATATACTATTAAAATCTTTGACTCAAAGTAATGACCCAATAGAGGTGTGGAATAAAACATCTTTAGTTGATCAAATTGTATCTGTCCCCTAAACTGGATAACTCAACACACCCCAGTTATGTCCAGAGAAAAAGAAACAAAGGACAAGGGTGTGAGAAACCAAAAAATAATCGTGGAAATATGCATAGAAAATAAATTTAGATATTACTAAGTTTTTGAGAGAATTGTACTGTCAGAGGGACCAGAAACTAGGAATGAAAGACACTGACTGCATGGGACCTTAAAATACAGAATTATGGACGGGAAGGCATTAGGTGTATTCTCCAATGTAGAATTCAGACTGAAGCCAAGGAGAAAACTATCAAAGGAAGAACGTCTCAGAGTATGGAGCCAAGGATGCTAGAAAACTGTGCGCAACCGAATTCCCCTAAGATACGAAAATCACAGCTCACTGAGGGAATACTGTCTGTGCACCACCCTCTGTAGCGAGTGCTCATAATAATTGCCTACTGGGATTCCACAATTCATTGCTACCTCTGAATTTCTGCCATTTATCCGATACTCTTCTTTCTGACTGCGACTCTCTTTAGAACTATTTTGCTCTTGTTCTATAATTGCCTATTGGGTGTTCCTGTGTGTTGGGGTGGAATAGGGGCACTGAAACCATCATTCTGCTTCACAGCTTTCTGGATGAAGAGAAAAATATACCAGTGCGACGGAGAAAGCACCACGCGGTTCTCTGATACAAAGCCTGAAAGATGACCAGGAGATACACTTGTCAGAGCTGATCCTCCTGACGGGTGGGAGGGGTGATCCTTTCTTCTGCTGAAGTAATGAATATTCAGCACATGGGGAGAGGAGATGGAGTTGAGTAGTTGGTGACTATAAGAATGACTGCGTTGGTCACTAATACTGTTCAACGAATATTTTCTTGAAGGCCTGTGATAGAACTTCATTTCTCTGCTTTTTGAAGTCCCTTTTGTTTTATTGGCCTTCCTTTTGTTTTCCTAATGTGCTCTTCTTACTATTATTACCAGACACCTATTTATGTTGAATGTGGTACTCCATGTGATCCTTTTAAAATGTGGTTGAAATCACACACTCTCATTACATTTAGAACAAAACATATATTTGAACAGACCTGAAAGTTCTGGGGTCTGGGATATGGCTGCCTCTCCAGACTTGTCTTAAACTAGTCTGTCTCGTCTCTTCTGTGCTTACTATGGGGCTTCATAGGGACTGTTTCTCTTGCCTTTTCAGGCCAACCTTGTTCCTGCCTCAAAGCCATTGTATTTCTTCTTCTTGCATGGTGGGCTCAATGTCCAGATATTTGAATGGCTGGATCTTTCACTTGATCCAAGTGAGAGGTCACTCATGATATCCCTGGGTGGGGGAAGTCATTGATGACTTGATCGCGCCACCCGAAAAAGCCCTATTACACTATGTTCAATCTCCCCTTTCCATTTCAATCTTTCCTGAGTACTTCCTACTGCTGAAATTATTTCCTTAGTCACTTATTTGCTTATTTGCCCATTTTTCTCCAGACAAAGAGAAATACAGAAGAGTCTTGTCTGGCTAATTTCATCAGAGAATGTCCAAAACCTAGGTCTGTGTTGGGTACCTTGCAGGCCCTCAATCAATATAATTTGGAGGAATCAATTGATGATACAGTATATCAGTGAGGCAGGAACAAATCACTCCCATATCTCAGGGGCCTAGTATATTGACTCTTTCTAGCTCCATGTTCATTCTAGGTAAATTGAATTTTCTGCCTCAGGTTCCCTGTTGACTGAGAAATTACTACCTATACACTGCCAATTACTATGGCAGAAGGAGAATAGAAGGGCAGACTGTACAATGGCTCTTAAAATTTTTTCTGAAAATAACACAGGCTCATTCTGCACATATTTCCTTGGGCTAGTCACTTGGCCAGATCCAAATTCATGGGGTCAGGAAAGAAAACTCCTATGAGGGACCTGAGACTGGAAATATTTGGTAATTAGCAATGACGACTACCCTGCTGGAAAGACAACTGACTTGTTCACATCTCTACTGAAATGTCCTATCTAGAGTGAGCAGATTTCCTTATACCTTACTTAACTCATAGCTTCTTGAATTTTATGTGAATACCAATTACTTGGGGACCTCATAAAAGTGTGAGTATGGGGTGGGGTCTGGGATTTTTGTACTTTCTGATCAGCTTCCAGTTAATAATACCACTGCTGATTTGTAGAACACACTCCTTCTAGGCCTACTGCATACTACTTTAGATGCCTCTGCTATGTTCTTTCAAATAACTGGGTATCTTTGTTAATAGTACTTACCTCAGTCTGTAAATTTTCATAATTATTTGAATACCTCTGCCTCTTTCCTGATTTTGAGCTCTATGAAATCAGGGACTATTGTTCTGTTATTCATCATTGTTTCTTCCCTCTGGTGAGAATGCTCTATACATATTAGCTAGAATAATGAGTTGTCGATTTCCTACCTTTCTAGAGATTACTCACATTTTTTGGTATTTCCCAGAGGTTCTGGAACTTTGAGCTTAGCAATTATTGGTTCTAAGGTTGGTGTGTGCTTTGACTACAAGAACTCCATTGATCATGGTATGCTAAATATATATTAGCACATAATATAAGAACAGTTCCTTTTGGGAGTTGGACACTAAAATGTGACACTGGTAGCTGGGAAAATTGTTGGTTAAAGCCAAAATAGGCTTATGAATGCAGATGAGTTCTCACTTTTCTGTGATCCTGAAGTTCATGTGGTTATTTCCATTCTAGTGAATTTATTCACCGTATTAGCCTAGGATCTCCAGAGAAACAGAATTAACAAGATATGCAAATGTGCGTGTGAGTGTATGTGTGTGTGCATAAAGAGATTTATTTTTAAAGAATTAGCTCATGCAGTGGAGGATTAGTCAGTCCAAAATCTAAGGAAGTAGGCCAAGTCCAGCAGTCTGAAGGTCCAGGGAAAGGCTGCAGTTCAAGTCAAAATGCCATCTGTTAACAGAATTTCCTGCTGCTGGGGCAGGTGCATGGCAGTGGCAATAGTGAGGGTGAGTCTTGGATCTGTTCAGGCCTTCAGATGATGGTATGATGTCTGCTCACTTACGAACAGCAATCTGCTTTACTCAAAAACTACCAATTTGAATGTCAGTAACATCTAAAAAACAGCTTGGAGAAACATTCAGGATAATATTTGACCATATATCTGGGCACCATGACCTAAACAAGTGGACACATAAAATTAACCATCACACTCATCTTTTGCATTTTTAAGAATGATTCATATCTCCCTAGTAACAATAATGACCTTGGTAATCTAATTAGAAAATCTCTGCAGTAGGTCAGTTTAATATTCATTTGTGCTTTGAGTTCATTTAGCACTCTTATTAGGGCTTATTTTAAACAGCCAGAACTGGCTCAGAGGGAAGAGGATAACTTAATTACCTTCTCATTTTAGTAATACACATATTTCTTCCTTCCTCTATAGCTCCTTTTAATTTTCTGCTATAATTTATAGCACTTTAATTAGGAGTTCTGATGATATACTTGAGCAAAGTGTGTGCTTATGGGTAAGTGGTGCCATTAATAGATCAGGAACTTTGGGTTCTGTCTGTTTCCTTCACATGCCTTTGAAAGTTACAGATGCTCAGCTTTTCATACATGAATGACAAGCAGCTGTTTTAACTCAGTCACTTTAGCCAAGACTGAAAAGGCCAGTCAGCCGGAGCAAAGCATTAGAAATAAGGACAAGGGCAATCAGAACTTCTTCACTGAGAGTGGATCTGTCCCCCTGGCTTGCATTTTACTTTCTCGAGGTATGCTCCTCGGGTGACAGCTGTGACAAGAAATGCTAATGATCATGTAAGGGCAGTAAAGTCGATGCTTGTGGCCCCTTGAGGGAAATGAAACAGATGTCTGTATCTTCATACGCTTTAGTTCTATGATCTCCTTGGAGCCGTTTTCCAGTATCCAAAGTGCAGTACGCTCTGGTGGGTCTTTCTGTTGTGCTGCACCACAGACCAGTGAGTAGCGTCTGTGCTGCATGTTTCTGGTGATGGAGATGAGAGGTAGCTGTTTTTATAACTCTCAGAACTTGCAGCTGTAATTTGTTCAGACTGACAGTAACTTTGTGGCATGATTGAGCACGGTTTTGTTTCCCTTTGTAAAAAGCTACTATTTCTGCTCATTCTTAAATATTTCTAAGGAGGATGAGAGGGATATTGAAGCTCGAGTGGCCGACAGCAGAAGTGCCTGGCACTGACACAGCTTCCTGTCTGTTTCGAACGGGCTCCATCAGAGAAGCACAGCTAGTAGGAGATGCATAGTAAGCTAAGTAAGGAATTGGTTTCTGCAGTTGTGGAGCTGGTTGGACAAGTACGACACTGCAGGGCCAGCCATTAGAAAGGGAAAGCTGGGGATAAGCAAAAGCTGCTGTCCACAGGCAGAAATTCCTTAGCAGAGAAGCTTCCCCTTTGCCACTAAGGACTTTTGACTGATTGCAGCAAGCCCAGCAGGTGACTGAGCATTACCAGGCCACTTAGAGACAACTATAGAAGACCTATAGTTTTCATTTACAGAAAACCTTCACAGCATGCTGGACTAGTATTTGAGCAACTGCAGATGATTGCTTTACCAAGTTGACAATTCAAAAATACATCACAGCTGGGCATGGTAGCGCACACATGTAATCCCAGTGCTCAAGAGGCTGAGGCAGGAGGATTGCTTATGAGTTTGAGACCAACCTTGGCTACATAGTGAGTTCCACGTCAGTTTCAGGTACATAGTGAGACCCTATCTCAAAAAACAAAAGCAAGCAAACAAAAATACATTACAGCCTAGTGTGGTGGTACACATCTGTAATCCTAGAATTTGGGAAGCTGAGGCAGGAAGATCATTGTGATTTGAGGTCAGCCTGGGCTGCATAGTGAGGCCCTGTCTCAAAAAAAAAAATCACAATACACAGAAAATTTTACTACTGTCTAGGAAGCTTATGCTTTCGCACTCCTCCATGTATTTATAAAATGAGAAAGTGATAGTGTCTATGGAATAGGATTTTTGTGTAGATGCGAAAGAATTAAGTAATCTAATCCTTGCGTGCTGTTTACAACACAGTTTGGCACTAAGTAGCACCCAGTAAGTAGCTAATGCTTTTCTAAGCATGTTCATATTTATTATTGAATTGAATGTTCACATAAAGGTTTTAAGTATAATTATTATTAACAAGATGAAAAACTGAAGAAGACAGACTTGAAATGATTTGCCATCAACGTCTTTATTCTAGGCGATGCCAGAAACCAAGCCCCACTCTGATGCTTCTTTATGTCTGAGGTGACTCTCACCATCAGTATCTGCACATAATGCAACATAAAACATTGTTAGTTACGGGGTCGGGGATTTAGCTAGGGGCTTCTGCCTCCTGCCTTATAAGCGCAAGGACCTGAGTTCGATCCCCAGTACCAACAAATTGTTAGTTACCTAAATCACAAAAGTTTAGTTTAGCTGGAGTCACTCTACCCTTTTCAGTTCAGATGCATGATTCAGCACTCGTAACCTCCAGTGGAGAACTCACTGCTCTCCCTAATGCCAATGGGGGTGGGAGGCCTTTTCCTGCTGCTGTCGGAGTTTTGACTTCTCTATTCCTATGGCCCCTCTTTGTGTCCACATGTGCAATGCAGTCTTCTTTCTTTACGTCCCCTATGGCATCTGTTGAACGGCAGAGAACAGGCTTATACGCAGCCACATCTGACCTTTGTCCCACACCCAATGGAAATGAATGCTGCGCTTTTTCTCTTTCTCCCTTCACATGTACTTTTGACTTTCTCCATCCTCCTTTTTGTCTCTTGTTTCTATTCCATACTCCCAAACTCAAGTTACTACTTCTGTAGGGTTGTGATCGTGTCACTAAGTGAAGTGAGTGTTGGATGCTAGAGGTGAATTCACCCCTTTTCCTCCATATCACAACAAATGGCCCGATGATGTATTTCCTAAGTAAACCAGTTTTCTCCCTAAAGAACCTTAAACGAAGTCCTATACTAATTATAAAGAAACCAAGAGATTAATTTTCAGACGATGCTTGTGTTAGCGTGTTTGCATTATATCTTTCAAAAAGTAACAAAACAAAACAAAAATTGATTGGCGAAACAGAGTAACTGCTATGGACTTATTTTACTTCATGCTGCAACCCCTTACTGACCTTTAAAAGATGAATTTCTTTTATGCTGTGTAACTGTGGTTCTGTGGAATCATCATTAATTATCAGGAGCCACAAACAAAACTGGCCATGATGGATTATCTCATAGGATAATTACCGACTCTAATCATGGCGGGATCTGGCGCTGAGGCACTGGCTATCGGGGCAGTGAGGTCATGTATTATACTTCCAGAAAGTATCATAAAGCTTCAAGAAGAAAAAACTATTAGTATTAGCAAAAAATAAGTGGCCTGTCAGCATATATTTTTGACTAATGATTAAGAAATCTGCACTAGCCTTGTTTCTCTTCTTCCTCTTCCTTTTTGTCTTTTTTTTTTTTTAATAAAAGCAGTTTATTATACTATTTTCTCATAACAAACCTTCAATCCAAATTCTCTACTTGGTGCTCAGCCACAGTGGGAAGGGAAAAATAATGTTCTTCTCCTTTAATTTAGAAATATTGTATTGTGGATATATCTGCTGCTACAAGCGATTCGTGTGAACAAGCATATTTCCTCCCTCTCTACACTGTATAAAGCATATCTGCTAAGGCTTGCAAAAGGCAAAAATATTTGCAGGCTCACATATTATTATTTGTTAGAGTTAAAATGAAACTTTAAGGTGAGTTTAGCTTTCAGAGTTGACTTTCGGGAAATTCTTATTTAAGAAAATTAATAGTTAACTGGTCATTTTAGCGGTCCATCTGTTCTAATCAGCTTAATAAAACAGTAAGATATTTATCTTCCTCTTAGAGACAGGATGGCCTTTCATTGAGTACATGGGTAAAGAATGAGGCTTATGAAATTGGCAGCCCGTGCGCGGAATGGGATGCTTAGGACTCTTGTCTGTACTAGAACAATTCATTTGCTTCCCTGGCATCTCTGGTACGGAGTTTGCTCACTCAGTTTCCATGTGGTAAATGACATTAAAGTGGAGTTAATTTTATGACATATTTTAATACCACGTGACCTATCACATTTGTTTTTAGTACACTCACAATACATTCAGCAATGAATATAGTCTTTCTTTTTGTCCTACTCTTATTTTCTTTAACGAAAATATTGCAATTATTTTACCTAACAAAAATTGAAACCAAATTTTCTACCGTTACTTGAGAAAACGGTAGATGATGATGATGATGCACTCATGCTCCATTTTTTTTTTTTTGGTAAAAAGAAAATATCCAGAAAAATATATGTCGAAAAAATGACATTACCAAGATATATTTTCAAGGGACTATACCCCAAATTATAATGTAAAAGATTCAGCACCCACAGGTGAGCCACCTCTTACTATGAAAAGGGAGAAACACATGTCAATGACACCATGTGTGGCAAAAGATACCAGGTTTTGTACTATCAACTTTGCTGCTGTTTATTAATTGCATAAAATTGGATGTGCTACTTATTTACTGAAAGCATCATTTGTAAAATGAGGGGGATAAAAATGATTAAAGAATGTATGTGAAAAAAATAGGATGTATTGCAGTGTCTGGTGAATAGTAGTATCAGACTTTATTTCTGCTACTAAGTTAAAACAGAAGCTTTCCTAATGTCAAATAAAATGAATATTATACAAATTTGTGATCTCAAATAGATCTAGTACGGAATTATATTTGATCATCTTGACATTACACATAAAATTAGACGGAGTTCCAGCTCTGACCTTTACTAGTTGTTTTATCTGGGCTAATTTCTTCACCTCTCACCCCATTCCTTCTATGTGTGAAATAAGCAATCATATCTGCTCTATAGAGTTGCTATGAGGATAGAAAGTTAATGTGGTAAAATATTTCTTTACCTGGTGCATGCCTGTGTCCACAGCCACCTGGCAGTGCCCTTCCTGCTGCTCTATATGCTGTAGGCTAAATGGTCCTCTTCCTCTTTTTAAAATCTTGTCTTTATTTGTACGTTTGCAGTACGAATGATTACATCCGTCATGGGGAGTTCGTACATGTCCGTACTGCGTTTGGATTCCTTTTTCTAATCCCGTCCCGTTCCTCGTCCTCCCACCTTCCTCCAAATCTCGGTCCCCTTTCCTTTTGCTGAATATCTCTCTTTCCTGCTATCTATCTTTAGAAAGGTCATGTTTCCCCCCACTGTTTTCCATGTTTTTTTTCTATGAAATGTTACTGTTTCTTTGGCCCCAACAAATGCAAGGTATCTTTCTAATTACAACAAATATCCTTTTCTTGGAGCTTTATTTCCTAAAGCCAGTCGCCCAGGTAGCTTCTTCTAACTCATTTTTAAAGTACTGAGTTTATTTGTTTTAAGAAAAATGTATGGAGTTAGGATTGATTCCTACCCTAAATTTTAGGGATTAAATTAACCATTGTAAAACACATGTGACTGCTTATAGATGATGACAAAGGGAAAATAATCTCTGTAACTTTACTCAAAGACCTTCTTGAAATATGGGCCAACTCACTTTTTAAATTGTTTTTGAAACATAGAGAACTGTTCTAAATATTGCATTTTATGGATCACACAAGGCACATTAGTATCTCTTTTGTTTAGTTGTTCTGGGCTTAAAGTGAAATAATTTCTTTAAGAGAGGATTTGCATTTATTTTTGCTACTCCTTACCCAAACTCCTTGTGTCTCTAAGGTCTTTGCGACAGAAAGAGTAATGTGGATCCAAAGTAAAAATTTGTGTAACTTTTGTTGTTCAAATTTTCAGGAGAAATCTTTTCCTTCCTTCTCTCTGGTCACAAGATTGACACATGCATGTTTAACACTGTAATTTTCTGTGTGATAGATTTACTTCTCAATATTTTATACCTGGATTTCCAGTTTTGGGGAGAAGGAAATTTCCTATCAGATTCTCTAATTTCAATTTTTGTCTTTTTTATATATTAAACAGTAAGGTGTCACAATCAACAATGATATATAACCTATTCTTTGTTAGATATGACAAAGTAAGTAGATTTTTCCCATTCCTTATTTGAAAAGGCTACTTGTGGGAGTTTAATCAGTCAGCCAGAAGAGGGTCTTTTATGTATTTATCAGTGAGCAAAAATAATTTTTCAAGTGACTATTATATGTCAGGCACTGTTCTATGCACTGGGGATTGAAAAGAGAAGAAATTTAAAAAAAATCCCTGTCTTTAGAGTCTGACCCCTACATAGTTTGATTATAGTTCACATATACTACTGTGAATTTGACTGCAATAAAATTATACTGACTTCAGTAATTTCCAATAAGAGCTAGTTAATTCCCTTTGGAATACAAATTTTGTGAAATGCATTATAATGAAGTGAAAATGTGATTATGCGTGATGACTGCTCTCTGTAAACTCCATGGGTTCAGGTACCACCGCCCTTGTTTGAAACTTCATTCCTTTTATTTAAAGCAGGTCTTGCACCTGGAGGGCAGGTGGGTGGGCAATAAATGCAGAGAGAAGAGAGTGAAGCAATCACTGTGACACTGGTCTTAAAGATTCACCAAGTTCTAGTCATTGGTAAATGTGTTCGTCAATTTTCTATACAGTGAGTTCAAAATCCTTTCCTTATTCTTCGTGAAAGAATTACTTCATTACTCCCGTCACTGTTCACATTGAAAACTACACTGTCCTGCTTTCTTACATGCTGTGATCTCAGGGAAAGCATCTAAGTCTAATATAGTCATTTGTTTAGCTGCTACTTGAAATTATTTGCTTAATGTAGCACACTTTATTTTATATCTTAATAATTCTTATTTTTTTGTTTCGTTTTCTTCTTTGACAATATTATTGTTTCAAGTTGATTCTTTACCTTCTATTTTTAATGTTGCTGGTCTCTGACATTATCCGACTGTCTCTTCAAATCTTCCTCAAGGTGAGTATGTACTCAGATTTTTTTTCCATAGCCGCCTGGCAGTATTGAGCCAACATTTAAGAGCATACAATTATTTAATCTTTATTTGTTCTCCAGAAGCTTTAGTGTATTGAATTTTCTGTTTATGTGGACCTATTCTTCTTTAGGAAGTATGATGTTACCCTTGATCTCACTAAAGATAAATAGCAATTCTCTACTTTTTCTGCCTTATTAAGAAAATATTTTTTTTGAAGAATAAAGTTTTCTTCCAGTGGCTGTAGTTATCTCATACTTTCTTTTGAGCCTTTTCTTTAAATACTGACATTATGACGGTCCCAATAACTCATCAAAACTTAAAAAATATGGTAAGCCGAAAATGCATTAATGTACCCAATCTGAACACCATAGTTTAGCAGCACCGTATGTGTTAGAATATGGATTTTTAGCCTCCATGATCAAATAGGTAAAAGGGAGCTGTAGTTCATTGCTGCTACCCACGTAGCTGAGGAAAGATTGAAATCAGTATAGTACTGGCAAAGAAACAGACCTGAGGATCAGTGGGATAGATTAGAAGATGCAGCAACAACTCCAGACACATTCAGCCGCCTCATCTTTGAGAAAGGAGCCAAAACACCCTCAGTGGATGAAATCCAAAGTTTGAAGTTCAGTTTCTACTGAATTTGTGTTAGTTTTGCCCCATTGCAAAATAAAGACTCAAGGGGAACACTGCAAGTCCAAAACTCCCCTTTTCCAACACAGAAGTAGATAAGTCAGCCATTTTTATATATAAAAAGAGTTTTCTTTCTAAAATTCATTTTATGTGTGTTATTTCCTTAACAAAAATCAGTGTGTATAATACTTTGAAAGTTGTTTTTAAAGGTTTGCTTTGTAGTAACATTCGACCCTTGGACTTGACAGGCTGCTCACACAGTGATAATGACTATAAAAGTGTGAAATTTCCTTGCTGTTTTCCCTTTTTAAATGACATATATTTAGGTGACATCTGAGCATCCCAAACTCTCAGTGATTAAGGTTGTTTTAGTCCAATGTGTTTTTCTTTTTTGCTCCAACTAACCCAAATTAAGAATGTGATTTATTAAAAAGTTTGTAGAGATTTAAATGTAAGACAACTACTTGTGGTGTTATTTATCTTTTTAGAATATTTGATCATATATTAAAATAGAGGGTAAAAGAAAGTTGCTATGCTTCAAAAGTTGGCACTAAATTACTCTAAAAAATTGTATGCCATAAATTGAATTTGAAGCCTTAATTTTAACCTCTGTCAGCCACCTGAATTATATGTGCTTGTCAACTGCAAATCTAATTTTCCAGGCCTGACATAAAGCAAGAGTGGATTCTATCAAGAACAAACAGTTAAATTCTCAGGAGTGAAACAGTAACACAATCTGATGACTATGATAAAGTTTTTGCAGAAGATTTAGAAGAGAATGACCTAATCCCAGATCAGGTCTTTACCGGATGACTTCTGACTTCTTGTAGTTGGCAAGAGAATGGATCCAGAATGCCAATAGCAGTAAAATATAGCAAGGGTATCAGGTGGAGGAGGGTCAGGAGTGCTGTGTGCTGTGTCCTGTGTGCAGGTTGGTGTTCTGTCTCTGTAGCTCATTCCAGCATTGTGACCTGACTCCACAGCTCCTGTCCTTATGGAAGGACTGTAGACTCAGGCTTTGGATAAGCCCCAATTATTTCAGAATTAAAATTGTTTTGAATCCTAGTTCTACCACTCATGAATCCTACCACATGTGACCCTAAGCAAGCAAAGCTTTAGTTTTCTTGTGAAAAAGATGGTAATTCTAATGATTCATACTCTTGAATAATTTTTCGAAAGGTAAAGTACATAACATATTAACTACTTTTATGTATAATATTTAGTGTCATGAAAATGAAAGAATACTGTGTTCCTGTGAAAAGGCTGTTTTTTAAATAAACTGTACTAACAAGTCATAACCAGAACCAGTTAAAACCCAAACTCGATGATAAATGACAACTTACTTTAGGAACTTCATTCTGAAATCCAGCCGATCAGTGTAGCCTTGGTCTTTTAAATGCTAGGCACTTAGCAACAATCCGGCTTCAGTGACCTACCTTCTGAAAGTCAGCCAGTCAGGCAGTCTAGCTCCAGACGTTGAGAAACACAGGGAGAGGGCAATCAATCCCATTTCATCCATTTATAAAAATCCAGTAATGCCACTGTCCCACGCTTTATCCTTAGACTGTTGTTTACAAACATACTTCTGCCTCCTGTGACAAGCAGTAAACTAAGCCTCTTCTGTTTGCTTTCGATATTGAATAGTGGGTGTTTCTTTGACAAGTGTATGACATGTGGGAAGCACTGTATAAATTTAATAATATTGTTGCTGCTGCTCCCACTGTGATTACTCTTAAAAATGGATTAATATTGCTGGGCGCCCTGAGATTGCCCTGCTTCCTTCAGCGATCAGGAAAAAAAAAAGTAAGTTTTACAAGATGAGGGAAAACCAATTTAAGATTTTTTTCATCAATCTCTTTGCGAAAACTTTGTTGTGTAATTCAGAATTATGATGGAAGAATAGATGCTCAGCATTATTTATTCTCAGAAAATATAGGAAAATTTGCATAGCTAGGATATGAAGCTCTACACCAACTGTCCAGTGACTCTTGAAAATTAATTTATAAAATGTGAGCAGTGGTTAATTTTCAATACTTTAGTAGTGTGAAATGTTGGCTTAAGGCCCGGAATGGAAGATCTCACGACTCTTAGTTTGGGTTGGAGAAATATAGATACCTTTCTATTCCTACCTTGCCTTGACTTACCCCATCCCTTCAGCAAGGAAGTGAAAAATATTAGAAATTCAAGTGACCTTTTCTTTTTTTAATTTTATGATAGAAAAAATGAAGACTCATGAGTCACTTTGCAGTGAGCACTGGGGCTTATTTTATGCCTTTCTTCTGTGTTCCCTCTTAGCATATCGTAGAGCAGGTTCTAAAATCTGATGTTTGCTCTTTCTTGTTAAAACCTGTGATGTATAAGCCCATCTCTTATTTCCTATCTGGATGGAAGGCAGTGGGATGGCATAATTGACAGTATTTGGCTGATGCTGAAGGCCTAGAATCTTATTTGAAGACAGTTCTGAGATCCCACAGGAGCTAAATAATAAGTCCTGCTAATCCCTGCCCTCAGAGGGAACCTCTGCAGGATAGGTTTACAATTCCTCCTTTATTTTAATTTAACAATTGTGCTCTTAGGAAATCACTCAATCCCGATTTCCATTGTCATCTTTACTTCCAAAGGGACAAATTAATCTGAATTAGTTTGAATAGGTGCTGATAAGCTTCAGTCTTCCTTGTAATTTTCTAATGTCAAGATTGGTATTGACTAGAAAAATTCTTTTTTTCAAACCTAAAATGGTAATTTGAATTTCTAAATATTAGCGACATGTTGTTAAACACTGTGATTGATAGAAGCTATCAACATAGCATTTCACAGCTTTATTTGAAGAGTAGTTTAAGAAATTCTACTCTAAAAAAAGTTTTGATACTTGAAAGTCTTGATAAAAAATTTGTAAAACAAAATTTCTTTATTAAAAGGGATTGGTGTTGGTTCAGTAAATCAATTATAGTATCACATAGTATTGAATAAAATTAAATATAAAGAAGAATATATAATACCACTAAAACAACAAGAGCTGGACAAAAATTAATTATATGAACAATAAATGAATAGAAAATATAAACAAGCAATAGTATTCAAAAATTGCTATAATATAATTACATACCTAAGGATAAATCTACAGTACTGTAAAATTTTCTATGACTAGTAAATATTGCTGGGGAAATTTAAATAAAAAACACAAAATGCAGAAACATGCCATGCTCATCGATTAGAAAAGCTAATATTGTTAATGCAGCATTTGTCCTCTATTTTATTTATAGATTTAATCATTGCTAATCAAAATCTCAGTTTTCATTTTGATTTTTGGTGGAAAATGAAAAGCTGATTCTAAAATGACAGGGTAATTCCCAGAGCAGCCATGGTGATCTTTAAGAACAAGAACAAGGTTGGAGAATTTAGGCTATAAAATCTTTCGATAAACTCGTGAAGAAAGTGTGGGAGTGGAATGACGGGGTTCAGGATGTGCTTCTCCAGAGTATGGCGTGGTCATCTGAGAAAACAACAGAGGCAGGAAGGCCACACCCAGTTCCCCTTGCCCATCTCCTTGGAAGCTGGTCATAAGAAACTCACGAAGGGAGGGCAAGGGAAAGGGGAAAAAAGAAGAACCAAGATACATCATATAAAGGTACAAGATCCCAATGATGAGTGTAACTGTACTGTTTGCCTTAAACGTACCAATAAACTTAATGGGGTGGGGGGCTCATGGGAGAGAGGCCTGCCATGTGCCCAGAGGGGGAATTACCCCTATTTTTGAAGACAAAAGGCCACAGAGAAAAATCTGCATGAATGCCTTGCCACTTGCCAGCCCAATCGTTTTATTACCACTGGTTCATACTTTCTGTGCTGAGTTGTACTATCTACCATAATCATATCCCTCTTCCTCAAAATTCAGCCAAAAAGTGTGTTTACTTGTCTTTTGGGATCTTTATTTCCTTATATTAAAATTCTGGAAGATAAATTTGTTAATCTGTCTTCTGTTATAAAAGCTTCAGTTATGAACCTAGCAGTGAGAAAGCAAGATTTCTTTTTTCCCTTATGAGAGACAAGAAATATCATCATAATGAATATCAAATGGAATAAATTATCCAAAAGTACTCTCACACATACAGGATCTTTAAAAAAACGTGATACAGAAAGTCTAGTGCAAATGGATGACATTCCGAATAAATGACCCTGGATCAATTAAATATCTTTGTGGAAAGAGACACGCCTGATTTCTACTTTATACTATACTCAAAAACTGTTTATGTATCAGAGTCCTAAGTATTAAATTGAAAACAATAGTGAATCCAGATGGAAATATAAGTTGATATCTTTATGAACTGTGTAATTCTTTTAAAGAGACATTTAAAAAGCACTAACCATAAAATAAAATATTAATAAATATGACTAAATTGATCTTTATTAGATTTATTATTTTCTTTTTCTTTCGTTTTTTTTTTTTTTGTACCAGGGATTGAACTCGGGTCCTTGCACTTGCAAGGCAGGCCGCCTAACCACTGAGCTAAATCCCTGGCCCAAGATTTATTATTTTCTATTTATCAAAATACTATTAAAACAAAGAATGAAAAGTCACAGTTGGATAAAATAGTTGCAATAAGCACATCCTACAAAAGACAGGACTTATAACTAGAATTTCTAACTCCTACACATCAGTAAGATGAAAAACAAAAAATCTAATTAAAATTGCTTGAAAGACTCATACAAGCACTTTACAGCAGGGTGTCCAACCCCCCAGTATGCATATGAAAAGTTGGTCAACGTTGTTTGTGATCAGATGATGCAGATGTGATCCTGTGATATTGCTATACACGCACCAAAATGGAGATTGCGTTGCTATTAGATTTGTGCAGTAACTGGAGCTATCAAGCATTGCTGGTAGGAGTATAAATTAGCAAAGACCTTTTGGAAAACCAGCACCATCTTGGAGGCTAACTCTATGTCTACCACATGACTTATTAATTCCACTTTCCCTCCCTTCCACACAAATCACACCTGTACATTTCTGTATCTGTCTGTTCAGAATAAATGGTTACGGCAGACAGCATGTACAAGAACACTTGTTGCAGTTCTGCTCAGTGTAAACAGCCATAAACTCTAGAATGGACACCACAGTATATTTCAATAGTGTAGTAATACAAAGCAATAATAAGACCAAAACACGGTGACAAGAAACACACGGTGACCCTTGTGGACACAAAAGTGCATGATTCTGTTGATTTGAAATCAAGAACAAGAAGAACTAATTTGCAGTAAGAAAGTCAGAATAGTAATTTCTTGGAAAACATTGCCTGAAGAAGGGCACAGGCGAGCCTGAGATATGTTTAAAATCTTATTTGAGAGATAATGGTTATTGTAGGTATGTGTATATATGTAAAAATTGATGAAGTCAAATGAAAATGTGTACACTTTACTATATCTGTGCCATAGATCAATTTCAAAACCATAAAAAACGCATAGCTTTCAGACCAATTTGATGGCACTATAGATAATAAGTTGAAAGAGATGGAAAAATTAGGCATTGAAGGAGGCAGTGAACACCAGCAATTATCAAACATTGAAGGGCGGACTACAAGACTGGAGGTCCAACTGGGACCAAGCATTTCTTAACGCTGAAACTGAAAATTAAGCATACATTATGACCAGCAATACTACTTCAAAATGTATGCTAAAAAAAAATCACCAAGCAATAGGTAAAAAAATAGTAGTATTGTCTCTGATAGATATAAACAATGAGAAACATGGTAAACTAATAAACGCTGCTAGATACACCCAAAGAAATATTAGTAAGGATTAGTAAGAATAAATAGGCTACAACTATTCACAATATGAATGAATATTACAAGTAATGTTGAATGAAAAGTTCCAGAGTACACACTATGTGTTCAAGTTCAGAGAAAATTCAAACACTGATAAAACTAAATCGTGTATTTAGAAGAATCATAGCGGTTGTGGTTGGGAGTTGGAGGCTTCAGTGGTTAGTCAAGGACTTTGAGGAGATAAATGGTGTGTTTGCAACGTTTTGGTTCTTGATCTGAATGATAGCTCCATGGATATATTAACTTTGTGAAAATTCACCAACAGTAAATACACAATTTGGGCATTTTTCTATATGTATTCTTTAATAAAAACTTTAAGCTGCATTCGATTTAAATTTAGTTACTGATTTTAACTTGATTAATGTGCCTGATGTGCCCCTATGATTAATTAAGTCATAGTTGCAACCATAGTCGTTTGCTTATTGATTTATGTGATCATTTTGAAGTCATTTTATCCTCATTTGTCATTAACCTTCAATTGACAGAGATCCCAAACACTTCAGTTTGAAGAGCTTTTCCTCCCAACTTCTGTGTCTCAAGATTCTCTATAAACACATAATGCATCAGCCATGATATGTAAAAAGGATTTTGAAAATGCTTAAAATAACCAAATATATATGTGGGGTAAAGTTGAATTATTATATATTTATTATTATTTTCTAAGCAAGATCTGTAAAATTATATAATGAAATTTTGATAGTTGGCATACACAACAGAAATTATATATGTAATTCAACCTTAAAATTACAGAAATAAATGTTCTGAGGTTTAAGAATATAAAGGACATGAGTTTTTGATACTAAGCATTCCAACAGATGTGAGATTGTGTCTTTACTTTTCATTTCCTTGATTGACAGTAATCACTAAGCATTTATCACATGCATGTTAATCATTTATATGTCTTCTTTTACACAATTTCTATTCAGGTGTTTTGCTCATCTTTAAAATTGGTATATTTACTTTCTTGGTAACTATAAACCACTTTATACAGTCCCAGACACCGCCTAGGGCAATTTGGATATATCAGCGACAGAAATGAACAAATATCTCTGCATTATAGAACTTACATTCCTGATGTGCAAGATAAACAATAAAAACAATGGAATAATGAATAAGTCACTTGGATGATATGCTACATGGTAAATAATACTGTGAACAGAGAAGTCCAGCTTCAGGGGGACAGAGTGAGATGGGCAGGTGTTGGGAGCTCTAGTCAATAAGATTGATAATGAAGGTTTCATTGATAAGACGGGCCTTAAACTAAGGCTTGAAGAAGAGCCTTGTAGACAGCTGAGAGAAGAGCCTTCCAGATGGAGGGAGTAACCTGAAGAAAGGCACTACAGGAGGAACATGGCAGAGATGTCTTAGGAGAGTTTGGCTAATAGTGCCGGTTGGGCTGAGATGCAGCAAGAAATGTGAAAAGAATAGGAGTAGGCCAGAGAGTTATGGGAGCGGAGTAGGATCTACACCAGGCAGGACCTGATAGTCCATTGAAGGGATTTCTGGTTTTATTTATTAACATGGAGAGAGGATGATAAATGGCCAGACTGGGAATATATTTTCAAGGTAGAGCCGCATGAACTCCAAGTGGATTGGTGTGGGCTGTTTGAGAGAGGATCAAAAAGAATTTTAAAGACTTTGATCAGAGTCAAGGAGGAATGGTAAAGTGGAGCAACTCTGGCCTGAGGCAGGGGTGGTTATGGCAGAGCTGCTTTGCCTGACAAACTTTAGGAATCAAACTTTGCACATGTTGATTTTGAGATGGCCATAGGACATTTGAGGAGAGATACTGATATGTGGATCAGATATGTGGATCTGAATATTTGGAGAAAAGGGACATAAAATTCAGAATTAGGGACATAATGGAATTAGGGACACAAAATTCAGAACTGCCACATATTATGGCATATGTCACCTTGAAATTATATAATGAAGTGGAGAAATTCTTGTACTTCAGGATACATTTGGAGATACAGGTGTTACAAGGGTGATTAAATTGAAATGGAGGCATTAGCTCAGCCCTAGTCCAGTCTGAGTGGTGTCCTTATAAGAAGAGGAAATTCAGGCGTAACACAGAGACACCAGAGACATGCACACCAAGAAAGGCCACATGAGGCACAGCTACATGAAGAGCATCTGCAAACCAGAGAGAGAAGGGCCTCAGGAGAAACCAAACACGCTGTCACCCTGATCATGGATTTCTAACCTCCAGGAATGTGAAGAAAACATTTATGTCTATGAAGCTACCAGCTCTGTGGCAGTTTGTTATGACTTCCCTAGCAATTGATACATTATATAAATGATGCTGATTGGTCAGAAATTAAATGAGATCCTCAAAGGAATGAGTGAAAATTGGGATACTCCAAATTTCAGAGGTCTGAATGAGCAATGGATCTGCCCTCCATAGAGGCCAACTAACCAATCCAATAGGTGGAAAACCCACAGTGCTTCCTTGGAGCTACATGAGCGCACTGAACAGTAGGAGGGAATATTCTACTCTGACGCAAGCCACTGCTAGGTCCTGTAAGGAGAGCACTGAGAAATAGCTGAGTTTCTGAATGTCAGGGTCCTTGAATTTATAAGCAGTTTTAATGGAGAGTACGGGCAAATATATGACTGGACTGGCTTTGAGGGAAAATGGGAGAATAACTATAGAAGATAATTTTTGAAAAGTTCTGTGCTATGATGAGGAAGAAAGTAATGGAGTGGTGACAAGTAGGAAATGTATCATCTAATATACCTTTTAAAAGGTAGGAGTAGTAACATAACATGAGCTGATGGCCAGGAGTCAATAGAGACAACATTTTGATGATGTAAAAGAGAAACATGCTGGAGTAACATGTTTGAGCAAGTGAGAGGGCGACAGTGCTATAACATGGAAATTCACTGATGGCAGCTGTGGGGTGCGGTCCTTGTAAATGCAGATGCAGGCAGGTGGATGGTGTGGGAGTTGGCTGAAGTTCTGTCTGATTTTCTTTTTCTGAAAATAAGAAGCAATGTCATCAGGTGAGACAGGAAAGGGAAGAGATGTTGTGGGTAAGAGGGAAGAGAAGATGTGAAAAAATTATAAGGTAATAATGAATTAGAATGATATAGTACAATTGCTTAAAATAGTAAGAATTCTTTTGGCGTCATGAACATGATTTTAAGGTACTACTCAGTGTGCTATGTGCTTTCCTTCAGCAGCTGTCAAGCGCAGAGGTCCAAGCAAGGAGTAGATAATGAGTTATGTTTTGCAGCGAGTACACTGAAGCAGTGAAGGAGTGGAGCATATAGGTTAGAGAGTATTTCTTATGATTGGGCACTGAATTCAAGCTAGATATAGAGGGAAGTGAAAAACGTCAAAGTGCTAAGGATAGGGTGATACGAAAAAGAAGAGTGGAATGAAGACCCCAGAAGGGCCAAGTCTTTGGATCACCACTTAGAAAATGTTACAGTAGCTAAAGAGAAGAGTAGGTAGATGTTAAAGTTACTACAGAAGTTGTAATGAGGAATAACTCATTTATAATCTCTTCTTCCTTTATTTTTAACAAAAAGAAAATATTAACGCTGTAGTGAAGTTTCAAATGACACTTTGATCAAAGGACAAGTCAGTATCAATAGTAACATACACATCAGTATTATGCAGCATTTGACATCGTATTGAGAACATCACTTCCATGGTATAATTTTGAAAGATGCATGGCCTGATTTCATTATGAGGAAATACTGATAAACTCAGAAAGGGCTCAGTACTCCTCAAGTAGTAAGTTCAAAAAGTCAAAGAAAGAATGTGGTACTCTCCCAAGTCAGAGGCTACACAACTTTGAAATGCATTACAAAAGCTTGGATTAAATCCCAAATCAGAAACAAGAAAAGATAGGGTCGGGGATTTAGCTCAGGGTTCTACCGCCTGCTTTGCAAGAGCATGGTGCCAAGTTCGATCCCCGGTACCAAAAGAAAAAAAAAAAAAAAGAAAGATATCAGTCAGACAACTCCTGAAATTCGAATAAGGTCTGCAGGTTTGTTAGTAGTATTGCATCAATCTTCAACTCCTCACTTTGAAAATTATGCATTAACTATGAGGATATTGACATTTGATATTTAATAAGGCTGTGGAAGTATACATGGGAAATGTTTTTGCTATTTTTGCACCTTGTTAAAGTCTGAAATTATTTTGTGAAAAAAATTCTGAGAACCAAGAAGTATCATTTGTGGAGGTAATGGAGGGAATTAAACAGGGGCTGGTGGTCAGAGTCAGATGAATTCAGTAGCTGGTAAAATTTGAGTTTCAGAGCCTTTAACTTCCAGAAGCTCATTTCATGGGAAGAGCTCTGCCGATGTTCATGGGGACATACACTTTTGCAATATTTACTAAACTGAACTATTTTGACCACAATAAATTTAGAGCACTGCCCACCACTCTAACTTCCCCTCTATTACACTTGCCTTTCTGTTATATGGCAGTGGAGTAACCTCAGGCATTTTTGAGATATGACTAAGTGAGATTGGTTTAAAGATACATGGACTTTACTTGTGATGCTTTGAGTGTTGTGTGTGTCTCTGTGTGCACATGTGTGTGTGCATGTGGTTTTCATTCACTTCTATGTGTAGTTATTGCTAAAGACTGTGTGGGACAAAAGTTACAAGGAAAAAACAATAAGGAAAGCCATACTATGTTAAAGACAAAAGAAAAGGAATGGGATTTTGAGAGACTAATTTTAGGTTACATAGTATTTTCCTGATAGATTCTTAGGGACAAAATGAAAGACTTTAGGGATTGGTAATAAATGACAGAAGGTGACAAAATAAAAAATGTTTAGGGTTAATAGGAGGTTAGAGTTCTTGTGGGGATGACATAAAAAGGGATAAGGCCACAGCTAGATTAATTCTAGCGAATTCAAGGAGTGCTAGCAACAGAGCCAAATGTAGAACTTCTGATTACCCAGTAAATCATGTTGCTTCTTGTTTATCCTTGAGATAAATGTTTACACAGTCCATAGGGCTACTAAATTATGTTAAATGATTTTATTGTTTTATCACACTTTGCAAAACTGATTGTTTTATTTTCCCTTTGACAAGCCATCTTATTGAATACTTTGGAAAATGAATCCTTACGCTTTCAGTAATAAACTAGAAATTGCTTAAGGATAATCAATGTGATTAATATTTTTGACTAGTGGTGCAGTTGTATTCATGTTAATGAAAGGTAAAGACAACAATTCTGTTTTCACAAAGCAATTTAATTTAATAAATCTTAGAACAACACAGGAAATAAATGGGTGAAAACTTCAGCTTATTTTTTATCCCTATCTAAAATTTCTGACCATTTAGAGACGTTTAGCTCTAGAGATAGTGTCCTAATATAAATTTCAGTCATAGCATTTTATAAGATTTCTAATATCTGAATCACATAATCTTTAAGCAATAAATTAATTCTTTATAATTAACAAAATTTGCTTCAAGTCCAAAGGTTATCTATCACATATGAACAGTTAGTTATATTATGAATATTTCTCAATTAGTAACTGACTGATTAGTAATACAGGTGAAAAAGGAAAAATAGTCCTTTAAATCCTGTTTCTTTTGTTTGCTTAATTTTGATGTTGAAAAACAATTATTGTTTGGAAATATATTTTAGCAGTTCAAGCATCCTTGACAAATATAAAGAAAATTATACTCATGATAACAATTTCTTCCCTTATAATGTATGTAAAGTGTACCAAGCTTGCTAAGAGTAAAAATATTGAATTTTATATTAAGAAAAAAAAGCCATATTGTATTTAATAATTTATTTTAATAAATAGAATTTGTATTTTAATCCATGCTCTGGAAAGTCATTAGATGAGCACATTTTTTTAAAACATCAGGAGCATTTAGTTAAGAAGCACATTATTTTCCTATTGATTCTATAACAAATTGCCAATATTTCATGGCTTAAAGAAACACAAATATGTTTTCTTACATTTCTAGAAGTAGAAATCCAAAAGGGGTCTGCAGGGCTGCATTTCTTTTGAAGGTTGTGGGTAAAAATCTGCTTCCCTGACTTTCTAGCTTCCAGACTCTGCCTGCCTTTCTTCTCTGGTGGCCCCATTTCATTTTGACCTGTTTGCATTGCCACATGGCCCTCTCTGACTCTGACTCTCCATTTTCATTTTACAGAGACCTTGAAGTTCTTGGGTCTACTCATGTATGCAGGGCAATCTCTTCTTTAGACCCTTGACTAAATCACACTTGCAAATTCCCTTTAGTCATGAAGAAATGCAACATTTTCTTCTCTTTATCCACACTTCCTCACCTAATGCTTGATACAAACAAGATGCAAGAAATATTAAATTATGATAATAAAGATAATTAAACTCAGATAAACTTGGGTTTGACTTTATGTAGATTGAATCGTATGAGAGCTTTTCTTCTGAATTGATATTCTTTGCAATTAGAACTTCATTCCTTCGTGTCAGAGATCAAAAGTTAAAATTCCTGTAGAAATCTGATCTAAAAACAAGGAGAAAGGAAAACTCTTCTTGTCTGCGGAGAAGATACCTGACCCTTCAAAAGCCACCCTTAGCCAATAAGCTCCAGGCAACTGTTGCCATGAGGAATATTAGTGTAAGCAGACATGCGGGTTTTCAAGTGAAGATGGGAATCTGAGTTTTTATATAAATATTTCCCATTTTTAAATGTTGACCACAGTGGGTCATAAAAAAACATGTTGTCAAGTCACATTTCACTTGTAAGAAGCTTGTTTATTACCTCCTTTTGGTACAAATAAAGATTTGAGATAAGAGACATAATAAAGTCATACAATGATGTCCTAAGTATAAGAAAAAATACGTTTGGGAGGATGGTGCAACACACTGGAAACAGAAGTGGTTGGTGTTCATGTTCAGGAGAGCTATGCTAGATGAGCTACGAAACTTAAAACCAGGTTTCCTGGTGGAGGGAGGGAGCTCTATAGCTAACTGATTTAATAGTGTGGAAGTAGTGAAGATGCTAGGGCCAACCAGAATGAAGACGAGGACCACGGAGCAGAGAAGAGGAACTACACTTCAAGGGCAGTGTAATGCTAACTATTCAAGGGGATACAATGGTGAGCAGCGGATGCCTTTGCTTAGGCTGTTTCTGGGCATCAGGAGGAACTGTCAAGGTCTCCACTGGTTACCTAGCTGGCAGGCAGATCATGACAACGGAGGAATCTGCCACTAAATTCTAGGATAGCACCAAGTGGGCTTGTGGTGGGCCTGGGCATGTTATGAAGTGCTTGGCAGTGCTGGAGGTGGTTTCAAGAGTTCTCCATGGAACCTGATACCATCCAACAAGGCTTTCAGTGTAGGGCAAAAAAATGAGAATCACCACTGGAATTACTATAAAGCCTAAAAAATTTTGGTCACAAGAAAAATGTCAAAAGCCCTTTCACAAGGGCAACCAAATATGGTAATGTGGAAGTACCAGAATGGTGACTAAATGCCACTCTGCTGGATGACAAGTGAGGTTCTTTAATCCCTCAAGCAGGAAAATAACTGACTAAAACTTTATGGGTCTGGATAAATGACCAAGGGTATTTCTATAGGATGGTTGTTCTGGCTGGGAAAGTAAATAGACATTTGAACAATAACAGCTTTTCATGCACATTGGTTGCTGTGATTGTCCCAATTAGGCCACAGTTACAAAGAGTAACTCTACTCAACTGAGAAGCCTTTTATGATGTTTGGACATGTAATTTAATTAACTTAACCATGCTCTCATAATCAGATCATAAAATCATTTATGTATCAAGAGCAAATAAACTTGTGTTTTAGAAATTTAGGATAATTCATTGTAACTTTTAGAGATACAGAACCTCAGTTGTTTTGGGCATCAAGGAGTGATTTTAAGTGAAGGAAATGTTTTTGAAATATCTTTGTTCACATAAATTAAACTTACACTGCTATTATATTTATAAAATAATGTTTCTTATAAGGAGTTTGACTGAAGATGCATTAACACACTTCATATGCTTAATTTATGTTTATATTAATTTAATTAATATAATTTACATTTATAATTAATAGTTTATCATTAATATGCTTAATTTAACACCCTTCATATGTTGCAATTGTATATTTAAGTGAAGGAAATGTTTTTGAAATATCTTTGTTCACATAAATTAAACTTACACTGCTATTATATTTATAAAATAATGTTTCTTATAAGGAGTTTGACTGAAGATGCATTAACACACTTCATATGCTTAATTTATGTGTATATTAATTTAATTAATATAATTTACATTTATAATTAATAGTTTATCATTAATATGCTTAATTTAACACCCTTCATATGTTGCAATTGTATATATAAGTCATTTTCACAAGCCATGGAACATTTTTAGAGCTAAAAAAGAATGATTAGAAAATTACCAAAGCAATAGCTCCCCAATGTTAGATGTTAAGGCAATGATGAGACATTATTGCTCAGTATTGTTTGTGCACCCAGCTGTCAGTGAGAGCTTCTGCTGATTATAATGCCTCTGTAGGAATACAATTAACATTCCGGTTATTGAGGAACTTCTCCTTTGAGAAATTTTAGTTCTCATGTTGAAGGCTATTGCTTGAAGTAATAATTGAAGTAATTGAATAATAGAAACAAGTTAGGCGAATACCTCTTCAGAACTTTCCCCCCAACATTCTGCAAACCAGATTTCCCTAAAAATAACACATAGTACAACTGCCTTTTTGCCACTGAAAAAATTTTTATGTTTCACTGTGGAAGTCTTACTTAGTGGTTTTCTTCCTTAAAATTGTGGTTCAGATTCTACTGTACAAATAAATATCATTATCTTGAGGTTTTAGAAAGTTTCTGAAAGTTCACTACACATATGATCTACTTTTTCTCTTGATTTTAACCTACAGGACAAAACTGAATACTAAAAATTGTACAGAGCTATTTATTTATTTATTTACTTATTCCTCATTCCTTCATTTTAAGCTTAATTATTTTCAAAAGTAGGACACACTTAAAACACATAGGATATTCAACACAATATTTCAAATGTAATTAAAAGACAATTTTAAATATTGTATAATAACAGAAAAATGTAGTAAAAAGATTATTGTAGGATGATATTATAACTAAGTAAATGCTATGAAGAAGGTAGCTACCAAAAGACTAATACTATTTGTATTCCAGTGATGGAATAATTGATGGTTCACTTTTTTTTGCTTTAGAAGAAGTTTATTAATTTTTGGATGAAATGAAAAAAATTAAAAACCATTGTAGAACTTTGGAAATTATAGAAATAAGCAAATAATAATCATTTGTATTTTCTTCTAGTATTTTTCTGCTTTTTTGCCTTGTTCATGGACACATTTCTGGTTGTGTCTCATAATAGCAACAAGACAGGAATCTGTAAAATGCAAATTTACATACCATTTTTCTTTGCAATAATATATTTCATGGCATTATATTTAAAATGTGAATGTTTGTGATTGTATGATTCCATTGTAGAAATGTCTAATCTTTTTGAGTACTTAAAACATTTAAGACACTGATTTAGACTGAAAGTGGTAGACAAATGAATTATGGCTTCAGATATGTATGGTGTTATCAGAATGATACTTAAAAACATTTTAGTGCATTCTATTTATTTATTTATTTATTTATATTATTTTTTCTGGTACCAGGGATTGAACTCAGGTCCTTGTGCTTGCAAGGCAGGTGGTGGAATCACTGAGCTAAATCCCTGGCTCTTTAGTACATTTTAAAGATTTGTTTTCTTCCTGAATTACCTACACTTTCCAAATTCACGCATATATATTATTGTAACAAGAATCCCATTGGAGACCAGGCAGAGAGGCTTAAAGGTAAATCACAATCATTTGACTTCATGAAGCATCATTCTCACATGAGTTTCAAAAGAATTTTCCTGGAATTTTACTTTGATAATTGAAATTATTGAATAGATATGATTTGTTTTAAGTTGATTTGTTAGGGCTATGACATTCAAAGAAGAAAGAGTAGTTAAGCTATGATATTAATTCTCAGATAAATGTAAAGACTTATATTAGTGTAATGGAAAATGTGATATTTTCTCATATCATCAAAAATTACTACATAACCAAAAAATAAAATACTATTTTTATTGCAACCAATACTTATTAGACACTTAAAGAACTTTGTTTTCCATTGGTTGATATTTAATTTACATAATGACTATGCAATTATCAATTACAGTTTTCATATAATTTATGTATATTGTATTTTTTCTATACATTATTGCAATCAGTACTTGTTAGTATTCCAGAGATTTTTTTTTTCTGTTTGGTCAATGATTTTTACATAATTACTCTATTCAATATCAGCTATATTTTCTATATGGTATACACATATGATTCATGCATTTCCATAGAAATACTTTGCTTTTATATAATTTGATGAAACCAGTTTACTGAAATAGGGGATGAAGGGATAAGTGATTAAAGCAAGCACCTTTAACATGGTGGTATATAAGAGCATAAAAATTAACTAAAAAAGAAAAAGGATTTGGGTTGCTGTCTTAAATACAAATTGCCATGGAGGTAATGGCTGTTTCACAGTCTCAGAGACAGAACTGTTGAGAAGTTTAATTTTTCTCCCTTCTAGTTTCTGCGCTAATGTGACTGGCAGAGACACAGGTGCATTATCAGCTTGATGATACTGCCCCAGAGGGACTGATGGATATAACAATGGTTTCTAGTAGGAAAAGTGCTCTAACGATGTTCTGTTATGTAAAGATAAAATGTAGACTGACGTCTTTACAAGATATGACCTCGGTGTTGAATTTTAGATTTCTCGGGTGTTTTCACTGGTAAAATCTAGTTTCATTTAAATTTGATTTTCTGGCCTCAGGTCCCAGGCTTTGATTTTTCAGTTTGATTTGTTCAACTTAATGGTTAGACCCTCTCTTTTAAAATGTGCTAAAAACTTGCAGAAGACTGACAATAAGTAAACTGGATTGAGAAAAAGTGAGGGTATTTATGGAGTATGAAAAAAAGAAAGAAGCATAACTTTCTACTTGAGGGGAATTTTCAGTGACAGAACAAGCTATGACTCAGGATAATATCTCAACATCGCTAATGTTCTACAACACTAAATTCTCTAACTGCAGAAAATCATGTTATGTATGATCAGGGAGGGAGAAAGTCTTACAGCTCATTGCAAATAACAGTCCCTGAGGAAGTAACTTTAAATGATTCCTTAATATTACAAGCATATTTTTAATGATTTTCTCACTCTGAATCCATAAAGTACAAGTTCTAGTGTACCATAGCAAGTGCAGGCTGAACTAAAATTTGATTTCCCAGGTGCACAAGAATTTATTTAATATACAATATTTTATATCAACATCAAAATCCCCACTGCTCAGGTTTCACCTGTATCCCTAGCAATCTGTTAATGGATGTGGTACTCCATCTTACCATTGGTGTACACACAGTAGAGTCTTTAATGTTGGTGTGTTCTCAGCTAATGCTGACTGGTAACTAATGAATATTAAACACTGTACTTTTTCAGAGAAAAAAATAATTTGAGATTTAATTAAATAAAATGGTAAGAGCTAGTAATTACATAGAGGACAAAATATTAAAATATGTTTCAATACTATTTTGCATTTAAAATAATATTAAGAATTAATAATTTCATAATCTCAATTCTCAGTGCTATCCAGATGCTCATATTAGAAAATCTATTTCTTAAGAGTCCCGAAACTCATAAAACAAGTTCATTTTTAATGACATAAAATTCTTGTCCAGAAATTATGTTTATTCTTTTAGGAATCTTAAATCCTTCAAATTGGACAGTTGCAGAAAATAAATGAGTTATTCTTTTTCTATACTGAATAATTTGTTTCTCTTGCCTCACAACAAATTAAAATATTGCAAAACTTAAGAGTACAGATGAATGGACACACTCAATACAGCTACAATAACAGCACTATGTATTGTACATGCAGCACTGATATTTGGAGGTTGGTGTATATGTGCGTTTGGGTAGAGATTTCAAAGATCAAAAAGACCAGTGTTTCCAGAACGTATATAAGAATCTTATACAATATATCAGGTTGTTGGGAAATTATCTTCAGATAAGGGAAAAGTGGATTATGAAGTTAAATTTATCTTTTTGTATTGAAGCATATTAAAATCCTTTAATACTCATTAAAGATTTAAAAAATGTTTATATTTTGCATCTGTTTCTTTTTTTTTTTTTTTTTTTTTTTTTTTTTTTTTTTTCTTTTTTTTTTTTTTGTGCCAGAGATTGAACTTGGGTCCCTGCGCTTGTGAGGCAGGCAGAACCACTGAGCTAAATCCCCAGCCTTAAGTGTTTATATTTTGTTTAGAAAATAAAAAGAAATTTACTTGATTATGGAATCTTTGTTTTTAAGAAGTAGTACTGTACCAGAAGCTTCACATATTCTATGACAGGAAATGATATTAATTGTGAGCCTTTGTTTACATAGAGGTAGTGACAGTACAATTTCAGAGGTGTATGGCTTTTCCCTGGCCCTCACTATGGAGATTTATTCTCCCACAAAGAAGCATCAGTGTTGGTTAGGAAAGGGCCAATGCAGGAGTCAAGTTTATGTAACAACATCTTTAAGAGATTTGATGGCTTGCATGTACTAAAACCAGTAGAAGCACTAGATGTTCTTATTTCCCTAAGGAAGTTAAAGTAGTTTTTAAAATTTCATGAAGTGGTCAGCTCCCTGAAGATAGATTGAGTCTCGCTTACCATATTGTGTTTGCAGCATAATTGGTGTAGTTTCTGGCCCACAGCAGGTCCTCTGAAATAACTTTAAAATGAAGAAATGTATGGTTGGCAGTAACTTTAAAATTCATGTAGAAAATGAAGATTTTAGATTTTTTTTTTTTTTTGGTACCGGGGATTGAACTCGGGTCCTTGCGCTTGCAAGGCGGGCCACGAAATCGTTGAGCTAAATCCCCAGCCCAAGATTTTAGATCTTTACATTAGAAACGATGACATTTATAATACATAAGCATAAATTTAGATGAAATTTGATTATTACTTATCTGATATCCAAATACAGTGCCTTCCACTATTTGTATCTAGATTAAAAACATGCACACAAACATGTACTCACTGCCAACAATAAAAATTCCTCCCCATATTTTTATTTTTAATTTTTAAAATTAAAAAAAATTCTCCCAGTATTTTTAAGCACTAGCTTTGTCATACATATTTGTAAAGTAGCATCAGAATTTTAAGAATGTGAGTTCAGTGGCCGGGGATTTAGCTCAGTGTTTCTGCTGCCTGCCTCATAAGCGCAAGGACTGGAGTTTGATCCCCGGCACACACACACACACAAGTGAGTTCAATATTGACACTGCATTGTTTAAAACACCCCTATGGGTTTATCATCATTAGAATAAAACCCAGATCCCTCATTCTGGCTCACCAGGGTTTTACCTCTGCCTACTCTTTCATCCTCATCTCTGTGCCTTTCCACCATACTCTGTAGCAGACTTTCTGCAGGTTCCGGACATACGTACTTGTCTTCAACCCCAGGGCCTTTACTCGGCTTTGCTTTTCCTTTGAAGTACTCTTTCCTTTGATGTCAGCATGGTGGGTCCATGCTTGACATTCTGTTATCAGCTTAGAATTTATCCATCTCTGATTTCTTGGTTGATTTGTTTGTTTCTTTCTTGTTGTCCTTCTCTGCTGGAATTTCCAGAAGACTGTTTCTGCCCTATCTTTGTTCTCATAATGGTGCCTGGCATGTACTAGGTGCTCAATAACTATTTTAAAGAATAAAAACAAGCTAGATGAAAGGAAATTAGAAAGAGAATAAAAATGGAAGCATTTATCAAGAAGTGTTTGAGAAACAACATCTCATTGTACCAGAATCAATCAGAATATTATTAATAAAACATTTTATGGCAGAGCTAATATTTATGTGAATATTTCTTCTGTATTGTAAAATTGTAATTGCTCTTTTCTACATGTTTACCTGCAGTAGAGTCCTAAAAGTCTGTACAGAATTAGTCTGGGGTTGAAAATATTGAAGAAGGAGATATCAATTTTTAAAACAATGTATTATTGAGATTGTGATTGATTTATTTATATTTCTTTGTATGCTTTCTATTTCAAAAAAACAAGTAGCTGCAACAAATATACACTAAATGAGAAAGTATTAACAGTAAAAGTGAGTGGAAAATATATATTTAAAAATCCTGGTGATGATTTGGTTATAACAATACTTAGAATAAATAATTAGATGGAAGTGATTATAAAGTTAGGATAGAAAAAGAAAAAAATGTCAAGATACAAGCGTGTATAGAAAAATTCTTTTCTTTGGCTTTATGATGTAGTAGCCCATGGTGAGTACATTTTTCTTTACTTCAAAGAGCACTGTGCAATATAATCTCATATGGAAAATAAGACAATGGACACAGATCAGCGATGTCAACAGTGAATTAGAATGCATTAAAAAATAGGGAAGGAACCAAGACATTTGTGTGTGTGTTTGATGGGGGGTTGAAGAGGAGGAGAAAGGAGGTAAAAAAAGAAAGAAAAACGAAGGTGTGTTACATACGTATAGCAACTCTCCTAAATGAATGTAATCCCATGCTTTCCCCAAAATAAGACCTAACCAGAAAAAAAGTGCATATCATTGTCATGGTGCTGGCCAGTGCCATGACAAAGATTGTATCTCCCTATTCTCCTGTTCGGTGGTTACTGTGTAATGGTGCATAAGATAAGGCATTTCTGATCTCTATTTTGCAAGGCAGATTATGTTCCAGTTGGGACTTGTTTTTGGGCAAAAGCATCATTCTGTACTGCCAACATGTACCAAGAAAAATTAAAAATTTAAAAAGACAAAAATCAAAATACTGAGGTATTATCTAATTTATTTGCAAAGGAGGGGTCTTCATTGTGTCTTCTTTCTCTTCATAGCTCAGGAATAGATTCTGGTGTCAAGGTTTGGACTCCATAGATTTTTGGGTCCAAACTGGGTTGGATATTATCTTCTAAGAAGTTGAAGTTGGGATTCTTAGAAGTAATTAATTTCCACAGATCACCGATGCACAATCTGCTAGCTCACTATCTGTAAGATAATATATATTGCTAAGTGGTTGGAAAATAAGAGAAAGGTGAATCTTCAAAAAGCATGATATCCTAGAGAAAAAGATGGTGTCTATCTTTATAGAATTGATATGAAGGTTTTTTTGCATTTTATTATACATCTTATTTTTCAGGTATAACAAAAAAATCTAAATTAGATAATTAATTTGCTTTTGCTCAGGCTAAAATAGTTTATGTTACTGTAAGAAGGGGGATGCTAATTAACACAATGATATATTCAAGGTAAAGATTATATTGCCTGAGTTTTGTAGATTACAGCTCACTGTAACTTGGAAATTTTTGGAAATATTATCCTTAGACCCTATAAAGTCCGGGACTAGTTCTAAATATAAGTAATTTTACAGTAGCTAGTTTAAAGAAAAATACATGCAAAGTATAATTGAAATTCAAAATATGTCATGAATATGATTTAAGAAATATACATTTAATAATATACATAATACTATATATACAATAATATACATAATAGTAAGGACCAACAAAAGGAGAAACTGGCCTGAAGTGTATGGAGGCTCAATCTGAAATAATGAAAAAACAAACAAACAAACAAAAGAAACCCAAATGCCTTCCAGACCCAACCTCAGTTCACACACAGTGTCAGTGCAAGACTTTTTCTGAATGCACAAGACAGAGGAAATGTACCTTTCATTCTGACTAAGGTCCAATGCTAGACAAGAGTTAGATGTATTGCAAGAAATCTAGAAAATTAGCTTATTTTTCCATAGAAAAAGGATTGAAAGAGCTGAATAAAATGTACTGACTGGATGGATTACAAAATATGACCTTAATTTTGCTACTTTTTGTAAACACTATATGTTATTTTGTGCACTGAGTGATGCTCCTCTCCTTAAAACTCATATAATTTTGTCAAAACAGGATCACTGGCATTTCGATGTTTTCTTTTTCCTCCTTTCTCTTTACCCACTGTTTCTCCTTTCCTTCTTCTTTCATGTTTTTCCTTCTACTATGGGTTAGTGCTGGAATTTCCGCGCAAAGCCTCATATGCTCGGAGGTGGGCTTTGGGAGGCTGATTGGATGCCGGGACTCCACAGTGCAGAGTGGATGCATCCACAGCGGAATGTGCTGTTAGGAGACAGAGCCTTGGTAGAAGACAGAGGTCACGGCAGGCAGCACCCGGAAGGGTCCCACTCCCTCTGCTCTTCCCTTGTCTTTCTGTCCTGGCCCTCTCCGATGTGAGCAGCCCCCCATGCAGGGCCCTTCTGCCATGTCCTTCCTGTCTTGGAGCCAGCTGACATGGACTGAATTGTCTAAAAACCACGAGCCAAAATAAACCTTTCCTCCTTTAAGTTACTCTGTAAGTTGTAAGTGTTGTCATTTTGTCCCAGCGATGGAAAAGTGATTAAGATACTTTCCTGCCTTTTTCATCATTTCTTCTAATTTTAATATTTATTAATATTTATGTAGTTAAATGATATATAAGTAGTTTTAGAGAACAAATAGTCCTCTATTTATTGATTTAAGAAAAACAATTCATTTTCCCCAAAGCAAAGCTTTTAGAGTCTTTTGCTTGATTCTTTTAGTATTTATCTCCATAGCTCAATTTATGCTCTTTCATTGTTATCTCTTGATTTTTCAGTTTTGTGTATCTATCTGTGACAGTGAAGGATGACTATTTACTTTTTATCCTATATATTGGCAGCACTATACAGTTCTCATTTTACTTTTAAATTATGTCATACCATAGTTTTTATTAGATACCTTAGTGTTTACATTATTGTTACGTAGTAAATTAAGATTCATAGTGTACTAAGATTACTTCCGAACTTTTTTGTCTAAGTACTTAATGTTTGTTTATATAATTTTGTAGGTAAATATAGCTGCTCAAGCTTCAAACTTTACCAATTGCATATATTGCCTCAGCCTTAAATTAGTCTTGGAGAGATATTGTCTACAGCTTTAGATGTGCTTCTGCCTGGGTTGAGTTTCATTCATATCTGATCCACAATTCTCACATTCTTTTCATGCTCAACCTGGGGATTTCTTTCGGCTTCTTCCTCAGCTGGCTTTCCTTTCCTGACAGTATTTTATGTATTTTTGGTTTATTTTCCTTTCTAGTTTCAGAGGATTGTGGGAAAGCTTTCTAGTAAAGTGTGAAAGATGAAATTGTTGAACACACACAGATCTGAAAATATCATTATATCACTTTTAGAGTTGACAGAGATGTCAAATGGGAAATAATTTTTCTTCAGGATGATGCGCTAGCTTCTAACGCTATTATTGAGAAATCTGAAAATATATCTCATTTACTTATATATAATCAATTATTTTTCTTTTATGTAAAGATATAATTATCTT
>NW_022900930.1:31949671-31951803 GCF_012274545.1 Fukomys damarensis
CAGTCGCTGGAACCACTGAGCTAAATCCCCAGCCCTATATAATTATCTTTTTGTTTCCCATTTCTGAGATTTTAAAATGACATGATTTGGTGTAGATCTATTTACAGCCATTGTTTTAAACATTAGAAAGGATATTTTAATTAGAATCTTCTGTTGTGAAAAATTCTCATTTATTTTATTTATAATTATATTTTTTGTTTCTAGAGTTCTTATTATTGAGGGTTATGTAAAACTGAAATATTTTCAAAATTATCATTTTTTCCATTTCCTATTGTTTTTAATTTTTTCTCTGTTTCCAGAGATATTTTATCATTCAAAAATTTCTCCAAATGAATTTGCCATTTTAGCCATTATGTTTTCAATTCATAAGGTAGGTAACCTTTTTATCCTCTGGAAATTTCTGTTTTATGGCATCATATTCATATTTCATTTACACAATACCTTATGTTGCCTTTCAATTGAAGATAATACAGATAGTTTTAGTTTTATTTTTTGACATTTTCTTCCCTTTATTTGTAACGACTATCATTTTCCTATGGTCTCTATTACATTAGAATGTTTATTGCATGCCCTTAGTTCTCAGTCTGCTCATGTGTTTTTTTTTTTTTTTTTTTTTTTTTTTTTCTCTTATTTGTTTTTTTTTTTTTTTTTTTTTTTTTTTGTACTAGGGAGGCAGGCTGCAGAACCACTGAGCTAAATCCCTGGCACTGTCTGCTCATGTTTAAGGTGAGAATGACTGAAAGCTAACTGGTAGTCTCACCATAGAAAGGGACTTAGGAATATGTAAGCTTCACTGTAACCAATCTATCGGGTTTGTTTTTGGGGTGGGATTCCTGGTATCAATTTTTTTTAAGTCTCCACACTTTCCAGAGACATTTATACTGCTTTTTTTTTTGGATGGGGATTGAACTCTGGACCTTTGCACCGAACTATACTCCCAGCCCTTTATTTTTATTTTGATAAAAGTTCTCACTCAATCACTAAGTTGCCGAAAGTGGGTTCAAAGTTGCAATCTGGTTTCTAAGGCTTTCAGAACTCTGGAATTACAGATATATATCACCATGTTCCAGCCAAATTGTCGTCTTTTGTCTGGGGTACAATGCTTTGGCTGCCAGCTTTATAGATAAGAAGCCTAAGTGCTCTGCATTCAGTAGGTCTACGTTTGTCCAACGATTCTATTTTCAATACACATCAGTGACTTGAGACCGAGTCTATTTTCAATACACATCCCTGGCACTGATATTTGCATCTGACTTCAACATGCTGACCTCAGGAAAGTGCCTGGGTAAAGAATCCTCTGCTGAAGAGCCAGAAATGGGAGAAACCTTCATCTCAGCATACAAAGTCTTTAAATTGGTCCACTATTTTATTATCAATAAAAAAGTAAGAAAGGAATGTCTTCATCTTCTGTAACCATTAAAGTAATATTTGATTTTGTTTCATGGATAATATAATCAACGTAGTTATGTTTTCAGTACTTGCGATATGACGTGTGTATATGAGGCAAATATGTTTTTTTTTGCTTGTACAACCACTACTTTCAAAATTATTCCTAAGCAATCTAACCACAAAATCTATAACTAGGCTATTATAAACAAATCATAAAGAATGAAGTAACAGAAACACTTGAAAATTTTTCTAAGAGTGTGATTTATTTAAAGGAGTTTGTATCTTTTTAAAATGTACTACAAGTTCCTTTACATGTCACCTGTTTAAATCAATTTCTTCTGTACATATTGAGCATGAACAGGTTGGATTCATGTTAATGAATCACTCTGAATAGTAAAACAAGAAAACTAACCAAAACTCTTTTTATAATGTGATCGTTATCCTCTCCCTTCCTTTCTCTAAATTTTACCATGTGCTTTGCATACATTACCATACTGTGTAGTTAGTTATAGCAAATTTTACATTAACAGAACAGACCAGGAAGGCCCCAAAGACCCCAGAGGGGTTTTTTTTTCAGCTGCCTGCCTGCCTGCCTGCCTGCGATCACCCGGCGGCGTGCGCGTGAGCTCCCGGCCTGCGCGACAACAGACCAGGAAGGCCCCAAAGACCCCAGAGGGGTTTTTTTTCAGCTGCCTGCCTGCCTGCCTGCCTGCAATCACCCGGCGGCGTGCGTGCGAGCTCCC
>NW_022900930.1:31956420-31995140 GCF_012274545.1 Fukomys damarensis
TTTAGAAATGGGAGGAAAGGAGCTAAAGGTGTAGGGAAGGTGTGATACGTAGGGGAAGAACAAAAAGGGAAAAGAAAAAAATGTGAGAGAATGAAAAGATGAAAATAAAGTGTTTGTAGATGGGGAGGGGAGGAGGGGGTGAAGGGAGGGCAGAGGTAAGGGGAAAAAATGAGAATCAAGACTTGCCATGTAAAGGTACATGATCCCAACAATGAATGTAACTGTACTGTATCCCTAAATGTACCAATAAACTCAATAAAAAAAATTTTACATTAACAATGAACAATCCTCGTAACTTCTTTAGCAAACAAAACATGAAGAGTGATACAGTGTGTTTGGGAAAAAATTAGACTCAGAATAATTCACGTCATTATGAAAGGAAAAGGTGCCTTTGAAGATGCAGGTGAAATGTTTGCAGCTATAGTTCAAATCTGTCTTTTGGAAAGTTGTAATAATTGCCTACTCACAGGAGAAAGGTTTCTTCACTGTTTGTTGGCACAAATCTTTGAAGAGAAGATTTCCTTTGACATACACATTTCACAGCATTCATGAATAAAGGAGAGATGAAGTTCACACAGCTAGTCTTCTTCAAAGCATGTGTATGTGCACGTGTGTGTGTGTGTATATTTCAGGATATTGTTCTGTTATCTGACAGTCATTAAATTTCAAAACTTCACTTCAGGGATCAAATAACCAAACACTTAGCAAATCAAAGCTGACAGATAATAGTCAAAGCAACCTCAAAAGAGTCATGCTTCAGTAACTAAGTTAAGTTTCTTTAGATACTATGGTGCCTTACTGGAGTTAGACTTCAGTCTTATGTATGTTGAAAGTAAATGAGAATGTATCAAGTTAACAATACCTGCCGAGGCTATGTAGCTATATTGCAAAAAAGTAAAATCAGTTTATTTGTCTGATCAAAGGGAATAGGAGAGATGAAAACAGTATTATCATTAGAATCTTGCGTTCGGGAAAATCCTTCACTTTTGTTCTTTCACAAGAATGAATACATTTAGACTAGAAAGATATTTATTTGTGTAAAGAAATACCCAGGCTGAAGAGTGAAGGTTTTCCAGTACAGTATTGCATATACATTCAGGAATATTTCCATCCATGATGCATAAGTGGATGGAAGCTTATGCCCCTCAATCTGGGATCAAGGATAGAGGACCCACTGCATATGGGAACATTTTGTCACAAACTGGATTATCGAAAAGGAAAACCACAATTATGATTTGGCCCAAATTCATGTCTACCTCCAAATCCTTTCCTAATTGCTAACATCTTTAAAATGAATTCAGTTCCAGTCTCACATTTCCTGGTTCCCTTTATATGGCATGGAAAGAGAGTTGGAGAGCCATTATAAAATGAACAGATTGGTATTTTGATAGTATTAAGTAATAAATTAAAATGATCTTATATCTACTCGTGTCAAATAATATCTAGGAGTTTTGGCACACCCATTCGCCATGAATTTCTAGAGAGAAAGTGAGCAAGAGTTTCTATGCTTACTATACTTATTATCAACAGAATGCATGTAGGATCTTGGATCCGGAGCACTCATTAGGCTGTGTTCAGAGGAAATGAAACACGGAGGAAAGAACACAAGTCTTCATAGAAGCAAACAGTGTCTTGATTCCTTAGCATATTTTCTTCAGTTACTTTTCCTCACTATCAGATATATGACATTCCCAATGCTTTAGTTTTCATATTGTGGGATAAAGCAATAAAAATTCCCAGTCATCAGCATGAATGAAGGGGGCTGGTGTCTGCTCCATGTGGTCAGTCTAGGAGCACCCTCTATGCTGAATCCAACCCTCTGGCTTCAGGGCTGAAAGGATCAAGGTAGCTTTCTGTCTAGTAAGTCTTTCCAACCCAGTCACTGTGACAAATAAAACCGGAAAAATGGTTGCCTATTTCACTGAGAGAATACACCATGATTTAGAGCCAAAGCATAATTAAGCTTAATTAAGAGCATGCATTTTCTTGGTCTCTTCCTTTATTCATATACCTTCCTTGGGGACCTTTGGAGAAGGAGGGGTAGGACCCTGCAAAACAGGGCTCCAGATGGAATAATCAGTAATTTATTCTAGAGGTGCACTGGGAGTGATTTATTCAGGAAATGCACATCTCAACAGTATAATAGCAGCAAAGGGGTAGTTATGTAAATAGGAAATGATTCACTCCTGGTGTTTTGTATTTGCTTGACTGTTATGAAAAGATGCCTAACACTCACCTGACCTGAAGTTTGCAACCCCTTGGGGATCTTAGTACATTTAGTTTAACCCCAATATTGCTTTTGAATTTCTTCTACATACTGGATCTAAGATAGATTTTGTGGGAAATCAAGAATGAATATGACAGTAATCTTGACTTTAAGGCTCAGTCTGTGGTAGCTCAATAACACATTTGTTTCATTTCCTAGAAATGATTTTTACAAAAACACTTATTTTTCAAGGGATGTGTCTTCCTTGTCTATCTTTTCCTCAAAGACAAAATTCATATACACATAAAATCTACACCTTAGAAGACATAGAATCACATACACACATAATATGTAGCTATGAATCTGGACATGGTGGCACGTGCCAGCAATCCCAGCACTCTGAGAAGCTAAGGAGGAAACATTGCAAGTTTGAGCCCAGTCTGGATAATTTAGAGATTTAGCAAGACCTTGTCCCAAAAGGGAGGGAGTAGAGAGGTAGTTCAGTCTGAAAGCTCTGGGTTCAGTATGTGGTGCTGGCAAAAATCACTATCTATCTACCTGTCTGTCTGTCTGTCTCTTATGTACATAATCTATCTCTCAGTTATCATCAGGAAATCTTAATCCTCAAACTTACTGTGTCAGTTTGAGGCTGTAGGTTGACCACACAGAGTGGGAAACACACTACTCTGCTCTCAGCTGAAAAGCAAAGGACTTTGAGAATTTTGTCACTGGGTTACTTTTTACCTGGGAAGCAGTATGAGATATCTTTCCATTGAAATTCTTTTGGGGAGCAAAATGGCTCATAGTGAGGTAAAAGTGGATTTTATGGCACAGTGGGTGGGGTCCTTGAAAAGTGGAGACACTGGTCCTGCTCTGTGGAAAGACACTTGTGAGGATCCAAGCCAATGAAGGATATGGTGTCTAATAGCTCAAGGAGGGAATCCAAGAACCTCTACGTGGGGTACACCAAGATGCTTCTTTGTAGACCAGTTTTTGGTTTTCAGGACACAAATGCAATGATTTTGGAGCCATTAATTCTCAAACAGAACATGTGGATTTTGACAAAATCAAGTGAGTATGCAAAATATTTTGGACTGAAGACTAAACTTTTCTCTAATGTATCTATGCATTGTTATTCTCTAGATTGTCTAATGTAAGTCTAAGAATAGGGAAAAGAATGTGGGCAAAAAAGATGCAGGCTAGATTTTCTGCAAACTGTGCTGCTTGCTCTCAGAGTTAAATCTAACTTGAAAAAAAAAAGAAAAAGAAAAAGAAATTGACTTCTTATTAAAATATAATGAAACAAACATATACCAATTAGACGAATATAAGTATGTATGTAATAGAAATGACTGAAGGTTTACATAGAATGTCAGCACATTCAAAAGAAGTCAGCACAATGTAAAAGAAAAAAAAACAAATGAGTATTATAAAATATAAAATAACTTATTTGTTTTTAACAAAAGATTTGGTGGTGAGGTGAATAAATAATATTTTCTGCACTGCCACTGAAAACAAATATCTTTTCTCAATTTAAAAATGTAAAAAATTTAACCTATATTTCTTTGCCTTGTGAAAGTTATATCCAAGTTTTTGAATCTGTATAAAAACTTAGAAATAGATATTACCCATTATGGGCAGGGGATGGTAGCAGAGAGCCATTCTTACCTTTAAAGTTTGACCTACATTCAGTCCAAAATTCAGACACTTTATATTTTTAAGCTGCCTCTGATATAGAAATTCTGTTTCCATAACTACACATTTTTAAGGACTTATTTATTTACTGAAGGAAGGCAACACTCTTAGGTGTCAGCCAGAGGCATTTGTATGGTTAAATTAAAGCACCAGAAACTGATGTTACTAAAGTAAGCAAACATCTTTGGGAAATCTAGATTATTTTAGATCCCTTTATCCAATTTTACAAGTCTTATAAAAATGAATTCGAATGTAAGCAGTTAATTTACTTTGCAAGGCAGATTATAAACCAGGCTGATATGTATATGGTATTTCCAGTCCTACTCAAGGGATTCATAACTATTAATAGACATGTAAGAGTTATAGACTCTTATACTACACATTTTCTTGTCATCTATCATACAACTAATTGTAAAGTGCAGTGTAATAAATATAATGAAACTCATTGCTTTCAAGTTGAGGCGAACTCAATAGACAGAAAGAGCACATTCAGTTTATAACTAGCTCATTTAAACAGGATGATAAACTCAGGCAAGTAAGAAAGCCTCTGGTTAAAACAATACCAAAACTATGATCTCATTTTGGAAAATAAAGCAAAATTTTTATCCTGGTGTTTCGTCCCAGCCTGGTTTCAGTAAAATGTGGAGAGAGAGCTGCTATAATAGGGAGGTGAAAATCCAGTGATGAAAATAGCAAGAGGGGTTGATTTTTAATGAAAGAGCAAAACAATAAAAGGTATTATAAAAGAGAAGGAACATGTTTCCTTTCCTCTAAGGACAGAGAATTTTTCTCATGATAAGACATTAGCCTAGTTTTTTTTTCTTTTCTGAAAAATAAAAGGTACCTGGATTTTTAGCAGCATATGTTTGGGTCTTTGCATTACCTAGGTGAAGACATTTTAGCACCTCAGAGCTCTGTGCCCTGTGATTGAAAGGCATCTAAACAGGGAGGCTGAAAATGTCTTCTGGGGTCATCTCAGTGTGAGCAACTGTGGCATTTATTAGAATATGCCTAAGAAATGAAGGTCTTATTTGCAATTTGGGAGGCGTGTATTCCCTCTGGTATACATTTTTTCCTCAACTTTCCGCTCATAGGTGACCTCACTTTTTTTGTTTAACAAAACCCATTAATCAAACATATCCCAGAGGTGGCTAATGATCTTTCAGAATTCTAATAGAAGCAGAAAGTCAAGGACAGTGCAAATTGATTCATATCACCCACCTTATTAGGTTTACAATACTGGCAGTGCTTCCGTCATCTTTTAAGAATAACAGCCTATCTGGTTAGCAGAGGTCTGCTGCTGTTATAGCAATATAAAAGATTTCATGTGCCTGCCTGAGGTTCAACAATAAAGATGGTTCTGAATGTCCTAGAAAGTTGTATGATGCAAATCTTTTTTGAATGAGTTATCATCAAAATTTCCTTTCAAATATTTGAACATGCTCATACACATCAACTATACAATAAAATATTTATACTATTGTGAAAATACTTTTTTTCTGTAAGATCTCAACTTTAAAAATTCATGAACACTTTCTGTGTTAAATTTTTATATGATAATTATTAGCTAAAATACAAGAAAAAGGAGAAAAATGTAAATGATTAGGATTGATTGATGATCCTCTGAATTGCTCTGATGTACTATTGGGTTTAGCTCAGTTTTAGCTGCATATTTAGAGCCTCCACAATCTAGCACTTCTAGGTTCTGGAAAGATGAATGTATTAGAATAGAGATTTTTCTATAGACCGCTTTATTGAGGAGCCTCTGTAGTCTACATATCATTGCATTACATAAACAGAAATGCCAGAGAAACAGAGAGAAAGAGATGGAAAGAATAGGCGAGGTGGAAGTAAGAACTGGAATGGTGGTGCTGGTGGTAGACAGACAGAGCTAGAGAGAGAGAGAAAGAAAGACAGTATATGTATATGTATATATATATATATATTATATACATGTATATATAATATTTATGTATATATAATATTATACATAATATATATATTATATATACATGTATATATAATATTTATGTATATATAATATTATACATAATATATATATTATTTTGAGGGGAAATGATGACTTAATGGTTTTACAAGTGTTTGGTCATTTAGATTTCTGTCTAGCATGAACATTCATTTGCATTTCAAACCTAATGAAAATATGATACCTGGGAGAAATATATTCTTTGCAGCTGAAAAAAAATTCCTAGGGAAAGTACAGTTTAGCTGAGAATGAGCTTTGATAAGCTTGCTGCAGGGAAAAGCAGGCCTTAGGCTTGACCCCTGTTTTCTTGTAAAAGAAAGAAATTACTACGTAAAAACTATAGTGGAGGGTGGGAAAAAGGGGAAGAAGATAAAGTTATTCCTGTCTGGGCCTACATTAAGTCATTTTCATCACAATATTTAAATATTCTAAAAAGATGATGCTTGCAGCGTTAAAGAGAACATAAAAATTATAAATGCTAAAAACAGGTTTTGTCAAAATATTAATCATATGCATTCCTTTTTTCTGCATTTCGGTGATCTTATTTAAATGTAAATTAGATCATCTCTTAGGCTCACCTTCAAAATTATCTTTTGAGGCATTCTGTGATACCTTGCATAAAATCTGAGTGCAAGGCGCTGCAGAGGCTAGCTCCTGCCTGTCTTTCCAGCACGTGTGTTGGCCCCTGTGACACCTGCTTTTCTTTCTGGTGGGAATCCCTCTGCCCTGTTCTCCCCATGCTTTGTCCTTTGTCATTCTCCATGTCTCTGCTGTATCGCTGCATCCAAACAGGTGACCTTCCTGGGAGGCTTTATCTGTGCTTCTTACTTCTTTTCTTTATAGAAGCTATCCACCTTGGAAATTGTTGCATTTATGTTTCTTTTTCCTTCTCCATCCTATCTTATATCTGTATGTAGCTTGTATCTAGGGGACAAAGCCCTACAGGGGAAGGGACCTCATCTGCCTCTTATGTTGGCCCCAGTATGTAGCACAGTACCTGGCACGTGTGAAAGAGCTGTGAATATCAGTAGAATGTGACAAGGCCTTGCTGCCGACAGCAGTATGGGTCAGCTTGGTGACTAGAGGGAAAAGGACACAGATGGACACTGGGAGGCAAAGGAACACAAGTTCTTTAGGGCTGTGGGACTCTAGGAAGAAAGGGTCTGCTCTTTTTCATTTTATAAATGAGATTTTCTATAATATTCAAACAGAACATATTCTGAGCCTTAAAATATTCACAAAATAGATCATAATTTCTCTTTTACACTTTCGATCTTAATAACAACTCTAGCTATTGGATGAGTAATTCTTAACTAAGGTAAAAATTGAAAAAGACAAATTAAATTTTTGGAGAGATTTTGCATCCACAGCCTCCTGCATAATTGCAAAAGTTTGTCTTGCTCCTCAACAGAGAGTGCCAATTATATCTTATAGAGCTGAAAAATCAAGATCACATCTTTTTCCCAGGTACCTTTGCAGATATGGATGACCATGTGACCTAGTTTTGCCCCGTGTGACTCAAGAGTGCATTTGTGAGGGACTTCTGTGGAACTTTTGTTCTCTTGCTATAACTAGTGCTGAACCTTTCTTTCTTTTTTTTTTTTTTTACCTTGTTCAATCCTTAGTCTCCTGTATCAATTTTTCATTCTTCATGTCAGATAAATGCATGACTTCTCAAGTCACTCTTAATCAGATTATTGTGGTACAGATTCATATTTGATATAATCTCTCTTTTCACAACACTGCATATATAACATCATTATTGTAAATTTATTGGTAAAGAACCAGACACCCAAAGAGTTAAACATTTTAGTTACCCTACCTTTAAATTCCTTCATTCTCCTTGTTATTTTCCCATAGCATAAACACTTTGGTGAGAGGGTCTGGAATAAGACATTTTATACACATTCTGAATAAGGTATGAACAATCCTTTCTCCTCAATGAGACAGAATTAGCGAGGTTATTTGTACAATTTTATCCAAATCTCTCTCTTGGTGAAGACTGAAGGCAAGTTTTTATTTTTCATTTTTTATTTGTACCATTTTAGCCAAATCTCTCTCTTGGTGAAGACTGAAGGCAAGTTTTTATTTTTTATTTGTACAATTTTAGCCAAATCTCTCTCTTGGTGAAGACTGAAGGCGAGCTTTGATTCCTGTTGGTCTAACAATAAACACGTGCATCTTGCATCCAAGCTCATGTGCTTCCTGAGCCACGAGTAAAAGCATACATACCAGTATTAACGGCGTTTGCCTACAGTTTGAGCAACCACAGCCCCATATATCCTTTGAAACTTCCCAGATGTAAAAAGAGAGGAAAGAACATTAGGAGATGAGCGTGGAAGGGTGAAAGTATCGTTCTGTATGTGGCTTGTTCATATTTCAACCCAATTTTTGTTTTTTCGCATTATTTTTCTTTGGGAGATCAGAAAACTTCAAAGTATTCAAGTGCCATTTTTAGCTCAGTTTTTCTCAAACCCAGATCCCCAGGCATTTCTCTTTAGGTACAGACTCACTCATTCCTATGAGGACAAGAGACCTTCAAGGGCAGCCACTGATTCCTCACAGTCAACATATATAAAAGTGCAGGGCCGGGGATTTAGCTCAGTGGTTCTGCTGCCTGCCTGCCTCGCAAGCTCGGGACCAGAGTCTGATCCCCGGTACCAAAAACAAAAACAAGAAAAGTGCAGGCCAGGGATGTAGCTCAGTGCCTGCCTGGCAAGTGCGCAAGTGTGAGGTTCGGAGTTTGATCCTCCCCAAAAGCACTGTACTTATATTTGTTCTTTTAGTCATGTTTCTGAAAAACAGCACCACAGCCATACTATTATCCAACCTAAACTTCTCTTCCAAACCCTAAGGATTATTAATTACATCAAAGATATCTGTGTACCTGGATTCTTCTCTCCAGTCAGCCACCACTACTGATTACTTCAGGCCCTTGGCAAGCTCACCGTTCTTGACCACCAAAGTAGCCTGCATTTTCTGTTTACCCTGTGTACTGTTATCAGTTATTTTTCCAAAATGTTTTAAAGTTACCAACAGTGTCATTTCTTACCTTAAATACTTATATTGATTTCCCATCCTTTATTAGGTCTTTATATATTTAAACATTTATTACAGCTTGTAAGACCTTTAAAACCTGGCATTTCTCAGGTGAATCATCTAAATTCCCCTTTTTTCCTTTACCTTTGCCATTCTAGCCAATGCAAAACGCATATGTTTTCTTAACTCTGCTCCTCCTAGTCATTCACGTAGCTTTGTACGTCTTCCACCCGTAACCTGGAATGACCTGCAATCTCTTTTTTGTCTAGCAGCCTCCTTGAAGTTTTTATTATGAAATTCAGATGGTTCTCCCACAGTTCTTCAGTTTTTTACTTTTATTTCACTATTCCCTCTTGGTTGGATTTATAGTAGTTATTTTTCTCATTGCTGGGACAAAATACCTGACTCTTAGAGGAATAAAGGTTTTTTTTTTTTCAGCTCACAATTTGTAGAGACTTCAGCTCATACCCAGCTCCAAAGCAGGGTGGCACAGCAGAGGGGCACCACAGAGAGTGGAAAATAGAAGGCAGCAGGTGGCGGCAGCCAACCTGCCTTCTTTCTGTCTTTTTATAACCATATAGGTTACAAAGCTATTGATTGGTGCTGCCCACACCCGGGTGAGGCTTCCATTATTCACACCCCTAATTCCAATATTATATCTTTAATCCACATTCACACAGACTAATCCAGATATCCATCTAGATACAAGCCATAATAGGTATCAGTTTCATTCTATTCAAAAATGCATTTACCTGTTTATCTCCCTATCTCAATAACTCCATTAGTCTGATCCTTCCTGAAGGTAATGTCCTTTTCTTCTTTGTTTTCTACCCCGGATGATTATTACCATGTATAGTACAAAACAAATACCAAAGATTTACTAATGTCCTAAAGTTACCAAAACCATAACTTTTTACCTTGAACACTTACACCAATCTCCCACCCTAGATGAGATCTAAGAATAGAAAATCTTTGCTATGGTTTCAATCTTAATTTTCTCTTACAGGTTGTTGGAGATTTGATCGCCAGGGACTTACCGATAGGAAGTGGAGGAACCTTCAAGTGGTAGGGGCAAGGGAAGGGCTTTCAGTCAAGGAAGCCTGCACTGAAGGGTTTTGTGGACCCTGGCCTCTCCCTTCTTTTTCACTCCTTGGTTATGAGGTGAGAAGCTTTGCTCCATCACAGGCTTTCTGCCAGGATGTGCTGCCTTGCCACAGGGCTGAAAACAAACGGGGCAACTGACCTTGGACTGGAATTGTCAAATCTGGGAACCAGACTAAACCTTTCCTTTTTATATGTTATATATCTCAGGTATTTGATGTAGCAATTGAAAGCTAACACAGAAATCTGCTTAAAAGGGTAAAGCATCCTTACAAATCTGTGCTTAAATTCACCATGTATAGAAAGCAGAAACACAACTCCTGAAGCATAATGACAAATGCTCAGGTAACTGTCATTGCCTTTGATATCATCCATTTTGTCTCTAAAACACTCTTAGCCAATTTTCTGAAATTCACTCTTCGTACTGTCTTCCCCCCACCAAATGCCAGTACCTGTCCTTTGACAGCTACAAAGTGTCTGATGTGCGAGTTCACTGTCATTACACTTCCTGAAGAGAATTATTTGGAAACAAAGAGATAAAAGTGTTACTACTCTGTGGTCACACTGGGAACCCTTCAGAAAGAGCAAAGCCTGTTTGCTTCTCAGAAATCACTAGTAAAGATTAATGTATGAGTCCGCAGTGGAAATGCTATTTCAACTTTAAAAGACCTCAACCACTGCCGCTATTCACTCATGTGGCCACTGAAGCTTTTAAGGACTCACAGATCTTAAAGATTTGAAAAGATAGAAACTTGTTAAACTAGAATGTACAGGAGATAAGGAAAACACTACCCAAAAAATGTGTAGAAACTGTTTGCTTGGAAAATAGTTGTTCTTTTCAAGGTCAAGCTGTAGGCTGATAGATAAGTAAAATAAGAAAGATAAATAGCTGGTATTTATTCATATTTTACTTTGTTACCTCTAAATTTTAAAAAATACATATTAGCATACAAGAAAAGATTTTCAAGTTTCAAAGCCCCTTGAGATCAGCATTTTTACAAAGACAAGAAAATTTTTCTTTATTTATCTTTGGAATGTGTCTATTATACTGCGTTTAAATTATTCTGAGATTTGGGAGTTTCATTAATCTCTCCAAGTCTATTTTTTAGGTATCTTTAATGGATATTTTTAATATTAAGCCTAAATATCCCCTTCTGCTGTTTTGACATCTTTTCTTCTGATTCATTTTGTCACCTATGTATATCACATACATAAATAAATATATATATATATATATACACATAAATACATGTATTTAAGCAATTTCAAGTTAATTGCTCTTATTGCCACAGCCTTTAAAATTTTAAAATAAATTCATCGGTTCTCCAAGCAATCTTCTCTTCTCTAGTTTGCACACTTTTCAACCTACAGCAGCAAGAAGAATGATAAAATCGTATAATGGAAATCTTTCTTGTCATAGCATGCTAATTTACCACTCAGCAGAGCAAGAATTGTGCTTTTATTTATAGTACTAATGAAGCACTTATCTTGACCATCTGCAATGTGTGCCTAATCCTTCAAAGAATAGTGTGTATTCATAAGATTTTCAGTGTGTGTGGTATGCTTTCTGTCTATGCAACAGGGAAAGACTCTTTGGTACAAAATATCTGGCTGCATCTTACCTTCATTGATGTTCCTGGTTTGTTCTCCTAGGCAATCTAAAGCATCGCGGTGTACACTAATTAGAAAGAGATGAGTAATGAGGACTGCCACTCGGATTAGCCTGTTGCTGTGGAATCAAGCATTGATATATAGAAATCGGATCATGTTAAAAATTGTGCGTTCACTGCATAATGACAAAGAAGGAAAACTCAATATAACTAGTACTCAGGAGGAGAAGTATCTCATAAATGCTATTAAGTTGTGGTTTGTTTATTTTTAGTACTCTAGTTAATTCAGAGAATATTTTTGTTGTTGTTTTTTTTCCTCATGTGAAATTTCTTTCTTGGATTTAAAAATTTTGTTTGTGTTATTACTTATTTATTTATGACAGCAGAACTCTTTACAACTATTACAGTATTGTTCAAAAGGAAATGATTCTTTTTAGCAGTGATTATTTACTGTTTTGTGTAAATAATTCACTTCTCTCTCAGTCAATAACCATAGTAAAATGACAGGTCTCTGGGGAGAAAGGGCCTTAGGTGTGCCCAGCTGCTTCCTTTCCTGGCCTAACATACAATACTTGGAGTTATAAAAGTTAATAAATTTTGCTTGCATTTTTCCCAGTGAAAGAAAGCATATAATATATGTGTATACCCATATGAAATTTTAAGACACTAGTGAAGTATAATTCAAATATGATAAGTTTGTCCATTTAAAATGCAAATGTATATAATCACAATGAAAATGAATATTATAATACATTTCCATCACTCTAAAAAGATCTTGTACATCTTTCAGAGTTAACAACCTTGGTTCCTAACAATCACTGATCTGCTTTATATTATACGTAGTCCCTTGGTATCTTTGGTACGAGGACTTCCCTTACATCCCTGTCTCCCAAATGCAAACATTTGGACATGCTCATGTTTCTTATATAAACAGTATAGCATTTGTGTATAATCTATACAATTCTCCTATATACATTACATCATTTTCAGATTACTTATAATGCCTAATACAGAATAAATGCTATGCAAATAGTTGTTATGCTGTGTTGTTTAGGGATCAATGACAAAAAGTCTGTGTAGTTTCAGTACAGACACTATGATCATAGGTGGACGTGTATAGTACATGAAAAGTGCTGAGTGAGTGCTGGGATTGCGAGCAAGCACCTGTGTGACGGCAGGAAGCTGCCTCAAGGATTGACCACAACTCACTCCATTTCTGTGGATTCAATGTAGTTTTCGGTGCACTGCAAATCTAATCTTTGCATGTTTTGGAGTTTTGTTTGAATATTTTCTACCTATGATTGTTTGAATCTATTTAGGTGGAACCCACAGGTACAGAGGGCTAATTGTATTTTGTTGGTCTGTTTAGAAAGTCATATAAACAGAATCAAACAATATACACCCCATATTTTTGCTGGTCATACGCCTTACTCTTTTTATTTCCATCCATGTATCATCAGTTTGTTCCATTTTCATTACTAAGTAGTAGCTCACTATATAAATAAATTACAATTTGCTTTTTTAAACAAACGTAGTGATAGGCTCCGGTTGTTTGCAGTTAGAGACTTAAATGAACACAGAGGCAATAAACATCTGAGTAGGAGTATTTGGGTGCACATGTTTCGATATTGCTGCAGTCCAGTCCCTAACAAGTATAGTTGGTAGGACATATAATAAATATATTTAATTTTAGAAGAAACCACCAAGCTTTTCCCCAAGAAGCTGTAAAATTTTATGTCATGATTTCTCTCTCTTCAATTGAGCAAGTTGGATCGGCCTTTTCTGGCACTGCAGTTGTAAACACGTGTCAAGGCAGAAAGCAAAAGTGATGGAAGGACATACCTCATTTTCCTCCATTTCTTGGAGATAACAGTTGCAGAATTCAGCTGTTGAAAATATTTGTTATATCCATCTTTCCTGGTTCTCTAGTTTTTGGTTTTTAATGGTAGGAAAGTAAATCTAGAACTAGTGACAATGTAATGGCTACCAAGCCAATGTATTTCAACATAAAAATGACAACCTCTTAACATTTCCCATAATATATCATTTAGGTTTTGAAGAAAAAGGCAAACTACACAAAACCCTACATCAGTCAAACTCTTACCACAGTTCTACTTTGGCACTAGAAGAGCGACAGAATTTAAATATTCACCTGTTGACATTTTTGTTGTCTTATTTTTAAAATTTTCTTTAAAATCACTTGTTTTTAACAGAAAGTTCCTTCCTTTCCATAAGAGAAAATGAGATGTTTCCTTTTGAGAGGGACATGACACACTTTCATCCTGTGGAGAAGAGGGAAGCAATCCACTATGAGCAATGTGCCTGATTGGGGAGGTAACATCTTCTATCTAGATGATGTCACGGTTGTGATGAGGACAGTAGCACTTCTGAGAGAAGAGTTAGTGCTTCTTCTGGGGGTACAACATCTCCCTGCCAGGTGGAGGTTTGTAGCTAATTTTTCACAATAGAAATAATGAAAATCATAAGGATTGTTTTTCTTCCTCAAGATGCCATAGCCATAATTTTAGAAATTTAAGGGCTGTGGTTAAATTGGATTACTATTCATTTTTACTAGTGGGAATAATTTGCTATTTGTCAGAAACAAAATATGGGTCAAGAAGGGTTTCTTAAATCAGCTGTACATTCAAATTCCTTTACCAAGATATGTCAACCAAACTATGTTCCCTAGCATATATATTTTTTTGTATGTGAGAGTATTTCTTTAATAAACACTTTCCAATTAACTACATAAATCTACAAATATGTATAAAGGAGAATAGGCTATTTACTTGGTTTGATTAAATACATAGTCACAGACTCATGACAACTAATGACTTGACTTTCTAGATCTGGCTTGTGCCCCACAAGTTCTCGAAAGAACATGGACAGTTTTCAGGTCTCCCAATTCTGTATGTATTTATAAACTTTCCTTTGATGGATGTGGCCAGAGGGTGTTGGAGCCCAGCCCACCTACATACCAGAGAAGCTTTTAAGGAGCAAAAGAGGAGCAGGAAGACTGCAATATTCAAATTTTTAAAATTGACTTTTCTAGTTATTAAAATTGCTTGTTTTAGCAATGATACTGTATTTTTAAAAAGTCAATCGTTTTGCACAACTTCTCCAACCTCCTGCTCTCATCTCCACAAAAACAAAACAGTACAGAACAAAAATCCCGGTAGAAAAAGGACTAATTTGCAGTATTGACATTAGATCTGACAAAGTGAGGTGCATTAAGTACTGGGTAAAATTTTTGCTGGAGAGACTGAGGTAAACAGCACAGTTAATGAGCGTACAATTATTTTATAGTGGCAATGATATTGAAATATAGATTCAAGGAGAAGAAAAAGCAATTGTACAATTTCTAACTCATCAAAGTAAAATTTCTTCATTTGTTTGCTTTCTTAACTGGATTCTGGTTATCAAATTTATTATTTAAAGACCAACTCATCATGAAACTGTAGATGTAAGTTTAAGAAAGGTTTGGTGAGCAAAGGAGCAAGATACTGAGAGGTGTGGGAGGGAGAATGTTTGCTTCTGAATAGCTCATTTCTGTTGCTCTCGCCATTGGAAATGCCAAACTGGCAGAGTGCTCTGCAACCAGTCTTAGGGATATTTATGGAAATAATCAAGAGCCTGGCAGGCACTGATATAATTTGTGGCATATTTCTAATGGCAATTATCTCTCAGGTCCTCATTATATTTCGCTGTTGTATATGAGCCCCTTGGCATTTGGGAAGCAAAAATAATTATGAGAGAAATAGGTCACTTGTCTCAAACTTGCATAGAATAAAAAAGACATATTTTCAGCTGATTTTCCAAGAACAATATCACAGTCAATATGTTTGGATCATATATTTTAAGACTTTGCTGTTTTTATTTACTCCACATGGCACAGGCAGATGGCATGTTTATGAAAAAAAGAAACTTTTTGTTGTTGTTGTTTAAATTAGGTGTTGTTCATCCAGAGATCTTTTTTTTTTTTATTCAATTAGGCCAGAGAATTTACCTTATGTTTCTAAATACCAGAGGGAGTAATGTCATACAATTATTTGCCAATGAGAAAAAAAATCACTATGAAAAAATAATTTGTGAAGCAGCAAAATTTTCTCCAACATTCACAGTTGAAATCTGACCCAAATATCTTACCTTAAAAAGAAGGGAAAGAAAAGAAAAAGGCAGCCACAATAAAATTAGAACTCTGCCTGAGGCCTTTTAGAATTTGTGGGGGAAGGGCTCAGAGAACAATCCTAAGAAAAATCAGATACTCTGTGTGGTTTCCCATACCAGAACTCAAACAATCATATTGATATTGTCAATGTTATCTTGAATATACTCTTCAGAATTCTGTATAAATATGGTACTGACAGCAAATTAAACTTGTCTGAATCTAGATCTCATTGTGGGGTCTCTAATGATATTGATTATCACTCACTGGCCTATTTAGACTATCAACTCTTACCTAATTAGAATTTCACTTCTTAGAAAATTTAAACCATGGCATTTACTGTGTTACCTAGCTTTTCCCAAAGCAAAAATGGTGTAAGCTCTTTTCTACCACTGACAAAGCACAAATAACTACTATTTAATGTCACAAAAGATGCTAAGCCTGAAATGATTTCTAATGTATTTCTATGGTACTTAGTAAGAAACTAAAAGTGTAAGTAACCATATTAACCTGAGTGTAGAGGTAACGGGATTTTAATTAGTGAGATTATGGTACCACAGGGTTCACTGTAGCAATTTGTAGAATCAAATGAAAGTAATCGTGTTATTTGAAAGACAAGGGAACAGGAGTGAGCAGAGAACTGAGGCAGTGTCACACCCAGCTGATGTTCATGGATGCCAAACCCATTCACTTTGTAACTGCAGCTTATGAGAATCACGCTAATGGACCAGTGCTTGAAAACACTGGTTACCTCTGGCAATACTTTAATAGCCAATATTTTCATATATGTTGCTAAGTAATACATATGCTAAGTATATGCTATATATATATATATATCATATATTGCTAAATAATATATATTGCTACATTTTATATATATGTGTGTATGTATATATATATATGTGTATGTATATATATATGTGTGTATATATATATATATATATATATGTATGTATTGCTAAGTAATAACACTTAACCAATTGCAGTATTTCACTTTTGTTAAAGAGTCTTCTTGGTGCTAATGTTCCTTATTTCAAAATCTCTCCTAGTATAGAACAATTCCAATAGGTTTAAAAATCAGCACAAATTTGAGTGATGATATGTACTATGTATGTTTATTTGCTTTTGCCAAACCTATGCACATACATACACATATGTAATGGGTATATGTATCTATAAAATATATAGGTGTATATAAAATTTTATACAAACAAAAAAGTAGAATAATACTGTGCTTAAGCTCAACTACTCCAATTTAAATGTGAAATATTTTTAAAGATTGAAACTTGGTATACTTTAAAATATTATATAGTGTGTTTTCTTAAGGATCAAAGAGCCTCTGCTTTGGAAGAGTCATTAAGGCTTACTTATCCCAACCTCTGAAAAAAATCTTGTGAATCCACATCTGCCCATATTCATGAGTTTCATATGCAAACAATTCCTAAAGTGGAGAATTAACCATCCTTTGGAGTGAAATGCCTTTTTGGTCGCATCACACTCCTCTTAATATCCTCTAGTGTATTTACATCTCTCAAGTACTATGGTCCAGAGTTTAAGAAAATATTTAGGAATAGACGAATACAGAGAAAAGCTATATTTTATAAATCTAATATCAATTTTTAAAAATCTACATAGCAATGATACCAACTGATTTTCTGTATCTAGGCTCTAATTATTTGATCTGCAACTGTACTTAAGAATTTGGATGCTTAGATATATTTAAACATCTCAGATGTTCTTGAATTTGATTGGGCCCATTGTACCAATTTCTTAAGACATTTTTGGATCCCAAGTTTGCCACTCAATATTATTTATCTAACCCAGGTTTAACTTACTTGTGAGTTTGAGAAGCTTGTTATCTATGGACTTTTCTATGCGTGATAAAAATACCAATTAGCAAGGTGGTGTTTTAATGGAATTGGAAAAAAAATATATTCCATTAAAATTACTCATCATAAAGACATTTGTAACTTTTACTTTGTCACCTTTTCCTCACTTATTGTTATATATAAATAAAAGAGTACTTGAAATATAACCATGTACAAGATGTCTCTCATTGACAATGTTAGAAGGATTTTTTTTAGTGGTCTGGATTATAAGACTGTATAAGTGAGAAGTATGTAGGTAAACTTTTTAAATGTGATCACTGTTAATAGCAGATCAGTTCAGCTACTCCTCTCCACACACCTAAGCATAACTATAAATTATTATTGTGATGTTCAGGTATACAAAGTTGGAAAAAGGGGAGAGGCTAGTTTATAATGATTCACGTCTCAAACTTCTCAGTTACAAGATATGAGAACAGGTATTTTAAAACTAGTCAATGTAATCTTCAGCCCCACTCCCTGCATCCACAAATACTTCTATGCAATGGACTCAGTATTTGTGTTCCTTTAAAAGCATATGTTGAAATACTAACCCCAAATGTGGTAGTATTAGGAAGAGGAGTTTTGGAGAGGTAAGGAGATTGTGAAAGTCAAGTTCTCATAAATGGAATTCATCAACACCCTCATAAATAAACCCCACAGAGTTTTCTAGCTCTAGTGATGATAGAAGAAAAAGATTGTAGGGTGCATTTCAGAAAGAAGAACCTCACCAGAGCCAAAGCAGACCAGCACCTGGATTTCTAACTTATAGCCTCCAGATCAGTGAGAAAAAACAAAACAAAATAAAACAAAACAACTTTTTTATTGTTTAGAAATCTCAGTATGGAATTTCATTATAAAAACCTCAACTAAGGTATTCATTAGGGATATTTCCTTAGACACATGTCCCCGCATGCTTTTATTGATACTATAACTCAGTTGGATCGGAAACTAATTTTTAATATTTGAACAATATTAAAACATAATTAACAATAAGAGAAGAGGAACAATGGAAACAAAGTTTTTGTAAATAGGGAAGGGTGGAGAGGATGAAGGGAGGGCAGGGTAAGGGGAAAAAATAAGAACCAAGTTATGTCCCATGAAGGTACAAGATCCCGATGATGAATGTAACTGTACTGTATACCTAGATTGTATCAATAAACTCAATAAAAAGAAAAAAATTCATATTCAGATCATTTTCACACAAAAATTTTTATATGTATGAATTTATGCTAAATAGGAGCATAGAAAAGATATGTAATTGAAATGTATAATATTATAAAACTAACTGAATTTTTAAAGTATTAAAATATAACTATGATTTAGTATTTTACACTTGAAAAGCTTTAGTTTTGAACTTTTAGGTACATTATTTAGCACTGAGTATTACATTTGGCCCCCAATAGCATGGTCAGTAAAGAAACAATTTTCTCTATGTATTTGCATAGCTGGAATTTTGGCAACATTATTAATGATTCTAATACTTCTGTCAGATATTCTGTAGACTTAGCCAGCTGGTAACTGCAAAGGCCATCTCTACTTATAGAAACTATTAGCTCAAGAGTAAACAGATATACATGTTCTTTTCTAAGAGAAAATTTAGCATTTCTTGGGAAAAAAAGGGTTATGTTCATGATGGAGTTGAAATATGTTGAAAAATCATACCAGAAGATGACAAACTAGATTAGGTGTAAAGTCATATTGCATATTATGTTTGAGATGTCTATAAATGATCTGAGTGGGGATAATGGAGGTAGCCAGAAGGCATTGTAAAGATCAAAGAGGAAAGAAAAAAGGAAAAAAGAAAAAAAACTTTTATTACTCTGCTTTTTGGAATATAAACAACCCGTGGGCTCATACATGTCTGTCTGTAATCCAATTTAATACCACTTATCATATAACCCAGGGGCAAGCATTTAATGAGTATTATTTTTAATTAGATTTGAATTAGACTCAAGATGCTCATATTTCAAATCCCAAGATTAAAAAAATGGTCATAAAAATGAAATGTATTTTTGGAGCAATTTGTCATTCATTTATTTCATGGAAAGAAATGCATACAAAATTAACCATGGCCATGGCTTGGATATCATTTGTCACTCAAATGGGAGCTTGGTTTCTTCTTCCTCTCTGTCTCTCTGTCTCTGTCTCTCACATATATGATATAAGGGGCTATGAAGGACAGCATGGTCTTTATTCTTTTTTTTTCCATTGGTAGAGCCTTCCTACTGTGAATATGCCATGGGCAGGTGCTGGTAATCTAATTTAAATAGAGAAATGAAATAGTGGGGGGTGGAGGTGACACTTGACTTTAAGACTCAGGTTTCCACTGAATTATGAGCCATGCTTCAAAACCACTGAGGAAATCTTTCCTAAAGCTGAATTCTGATGAAGAATTGATGAATAAGTTATAGAAACTAAACAAGTTTAATGGAGTGAATGTAAGATGAATTCCACATGCAAGAAAACAAAACAATCAACAAAATCTATAGTGTTAACAGGCAGTTTGAGGTGACATTGTGAGACTGGATGAATTCCTTAAATCAAAAGAATGGCAGCAGTATAATTTTATACTGAACCCAAATCCTAAAAGACAAAGACGAGTTTATATTAGAGAGATAAAGCAAAGTTAGAGGGGCAAGAAGATGAATCAGCAGCAAAGCTGCAGAATAAAAAGGACAGAATCACAACTGCACACAGCCATTTCTGATCTGTGGTTCACCTATGTGCAAAACTTCCTTAGTTCTCCTGTGTCTTCAGAATGAAGTCTTATTCGATACCTTTGATGATCTGGTCCAAACATACCTTTTAGGATCTATTAGGTGTGATCAAAATATGTGGTGAATGTTTAAATTAAAAAATGGACTTCAATTTCCCTTAAAATACTTTCCCTCCCATGAAATACCCTTATCTATTGGTTCACATCACTTTCTGAAGATCTGGAAGTCTTCTTCCTTTAGTACCTTTACTAGGTGAGATCTAAAAAACAGGTTATACTGCTGCCAAGAGTCTTCCAACTGAAAGGTGGACAGGAAAAAGCACTACAGTGTATCCTTGCCCATGGTATTCACTGCATCTGGTACTGTGTGACTTCTAGCTCTTCCCCAAACTTAAAATAACCATGAAAGGTAAACAGTTTGAATGGATTTAGGGCTTTGAGGCAACCACAATAGCATAACTAAGGACACTCAGGAAGGACAGTTTCCAGTACTGCTGCAGAAAGGCACAAGAATAATGAAATAATTATGATTTTGGTGATGGAAGTATTTTAGAGGGAATTAATGGCAGGATGTTTTTGCTGTAATAAATATTTAAAATTTAAACATACATTTTCATAGTGTATCCTTCTATGCATTTACAAACTCTTTACACAATTTATTTACCTCAAAATAGACAAATCAAAACTCTCCGAAACACCTCTGAGCTCTTTTATTCCCTCTTCCTATGTCCAAACTGCCCCTTCTGCTCTTCATATGTTAAACTTTCTCCATGAAAAATCTCAGATATAAATTTGTCCGTGAAACTTCCTCTAGCTTGAAATACTTTTTGTATTATGTCATCTACGTTGCTGAAAACAGCAAATTGTGTATGAATAGTTATTGAACACATTCTTCTGGTACATTATCTGGGGTTACTTTTCAATTTGCCAGATGGAGATTGGAAAATTTTAATATGTTATTTGTTCTAAAATAGTTCTCAGATTGTAGTGCTAAAAATATCAAAGGGGTGCCGGGCGTGGTGGCACATGCCTGTAATCCCAGCACTCAGGAGGCTGAGGCAGGAGGATCACTGTGAGTTCAAGACCAGCCTGGGCTACATAGTTAGTTCCAGGTCAGTCTCAACTACATATTGATACCCTGTCTCAAAAAACAAACAAACAAACAAATAAAAACCCAACAAAAAATAAAAAACAAAACAAAAACAAGAACAAAAACAAACAAAATAAACAAAAGGGGGGGTTATTAAACTGAAAATCCTTGGTGCTTCTCCTTCACAAATTCAACTTACTAGATCAGGTGTGGCACTCGAATTGGTAGGCAGGTGATCTCTTTATCTGACTTTTATGTAGATGGGAACCTCACTCAGAGGCAGAGGGTTAGAATTCACCTGTGTATTACAGAAGCTTAATTGGCCCCCACAGATAACTTCTCCTTCGTGTGCACATATTTTTTACTTAATACTGGCAACTCTACTACAGACTACATTTCCTAGCCCCATTTACTCTAAAACTACACAGTGGCATGTGACCTCTTTTCAGTAAGGAAGAACTGAGTAAAGTACCTTGTATCATTTTCAGGCCAAAGAGTTTAAAAAATGGTGCATGATGAAGATGAAGTTATACATCTAGGGACCCATCAGTTACAGTTAACAGTCAATTTGCTGTAGGAAATGAGTTTTCTATCCATCAGGAAAGTCTAATTGACACTTGGCATAAATGAGAAATAAACTATCAGCCTGATCATTACTTATTTTGAAAATTTGAAAATAACAGTAAACGGTGCTACCTTTAATAGCATACCCATTTGTCAAGAACGAAAAGTGAATCATTGAAACAAAGATTTTTATGGACATGTTCTATTAAGTAGAATAATACCTTCACTCAAAATCAGTCAAATGATAAAACTTAAGGTGTTCTGAGAAAATGTTCCATTGGGAACATACTGATTGAATTTTAATGATAGTGAGTTTTAATTAAGGCATTCCACATTAGATGAAAACTTTTAACCTTTGTATATTAATAATTATACAGAATTTCTGTCATTTTAAATGATCTTTTATGAAATCATAAATTGAGAAGTGTAACTGTATAAAAGTAAACACTCATTTATCAAAATTAAAAAGGAAGAAGAATGAAGCTAAACTGTGGTAAAAGGGTAGCAGAGGCCTGCCTCTACCTTGGTGTTTCATGAGTGGCATTGGAAACTGTCTTTTCTGAAGTTGTGGTCCATTTCTTAATTCTGCTATCTGTTCCTGTGAACCGAGGCACTCTAAAGTCAGTATAGTTGACTATTTGAAAAGCACTGTGCTAATGTGAATCTCCACCCTTTCCTTTAATTCATGAGGCATTTCATGATGCAGCCCTAACAAACAAAAGACCGTCAATTTCCCTAAATATGTATCATGCGCTATTGGTTCCAACATCATTTATAACATTATTGGATTCTTCTGGAGCTATTATTACTCCCTTTTGTCAGAAAAGTGTTGAATTTTGCCAGGCAGAAATAAGTCTTGTAGTTCTTCATTTGCATTTTAGAAGCCTCATTTCCGGGCATTTACTCTTTGTAAGTAAACAGATGGATTTTAAATATTAAAAACCCATTTGGTATGACTGAAAACTTAACTGCCTACATTCCCCCATTACAGAATCTTTGGGTGTGAAATTGAAAAGTAAATTATATTATGTTCAGTCTGAGCAGAGTTCATCTAGAGCTTTGTCTTTGTTAAATTGAGGAAGGGGGGTGGTTTATGTATGGACAAAGATGATGAAAGGACCAGCTGGTAGGCTGGATACTGACACCATCCACAAGCTGTAGCGGATTCCAAAAGGTGTGATTTAACAACATCTAAGGAAGTACCTTTTCCAAATATCTAATGAATATGCCACTGACAAGTAAAGGTAACAAAACTAAAGTGTGGTTCACTCCCATGAGTTTTCCTGGTCTACAGTGATTTTCATGTCTATCTGTATTTTACCTGCTAATGAGGCACCTTGCTACCACTTCATGAAAAGTTTGTTCAAAAGCTTCTGATGGAAAGTGAGCCAATACTGATGCTTTATTACCTTATTAGAAAGCAAATCTTGGACAACTGCATCATAATATTTGCCACACAACCAAGTTATATATAAAAAAAGAGACATGTGCTTTGAAGTGGAGAAGAATAAGCAGCAGGAATGGAGGCAGGTTTTAAAAATAAAATCTATATTTTGCAAAGATGCATTACCAAGTAACAGGGAGGACAGGTGTCGTAGGTCCCATAGTCTCTTTCCTTCTCTGCTATCTGGCTTATCAGGGCAGATGTGATTGCCCCATTAGCCTGTAGACATTTCATATAGTTAAACACAGTTAAAATAGAAGTCCATTATGCTCATTCTCAGAAGTGGTAAATCTTCCAAAAAAGACAGTATACAGAGAGAGAGAGAGAGAGAGAATGTGAATGTAGCACACAGAGAAAATTACACGGAGTTAATAGGACAGAACAGGAAACAATAACATAATAATGTGCTATGACATTCATTTAAAGTGATTAAAAATTAGAAAAATAGAAGGGAGATGTAAGAAAATATTTGGTGTTGCACATAATCAGAATAAAGGGTGGCATGCATTGAATTTTTAAGGCTGCTGAGTTTAGATCCATGAGAAAGTGGCCACGTTCCCAGTAAGATCTAGCATTACTCTTTCGGGAGTGAGAAACACAGATTATGACATTAGATTCACCCATGGTTGGCTCAAGTATTTAACCTCACTGAGCCTCAACATCTCATTCTTTTTCATTTCAATTTTTTCTTTTATTTCTGGCAGTAGAGATTGAATTTAGGGCACCCTAACCTACATCTGCTCTGTCCTCTTAAATTTATTTTTAAATTTTGAGATATTTTCAGTAAGTTGCTCATGTGGGGCACGGACTTGTGATGCTCCTGCCTCAGTCTTCCAGAGAGCTGGGCTTATGGGCATGCCCCACCGTGCCACGGATTCAACATGCTGTCTTCCTTCTTAGAGTCACTGTCAATTTTCAAAAGATTCTGGGAATTCAAAGGAGACCTAGTATGTTTAACCCTATAAAGTGATCAGATACCAATAACATACTGTTTTGTTCAAGGAGAGATTTTAAACTAGCAGCGCCAAATTCTTATGTGTTTTTATTTGTTTGTAAAATTCACTTAAGAGCCCACAAGTGAAAATGTCTGTATCTAAAATATTCCCACTTTGTAGGATCAAGAACTCAAATAATGTTGGGTTGGCTGGCCAAACAATAGAAGGAAACATTTTTCTTGTCAGTAGAACTTTATTAATATATGTTATATGCCTTAATATTAGACAAATTTATGATGATTTCCTATTTTCCCAAACAGAAGCTCCATAGTTTCTTAATACTGACTGCTTAAAATCTATAACATTTAACAAATAGATGAAATAGTCAAATATATAGAATTAATCATTACCTTATTTATTTATAAATAAATATTTTAACTCATGCACATGGAATATTTTGTTTACTTACAAATAATGCCTTATGCAATCCATATTTCAATTAACATTTTAAAATAATTTGTTCTTTACATGTAACTTCTACATGATTACCTTCAATATGGTGACAGTGATTTCTAGAATTCTCTAATAGTATTCCAGAGCTGGTTATCGACATAGGCTGTTTAGAAATATAAGTAGCATTTTTATGATTGAGTGTGGGGTGCAAATTTGGTGATGTTTATTGGGAAGGTTGATGGGAAACACAGCATTGGAAGCACATACTTACCCATCTAAGAAGTTTTCATTATATTCTGAAGGGAAGGTAAGCCTTTGCTTTATGTGATATGACAAGGAGTGATATGATGAGATTTATGTTGAACAAAATCCCTGCAGCAATATTGTCAAGCAAGGATAGGAAGGGGATGAAATGAGAGGAAGATCATCTAATGGATAAGGAGTATAATGTGACTTTCAGTAGTCGTGATCCAGTTCATTATGTAATTCCTTGTAGACATGTCAAGCAGGGGTCTTTCAATCCTCATTTCTTACGTAGTTTCTATACAGCTTAGAGCAAGAGCCAAAGAACTGAGTGTTCCTTCACATTTGTTAATGTTCATTGTTATGAGAGCAGATGACCATACAGATTTTCTATACTTGTACACATGTCCATATATATATATATATATATGTGTGTGTGTGTGTGTGTGTGTGTGTGTGTGTGTGTGTGTATCACATTCTTTTCCTTATCTTTTAAACCTATTAATATTATAATTATTGTAATATTGTAAGCAATAACTTTTCAGCTTATCAAAATCAATGCAGTTCTCTGCTATAGCTAGCTGTAAAATGCCTTTGTTAATTCTTATATAACATATTGCAATGTATCTTTTTCAAAATAGAAGGTCAAGTTTGGTGCAAAAAATCAGGAGACATTTTTAGGCCACTACTTATTCTTCCCAAAGTGGAAGTCTGTTTATATAGGAGGAGTCAAATTAGCTTTCATGTTGTAGCCCTGTCTGTTATTAGAATCATAAATCAAACATTCTGCAGAACAGCAAATACTATAACTATTTTTTCAAGCAATTGTTAAAACTTAAAAAAAACTTAATAATGAATTTTCCTGTCAATGACAACAATTTAGAAGTTTGAAGGCTCTCTTGTAAGATAACAGGCTTATTTACCATTTCCTGTCTCCAAATGAGTTCTCCACATCCTAAAATCTGTTCATGTATAACTTCCTACAACCTTAAAATATTTCTAACAATTCTGAAAATATATCCTAATGATTTTGTCCTGAAGTGGTTTATTTTTTCTGAATTGCTGCAGCAACTGTTATTGGTACATACTCATTTGGCAATAAATCATAAGCTGTCAGGCACCTTTTGTATTGCAGACTTGAATTGTTGGGGTCTAGAAATAATAGCAACAAGCATTATTTCTCTAGGTTTTGCATTGTTTTGTGGATGTAACGATCAAAAAATATTGCATGAGCAAAAAGAAATGTAGGAAAATATTTGGAGATGGTACTTTATCTCCATTAGATGAGAAAATTAACATTCATTTATTAGTGAACTCATTCAGTAAGTAAAATTTGGGATCAAAAGAATAAGAAGGCACATTTTGTTTTTTAAGTAGTAAAGTCTATTTGGACTGACAGGAAATTAAGATTTTAAGTTTCTCAAAGAAAATAAAACAAATCATAAATAAGAAACCTAAGCCTTATGCCATCTTCTCTTCCCCAGAATCATTTTTTGGGGGATCTAGTTCATGAATGATTTCCACATTGGTCAATTCAAAAGATGCTTTTGAGTAGTTATCTTGCTGAATTCCTGGCAGTATAACAAACAGCATATTTTTATGTCTTCACATTCTTTGAATAAGTGCCTGTTTCAAAATTTGGTACTGTGCAAATTATTTTATAGTGCTTTTTTTTCTTATCAAGGCATTAAATGTTGGTGTAATGAATACACATCTCTCAGACAAAGAAGTAGAAATAGCAAATAAACATATGAAAAAACATCCAACATCACTGATCATTCAAGAAATGCAAATGAAAACAAAGCTGAGATTCTATGTCATCCCAGAAAGAATGGCTGCTCTCATGAAATCAACCAATAACAAATGCTGGTAGGGCTGTGGGGAAAGAGGAACCCTGCTCTACTGCTGGTGGGAATGTGTACTGGTGCAACCACTGTGGAAAGCAGTATGGAGATATCTCAAAGAACTAGGATTGGAAGTTCCATTTGACGAAGCTCTTCTTCCTAAAGAATTATAAGAATCATATCATAGTGATATATGTGCACCCATGTTCATAGAGGCATACTTTGTAATAGCTAAAACTTGGAAGCAGCCCAATTGAACATTAACAGGAGACTGGTTAAAGAAAATGTGATTTTAAAAAATAAAATGGAGTAGTACTCAGCTATAATAAATGAGAAATTAGAGACATTTATAGCTAAATGAATGCACATTGAGGAGATATAAATAGGACACGTGTATATGAATATACTGAATAGTTTCTCTAGTGTGAGAAACTGAAAGTGTAAGGACTAAAAGGTATAATATATAATGTGAAATAGGAAGAAAAGTAACAAAGAGGAAGTAGAAATGGGAGGGGTAGGGGAAAAGAAAGGAGGGGATAGAATTAATATAAGAAAATGAAAAATAATGGAAACAAAGTCTTTGTAGATAGTGATGGAGGGAGGGATTAAAGGGAGGGCAGGGGAATGAGGAAAAATAAGAACCAAGATTGATTATGTAAAGGCACAAATTTTCAACAATGAATGCCATTATATTGTATACATTAAACATACAGACAAAATTAACTTTAAAAATGTTGGTGTTATCCCTTAGCTCAGTCTATGGCAAGTGAAGGTCTCTTCACTTAGAAGATTTCTAAGAGAAAGAGAACAAAATAAACTGTCAAACAAACATAAGTATATGAAGGACTTTTGCTCTTTAATATCAGCCTTCAGAATAAAAATCAAGGAGAGTTTTCAGTCATTATGTTAATTACAATGGCAGGAACTGAATCCAAGAAACAGAGGCTAGAAATTTCAGGGTCAAATTTTCACTCAAACATTTTCGACTTACTTCCTGGAAGTTAGCAAGAAAATACTTATTAAATCATTATACTTCCAAAAATCCAGGACTGAGCTCAATAGTGTTTTGTGAAAACAGATATCCAAGAACAAACTCCTGATATTATCACAGGGAGAACAATCGTAAAGAAGCCAAGAAGAAAAACATATCTGCCCAACTTGAGATTTTTTGGGCTGAGGATCAGCCACTTTTATCTTGTTAAAGAGCAAGCAGCATCAAGGTTGAAGGCGAAGTAACACCCCAAAACTTAGGTGGATTCGTTGGGAAAAGCATTCCTCACCCATTTCAAGAGTAGATTGGTGAGCGGGTTGGGAGTGGTAGGCTCAAAGGGAAGACAGACCACACTTGTAGAGAAAAATGACAACAATCTGAGGGGATGACCCTGCTGGAGGGTAGATCAAAAGAATCCTAATGACGTGAGTGACATACACTTTTGTTCAGGAAGGAGACAAAAATCTGAAAAGTAAGAGATATTGGGGCAATGAGAAGGGATAGAATAGGAGGATTGAGGGAATGAGGAAGAGGACTGATGGATTGAGAAGGAGCTTCTGTGGAGTCAAGGGGAGTGTATGTCACTCAAGTCATTAAGCCATCCTAGGCAATAGACACATGGCAGCAGGTGTAACAGTTTGCAATTTGAAAGTATACTACAAAGCCACTGTGATAAAAACAGCATGGTACTGGCAAACAAACAGACCTGAGGATCGGTGGAACAGATTGGAAGACACAAAAACAACTCCAGATGCATTCAGCTACATCATGTTTGAAAAAGGAGCTGACCATCCCCACTGGAGGAAAGATGGCCTCTTTAATAAATGGTGCAGGAAAAACTGGATTTCAACCTGCCAGAGATTAAAACTAGACCCTTATCTGTCACCATGCACTAAATTAAAATCCAAGTAGATTAAAGAGCTAAATATCAAAACGGAGACACTAAACTTGCTGGAAAATAAGTTAGGCAAAACTCTTGAAGACATTGGCATGGGAAAAAACTTTATGAACAAATCCTCACTAGCACAGGAACTAGCAGAAAAAATCAACAACTGGGATCTCATTTTATTAAGAAGCTTCTGCATTGCAAAAGAAAGCATCAACAGAACTAAGAGACAACCTACAATGTGGGAAAAATTTTTACCAATTGCTCCTCAGACAAAGGATTATTATCTAGAATATATAAAGAACTCAAACAAATCAGGCCCCCAAATATAAAGACCCAATTAAAAAATGGGCATCTGAAATGAACAGACATTTCTCAGACAAGAAGTAAAGGCATCAAGTAAATATATGAAAATATGTTGCATATCACTGGTCATATGAGAGATGGAGATGAAAACAACACTGAGATTCCACCTCACCCCACAAAGAATGGCTGCTATCAAGAAATCAAACAACAAAAAATGTTGGAGAGGTTGTGGTGGGTGGGAGTGCAGACTAGTGCAGCCACTATGGAAGTCAATATGGAAATACCTTGAAGAGGTGGGACTAGTGGTTCCATTTGACCCAGCCATCCCTCTCCTGAATATCTTTCCAAAAGAATTAAAAGAATTATATCACAGTGATACATGTGCACCCATGTTTAGAGTGACATAGTCTGTAATAGCTAAAACTTGGAAACAGCCCATTTGCCCATCAGTTGGAGAGTGGATAAACAAGATGCAGTTTTCCTATAAAATAGAATACTGCTCAGCCATAAAGCATGAGAAATTAGAGTCAAGATAGGAAAATGGATGCGTATTGAGGATATACCCTTCGGTGAAACAAATAAGTCAAACATGTGTAAATACTGAATAGTACGAAAATCTTACCAAGTTTGAAACAGTTTGTTTATAAATAAAACATGCTTCATATCTAAATAGTTTAATTATTTCTCTTTGGTGAGGAACCATAAAACTATCAAAGTCAATAGTCTGATAGGTGTCAAATTATATTTGGATGTCAAAAAAAGGGGGGAAATGTGAGAAGATATGTCATCTCCCCTGAGAACTTCTAGGGTTAGAGAAGTGGCATACTTACCAAATCACAAACCAGATGAAAACTTGATGTGCTTGTGTGTGTGTGTGTGTGTGTGTGTGTGTGTGTGTGTGTGTGACTACCTGGCTTATATTCCGGACAATTTCTTCAGCTCTCTTGAGTTTTGAAAAACCTATTTATTTGTTAGTTAGGTTTTTAATTTCAGTTCTTTACAAAGGAAAAGTTTTTTCCTGCTGCTAAAAATATATCTGGTCAATTTTGATAGTTTTAGTTTACTATTTTAATATTCTTTTAGATCATTATAAATTACTCTTTTAGAGTCTCAATTCTCAATTATATTTCTTTAAACAGATGATATTTAAGTGTTGTGTCTGATATCTCTAGTATTTGTCATCTTTGTGGGGCTGATTTTAACTTTGTTGTACATGACGACTTATTTTCTGAGCATGTTGAGCAATCTTATATATTGTGAGAAAAATTTTCTCAAAAGTATATCTCTCCAGTGAGAAACTAGAGTCATTCATAGCAAAATGGATGCACACTGAGGCCATAGTCTTAAGTGAAATAAATAAGACCCACATGTGTAAATACAGAATAGTTTCCCTGGTGTGAAAAACTGAAAGTGTAAATAGGAGCTGAATGGTATAACTGACAATGTGAAATAGGAAGAAAGGGGCTAAAGGTGTAGGGAAAGCCGGAAGGGTAGGGGAAAGGTAATAAGGGAAAAGAAGAAATACGAGAAAATGAAAAAAGGGAAACAAAGTCTTTGTAAATAGGGAATGGTGGAGGGAGTGAAGGGAGGGCAAGAGTATGGGGAAAAAATGAAAACCAGGACCTGTTATGTAAAGGCACAAGATCCCAATGATGAATATAACTGTATTGCAAACCTAAAAAATACCAATAAAATCAACAAGAAAAAATATATCTCCAATTTCTTTGTGTTATTTGTTTAAGTTTTGTTTATTTGATATATAATTATGTTTACTTTTGCCACCTTCCTGGGTACCTATCATTCTGGACCATTTTTAATCTTATTTTTTTTTAATGTTACTTTTGAGGCTATATATGCCTATGAGTTTGGGTTACGAATTCTCAGAAGATATTTTCTCTGCTTCTTCCATAACCAAAGTAAAGATGTTTCTACTTTTATGGGACTGATGGACTCTCCTCTTACTTCTTCCATTTGTTAGTTCACTCCTTTATTGGCCAAATCATTCTTTTTTTTACTTTTTTCTGTTTAGTCACTGATATCATTGCAAGTTGAAGGTCCTACAATTATACAGAGATTATTCCCACTTGTACCTGCTTAGTCTTGAGTTTAGAAAATTGCTCCTGGCCTTTCTATGACAGTTTAGACATACACTGATTTCCAGGAAAGAATCCTATTTCCATGTTTGGGAGTATTTGAAATTGTGCAGAGTCTTTTTTGGTTGCTCAATGACTAAGTAGTGTTGTTAGTTCTAAATGAGTCCTTTTTTAAAAGGAACATTGGCATTTAATCTTCTAGAGTTTGGAAGAAAAACCACCAAAATTGGCAAATGCCTTTGAGGCAAAGTCTGCCTCTAGAAAGAGTTTTAGTAAGTGAAACTCTTAGTTTACCATCGTCATGCTATAAGAAAGGAGATACACATCCTTTCACCCAGTGTCTTAGGTATTCTACGCCAGTAGAGATTTTCTAAAAGTTTAGTTCAGCATATCACAAGAAGTGGAGAAAAAAAAAAAACTTTGGTTACAATTTTTCTTAATGTACTGAGGCTACATTGTGTAAAATTACGTAGTGCAAAGCAAGAAACTGAAATGCGTTCATTTCCTCTAAAATGAGAAATATCAGCAAAAATTCTCAATATCTGTGAACAAACACAGAATTCTGCTTCCATTACTTACTGCATACATAATATGATGATGTTAGACTATTTTAAATGAAGAAAAGTTCTATTTTCTAATCAGTGTTTCTGGCAAGATGCTAGTCAATAGTTTTACTGAATCTGATTGTCACTCTTCAAGTCAGCTGATTAGCTAAAAGTGGATGTAAATCAATTCACCAATGATATCCCTCAAGAATGCTAATGTGAGTCTAAGTAAGATTTTTCTTTATTCAAGCAGATAACTGTAGTCACATTGTTTCAAAACTGCCCCAGTTATTTGCTTTAACAAACAAAACAGACTTATGTAGATTTGAATTGTTTTTTTATTAATGTGATAGCATGTCCATAGGGAGAAGCTTGGGGTATACTTATGCATCTATACCGGCTGAGGGAACATTAACAACATACCATTTTATAATATAATTCAACACTTCTAGCAAAGAATTTTATTCTTGAGGTATTATGTGAATCCATGGGCTATATGAGGAGAAGATGGAATCAAATTAGTCCACAAATCAATTCTTACTCAGAATAAATGAAAAAGGCTCATAAAAATACATTTTGTATAAACACCCCTCAAATGGACATTGCTGTTGCAAAAGCGTTGAGGGCCTAGATTTTAGATAACATTTGAAGACATTCCTCTTCCTTGAAAATACGTTTATTGAGTTAAAAAAGTAAAGTATATAAACATATCAACATTTAAGTTTATATTTTCTATTCTAATACTATAGCATAAGTTGACTTTGAAGACAAGAAGCCCTAAATGAATACTACAGATTGTGTTTTTCAGTATTTAAAAGAAAGATTATGTTCCTAAAGCAGCCATGCAAATTTGAAATATGTTGGGAAGCCCCAATTATTTGAAAGCTGATATTTAACAACAGCCTAGTAATGTTTCCTTTTAGGAATGAATGAACAGTCATTAGCAACAAAACCACCTTCAGTTTTTGTGGAGAATATTTTTTCCCTTTAAATAGACAAAACAAGCTTTTCTGTGACATCAGATAACAGTTTAAATGCATGTAATATTTAATGAAGGCAGGAAAGCTCATACATTGATATTACCTGTGTTAGTCTTAGTGCTGGTCTCTGTTAGGAAATGTGTGTTCAAAGGGACACTATGTGTGAGGGCACTTGGGGAAGTACAAAGCTGCATCAAATTACAAGGCCTTGTTATCATCATCATCATTATCTCTAGTCTATGCTTCCCTTTCTCCAGACTCAAAGAAAGCAGTGCATTGTTTGTGTGGGTTAGGCTCACAGACACATGGCTGTGACTATTAGTATTGCTTCTGGGGTTGGAGGAGTAATTTCTATGTGATGGTCTTGATTATGAAATTTTCTGACTCTCATACCTTTCTGATGATGTGAGAGGATTTGGGAGTGTGACATGAAAAGAGGTTGATGAGTGTCTGTTTTCCACAGGGCCTTGTGAACATAAAATGTAGGGCCATAGCCTTTGCTTGAGTTAGATAAGAAGCAAAAGGTATCATGTGATGAAATATCCATGGGGGCTAGGAGAAGCTACCACGAAAGAGTAAAGTTAACAGACCAAAAAACAATAATCTGATACGGTACACAGTGGACACAAAAGCAGCCATCAGCTATTACAAAACTAAGCTATTAAAATAAATGAGGTCTCAGGGGCTCTCTCAGTTTATGAAACTATTCATGTTTTTTACATACTGTTATGTATGGCAATTTTCTGAAAATATAAAAAAGTAGTATAAATGAATTGTTTTGGGCATGGCTGAAAAATTTGAAGGGAGAGCATTAATGCAAAAAGAACTTTATATATGGTGGATTTCGAATTTGTGTCACTAAGTTTCTTGACAGTTTATTCTCAAAAACCTATTTTTAAACCTTTTTTTGTGTGGCTGATTTACAACATAATTTAAGTCATCTGGTATTATTTTTTTTTACTTTGACAGACGTTCTAGATTTGCTTGGGCAAACATATTAAAGTATTCTTTAAGTAGTTCTTCCAAGTACTTATCTCAAAAGAGAATGAGTTTGTCTAAATTCCTCAGTTGTCTGAGCAGGGAAACAAAGTTTCCCTTACTGTAGTGGCCTTTTCAGGGTCTGTCCTGAAAGTGAAAAGAGGTGGAGACAGATTGGCAGGCCCAGCACAAGTGACTGTCAGACTGTAATGTGAAATATTCTCCAGTTTGGTCAAGATCATAGCAGGAACTAATGACCTACAAAACTCAGACAGACAACCAATCACTTTCAATTTTTAAATCAAAATATTTTATTCTTATTGTTTTAGTGTTGGTGGTCACTCTGAATTTCTCCTCAAAATCTATTAGGATTTATTAGGGTAACAGTTTTCTAGGTAAGCTCCTCCTCCTACTCCCCCCTCCCCGCCCACTTCCCTCTCCCTCTCCTCCTCCTCCTTGTAACAACAGTGTAGTAGAAACCATGCACTGAGCCTAGAACGAGTCCTAGAGTATGCTCAGTGCTTCACTAATATTGTCTATGTCATATCCTGAATAACTCAACAAAATAGATATGATTACTCATCTTTAACAAATCAGAAGAACACAATTCACGGAAGCATAGTAATCAATTTGTAACCCCAGAGCTTTATAAGTGGTACTTGATCAGTGGAAATGCTCTTCAGGTTCTCCATCCTGTCTTGTCCTAGCACTTCCTCCTGTGACAGAGGTGGACCAAGGCCAGTAGATAGGCAGTGCCCACATAATGACACCACTTTTTAAAAACATATTTAAAAGTTTATTGACTATCATCTTCTAAAGAAACATTGAGGCAACTTTAAATAAAATGAGAGACATTTTTATAGAAGTTGAAATAGAAAACAAAGGCTTTGGGAAATGAAAATATTATACTAATCATGAAGGCTGATATAGACATATGAAAACATAAAATTAACCTAGTGCTTCCCAGCATGTAGGTTTTAAAAAAGAAACTATGAGGAATCTAACAAACTCAATTAATAAGATTTTTGTCCTATCATTTAAACTTTAAAAGGAACCAGTAAAAATAACTTTTGTTCAAATGAGGTTTTCTTTGAAGAGATTGATTGTGCTATGTATGGATTATCTAGATAAACTATACAGACTGATCAAATTCAGTGAATTATAGCTGAATATGTTCCTTTGTGGTAGTAACTGATCAATCAAAAATACACTGTTTTCAGGAGAACTCTTTACTTAAAAGCATTTTACTAAGGCTCTCACAGTGTTAGGAGTAGAGTAAATGTTAGGTAGGTCAGCACAAATGATACAGATTCGAAGTTTGTAGAGGGAGATCCAGAGGTAAAAGTATAAATCTCTGAGAAAAGAACACTCAGCAGGAAACATGAGACTCTTTTATAAATATCACCTTTTAGCCCTAGCAACAGCAACAAGAAGGAAGGAGTTTGTTCAAATTGTCTAGTGGTGGAGAAAGAAAAGCAATAAAATGACGTGGAAGACAATATTCTGCTAGAAATCTTCTTTAAAATATTAAATACATAAATATAATGAGAATGTCTAAATTCTGTCACCCTTAATTTAAGAGCAAGCAGTTAAACGAGGTTTTAAACTATAACAAAGGTGAGTAAAAGTAGAATATTTGATGGCAGCAGAAACATTTCTACAACAATGTCCTATTTTGGTTTTTATGTTCATTTAGCTGGTTTTTTTGTTTTAGTTTCTGAAATTTTAATGAAAAATTGACTTTAAAAGTTTCAAAACCAACAAACTCTGTCACTATGAAAAATATGGCTCCAGATTGCCTAGAACATGGGCAATTGGAATTATCACAGCATACTGCAATTTAAAAAACCAAACAAATATGTTAGGGATGTATCAACTTTAGATATCCAATATTAAGTGTAATCTGGATGTAAGACCATAAGATCATAGAGCTATCATTGAAAAGGGAGAACAATGAAGGAAATAACATCAATTTAAAAAAATTTTCTGAAAACTCACTTTCAGCCTTAAATAACGTAGTGCCCACAGGGGAAGCTGTACTACCTTTCTGGGCTCCTCACTCCCTTCTTAAATCAAGGAGCCTAATGATGTGCTGCAGATTAACTGAAGTAAATGAAGGAAAACAATTTTTGTAGAATCTACTGACTTGTAAAGTTTTGTTTTCTTATATTTGAGCGATTATATAATTGATAATACTTATACTTGATAAAAGACCACATGAGTGGTTAGTTAAGAATTATACTAGCGAATGAACGCTTCATCCTACGAAAGAATGTTTTGTTCTGGGGGCAGCCCATTTTCTGGTCCCCCTTCTCTCCTTCTGAGACCGAAGCTATCTTCCTCTCAGTAATGTTTTCCTACTCTAAAAGGAAAGAATGCTTCTTCCTTTGCCTGAGGAGGAGGAGCACTTTACATAGTTTTACCAAGGTGGTGTGTTCCTAGTGCCGTAGACTTCATTTCCAGTGGTCGTACTTCACGCCAGCATTTTATTAATCTGTGTGAACACAAGGCAAAGAAAACCACTTCTCTGAAATGATGAAATAAAGCAGAATCTAGTGTTGAAAATAGAGGTCACCAATGGCAGTAATTTTGTGAAAACAAAAGAAAAACACTATATGGATTTAAAACATTTTTTGTAACATCATGCACCTAACATCATAAGACGCCTCCTCGCCCCCACCAAAAGCTGAAATGCTGCGTCATCGATTTCAGAAGGAATTTCTAAACCAAATGCTGCCTTTAAGATGTAGGGGGCAAGATTATAGTCTACCATTAAAAAGCTATAATGGAGAAAAACACGGCTGGAAATCCATTTCAGAAAACTATCAAATTAAAATAACAAATCAAAATTTGACAAGAGTGGCAATGCTGCAGCCAAAATATTAGGGAGTAGAGTGATAAGCTGAGGTTTTTTAATATTACTTTTAAGCAGTTCCAGATTTCCCAGCAAATTGGGACCCCCTAGAAGAATAGGAAGTTGTAAGATTTACCAAAATCTCATGTGCTTGGAGTCAGATAAATCTGCTTTCAAGTAATATTTTGATCACTTGCTGGTCAAGTGACCAAGGATGGTTTTCTGAACTGCTTTGACCTGGTTTATCTAGCTACACAAATAGACATATATTATGTAGTCAGAGAGGATTTCTCGTGCCTGAGAATAATCTGCATAGAAAGCTTACACTGGTTAAATTTTCTAAGTAATACTTTAATTTTTCATTATGATTTGGAAATACCTGAAATACAATGAAACATTAAAGACTAGGTATCACTCACATTAATGCTTTCAATAAGGAAAATTGATTAAAGATGAATATGTACTTATAAAAAAACTATAAAGGTTATATGGAGTTTAATCATAACTTTAAAATATTTCTGCAGTTACTTAACAATTGCATATACAATGCATATAATGAACAGTTCATGAGCAAGAATAGTATTGGCAAAGCTGGAAATCCAGGTATGAGCATTTTCTTCCCATGTCTGATTCTACAATTGCTACTAGAAATCTTAAGGTGCTGTGTTACTTTTCTCTCACTGCTGCGACAAAATACTCTACACCCAAAGTTAGAGGGCTAGGGTTTGTTTTTTCATTTTTGTTTTGTTTTGTTTTTTGCTTACAGTTTTTAGAGGTTTAAATCCATAATTGGCTGGCTGCAAGGCATGGCGGATGGGAGACAGGCATTGCAGAGGATAAACAACATAGTGCACACAAAGTTACAAAAACAACAGGGGGCCTTAACAGAGTCTTTCTGACCTTTTTATCCCATCCAGGCTACTGGGATTAGGGTGGTGCCAAACCAGTCACTCAGGTGTAGTGGTTTAGTAATCACTCTCCTTAAACCCCAGCATCACACATTTCAGATTCAGCTACCTCTGAAAAAGAAAGCCCTACTTCATCTGCATGAGGCTTTGAGGGGTCATCAAAGCAGAAGCCCAACAGTTGCATGTAGGTGTGATGGAGTCTGTCCCAAATATTCTGGCATAGATACCTATTGGAGATGTCAAGAGCCCCCTATGCAAGAGCATGGGAATACTCATGTAAGCACATGTAGCTTTAAACCTACACATTATTTGCAGGAACATATAAATGAAGCATAGTAGAAACAGAAATATGATTTAAGTAACTCATAAATAAATTTTAAATAAAATCCAAAGATACTATTTTCCCTAGCATTAAAATTTCATTTTAAAAGTATGTACGTATGTATTTTTAAAATTTTTAGATAGGGTCTTGGTAGGTCTCTAAGGGGCCCAGGCTTGGCTCAAACTTGTGATCTTCCTGCCTCAGCCTCCAGAGTGCTGGGATCACAGGTGTGTGCCACCACTCCCAGCTCAATTTTAATTTTTATCTGTTGACTTTAACCTCAAGATGTGATATAGGAAGAAAAGGTATTTGGGGGTAGGGGAGGTGGGAGAGGTAGAGGAAAGGGAAGAAGGGAAAGGAGAAAATATGAGACAAGAAATAAATGGAAACAAAGCTTTTGTAAATCCGGAGTAGTGAGGGGTTGAAGGGAGGGCAGGGGGATGGGAAAAAATAAGAACCAATGCACATTATGAAAAGGTACAAGTTCCCAATGATGAATGTAAAATACTGTATACCTAAAATGTACCAATAAAAGAATTTAAGAGAGAGAGAAAGAAAATGGAAACCTGAAGCTCAGCACGGTGAGGCACAACTGTGCCTGGTGTTCTGGGAGTCTGAAGCAGGAGGGTAGCAAGTTTGAGCCTGGGCGCGTACACATGCATACAAGAGGCCTACAAAGGTAGCTCCCTAGTTAGTACTGGACAAAAAATAATAGTAAAAACAATAATGAAACTTGTCTATGAAGCATTTTTTTTGTTAAAATTTCTTAAAGTTATTGTTTTGCTTTTGTTAGGTTGTGGTTTGTTTCCCTCTACTGTCATACTTTTCCCAAATCTTAGGCTTGTAAGTTTTTTATTTTGGGGGTTTTGTCTGTTTTTTTTTTTTTTTTTCTTTTTT
>NW_022900930.1:31995328-32028167 GCF_012274545.1 Fukomys damarensis
TTTTTTTTTTTTTTTTGCTTATTAAAGGGTCTTCCTTTGGCCTATTTTAAATTCTCTAATAAATAGAAACAGATTTTCTGATTCTACCATTATAGTATCTTCTAAAAGAGAGAGAAAGATTAACAGTCAGAAAGAGATTTATAGTTAAATTCTCTTGTGATATTTTCTAACCAATTTCCCCATCATCAGTTTTTTCAGGCTTTGAAAACATGACCTAAATTACAAAATAAACTTGAAATAATTAAAATACTATAATACTAATACATCCATTGTTTTCGTGCTTTCCCGATATCAATTGCTTCACAGCTTTTCAAATATTTACAAAACTGCTTCTCCTTCAATTTATTACAGAAACAATGAGATCACCAGATCATGAACTACAAATCAAATTAAAGCAATTCTGATATTTAAAAAAGGTAGGATTTTTTTTTCTTCAGAGCTGACTCCACCCAGGTATGTGAAGTGCTATGCAATGCTTATAAGAAATGGTGCTCTTGGTGGCAAAGTATCAAAAACCCACCCGTCAGTGACTAAGAGGCTGTGTATTACTCCACCGAACTTTGGAAATGTCAATTGGAATATTAATATCACCTAAACTTTCTCTGGTTTACTTATATAAGGTGTTATTGGCAGAGTTTCTGAAACTGAGATTGCTCAGTCATAGTAAAATGTCTGAATAACAGTTTTTATCCTTGAAAATATACAAATAAACAAAACTTCACAGTCATTTTTGAGAATTGTGGATTAGCAAATTTAGAGTTTCTGATCTCACCTCTCTCTGCAAAGACTCCATACCATCCCTTAGCTGAGAAGCACAATTAGGGCCATTCTCTAGAGAGAAATCGATCAAGGCTAAGCATAATGGGAAGATTAACTAATGTTCCTTGCATATTACCATACCACTTAATTTTTGATTATAATAGATTACTGGAATTATTCTTTTAAATGCCAAAATTACTTTAAATCCTTTCGTAGTGAGAACTGTGGAGATATGTTGGTCTATAGTTGATAAAAAATGTGTGTTTTTATTTAGAGACCTGTATATGAAAATTAAAGTTTTTCATAAACAGGAAATACAAACTTTCATTAAGCTCCTATGACCTTTATAAAATTTCTTGGGAAAAATAAATCTTGACCTTGGAAACTATCAAAACAATTAGAACATGATTATTTCTTGGTTATTTCACAAGTATATTGTCAACAATAAGGCATAGTAGTTTGAAGAATGTGCATTCATGCAGAATAAGCAAAAGGCCACATTTGCATGGAAATTCAATTTATAATTGTTTTTATGTTTTTACTCATGCTTAGTAAACTGAATCTAAAAAGAGACACTTTTAAAAAAGGAAATCAAAGCTGACAAATATTGTAGCTGGATAAACACTTTCAGTAATTGTAAGAGGAATTGCACTCTGATCTATTCAGTGGTGCTATGGGACCAGCTGCAGTAATTCTGGGGTATTTACTAAGTAGTATTCAAGAGAGATATGTGCTCATATGCATCTTATTTGCTACCTATCATTAATAAGAAGTCTAATTAGAAAGATTCAATTCACAAAACCTAGGAATTAATAATCAGGAAAAAAGCAACAGGTACAACATTCCTTGACTTTATCAAAGTTTATGGTAAGACAGTTAAAATCATATCTATTTTATTATAGTAAAAGCCAAAATAATACCTGTGAGTTTTCTACATGGAATATTAGGACATACTGAAACAAGGACATGTATAAGTGACAAGAACTTTTAGAAAGTCAGTGATGAATTCTGGGGTAAGTTCAGCAGCAGTTTAGTTTGAAGAAAATGGGCTCAGACTTGGAGTCTGATACATTAGCACATTTACTCGGTGTACCTGGGTAATTCATGTAATTGCTCTGAATCTCAGTCCCTTATCTGTAAAATGGGGTTAAGAATACCTCTTTCCTATCAGTGTTGAAGTGTCTTTAAAAAAAAACACCCTAAAAAATGAAAGTACTAAATGGCTCAGCTATACTATTCCTGTTATACCTGAAGGATTTGAAATTTGAAAATAATAGGTATGCCTAGATTTTCATGTTTATCTAGGCACAGTTTACAATTGTCCAGGTATTGACTTAGCTCATGTGCCCATCAGTGGACAAATGAATGAAGAAATTGTGACACACACACATACACACACAATTTGGTCACAAAGAAAAATAAAATTATGCCATTTTCAAAAAGTGAGATTGTCACATTAAGTGAAATAAACCAGACTTAGAAAGGGATGTACTACACGTTTTCTTACCTATGTGGAATCTAGAAAAACAAAAGATGACAGGAACATAGTAGAAATCTTAGAGATAGGAAAGGAAACGGGCTGTGGTATGGGAATGAAAAGGAGAGGAACAGGCAAATGGAGAAGGTGAAACATGTTATGTTACGTGCATGTACGGAAATGTGCAATAAAATCATATATATATTCACACCATGGAGGGAATGATGACAGCAGAATCCACATCAGAGACTGCATCAGAATGCTGTGTGGAAGTTAGATGCTCATGGAGAGCACAGATGCAAAGCGCTTGACAGCATGTGATCCGATGACTTGCTGGCAGGTTAGAGTGCATATTTGTCACAATCGTCATTTTGATTTAGAAGGAGATTAGTGCCTGTAAATTGAAAGATATGGCAAGTATTTTGTAGAACAGAATTAGATTGCATAGACATTTTGACAATATGAGAGAAAAGCAGATTCAAGGATGATCAGGAAGGACGCCTGCAGGGTGAATTAGGCAAGGCAATGACACAATGAGAAAACTGGAGATTGCAAATATACAGGTGAGAAAACAGTGTCTGTGCGCTGACTTAAATGCATAGCATACTGATTTGAAGAAAAAGATGACAACATTTTTATTAGAAAACATATAGAATAGCCATATACTTTATATATATTATTCTGAATTATTTAAACTAGGTTAATATAACTTATCAAGAATATAGAAAATGTGTCTTTCTTTGGTCTTCAATCCAACAATATGAAAGTTTCAAATTCTCCCCAATCATGTTAAATTTACTGAACTCCACATAAGCTTTGTAAGCCAGCAAGATTTAAATTCTAGATCCAGAATCCCACCATACCATCAGTAAGTGCGAGCAGATCCCAGGGAACTGTGTGGTTCAGAGTGGCAGATCCCAGCCAGGGCCCCACCCTAACCTCAGAGGCGAGGGTACACTTGCTCAAGCCACAGACCCCTCTAGAAAAGAGCTGCACAGAAACATGAGCTTCAGCCAGAGACCCACCGTACCATCAGGTATAACCAAAGGCCCACATGGGAAAGAACTACGCAGATGCACAGGCACCAGCCAGAGGCTTGCCCAATACCATTGATAAGTGTGTGGAGACCCTAGCCAGAATCCTGTGCAGACAACAGGAACTGGGGTAAACAGCCCGCAGCCAGAGGCCCTCCCAGAGAGCAGCTACATAGAATCCCCAGAGAAAGGCACACCTAGATACCATCCCAAGTGTGTTCAGGTCCCAGCCAGAAGCCCACCCAGACAACAGGTCAGCTGAGGGAACTTGAAGACCACCATTCAAAACCCAGGATTTGGTGTACTGGTGAGAAGCAGAGTAAAAGCTACTTAGTGGCTTGCTGAGAATTGAAGACTTCTGCACAAGCAAAATATTGCCTTAACAAAAGCACAGCAGGCTGTATCTGTTGAAATGAGAAGACATGGAAATAAGTCCCAAAACCAAATGTCACAGATCACCTAAGTCAACCTTAGAGGGAACAAGACGGAACAATCTGATAGTCAACCACCTGGACTCCCTGAACTGGCAATGAAAGAGGACCTGGAAAAAAATGAAATCAGAAATTTCTCCAATAACAGCAGAGATTGTGCCCATAGTACAAGACATGATTGATAAATCTAGAGTGGACTCAGATTAAAAAAAATAGAGGGGCTGAGAAATATGATGGAGTTCTAATATAGGAAACAATTGGAATCCATAAAATAGATGCAAAATGATTTCCAGGAGATTAAAAACTCAATTGAAAATTTACACAGCAGGATGAGCAAACATGAGGATGGAATTTCAGATATAGAAGATAGGATTGCAATTAGTGACCAAGAAAAGAAAAATCTCTTAAAAATGGTAAGGGACCATGAAAAATCTATCCAGCAGCTGCTAGATGATTCAAAGAAGAATAGCATAAGACTGATCAGAGTTAATGAAGAAACAGGAGAGAGTGCAGATGACAGAAAAAAACTGTTCACAGAAGTAGTGGCAGAAAACTTCCTAAATAGGGAAAAAGAACTTGACATACAGATAAGTGAGGGTTATAGGACTCCAACTAGCTGTGATTAAAAAAAAATCTACATGTAAGCATTAATATTTAAGATTCCAGAAACCTAACAGCAGAAAAAAATCTACAAGCAGTTAGAGAAAAGAAACAAATCACATACAAAGAAAAGCCCAACAGAATCACACCAGACTCCTCAACACAAACCCACAAAGGCAAAGAAAAGCATGGTGTGAGGTATTTTAAGCTCAAAAGGAAAACAATCTCCAACCCAGATTGGTGCACCCTGCAAACTGTCTTTCAAAATTGATGGAGAAATAACATACTCTCATGACAAAAAACACCTGAGGAACTTCATGAATACGAAGCCAGCACTCCAAAAAATTTTAAACAACATCCAAGGAAAAGACAATGAAGATCACAACATAAGGAAGCCCAGTAGAATGAATCCATCAGGAATGAAAAGAAATTAAATGTAAAGGGGGAGAATCCAACAAAAAGAAAAAGTCATGACAAGGATAAATCAATACATATCAGTTGTAACCATCAGTGTTAATGGTCTCAATTCATCAATCAAAAGAAATAGATTGGCAGAATGAGTCAAAAAGCAAGATCCAACAGGAACCTGAAAAACATCAGGAGTAGCTACCCTCTTTGCAGATCAAGTATATGTCAAATCAACACTGATTACGAGAGACAAAGAAGGACACTATGTCTTTATAAAGGGAACAATCCAGAAGGAAGAGTTGATGATCATAAATATATATGCAACAGACACTAGTGTGCTCAACTATATAAAACAAATAATATCAGACATGAAAAACTATATAAACACTAATACAATAGTAGTGGGAAACCTCAATACCCCACTGTCACAAATAGATAGATCAACCAGACAAAAAAATACACAATGAAATACCAGAACTCAAACTCTTGAACAAATGAACTTAACAAATGTTTACAGAGTGTTCCACCTCACAAAATCACAATACACATTCCTTTTGGTTGCACATGTATTGTTTTCCAAATAGACCACATACTTGCTCATAGAACATGTGAATGTAAGTGCAAAGGAATTAATATTATCCCCTGTATATTATCAGACAGTAGTGAGATGAAATTGGAGATCAATAGCAAAAGAAAACCCAAGAATTTCATAAACACTGAAAATTGAACAACACAGTTTTGAATAACCAATGGGTCACAGAGGAAATTAAAGAAGAAATCAGACAGTTCCTACAATTAAATCACAAAGGCAATACAACATATTGGAATCTATTGGGGACAATTAAAGCAATCTTGAGAGGGAAATTCATAGCAGTGAATACTCACATTAGGAAAACAGAGTGAGCTCAATTACACAACCTGATGTGGAACCTCAAGCTTCTAGAAAAAGAAGAACAGGACAAGCCCATACAAGGGAAGAAATTATAAGGATTGGAGTAGAAATTAATGCAGTGGAGAATAAGAGAATAATACAAAAAAATCAGCAAAGCTAAGAGTTGGTTCTTCTAAAGAATAAACAAAATTGACAAACCCTTAGTCAACCTTATAAAAAAAAAGGAAAGAAAAGGCCCAAATTCATGTAATTAGGAATGAAAAGGGTGATATTACAACAGACCCAGCAGAAATTCAGAGGATCTTCAATGCCTACTTTGAGAACCCATTTGCCAATAAGATGGAAATGCAGAAGAAATGGACAGGTTCCTAGGTAAGTATGAATTACCAAAGTTGATTCAAGATGATCTAAAAATTCTAACCAATATCAATCAATGTAATTAAAAATGCAATTAAAAACTTACCAACTAAGAAAAGTCTGGGTTCTGAAGACTTCACTGCTGAATTCTACAAGACATTTAGAGAAGAACTACTGCCACTACTGTTTAAACTCTTCAGGAGTTTATTCCTAGAAGCAAGCACCACCTTGAGCCCAAAGCAGAGAAAGACCCAACCAAAAAAGAGAGCTATAGGACAATCTCACAAATGAACATAGATGTAAAAATCCTCAATAAGATAATGACAAATAGAATGCAGAATATCATCAAGAAGATCATATACCCTGACCAAAGGGGATTCATTTCAGGAATGCAGGGATGGTTTAATATACACAAATCAATAAATATAATACACTAAATTAATAGAGCCAATGACAAAAGCCATGCAACCTTCTAAATGGATCCAGAAAAAACATTTGATAAAATTCAACATTTATGATAAAAACCCTCCAAAAATTGGAATAGATTGTCTCTAACACCACCTGATAAAAGTCATCTATGAAAAACCAACAGCCAATATCATACTAAATGGTCAAAAATTGAAGTCCTTCATGCTAAAATCAGGAACAAAACAAGATGTCCACTATCACCATTCCTGTGCAAGATAGTTTTGGAAACATTAATCCGTAGCACTTAGACAAGAAAAAGAAATAAAAGGAATAAAGATAGGAAATTGAGAAGTTAAGTTTACATTATTTGCAGATGACATGATACTGTACTTAGAAGACCACCAAAAGTTTTCTGGACTTAATAAACAAATTCAGCAAAGTAGCTGGATACAAGGTAAACACACAAAAATCAATAGCTTTTCTGTACATGAAAAACAGACTCACCAAGAGAGAAATGGGGATTACAAATCCTTTCACAATAGCATGCAAAAAAAAAAAAATGAAATACCTAGGAATCCACTTAATGAAAGAAATCAATGACTTCTACTCTAAAAACTATACCACTCTTAAAAAAGAGATTGAAGAGGATATCAGAAAATGGAAAGACATCCCTTGCTCCTGGATAGGAAAAATCAACATAGTGAAAATTGCCGTACTTCCAAAATAGTTATATAGATTCAATGCAATTCCAATTGAAGTCCCAGCAACATACTTCACAGACCTTGAGAAAGCAATCCAAAAATTCATTTGGAAAAAGAAGAGACCTAGAATAGCAGTAACAATTCTAGGCTATAAAGACAAGTTAGGGGGTATCAAAATCCCCAACCTGAAACTATGTGTGATAAAAACAACATGGTACTGGCAAAGAAACAGACCTGAGGACTAGCGGAATGGATTAGAAGATGCAGAAACAATGCCAAACACGCTCAGTCACCTCATCTTCAAAAAAGGAGCCAAACATCCTCACTGGAGGAAAGATAATATCTTTAATAAATGGTGAGAGAAAACTGGGTTTCAACTTGCCAATGATTAAAACTAGACCTGTATCTCTCACCATGCATTAAACTAAAATTGAAATGGATTAAAGATCTAAGTATTAAAACAGAAACACTAAACTGGCTGAAAGAGAGATTAGGTAGAACTCTTGAAGAAATTGGTCTAGGAAAAGATTTTTATGAACAAAACCTCTGTTGCCCATGACTTAGCACAAACAATCAACAACTGGGATGTGTTCTTATTAAAAAGCTTGTGCACACCAGAGAAATGACCAATAGTGCTAAGAGACAAAAAATAATGTAGGAAAAACTTTTCACAGGCTCTTCCTCTGACCAAGATCTAGATATATAAAGAATTTTTTAAAAAATCAGACCCCCCAAATTTAAAGACCTGATCCAAAAATGGGCATCTGAAATGAACAGACATTTCTCAGATAGATAAAGAAGTAGAAATATCAAATAAACATATGAAAACATTTTCACCATCACTGGCCATTTGTGAGATGCAAATGAAAACAACACTGAGATTCCACCTCACCCCAAAAAGAATGGCTGCTATGATGAAATCAAGTGATGACAAATGATGGCAAGGCTGTGGGGAAAGAGGAACCCTCCTCCACTGCTGGTGGGAGTGTAGACTGGTAAACCACTGTGGAAATCAGTATGGAGATACCTCAAAGAACTGCAATTACGGGTGCAACTTGATACAGCTATCCCCTGCTGAGTATCTTCCCCAAAGAATTAAAATAATCAAATCACAGTGATATATGTGCACCCATGTTCATAGCAACACAATTCTTCAGAGCTAAAACTTGGAAGCAGCCCAATTGTCCATCAACAGGAGACTGGCTATATAGACAGGAGACATAAAGAAATATATACTTTTATAAAATAAATGCAGTACTACTGAGCCATAAAGAATGAGAAACTAGAGACATGTATAGCTAATTGGATGGACATTGAGGTGATACTCTTAAGTGAAATAAATATGAAACAAATAGTTTCTCTAGTGTGAGATACTGAAAGTGTAAATAAGGAGAAAAAGGTATAATAGATACTACTTCCTATTTATCTCTCTTCTATTTTGTCATCTGTTTACTGTTTATTTGTATATATTTACAAACATATTTATTTGTATACATAATATGTGTACCTATATATACATTTTTATATACATCTCCAGAAGTAACCCCATTTTTGTCTTTTTCCTGTATACCTCTGAGTTTCTCCCTTCTTCCACTTCACTATCTCCCTACACTCTCGGCAAATAACAGGCTTAGTATTCTGACACTTAAAAGACCACACTTTCCTATCTGCCTAACAGGGTTTCTCTGCTACCTTTTCCTTCTCTAGTTTCTCATCCAGTTTCTTGAACATGAAGCCTGTACAAAATTTTGCTTACTTACCTCTCATTTAGCCTTAACTTCTTGAATTTAGGGATAACCTTCAAACTCTTAGCTGTGCTCTTCCAAACTCTAACAAAGATCATCAAATTATTAAATCTACATTTTTTTGCCGTAGAGATATACACTAGACTTCTTGGAATAGTAAAACTAATAGCAAAATAATAATATAGTCCCACTTTTTCTTGGAATACATTATTCATATCTTGACACTTATACTATTATACTCTTCTTGAACTTCACATTGCTTTTCAGATCTTTTGACAGATTACCCTACTTCATGCTCATAATTCTTCATATATCTCTGTGTCTCCCAAGCTTCAACCTATGAAGTGTGTGTGTGGGTGTCATCACATTTAAATCTACAGCACTAATTTTTATAAGATTGTTTTAATCTATAATGTTGAATAGCCCAAAGCTGCAAAAAAGTAGAAAATTCACACAAAACTGATTTTCTCTGTCTTTTAGGATGTTTAACTTTTCTTCTGGTATTACCTTCTGTAGGGTATTGAGGTTGGATCAGGTTAAGAAGTGTTAGGGCCTATGTGAAGTTGATAGTGGTATCAATTATGAAATAATTACCAGGAATAGAAGAAAATAGAGAAGTGAATGTCCAATTTTTGCTGAAGAATAGAAATTTGTTCAATCTTTCTCCAGATCATTAGCCTGCATCCCAATTAATCTCAAGTAGGGCTTGGGGGAAATGGCAATATTTTGATCATCTACCCTCAAAATCATTTTGAAATCCAACCACTCAAATGTGATAGTATATGAAGATGAATTAATAACACGAACACAGTGATGATTAATCATTAAAGTTGAGGCCTAATGAATGGGATTAGCCCTTGTTTAAAATAGTCCTTCAAGAGCTCTCTTGCTTTTAACACTGTTATGGTTTAGATCTAAGTATTGCCCAATGATCTCATCTATTGTGGCAAGGGGCTTTTGGAGGGCGATTAAATCATGGGGTCACTATAATAATCAAAGGATTGATCAGTTGATGAATTTATAGCTAAATGTATCTTTAAGAGTTGTGGCCTGGTTGGAAGAGGTATGTATTTTAGGTAGTATCTTTAGAGGGTATAAGTCTCTTCTTTGCTCCTTTTTTATCTCTCTGCTTCCTGGATACCATGGGATGAAGTGATTTCCTCCTCCATGCTCTTTAACTGTGCTGTTCTGTCTTGGAACCGACCGACAAATGGACTGAAACTCCTGAAACATGAGAAAAATTTTATCTCTCCTTTTTTAAATTGTGGACATTAGGTGTGGTGTCTCAGCAATAGAAAAGCAAATAAAAACACCATGCAAGGAAACATAAAAAAGACAGAAATCTATGAGCCAGGAGGTAGGCTCTTGCCAGACCCCAAATCTTTGGTCACCTTGCTATTGGACCTCTCCTCATCCAGATCTGTGAGAAATTAATTTATATTATTTAAGCCCCCATGCCTGGAGTGTTTGAATGTAGTCTGTCTCACCAGACTAAAACATGGCCCAATGAATAGCTTCTCTATTCTTCTGAGTTCTGTGTCAGTTGATAAGTAGAAATACATGATCTTTGTTACTTTCAAAAATAAGTTTGGATCACAGAACTGAGGTCAAAGAATGATACATTTATTCACTGACTCCAGAAATTGAGTTCCAAGTTACCAAAGACTCAACAACAATCTTACCAAACATTAGGTCTTTTCATTAGCACCTGAGATTTAAGAGTAGAGAAACTGGACTTTATGAAGCCATGTCAGATTCAAAGCCTCTCTTTTGAGAGGCAGTTTTACAAAATTTAAATAAATTACTACAGAAGAAAAATTAGTACATTCCCCTATCTCCAAATTGTCTTTAAAGAAACACATTTCAAAATTTTTAGTGTGTTGAGAATTAATACTAAAAGCTGTATTGATTCCTAAGCAAAAATTTCAGAAAGAAAAAAAATTACTTTTATACCATAAACCAATTGTTCTTTAAATAAGAATTTGAATATGAGTGTTCTACTAAGCATTCGAGAATTCATCATTTGAATTATATATTTAAACTAAGTAACTACTTAAATAATTTTATACTGAGATAGTTCTTGATGTGACTCCCACCTATTTCAACTTTTGGTAGTAGAGAGACGAGAAGTTAGCAACTTATACCAAATATAGTAAGAGTCATTGCTGACTAGAGCAGTTAATTTTGATGCACCCAGAAAAAGAAGTACTTTTGCTTCTTATTTTTGTCAGAAATAATTAAGCTGTTTAGATTATGCATATTTTTTTCTTTTTCAGAAAATTTAGCATAGACTGTATAGCATAGACTAGTTTTTGTTTTCATTTGTCTCAAAATATTTTCTAATTTCTATTTTGATTTCTTTTTTGACCTTTTAGTTTTTTAAAAGTGTGTGGTTTAATTTCCACTTATTTGTGTGCTTTCTAGAGTTCCTTGTATTCTTGATTTCTAGCTTTTTTCTGTGGTAGGCAAAGATACTTGTTATAATTTCAGTGATAAATTTGTTAAGACTAGTTTCATGAATAGGACATCTCTTTAAGAGAATGCTGTCTGCGTACTTAAGAAGAATGTGTATACTGTTACTACTGAGTAGAATATTTTACACATGTGAGTTAGGTCCATTAGATCTATAATGTTGGTTAAATTTGCTGTTTTCTTATTGATTTTTCTGTCAAGGTGTTCCTTCCATTATTGTAAGTGGAGTACTTAAGTCTCCTACTATTACTGTATTGTTGTTTATTTCTTCGTTCAGTTCTATCAGTATTTACATAGTTAGGTGTAATGATGTTGGCAGCATATATATTTATAACTTTTAACTTCTTTATGAATTGAAACTTTTATTATTATATAATGTTCACCCTGTTTCTTGGGAATATTTTTGATTGAAACTCTATTTTGTCTTATATAAGTGTAGCTACTCCTACTCTGTGGGAAAGACAGATAAATTCCTAGAAACATACTAACTACAAGACTGAACTATAAAGAAATATATAATTGGAACAAGCCAATAATAAAGAAAGAGATGTATCTATAATAATAATACTAATAATAATAATATAATAAAAACCCCTTCCAACAAAGAAAAACCCAGGATAAGATAGATTGTTCATGGTGAATTCTAGCAAACATAAATAAAGAATTAATGACAATCCTTTGCAAATGTTCTTAAAAACTTAATAAATAGAAAAAAACTTCTGAAGTCTATTAAGAGACCAGTATTATCATAATATTAAAGCCAAAGACAATGCAAGGCAACAAAAGCAATTAAAAGCTAATATTTCTGATGAACATGGATGTAAAAATTATCAACCACATCTTGATAAAACAAATTCAACTGCACATCAAAAGGATTATAATCCATTACCAAATGAGACTTATCCCTAGATGCAAGGATGACTCAACACATACAGATAAATTAATATGATACACTACATTAACAAGATAAAGAATACAATCATATAGTCGTGTAAATACTGCTGAGGCATTGGACAAAATTCAACATCTTTTTATTATGACCTTCACAAACTGCTTATAAAAGGAATTTCCTATAATGTAATAAAAGCCACCAGTCAAAAGCCCACTATCAGTGTCTTACACAATGGTGAAAAACAGGAAGATTTCTTCTAAATCAGGAAGAAGGCAAGGATATCCCTCTCACAACTTTTATACAAGATAGTTTGGAAGTCTTATGGAGAGCGATTATACCAAGAGGCGCAGGAGTCAAATCAACCAACCAACCAAATAAACAAATCATCCATATCAGAAGATGATGTAAAATTATCTATGTTTCCAGATGACGTGGAGAAATGCAAAACCTTCCATCAAAATTTCTTAAAATTGATAAATTAGCTTAGTAATGTTGCAGTATAGAAAAGAACATACCATGGTAATTTTCTTCTTAAAATTTTAAAATTTTTATTAGTACATGTTTGTAGTACATAATACATATATTCATGTGAAGAGTTGCTACACATATAAAATACCTCTTAATTCTTTCTTTAATCCCTTCTTTTCTGTTCCCTTTCCACTCTCTCCATCTCTTGATCTTCCCTATTGCAAAAGGTATCTTATTTCCTATCATCTATCATTTATTTGGTCTTTATTTATATTTTGGGTTTTTCGTATAAGAGAAATCATGTGATGTTTAACCTTGATTGATTTCACTTAATATTATGGTCTCATGGTACATCCATTTTTCTAAAAATAACTCAAGTCTATTCTCTCTTATGGTGTAGTAGAACTCCATTGTATGCAAATACCACTTTTTCTTTATCCATTCATCTGTTGGTGGTCGACAGGCTGCTTCTGAGATTAGCTAATATGAATTGTGCTGCTATAAAATTGTTATGCATGTATCACTCTGAAGAAAATTAAGAAGTTAATCTCCAATAGCATCCAAATGAATTAAATGTTTGAGAACAAATTTAACTTAACAAGTGATAGACTTGTACACTAATAACTGGAAAACATTGAAGAAAGTAATTAAAGAAGGCTCCACTTCATGAATGGGAACAGGGCCCTCTCAGAGAGCTGAAGGCTCTGCCTGCCCATGCCATCTGTGGAGCACAGTGCCAGCCCACGTGAGATGCTGTATCTGCTGGTATCTTATCTTTGACTTTCTAGTCTTCAAACTGTGAGAAGTAAATGTTTGCTGTTTACAAATTATCCTCTTCAATTTTTTATCTCTAGCAGCCTGAATGGGCTACAATATCCTTTTAACATTATGCTTCTAGTGTATTTTACTCTGACTATAAGATGATGAGAACAAAAAGAGCTCTTTGAAAGTTGTTTCATTTGCTCAGAGAGAGCAGTCGAGATGTTCTCAGTTCCATAGCTTAGTAAACCCCATAAGATGACCTTACAGAGAAGCTCATTTGATTCAATATTAAGAACATTTCTTCTATACAATTGGAAATTTTTATAAAAACTTAAATTTTCTTTATATTTTGCCAAAACACTGATACAACATAAAATTTAAGATTAACAAAAGCAAAAATAAAGGAGGTTTTTAGAGTAACATTTTACTTTATCTTTCACTCAACTGTACTTTTATTAAAATCTTACTATATTCTCACTCATGCTTATATTAAATATCTTTGTATTAAGCCATTCTGGAAAGAGTTTAGAATTACATAAAACTTCAGAAAACAAGTTTATTTGAAATTTAAACATCTTTATTTTTTTCTTTTCAACTAGTACCACAAAGTATAAGGAATCTTTTTCCCACTAGAATGACTACAGATAAGCTGGAATGATGTGCTTCATAAGATATTTATATACCATGTCATGGCTTGTGTCTACATATTACCCAAAAGCTTCATGGACTTCTCAGATTTAGAGAATTTAGATTTAGAGTGTATGATGTTGCCATTAGGTGTGTGATGCTGGGATTAAGGGTGTATGCATTTAGAGTGTATGATGTTGCCATTAGGTGTGTAATGATGGGATTAAGGGTGTATGATTACTGAGTTAGTCCACTGATAGGTTTGGCATAGTTCTGGATGTGGATAATTCAAAGGCCCACCTAGGTGTCAGCGTCTGGAAAGAATATGAGAGAGAAAGAGGGCTACTATTGTTGCTTGTTGCTTGCTGCTGATGCTGCCTTATGTCTCCACCTTCCATGCAATAAACTGTTTTTCTCCTCTGTGATGCCCATCTCCCATGCCACTGTGTCTTGGAACTAGCCAATTATGGGCTAAAACTCTACAAACTGTGAGCCAAAACAAATCATTTATCCTTTTATCATGCATGTTGGATATGTTGTCTCAGCAACAAGAAAAGTAATTAAAGCAAACAGTATGTATATTTTCTTTCCTCTTTATGACTGGACTATATGAAAGACAAAATCAGCTACGCAGAAATATGATATCCATACTTTTTTGAGAATATAAAGTTATTTCCTTATGTTATCAATATGCTCATAAACTACCAGAACTCCACATAAGGGACAGAACTGTGAAATGTTATTAAAAGTAAAAATGTAGGGAAATTTCTAAAACACGGGAGGGTGACAATGTGGTCTAATAATAGAAAATTAAACTAAATGAGATAGTTAAACAGGAGGAGATTTGTATATCAACAGTGAGTAGCAAATCGATTATAACATTTAGAATATGATTATAAGTACAAAATTAACATATTTGTAAACACTAAGAAAATACGAGATCTAGCAAGTTTAAAAAGTTTTTCCCATGTCTTTTATCATTTGAAGAATGTAGATTAAATTTTTAAGCATCAAACAGTTAGAGATTAGACAAATTAAGGTACAATAAATGGATGAATGGTATTCCATAGAAATCTGCAATATTATTCTGTTATTCTCACTTGATATATCTAGAAGTCTGTCATAAATCTGAATAAATTATATTTCTTCAAAAGTATGAAATATATAGATCTGACCTTAATCATTACTACACAGAGATTTATTGAGATTAAGACTAATGTCTGTTTTAAATATGTACATTCAAAATTTAGTACAATTTTTCTACTGCATCAAATGCAATGAATGATGTAATATTTAAATATAAAAAATGCAAAAATATAAAAAAATAACTTCGATGACTTCATAAATAATCAGATTATCTTGAGGGTTATTTCAGCTGTAATATCTCTCAAAATATGGGAAGCATAGATTACATTTAAATTTTTATTAGTATATATTTATGATACATAGTAATTTACATTTATATTATAAAATTCAAGTTTTTAACTTTTACCTTTGAACACTTTAACATAAATGAAACCAATACTAAAGAAATATAACAGTTGAACAAGCAATCCAGTTTCTCACAGTGTCGTGTTTTAGTCCAAAATGTTTGATTTTTAATTTTCTAACCAGTAGCATTTTCAGATGTTTCCATTTTAGAAAGATTATTCAAGAGTTATTCCTTTATTTACTTCAATATGTGATAAGTTAAGAAATTCTGTGAATTTATTTGTCATTTTCAGCAGCCAGTCTTAACCTTTTCATCTGACATGATCTTTACTGAGATCCTTATTATCACTTCTGGTTGATCATTAGAATATCCAGTCAGAATACCAGTTGTCCAGCATGACGGGCTGTCTCCAAATAAACGCTAGAATGATCTTCTGGAATGAAAGCATGACCTGAAAGTGTTACTGTCTGCTAGAACGAAACTTTCTAGGTTAACCAAGAAGGTAAAAATATGAGATGGCTTACTCAGTGCTCATAATCCGTAACATAACAAAGCATCTTTTGAAGACTGTGAAGAATGGTGAGCTAAAAGCCCCCATTTTCAGACTTCTGTACACCTAAAGTTGGAGGTTTACTTTAGGTTTCCCCAAGTGTATATACAGAGTGTGTTAGAAAAATGTATACACACTTAACAGTTTGCCATACTACTAAATGTGTGGAAGCTAACGGCCACCACTTTGAGCTCCTCTTGTAATTGTAGAGATCAGAGGTGACGTATTAATCTCATGATGTCTCAATAAATGTAGTATTTTAAGGTATTTAAAAAAGTTTTTCTCCCCTAACATATACTATTTTTTGAGAGTGTGTATAATATGCAAGATTTTGACTGGCAACTGAGTTCGATAAGAAGAAAGCAAAAAGAGTGCATTTTAAAGACATACAAAGCATGCATGATATGTTCAATTTAGCATGATTGGAGAACTGAAAGATGTGGTTGTAAATTCCTGATTTGACAGGATACCTTTTACAGCACAATACTCTCACTTAAGGCAGGGATGATATGTTTCCAGAATTGATAGATTTGATGGATGCTTCCTGAGATTTTAGCTTTCTGATCATCGAGGATGGTTTTAACACTTTGAGTTTAGGAATTTTCTCAGAAGGTGATGCCCAGCATGTTTTCATACTGACCTATAACCTGAACAAATCTTTTGAGCTTCAATTAGCTAACATGGATTGTTCTGTCTCCAACAACAGACCCTAATTGGTCATAATTAGTGTCAAATGTAATGTGGGGAAAATTTAAGTGAAATAAAATTCTAAGAGAAAGTATTTGCCTTGGCTAAATTTAAGGGCAATGAAATTCCATTTATCTTTATGAATTGGGACATTGAGGACAAAACATTTGCTAAAATTACTACCTGTAGCCCTCTGAAATGAAATGTGCACTGAAAGTAAGTCTCCTATAGTGAATGGCTGATGACTTAAGAAAAACAGGCTTAAGAAAAGCAATATCTGTGATATGCGATGAATAAGCACTCTAGAGAATATTTATATAAAAAGAGAGATATTCATAAGGTTTTAAACTATCAACTCGGGTCTCATACAAATATAGATTTCTATGCCAATTCTGAAAGAGCTTTTTTATTTGGTGATTTCAGGATGCGATGGCTGGGAACTAGAGGTAGAATCTTGCTCTGAATTTATTGAATTACAAGGTCAGCTGAATGCAGGCTTTCTGGGGGTCTTTTATGAAGGTTAGGGCTTGTGTTTGAATTGGGCCTGACCCTGATATTTAGAGTGATATTACATTTGGAAAACTCAAAACCCATTGCATAGTGTCACTGAAGCATTGGCTAAGGGAACTACCCAAAGTGGGAATAGGTTTAAAGTTACAGTCACATTGGAGTAAGACATTCGGTGTGTTGTTGCACAGCATGGCTACATGTGACAATAATGTACTATATATATATTTCAAAGAGCTAGCGAAAAGAATTTTGAATGCTTTCATTAAAGAAACAATAAATGTTTTGTGAGGTAGATAGGTTCAACTTGATTTAAATGTTAGATAAAATATATCTATCAAAATTACATTGTCTTTCATAAACATGCATAATTTTTATTTTTTATGTATCAGTGTAAAATAAACTTAAATTTAAAAAAAAGTGAAGAAGGAGGTAATAGGGAAAGCAAAGGAAAGAAAAATGTAATTGAATATATCACTTTGCTGATCTCATATGAAACCAATTACCCCCGGATGGCTTGCTTGAAAGAATGTGAAATATAAAAGACAGTCGTGATATCAACTGGGAGGAAAGATCTTGTCAATTTGGCATGCTATTATAAAGAATATGCTATGAATTGTAAGCAGATATACTATACGCTTTCTTTCATGATAAGAATGAATGGGGCAAAAAGCCAAGGAGTTAAAGTAGGATTGGCAGCTCTTACTGTAACTGAGAATTACTATAGAATAGTAGTAGTTGATTTTACCACCCGTCATGGAATCTAGATTGGAGCCCCAGTTTGAGCAATTAATAGCTGTGTGACCCTCTAAGTTATTTGACATAACTGTACATTAGTTTTGTAATGTATAAGTGGGCGACAGTAATCGTACTCTCTTAGTCACTTTGTCTCTGGGACAGAATATCTAACACCTGCAAATTAAAATGAAGACAGGCTTGAGTTTTGGCCCAGTTTGTAGAGGTTTCAGTCCTTATTTGGCTGACTCTGAGGTAGGACAGCACGATAGGTGGCCTGGTAGAGGAGAAGAGAAGCTGCTCAACTTACAGCAGCCTGGAAGGAAGGTAGGAGGGGGAGAGCCAGAGAGGATGATTCACCAATACACCCTTCCCGGTCACTGCTCTGTGAGCCGCCTCTTCTGACCAGATCCCACCTCTGAACTGCACATTGACCTGTAAACTCATTAGAGGACTGATCTACTGATGAGTATAGGATCCGGGTGATCCAATCATCTCAAGTCCCCTCGTATGAGTGTACGGGGCTTTAGCAGGACATCTAGATATTAAACATAACAAATGAGAGGATTTAATGGGTCAATATATATTAATTACTTTGGACAGCGCCTAATGTATAGTAATATTATAAAAGTGTTTGCCATTACTGTAACTCTAATATTTTAGCTGCAAATTTAGCTTCCCTTCTCAAGTGTTTGGGGATCTTTCAGATAAGAAAGGAACTTAGTATACATAAGAGGAATGCTTGTACTAGGGATACCACGATGGTTTTGCTAAACTGGAATTTAAGATTGTTGAACATTTTGGGTTCCTCGTGTCATGGCACCAGTTGGCAAAACTAGAGATTACCATGTTTCCTACAGTGACAATCTTGTCTGTCAATGGTCAAAATGTTTCTGCTAAATAACAAGAAAGAACTATTTTCTGGCCATCAGAAAATCCTTTGGGGTGTCTTCTAATACTGCCAGGTCTAGTTGGTAAAGTTTTGAAACACATGATCAATTTAATTTAGATAGAATGAATTAATTCATGGCAAACTCAAACTCCTTAAAATAAAGGTTCCCACAAACACATGAACTCCGATTAGCTGAAATGCCCACTGTGGGCAATAGGGAAGAGTGAAGTAAATATCAACTCTATTCTCATGAACACTGAAACAAGAATAGGATCAGTCATGTGTTTTTTAGAACTTTTAAAAAATTCTCTGGCTTTCTATTTCTATTCTATGCAGACAGCAGTGGTAGTAGCAAATTATAATTTACTCTAACTTTTGAAGTGAATCAAAATATGTTTGTGGCTGAAGTTGAAGAGAAATTAAGATTACCCTGAGATGGAGGCAGTGAATGATCAGTGATTACAAATCACGGAGTATTGTTTGCTGGAGCACCAGGTGTGAATCACAGGCAAGACTGATACCTTATATTAGAGGCAAGAATGGCATACGGAGTTGGGCAGAACTCAGTGCAGATATTCAGGATCCTTCACAAAAGTGTTGTGATGTCTTGGGTGTAAAACCATTTCTCTCCACTGTACAGTTCACCGTACTGATAGAGACTTAGCTGGTCCTTATGCTGCGAGGCTCATGGAGAGCCAGACAGAGAGCTGGTCTGGAAAGGAATCCAAAGTCCAGGATGGGGCTGTGAGTCCTGGGCTCAGGGACATCTAATGGCAGCTGTATGCCAGTCTGTCCTCACGGAGCTGCCCAAAAACTCTTCTTGACTGTTATAGCCTGTTCTCTACAGTGCTATTACGAGTTGGGAAAGAAAGATTTTCTCACACTTGAGCCGGAGGCCAGTGGAAGGTGTTAGTGGTGATCTCCAGCAGAAGAAGGCCTTTTCCAAATGAGTGATGGTACAGTGTCACTAACTAGAAGCACAGGTGCTCCCGGGCAGCAGAGGGAAGTGGCTGAAGGAACTGCACCATGGGACTCTTTGGGGGCAGCCGGAGTGAGAGGGTGTCTGAGAACAGGGCGGGGAGACAGGCGGGAGGAGAGGAAGAGACAGAGGGAGAAAGAGGGAGAGAGGGGAGAGAATATTTTATGAGGGGGTTCAAGCAAATGGGCCTTTGAACAAAGTAATTAATGGAAACAGCTTATTCTGTAAACATAGGTCTGAGAATAGGCAGGATAGTTTGGACTGACTTTAGATTTTCTATTTCATTTTTACAAAGATTCAAAGAAGTGATAATTACCACACCCACTCTAAAGATAAGGAAATTGTCATTCATGAAAGGAGAATTGGCAAAGTACTGCATAGCCTTAAAGTGGTGGATTAAGATCTAAATGACCTTTTGCATGACCTCAGTGCTAGGGAAGCTTACCAATTCAGAAAGCACCTGTGCTTCTCATTATTATTCATGTTCGTAGTTGCCACTTGAGACTATTTCAGACAGTTTGCTAATTGAAAAAATTATTAACATAGAGGTTCTCAGAATTCAATGTACATATTTGATTCTCTTGGGAGCCATAAAAGCTACTGATTTTGATTTAATTGATATAGTGTGCAGCTTGGACACTGGAATTTTAGGAAGCTTCTCAGGTGACCCTAGAATATAGCACATTTGGAGACCCACTGGATTAATATGTTTGTGAAAGAAAGAATAAAAACATTTTTAATATAGACACATTTTCTGACCAAGCATCATGGTCAGTCATCCTGTAAACGTTGTCCAAACTGGCTGAAATTATTCGAATGGTTTTATAGTCACATAATTACAAAGTGAACAACAAATGATGCTCAAAACTTACAGTACTTAAAGCATGGTAAGTATAGTATTACCTAAGCTCTCTTCTGAGCCATTTATTCAGTGATGGCAGCTACCTTTTCTGTGGTACAGGGGATTGGATTGAAAGCAGGACCTTCACCCTGAGCTACATCCCCAGTCCCTTTATTTTATTTTTTTTAAATTTTGTGGCACAATTTCACTAAATTGCTGATTGCCCAGCCTGCACTTGAACTTGTGATTCTCCTACCTTAGGCTTCCATACTTCTTGGATTACAGTCTCTTACTACCATACCTGAATAACAGTGGTAGCAGTCTTTAATGTGTGTGGTTTAACTAACAAATAAAAATGAGCCCAACTGGAGAATCAAGAGGCGAGCACTAGCAGCTGAGACTGTGGAACCAGACTGCCAAAGTTCATATCTGATTTCTTCCATTCATGAATTGTGTGAATTTGGTCCTTGTTTTTGTACCTAGTGTGCTTAAATTTTCTTATTGGTAAAATAGAGGTAATAATACATTCATCTTGTGAAATTATTGTGAGAAAAAAGGTAAGGTTTTAAAAGAAAGTGGGGACATATTAATGACCATATAGGTGCTTATTTTAATTATTTACACATAAAACATTTTCGAGCCTTTGTTCCCATAAAGATTTAAAAATTTCATGTTTACTAGTCATTTTATTCTTTGCTTCTATATGTACAATCATTTCTTTTTTTTGTTTGTTTTAACATTTTATTGCATAAATGATTTTAAAAGCTAATCATTTTCACTAAAAGTCTTCCTGAGGACATGCACAGAAAGATTCTCTATAATACCCACTTTGAAAATTGACAAATTTGAAATTCAGAAAAATAAACAGATAAGGCTCTGAACAATTATTTTTTCTGAATTAACTTAAAATCTCTTTTGCTTTATAATATATTAAATATTACAAAATTCTACCTGCCAATGAAGTCCTAAAACTGTTGATGCATTTAGTAAAAAAGTAAAACATTTGTTACAAAGTATAGAAAAGAATATAAACTTTACAGGATAAGAAACAAAAACATGAACATTTTTTCCTTCAAATAAATTTAAAGGACTAAAAAAAAAAGAATTTTAAAAAGCCCCAAAATGAACTCTAATTCCAATTATCAAAATTTGTCAAATAAATGATTTTGTAAATGGATTCTTTATGTGTAGGGTGGCTAAATGTATATTTCACTTTTCATTTATGCCAATTTTCATATCCAAATTGCAGCCTTCTAAAAATGCTGCCCATCAAAAATTCTTTTAAACCAAGAGCTTCAGAATATGACAGAATTATCCCCTAAGAATATAACAATTATTGAACTGAATCAAAAGTTTTTATGACTGCAATTTCATGTCTTATCCTAATGAATAGAAAACTTTGCTAATGTCAGGATCCAAGTTGAACATTAACTAAAGATTGGAAAATAAATATTTATTGATTACTAACAAGCCTGGAATTCACCTGACATTTTATCATGATGAAATGATAAAAATTATTTCATAGTGACATTAACTGGAGATCATAGGACCATTTTAAAAATTTTTAAAGAAATAAAAGAGATTGTGACCATTGCCATTAAAACATGATTATTAAAGTTCAGTATGATTAAATTTGTGTAAAAATCTTAAAAATTAGATCATTTATAATTATGTTTAGTCACTTTTAAATGTTAATGTTAAAATATCTCAAACCAGCTGTAGTGACATATATCTGTAACCACAGCACTTGAGAGGCAGAGGCAGATGGATGGCTGAGAAGCCAGGATAAAGTGCATAGCAAAAAACAAACAAACAAAACAAAATAAAACAAAACAAAAAAACCCTTCAAATAATTTTTAATTTAATAAAAATAAAGGTTCTAAACTTCCTAGAAAACTTCAGAGTTTATCCTCATTTAAAAATTCTATGCTGTAAAGTAAAAATTCAAAAGAACAGTATTCATAATTACAAATATTCTATATGGCCTGATGTGAATCATAGAGGAATTAAAATCGAGATTATGCTGCACTGGAAAGGAGTGAAAACATTTTAGAATGGTAACTTCTTCTTCTTTTTTTTTTTTTTTACTTTTGGTACCAGGGATCCAACTGAAGACCTTGTGCTGAGCTAAATCCCTGGCCCATTAGCATGGTAACTTCTAAAACATGTTAGATCTTGGTATAGAAACAGAATTATTTGCCTGTTTTTCTATTTGGAAATATAATAAATTTAAATAACTAGAAGTAATTAAATCACATTAATTAATCATGATCTGTATATTCAAATGGCTTTAAATACATTATCACCATCATCATAGTAAGAATTATCACTTCTGTTATTATAATTTCAGAGCATTTTATGTAATAAATATGTTTAAGAGTTTTGATCAAATTATCTTTTTGGCAATTGAAACATGACATTTTAATTCCATTTTTATATCAAAATATAATTTACACACAGTGAAATTCACTGATTTATCAAACCTGCTAAGTTTTGACAATTAATATCGCTTGTATTAATTTACTAGGATGGCCACACAAAAACACCACATACTGGGTGTCTTAAATAACAGAAATTTATTTTACCATAGTTCTGCAGTCTGGAAGTCAATCAAGGTATCACTGAGATTGGTTTCCTTAGAGGCCTCTCCTTGGCTTGCAGATGGCTGTGTCTGGCTGGGTTCTCAGTCTTTTGCTCTGTGCAGGCACAACCCTGCTGCCTTCTCCTCCTCTTATAAGAATGCCTGTTCTAATGGGTGAAGGCCACATTAGTGCCATCTCATACTTTACTACCTTTTAAATTCCCTTCTCCAACCATTAGATTAGGATTTGTGGCTTCAGTGTATAAGTTTTGTGGGGATACAATTCAGCCCAGAAGAACTTGCATATAACTCACAAATTTCATTTCTCAAAGTATAGACTATTTTCTTTACTCTGGAAAGTTTCTTCAAGTTGTTTTCTAGTAATTTCTCAACACATGCCACACAAAATGACAACAACCATTGTTTTCCTGCATTAAAGTTTGGTTCCTGACTGTTTTGTAGCTTCATGTAAATAAATTTTTGCTTTGCATAAATGTTTTAAGAATTATCCATGTTAGTGAGTCTACCAGCTGTCTGTTATTTTATATTGTTTAGTAGTATTGCTGTACATGCTCATACTAGTTTTCAACCAGTTCTTCTGTTGGGGTTGTTCTCAGCTTAGGGATTTTATTATTAAAACTCCTGCAAATACTACTATGCATATTTTCAGTTTTGTTCATGGAAATATGCTTTTATTTTTCATACTAAATTTACAGAGGTATATTTTCTGGATTATAAGTAGGTGTATAATTAGCATCTTTTAGAAAATGTCAGTTTTACAATGAAGTTATATCATTTTAAACTTTAACCTATAGTCTGTGATTTGCTTCATATCATGGTCAAAACTTAATATTTTAACCTTTAATTTTGGTAATTTTACAATATATATGGTAGTATTTCATTATGGTTTTAATTTTCTATTTCTTTATGAGTAATGGTTTTGAGTAATTTTCAATTTTTATTGACCATTTGTATATCTTGATTTTTGTTCACATTTTTTTATGCATTATTTTTATTCTGCTCAACTTGTTTACCTTTTTCTTATTGAGGTAGAGGAATTCTTTATGTATTCAGGATAAACGTCTTTAGTTCTATGTCAGCATTGCTTATATTTTCTCACAGCCTGTGCCTTGAATATTCATTTCATTAAATGTAACTCTTAAAGAACAGGCTTTTAGAATTTCAACAAAGTTCAACTTACCAATGTTTTCTCCTCCTAGTTAGTTTTTCTGGGTCACATCTAAGTTATATTTGATAACCCCAAGGTCTTCCATTCTTGTTTCTAAAAGATTTAATGTTTTAGCTTATGAGTAACTACTACAATTATTTTTACTTGACAGATGAAAAGCCATAGGCACATACTGGTTAAACTACTTCCCTGCTGTCTAACACTACCTGAGCCAGAACTTGAACTAAGGAATATTCTTCTAATCACCACAATGCTAGACTCCCACTGATTATGTTAAAGTAGGGAAAATGTAACCAAAAGGTCACACACTTTTTGACTTTCACTTTTTCAAGCAACATCTATTAATATCTTATTGAACATTCATGTTCTGTGGCGAATAGTTTGGGAAATGTGCATGCTATAAATATTTACTGTCCAAAGTAAATCTCCATCATAGAAAAAAAGATTTTCTGTTTCCTAATATGGCGTAGTATTGTGGAAACATGCTAGAGGTTTCATAGTGCCTATGCTTCTGTTTGCTCCCAAGTCCAAGGCTTTATTATGTTTTTATTGCTCAGATTTTCTGCCTAAACTATGTTTATCTCTAGTTAGCCATAGAGTAGTTTCTCTAAAATGTTTCTGGTCTGGGTCTAGTAGGCATTGCTGATCCTAAAAGGTGGTGTTTACTGTTGTATCTATAATACAGAAAATATTCCGAAAGATTGTAGCAGTACATGATTTTGTGTCAGTGTCCTCTTCCCTTCCCTTCCCTTCCCTTCCCTCCCCCTCCTCCTTTTCCCTTCTCTCCTCTCTGTTTAGGTCTATTCATCTTTCTGTCTCTTTAGCTCAACCTCCCTCTCTGTTTCTCTCTCTCCTTTTCTCTCCCCCTCTCTGAACTGAACTTAGGGCCTTAGCATTGACCTACATCCCTAGCCCCTATTTCATATTTTATTTTGAGACAGGGTCTCACTAAGTCCTTAAACTGGCCAAGCTGCACTGAAACTTGCTGTCCTCCTATTTTAGCATCCAGTGTGAATAAGCACACCTAACTCTCATTATCTCTTATGGACAGAAAAGTTACTAGACAAAATACTCAAAGAATAGCCAGCAATATTTGAATTTAAAATGCAAAAATCTTAAAATAAGTATATACATAGAATATATATTCTATATACTATTTGAAACTTATTTAGAATAAAAACCTTATTTATCTAAAATCAAACTTCGCTGATGTGTGTACATTTATTTGTTGAATAGTTTCGGGGCTAGGTACATTCCTGTCACATGAGTAGAGATCTTTCTCATGTTAATTTAAGGCCATCATATCTTTAGAATGAATATATTCTGGCATCAAGATCTTCCCTTGGCTGGAGGGTGGCTTTATGACTATATCTTCTATAACATCAAAACAAAGCTCTGCTACTGAGGAGAATAAAAGTGAATTCATAAAAATGCCTAAAGATGTTCTAAGAATATTTAGCTAAGTCTACCAGGAGAAGTGGTGTCCTATTACAGTATTAGTATTATAACTACTAGGAACAAAGAAGATGGAAATAACAAAATGTTTCACATTAAAGGACATTTAAGTTTAAAAGCATGAGATGGAACCTAATTAAATGCCAGAAGGAATACTAACATAATATTGAATTTGCAAATTTAAATACAGGAAAGCAAGGCAATTTAGATACTAAAAATTCCCTGGCAACATTAACTTACCCACATTGTACATTGTACATAGTAAAGTTTGCATTCAGCAGCCAGAAATGTTGTTTATAGCACCAAATATGTGCAATGCAAGATCATTAACATTTTTCTTCTTTTAACATATTTCAAAGGTTCAATATTTTCATTACGCTAATGTAAAAAGAACTATTAATCTTAGAGTTAAAATTCTCATAACACAGTTGTTTAACTCAGAATCTTTGATTAAAATCAATTTGGGTTGTATTTTGTTTCAACATCATAGGAAAAACTATTTTTATATTTGAGGAATGTTAATTTTGATATAAATTTTCAAGATTCACCTCCTAAAATTATTTTAAAATAAGTATATTCTATGTACTATTTGAAACTCATTTAGAATTAAAATTATTTATCTAAAAATCAAATTTAACTGGTTTGCATATTTATTTGGCGAATCAGGCAAAATGTTAGTAGTCATTAAAATGTATTAATCTATTATACTTCATGATATTTTAATAAAATCTGGAGAAGCCTCACAGCGTGAGGATGTTAACTATGTCACTTATTTACTGTGTGCATGTGGGCATGATATGTTATGAATTTTTACTTGAATTTCTTTATGTATAGAATTGAGATAAATTATAATGATATTTGTTTCAAAAGCGTGCCATAAGAAATAAATAAGTTAATAATCTGTAAAATTCTTAGAGTAATCTATGATAGATGATAGTTAAAAATTCTTATTGCTTTCAGATAGCAGTAATATATATATGTGTATATATATATATACATATATATATATATATACACACATACACACATGAAGAGATTTTGTGTTGTCCTTTTTTATTCTTTTGCAGTTCAGATATTAGAACACTTAAAATAATTTGGGTGAATAGCTCATCACTTAAAAGCATTATTACATTTGTAGATTTAAAAACGTATGAATTATGACCAATAAAATTGTGGAAAAAAGTTATTAAAACTTACTGGGAATCAAATAAAAATCAGTGTGAAAGTTATTTGCTATTATACACCTGCAAAGATAGCTAAATGGCATAAGATTGCAGTCACACGTGCTGGAGTGTCTGGAGCACACAGCATCATTGAGCATTGTTGGTGTGATGTCAATTGCTGCACCCACTTAGAACAACTTTTTGGCAAATGTTACCTGCTAAATTGATATGTGTATATCCTATAATTTAGTAATTTCAGAAATGCATGAGCTTGTGCATCAAAAGCAATTACATAGTGATTCTAGTTGCAATATTTATAATAGCCAAGAACCGGAAACCACCCAGATTTCTATTATTGGCAGAGTGGTGAAACTGTGGCACTTTCCCAAATGGACCTGTCTGAGGACAGTGAAAATAGAGGTGTGACATAGGCACCCAGAAGCATGGTGACTCTTACAGCCACAATGTTGATAAAAGATATAGTCAAACAACACATACAGAGTGATTCAAATATGTAAAGCTGAAAATCAGCATAGCTGATGTGTAGCATTAGACATGAAAGTAATTCTTTGGTGGAAGAAGAAGTTGAACTTCTTAGGAGCTACTAATATTCTGTCTCTTTTCCTGAAAGCAGGTTGCCATAGGACAATTCATTGATGTGAGTTATTATAATGCAGCACTCTTCTCTAGGTGCTGCTGTCTTTTTATTTTTTGGTAGCTGGAATCAAACTTAAGACCTTGTGCTTTCCAGGCAAGCACAGCATCACTGAGCTACATCCCTGGTTATATGCTGTTTCAACTAAAATTTTTTTAACTTAAGAAATCATTTTAATTTTACCCCTCAAATAATTTTTATCATTTGTATCTGCCAGTCATTGAAGCTCCCTGTAAGCTTCTTTTAGAAATCAATGTCCATTTGGAAAAGGAAAAGGCAAACTAACTCTTACTCTTAACCGTACCAATGCACCAAACTAATTAACTACAATTATAAATATTTGTAGTGCTTTGTTGAGTAATACACAAATAAGGAGAACTTGAGCTTTAATAATTTATCGTTTTACAATGACCCAACGGTCAATCAGAATAGAGTTGCAAATTAGAAATAAGAAGTGATAGATTCAGGAATATGCTTATTAAAGGTGATGGCAATTGGAGGAAGAACAAAGTATGTATCAGACGCTGAGCTCAAGGTGGCTCTTTTCAAAATAAATGGCAAAACCAAGCTTTCTAATAAGTTGCTATAATAAGGCAAGTGGAGATGGAAATCAGATTTTGTTCAGTATCTTCCATTCCAGCCAGGCATATTCTGCTCAGTGACATACTATATAAGTGGAAAATACTGTTAATATAAGCATTTATTCTGTGTTAATGATGAATCAGAATATTGCATCTTTGTGGTTCAAGATGCAATTAAGTAATGTATCAATTTATATTAATAATGTGAGGTTAGAATTTAAGGTAAAATTCAACTCATCATTTTAAGGTGGAAGATTATCATCTTAGGAAAAACCTAGATGATCTGACGAGTGAAAATCCACATATTTTAAGATGCAAAGAGATATTTTGGCATCTTAACCTAAAATGAGTCAGAGCTAGAGTGCAGCTCAAGAGTACTCATCTAGGTCACTTGAACCACTCACATATTTGAGGGAGCCCAAGACTGACTGCTTGAAAAGTTCCAGAAAGCAAGGGCTTTATTTCAGAGGCAAAGTTACTCAAATCTACCTCGAGATAGATAAGTTTCTGAGTAAAATCACATATTTCAAAAGGTGGCTTTCATGATTAATTCTGAAATATAAGTATTTAAAGAAGGAGGTACACTAGTGATCAAATATACTGAACATCTGTATATGTTTTCATCATACAAATTCATTTTGTCTTTCATTTTTTGAATAATCAAATAAAACAAACATAATATCTGATCTTCATAATTTCTAATAATACAGATGATGTCTCCTGAGATAAAGGTTACATGATAGAATACCTCATGTTGACCTCTAATTTTTAAATTGTTTTTAAAAATAGTCTTTCTGGCCTAACAGAAAAAAAAAATCGTTGCTTTGCCATCATCAATTGTTTTAGTAACAAGATCTTGGGCTAGGAATGTTATTATTTGGCCGTAAAAACTATGAAGAATATAATATCAAATGCAAAAAGAGATTCTTTGAATCTCTAGCTCAAGAAATTACATTGTGTTAAAAATGCATGAAAGATGAAACAGTTTTGGTGACCAATTTCATTAAATGAACTGTGACTCCACTGAAACAATGACACGTGTCTTTTATATGAGTTCCTGAGGGCTAGATTATTTAATAGAAATTTATTTTCATTATAAGATCATAATAGAAAATAGCTAGGCTAAATCAGTGAAATTCATTTGGGTGCACAATTCATTCAATAATAATCATTTATCTTTTTAAGGAAAATATTTGCACAGTAAGTTAACTTAACACAGGATATGACTTTGCTATTTTAGTTTTCATTTCTTTTATGCTCTTGATTTATCAGCTTAAATTATTTAAACTCTTGCATACTTGAATTTCTCCTTATAGTCTTAAATTCTCCATGAGTGAACCAGCTTTTTGTGCATCTTATGCGTATCAGCATTGCCACGTTGCTGTATGGCACCCTCAGTATGGATTTTCACTGTCGGAAAACCCTCAGTTCTGTGGTGTTTTCACACATGATGGCATGCACAGGAGGCTGAAAGTATGCCAGCAAGCAGAAGGGATTTCTGTCAACAGTATTTTCTTCCAAACTGTATAGTTTTCTCACTACTGAATGACGGCACTGTGTCCTACAGAATCATGACAAACACTGATAAAAATGGAAAGTGATATAAACACTGATAAACATGGAAACATAGACATGAAAATCACAGTTTTTATTCTTGTTTTTCTTAAATTCGGTATTTAACTATGCTATTTTTACACTGTAAAAATAAACACATTTACAATTGAAAGATGAATGGGCAAAGGAATATTTTATGTCTTAAAATTTGAGTTGATGTCAGGACACAATTTGCTTGACTGATAATAAAATTTAAAACTTAATCATGTTTTATAAAGAACCAAGAATTGTACTTGTATTAGCACATGCATTTTCTGGCTTTACAAAAAGAATAGTAAAATATGTTGTTCTGAGATGATACTGGTAGTAAAATTTTTATATTTACCTAATAAATGAGGTGACATCAATTGAATAATGAATTTTTGAAAAAGAGAATTAGATCATTATATACTTTGTGTTATTAAAATTATATTCTAAATGTACTTATAATCTTAAAATTATAAAACATATAAGAAGAAAACAAGGGATGGTTTATAATTCTAAGGGGGATAAGTCTTATGCAAGAATCAAAACCTGATGTTTTAAATTCCTGCTAGTCTGGCATGAACTGTAGATCAACAGCAAGCATATCTCCTTGCAGTACTTTAGAAATATTGACTCCCAATTATCATTATTTGCAAGTGACATGATCCTTTTCATTGATGATCTCCACCAAAATACTCTTAGAATTAATAAACTCAGTAGCAGGATACAAAAAACATACACAAAAATCAATAGCATCCTTGTACATAAATAATAAATCCAATGAGAAAAAAATTAGGGAAAAATGCTATTCACAATAGCAACAAGAAAAATCGAATACTTAGGAAGTAACCCAACTAAGAAATGATTAACACTGTAGAGGACATCAGAAAAGGGAAAGATACTGCCTGTTCCTGGATTGGCAGAACCAATATTACTATACAGATTTAATGCAATCCCAAATCAAAATTCCAACAGAATCCTTCATAGAACTAGAGAAAACAGTCCTAAAATTCATATGAAACTAGAAAATAATGAAAATACAAATGCAAACCTGTATAAAAGGAGTAAAGCAGGAGGCATCCCAACCTCATACTTGAAGTTACAATGCAAAAATAAAGCTCTCAGCTGTTGTTAGGTACTGGAGATTGAGAAGGGCACAGGCTAAAAAAGACAGGAACAAACTTTTTAATACAATAAAAATATTTTATATCTTGCTTTTGATGATGTTTATATGACTGTGTGCATTTGTCAAAGCTTGTAGAACTGTATGCCTAAGAGGGAAAACTGTACTTTCTTATTCTTGATTTCAAAAATAAAAATACATCAAAAATAAAACAAAATATCTATATAGTAAGTACTTTGTAAGATGAAATAACTTAAGATGATATATCACTAAGATTTTGTATTATAAAATAAAATTTTAAAAGCAGACTACATAAATCCTGATCATGCTTAACATTTATAAGACTATATATACATACAAGGCGCTGTAAAAACCTTTAGGTCTCATTGTTTACAAATGCATCATTCTCTTACTCTAGTTCCTGGAAACAGCAAACTAAATGTAAACATATACAGGAATATGAATAATTAATATTTGTCATTTAAAAACTTTGTTATTCTGGGTTGTCTTCGCTGAGTTGTATAAACTTACATAGAAGTGTTATAAATATGAAAGCAATCTTTAGATTTTGATTTTTGTTAATATTTGTAGAAGCTAAAATTATATTTTCCTGGATAATGGAGTCTCAAGTGTTACTAAAATGTAATTTAAACTTTAGATTGTTCTAATGTTTATCTAACTTAAATTACACCACATGCCATGTACAAGGGACAGTTGCTTAAAATCATTTGTTAACATAGACAATTTATGCATTTCTATGAAAATCATAATTAAATTGCCCCACCTTTTCTTTGCCAAAATTCATTGCAAAAATCAGAGTTCATAAAAAGAAAATACTTCCCCAAAGAAACTGTCAATCAAAGCATAATTATTTTGTCTCTTCATTGAAAGTGACACATGAAAAACAAAAACAACATCAAGAGACAAATCATTAGTTGGAAGAACGTCCTCTTTATTCTGTGGATTACTTTTATTTGAGATCCTTTCATTCTCGACAGTTGAACTACTTTGTCATTTTTCTTCACAGTCTCTAGGGCAGATGCCCAGAATCATCCTTTCAAGTCAATAAGGTCAAGCTCCACCCAGTGGCTGCTAAACCTGTAAAACCACCTCTACACAGGAGCTCTTTCCTGCTGGACCATTAAACCAATTTTTCAGGAGCAAAGTCTCTCGAGAATGAGAGATTAGCTTCTGGGAAGGTTGACTTAGCACAGCAGGGAGATGGCTTAAGCACTCAGATACAGGGCAAAGATAAGATTTGCCGAAATAAAAGTATTTCTAGTGGCATTGTAAAAAAAAAAAATCTACAGGGTCACAGCCATTAACAGTCAAAAGTTGTATAGATACATTTAAGAAAAAATGTCATAGATAGAACAGATCACATCATTAGTACTAGAGAAAAAGACCAGAAGGTAAATAAGATTGTCTTCAGAATAAAATAATAAATTATATAATTTTTATGTGTTACTCATAAACATATACATAGTATTTCGAGACTAAATAAGACTATAATTAAAATGTGATTCTGTCCCTCAGCCATTTGCCCTTTGGAGTTACCTCTAGCCTCTGGAGAGTGGCAGAAAAGCAAACCTTTTGAAGAGTAAACCAGGTTTATTCAAGAAAAATCTGCTGATAATAGATTAGCATGTGGAGGGTAATGACTTTCACTAGCAAAGTGAAGGTAAAACTGACTCCCGTCAGTGTTAATAGGTCTAAATTTGTATCTCAGTTCTATCACTATTGGTGCAGAGTCAGATTTGGGTTTTGGCCTTCTCATCCTTTCATAGATAAGGACCCACCACTTTCTTACTCAGTTAAGCGAACTGAATCCAAAAAAAAAAAAAAAAAAAAAAAAAAA
>NW_022900930.1:32028288-32041122 GCF_012274545.1 Fukomys damarensis
AAAAAAAAAAAAAAAAAAAAAAAAAGCAATCAACAATTTGAGAAAGCCATATACTACGGCAGTGTTCACTCGTGAATCGCTTTCCTATAAAAATGAACAGACAGAATAATCGAATTCATAGAATGTTGGTTATCTGGAGGTGGAGGAAGAAGGGATGTAAGGTTATTATTTAGTGAAGACAGTTTCATTTTCCCAGGATAAAAAGAACACCGAAGATAGATGTGGCCATGGTTGCACAATAATGTGTCCATACCCAATACCATGGAACTGTGAACCTGGAATGGTTAGGGTGATACATTTTATGTTCTGTGTATTTTACCACAATTAAAACTAAGTTTAAGAAGTTGAAATAAAAAGTCTTTAAGACTCTGTCCTCAGTGAAGTTAATTGCTTCTAACATACTTGATGTACAAAGCAAATCTTATATAACTTAGCAAAGAAGTGACGTGCATGAAATAAATGGATGAGAAGAGGGATATCAGGCTAGTGTTTTCTTCAAAGAGGTGAACATTAACCACATCTACTTAAAAGGTGGATCTAGAGAAAGGAGCAATCACGGTTACTCTAAGTCCTAATGACAATCTGCAAGTGGAAATCTTAACTTGATTTCCTCAATTTTATATCTCAAGCCGGCACAATTGCTACAACATTGTGGGGCCTGAATAAAATAAAGTAAATAAATAAATTTGGCTATTAGCAAAGCACAACTTCATTCATTGTAATAGCTTGTGATCTTACTAATTTTATCTGTTGGATGGAGGTGGGGGAGCATCTTATTTAATTTCTTGGAGACTCAATTTCATCACCTATGAAATGCAGACTATAAATTTACCTCTGAGTGCTGTGACATTATGTATATGTGTATATGGCTTTAGGTGTATAAGGACATTTACATATACATATATAAGCATGTTTTTAAAATGATATCTTAGACATTATACATATTTAATAAAAAGTAAGCACTATCATTTTTATAACTTATAAACAAGATGGTTATATATTTCATCTCATTCTTTTCCTTAGAATATTATGAAAAATGCTTACTTTTCTGCCACTTAATACTATATAGGTCACAGTTATCTCTTTAAAGTTTAAGTGATTTAGAAACACAGCTTTATTATGAACCTGTTATAGTTAATAAAAGTCATGAAATACATTGATTCATTGATTTCTGTATTCTTTTATTGAAGACTTAGTATGTGTTGGCACCACGAAAGTATTTGAGCAGGTTTCTGCTTTCCAGGCTTTACTGTGATGAAAAGACAATAATTTAAGTGCCAGAATAAGGAAAAGGGAAGAGATTTGGAAGGTGTTTTACTTCAGAGTTATGGGGAGCCTCAAGGTGGAAGCGATAGCCATCCACAAAAGGATTTTAGATGGGATATATGAGTACCAAAATGCGTAGACAGGACGATAATTCTGGTGACTGAGTGGAAGATGAATTGAAAGAAGGAGAAGTTGTGAAATTTTATCTTTTTCTTTTTAAATTTAAATTTTTAAATACATAACGATTCCACTCACGGGGAGTTGGTATGTGTACACAACACATCTTAATTCTTTTTGCATCCAGCCCCCCATCTTTTGGTCTCCTTCCCTTTGGCCCAAAGTTCTGTCTCTCTACTTCCTATTACCTATGTTTTATTTTGCTCTTTATTTGTATTTTGTGTTTCTTGTATAATAGAAACCATGTGATATTTAAGTTTGTTGGATCTGCTTTATCTTAATAACCTAGTCTCAAGCTGCATCCATTTTTCATCTGTCACTACAGTTACTAATCCTGGGTTCACTTTCTTTTTAACTCCATATCTTCACCACCTTCCTCTAGAGTTCTTACGGTTACTAAGGTAAATCACGAAGTGGGGAAGTAGGTAGTTGGTAGCTCTGGGCACTTTGAACTGTTGCCGATGTCATGTTGCCTTAGTTATCCCCCCTTCAATAATGGTTACACTGTCCATTAAACACTTATTTCTTAGAACTAAACTTACTATAAATCATTCTATAATATAGAATTATTTAAAAAATATGTGCTGAAGGAGTAAAGTATTGAAGATTAAGACATCATATATATCTTAATAGTAGAGCATACAAGCATGCATAAGTCTCTACTCTCCCTCTGTGATTGCACATTTATTGGTATAAGCATTAGGAAAAGTCTTGGGTATTCTGTGTAAGTATATTTCATGACTCAGTAAGCATAAGCCAAAATCTCAGGAATGTAAAAAATTGTAGAATCTCTTGAGTATCCTGAAACAGATGGCTAGTTAAACTTCACAGGCCTCTATGTATATGTGATTGAGATTTTATTTCTTCGCACATGTAATTCCACAGTTATATCTTACCTCCATTCTGTACATATGGTAGAGTTTAAATGTTTGAAGAATGATTAAGATGTATTTGTGTTAAGAAAAGAAAAGTATTTCCACTTTGTTTAAGCACCAGAATAATTCTAAGTAACAAAAGATCCTCTGAGAAAGAAAACTGTTTGCATTTTCCATAAGCCCTCTTCCTAGAAGAGAAAGATAACTCATCTAAATTCATGAAAGATTGGGAAAAGAATGTAAAGTGCTCTTTTAAAAGTAAACCTACTCCTCTAGTTCTTTCCTCAAGCATAACCATATCGTGCAGGTTACCGAGCTTGAATGAGGACTACAACAGATGAGTATATTTTTAATGAGTGGGAAGTTTGGATTTAAAGAGTCAAAAAGAGGAAGAGAAAACTTGACAGAAACAACCTAACAAGATATATGGAAAACAGACCCTGATAGTTTATAAAACAAGAATGCACTAATTTGATGTTAGTACACTCTGTTAGAATCGGGTTTTGTGGCCAAGAAAATCAGAAAGGGTAGAAAAGGCAAGAACAAAAAGACATGGAAGTGAACCTATATCTCATTTCAAGAACCTCATCTAGGAACGGATACCAGATGCTGATCATGGTGAAGTGTGACAGAACAGTTTCCCATAGAGAAAAGAGAGGCGAAGATGAGGCAGCTCACTGGGACTACAAAAGCTCTCTCCTTCAAACGGACTCTTGGCTCCACTTCTCGGCCACGCCTTTACTTCTCCAAGACTATTTTTTAGTAACAGTGGGAACAATACCATATAGAAGGCTATTTCACCTAGTTCATAAAGATGTTGTGTAAATACAATACATTTACGCACACTATCACCTTGAAACCTACGTAACTTATGAAGGTAAGCTTAGAGTATGACAGGAAATGTGTTGTCCTTATCTTCAGTATCCATCAATAAGCTCTTTCTCACAGAAAGGCAAAACAAGTACTGCTCTCCTATGAGACATCTTAATTTCCAATCCTGATGTATACATAGATAGTGTAGGGGCAAATACAATGTGTGACCTATGGCTAACATTTCAATTTAAAAATTATTATAGTAAAAGATACATTACTAATAATGGTGGGACAAGTATATTCAAAGAGAGGGTATTATTCTGAATATTCTAAGAATTATTATGGAAATGTCTTTTTTAATTTTAAAAACTTTATTTCAATGTAACATAAATACATATTAATAAAGAAAATATTTCTTTAGGACGGTCTTATTTCTACAAAAAATAAAGCAGAATTTCAAAACAAATTAATCAAAGAATAAAAATACTTAATATACTGTTAAAGTAGAGTCATGGGCAGAAAGGCTCATACAAAAAGGAAACAGATAATAGCACAAAATTTTCTTGTCAGTGAACTAAGATGACCTGGCAGTATAAATAAAACAAATTAGCATATATATTGAAATATTTTTGAAACCATAGACTATATAATTTGGGAAATTATTAGATCTCACTGCTTCCTATTTCTCTATCTCCTTTTTTTCATGTTTTCTTTAACATTTAATAGAATCTATGTGGCATAAATTTCTACTGTGTTTTACATAAGGCAGCCACTACAGAAATGTACATAGATTAGAGAGAAGATAGAAGGTTAAAGGGCCCAGTCCTGGGGACATTTTCTCAGAGCATGAAAGTCGGAGTTCAGTTGGGAAAAAGGGTTCAGACTGCCAGGTTAAGTGAATGTTAAAGGAAGCTAAACAATGCAGACCTTTGAGTGGATAACCCGATGCCGGAATCACTAATATTTCAAAGACACCTTTATTAAAAAAGGCCCCATGCAGTCATCTATGTGGATTCCTACCTACGACTTAGGAAACAATATTCCAAAGATGTCTTTCCCATTAGATAGTCTCAAAAATTTATTCAGTCTCAGACATAGTTACATAGGGATGACCTCTCCTCCTTGCCTAGAGTAGGAAGAAGCCCACAGCTTTTGGACACTATGGATCCAATCCCCTCAATTTTAGTCCTTATATTTGCTTTCAATTTCTCACACCAGAGAAACAACATACCACTCAAACATATAGAATGTTGCTTCCATTTAGGTATCTATGTCTGAAGCTCATCCTTTATGGCAGAGTAGTATTTTATTGTATAAAAAACCCACATCTTCTTTATAAACTTGGTTGATGGATAGTCATTTGGGCTGTTTTCAAGATTTAGCCATTATATGCTGCTATACATATGGCTGTGCATATATTACTGTGGTATGTTGCTTTTAATTCTTTTGTGAAGATACCAAGCAGAGAAATAGCTGGGTCAAATGGAACCTCCAGTTTTAATTTTTAAAGAAATCTCCACACTGGTTTCCACAGTAATTGCACCAGTTTACACTTTCATCAACAATGGAGAGAAGGTTCCTCTTTCCTCACAGCCCCAACATTTGTCATTGGTTGATTTCTTAATAGCAGCCATTCTTTCTGGAGTGAGATGGAATCTCAGTGTTGTTTTAATTTGTATTTCACAAATGACCAGTGATGCTGAGGCTTTCTCTTTTCTTTTAATTGTTTTTTTTTTTTTCTGTTTTCTATATTTATTTCTTCATTTTAGAAGTGTTCTTTACATTTCAGATGGTCTTTAAATTTGGTGGGGTATCTGATTTTTTTGAGTTCTTTATATTTTCTAGATAATAATCCTTTATCTGATGAATAGCTGGCAAAATTTTTTTTTTTCCCACATTGTTGGTTGTCTCTTCAATCTCTTAGTGGTTTCTCGTGCTCTGCAAAAGCTTTTTAATGAGATGAGGTGTCATTTGTTGATTTTTTTGTAGTATTTCTTATGCAGTCGGCATTTTGTTCATGAAGTCTTCATCTGCTTCTATTTTCCCAGCTGTTCTACCTATTCTCTCTTCCAGCAGATTTAGTGTTTCTGTTTTAATATATAGATCTTTGATCGATTTCAATTTTAGGTTAGTGCATGATGAAAGATATTGGTCTAGTTTCAATTTTCAGCATGTGGAAGGCCAGTTTTTCCAGCACCATTTAGTAAAGAGGATGTCTTTGTTCCAGTGAAGGTGTTTGATTCCTTTGTCAGGGATTAGGTGACTGAGTACCTAATGGCAATGTCTTTTACTGTAAAAAAATTTAAAAATGTAAATATTCATCAAATTCTTTGAGCACCCCTATGCAAGGGTAATAAAAACCTTAATTCGTCCCTTGAATTCTTCTCTTCTTCATCACACACTATCACCCCAACCTCTACTTTCTTAGAACATTTACTTTAGTTATTTTTAAGACTTTCCGTTGTTTGTTTTAAATATATGTACATCTTTTTAAAAGCAAATCATTATTTTGCCATCTCTAAAATCCCGAAATACCCTTATCAAGGATCTGGAAGTGTCGAGTTTTTCTTTCTGTAAACTGTTGTTTGTGATTAGTACACATTTAGGGTACATAGTGTTACACTCACTATAGGAAGGTGGAATATGTAAATAACACATCTGAATTTTTATTTTTACGTCCATACTTCTTTCTTCCCTCTCCGTTTCTAGATCCCCTTTTCATTTGCAAAAGATCCATTTTCCTGTTTCCTATCATTCATCTTGTATTTCGCTCTTTGAACTTCTTATATTTGGGGTTTCTCATATAAAAAAACCACGCAATATTGAAGATTGTATGTCCGATTTATTTCATTTGCCATTGTGATCTCAAGAGGCATCCATTGTCCTACAAATGACTCAACTTTATTCTTTGTGGTAGGGTCGTGGGTGTGTCCACTTGCATGAAACATAATCACCAAAGAAGACAGCACCCCTAGCCTTCAGTTTCTGTGCAAGGACAGCAGTTTAGTTCAAAACTATCTCCCATGATAAAAATATTAAAATTAATTTATCCCTTGAATAAAGCCAATAAGGTAACCCCCAAATTACCAAATAAATTTAGTATGAGCTATGTGTGATAAATAGTTCTGTCAAATTCTGTTGAGGACTAGTTATGTTTGATCCTGAGAACATGTATGAATGTATTGGCTTGGGTATTTACAAAGGTAGAACTTCTTTCTGTCTTTGTAATCTCTTTAGAGAATTGCCTGAGATACAAATCATATTATAGTCTAAGTAGCATTTAATAACAAAAGTATTTATTTCTTACTCTATGGAGAAGTTATCTGGTTTGGAAAAAAGTTTCATTTTAAATGATCTCTCCCCCCAAAATAACAATGTGTTTAATGTCATGAACTGGTTTTTTTCTGAGAAGGTTTAAATGAAAGCATTGGCTTTGCTAACTGTATGACTTATGACAAGTTCCCTAACATCTCTATACCCTACGTTCATTTTTAACACAAGAACACTGATAAATAGAGCATAAGAATATAATGAGAATTGAGTACGACACAAAGCACAAAATATAGTATCTGGGACATTGACAGCATGATATGATTTAGTTAACATTATTCCAATCGTACAACAAATTTATTACTTTGATTGTGGTAAGTTAAATCAGTTTACTAAATTAATTAGCTGACTTCAAGTCACTAAAACTCAAGGTTAGAGAGAGCTTATGAATTGTCAGGCCCACCTTCCAACTCTCTGAAAAAAGAAATGTTTTGAAAAAGGGTTAAAAACTTGCTTGAGCTAGGCTAATGAAGATTTTTAATTCCTGGATCAGTTTTTTCTCAGCTACACGTTGCTTTCACCTTGTAGTATAATTGCTGCAAATTGTTATATGGGTTGAAAGTGCTACAATGTGAAAGAAAGAGCTATTTTCCTCTTTTCTGAAGGAGAAATCTTTTCCAGATTGGCAGGACAAATTAGTGTATGATGTGAAAATAATTGCTGAAACATAAGACATCCTTTCAGTCCAACTTTGCTGGATTTTATGGCAACTGTAGTTTATGTTAATTTAGTACCTGGCCCATTACAATTAAATGAAAAAATGATGATGATCACTTCTGAGTGATAATGATACTAGCAATGTTGATAATAATTACATATTTTAGTGAGCAATGATGGTCAACTACATTGAGAAATGTTGTAATGATAAAAAATACCCTTGAAAGAAAGCACAAAATTATTTATTTGCATTTCCTTTACATTGGGAATCTCCATCAACATGCTTTGCAGATGATTTTCAACTCTGATCGTATATTTCCAGTGAATATAAGTAGCTCTAGATCCTCTTGCTTGGCTAATATTATCTCGTTCTTTTTAAAATTTAATTTTTAATTTTTTTATTTAAGGAAAAAAAATATTTTATAATGAAATAATAAGAAAATTTCAATAGTTTTTACACTGATCAGTGTCTTCAATGATGATTACAAGACATAAAGCAAACAGATTCTTGTTAAAAGGAAACACACAAATAACACAAACCTTTCTTTTTAATGAAGATGAACTAATTATAGATTACTCGCTACACCTTAACTTCTGCTTCATTTATGGCATCTGAGGTATCCTTCACTGTCTCCTGTTTACAGAAGAGTGCCGTTAACTATTTTGACTTCTGTGCCTCTGCGTCTTTAAGAAGTATCATCTTAGGTCATAATATGTCCCCTAAACTTCAGTTCAGCAAGTTGTGGAATAACTTCATTTTGATACCTATTCTTAGAAGTAAATTGTAATATGACTGTTTACATTTTTATTTATGGACTTTACTCTCATATATTTGAATTTTTATCATTTACCTTCTTTGAAAGTTTGAATAGAAACTGTATTTTATCTCTATTTCCTAAATCGTTCTATTACCAATTCAAAATTATCTTAAAATGATATTATTTTCCATTCCTCATCTTGCTTTATATTTTTTTTCCTTCAGAGAAAATGATAGTATCTACTCCCCATGGTTTGAAATGTTGGGGTCACTCCACCTTCTCGTGTCTAAATGTAGCCAAGAATGATCTCAATCATTTTTCCTTTGACATACTTGTCTTTCATATCATTCTTTTCTTATCATCTCTGTCATTCTTGTCCTCATCTTGGGGCTTAATAACTAGCATCCATTCTTATGTGTTTCTTTGATTATATTCTTTCACATTCCAGACTATAATAGTTCATGTACTATTTCCATAATTTTTTACTGAGACATCCTATAAAACGTTGCTAAACTTTATTGGGTCTGACTATTTGGGGTTTTGTCAAGGTCGTCTCTGTTTTGGTGGCATGAAGTTTATATGATTTGCTTTCAGTTATTGACTATGATGCAACATCCTCAATGCATTCAAACTTTTTTCTTTTTAGAACTCTCTTATGCATACTGCTTATTACCAACATCAAGTATTCTAGTCTATGGTGATCTACTGCTATACATTTAAAACTTGGAGGTATTGAAATGTAATTAATGTGCATCATTATCTTTAAAATAGTTTCTTAAGGAAATTGTAAATTTAATCAAGTAGCTAATGTTCAAAAGTTTATTTTGAGAATATCATCAGAAATGAATTATAATCTTTTGAAAATGGATTGAAGTTTTATCCAAAACCAAAGCCAAAGTAATTCATAGCTAAGTCGGTAGAGAATAGATGATCAACCTGAGCGGCACAATTTCACAGTGAAAAATAAGGTGTGACTTTGAAGCAATGAGTTTATCTATTTCTGTTTGTGGAGAAATTGCAGACAAGTTCCAAGGACGAATTCTGAATGACAGAGTTACTGGAAAGAATACACATATTTTTATATAACTAATCTGGAGTTAATATTTCATCATGACGCTTACATTATTATACTTATTAAAATACAAATATTTGACCACATATTCCTGCATTATGGAATCTTGTACTTATTACCATTGTTTCAGGTCTATTCATCTCCAATGTGAAAAAGCAATTAATGTAGGAAATATAAATGAATTGTTTAATTTATTGAAATGTGAACCTCGACTTGGAAGAGTTTCTTTTCAGATATGAGTGGGGCTTAGGCTGTTTAGCTCTTGTCTCTACAACTTGTGTTTTAAACCCACGAATTCTATAAGCTGTGTGATAACTGCAAAAGCCACTTCACTTTGGACCACTGTTATTTCATCTATTAAGTGAAAATATTCTGAATTTTTTTATACTTTTAAAAGAATTTTTATAATTTTTTATTTGTATACATTTTCAAACTTTGATACATCTCAAATGTTAATATAAATATGCAAATTGATCACAGGAATAAAGAAATACTGCTTATTCCAAATAAAGTGAATCAGTAGCCAATGAGTAGCTGGATTTGTGGCTTTCAGGCAGAAAATGAAATTTCAGGTTGCAGCAGATGCTGTCAGTGCCCACACATATCCCTGGAATCTTAGCATTCTGATTGTTTCTGAGGGCTTTTGGCTGTGTGTATCTGCATGGCGTTGCTGAAGGAATTTTGTAGAAATGTGAAAGGCCCCTCTTCCCACAAACAGACAGATCTCAAGTGCCAAAAAATTAAAACCCTCTCCTCCAGCAGCCTGCACTAATACTTGCTGGGAATTGATATTTAACGGTACCAGCTTCTTCATTCTTAAGATGAAAAAGATTTTGATCTCTGATTTCGCAGTTCCTCACGGGAAAAGCTCCAGTCATCTCCCTGTAGTATCTGGCTTACTCACATAACCTTTTATTAGCCATCTTCCTTTTTGCAATCACTTCCCCCACAGCTTTGAAACTAAAGATATTAAATTCTAGACTCAGAATCTGTTTTGAGGAAACCAAAATCAAAACCAATATCACAAATATCACAATTGCAATAATTTGAGTGCACAAAACAATGATAAAATGGGTCCCAGAAGCCTCTGTGATCAAAAATAGCATTTTATATAATTTTAGTTTGAATATTTAAGTATAATTTCTTAGGATTTGGAATTTTTTGATAATATAATTTCCATGATGCAATAGAAAGATCTTCTACCATGCACCCAAAAGCTTAACTTGAATCTGACTTGGTCTTGATATTTGAACACTCTGAGCCTCAATTTCTTCATATGTAGAATTAAGCATAACTCTGCGATACAGGACAATGTGCACATTAAATGTAATATATTCAAAGCAATTTATATGAAAAATCTTTTAAAAAGAGAATTATTTTTCCCAGTGACATTCAATTCATTTCAATTGATTTTTCAATTGTTCTTGCTTTCAAGGTTGCCTCTTTTTTTTTTTGCATTGCAAGGCTTAATAATGTACAACGCTTCACTCTTTCTTTTTGAGTAATTCATGATTTAAGTTTGACAAAAAAGTCAGGCTTTGCTCATACAATTAATCATTCTGCTAGTTGCAGCATAGCAAAAATGACAAGTGACAAAAATGAAGCAATGAAGATGTGCATGTGTATATATGTATATACGTTGTATATATATGTTGTACATATATATGTATATCTGCCATTTTTTACATTTGTGAACATCAGAATATTTACAGTCTTAAAAATTATAAATAATTAAGTTCATATAAGAAGTATCTACTTGAAGCTTCAAATTTATCATTAAGGAAAACCTTAGTTTGACATAATTTAGAACTAAGATTGCATGTCTACTTGCTATAAAGAATGATTGAAAAAGCAAAAAAAAAAATTACATGTACCACTTTCCAAAAGATTTTTAAAATAACAAATTATTAAAAGTTTTGAAATGTTATGTAACAGAATTTTTTTTCTCTGACAACTCTGGAGACTAGAAATTCAAAGTCAAGGTGTCAACAAGGCTGAATAGACTTAACTTGAGATGATCTCCTCTAGGAGAAAAATCTATTCCATTCTGGTTTCTGCTTCTTCTGCTGCCACTAATCCTTCGTATTCCTTGACTGGTATCCCTTCAAACTATACTTTAATCACCACATGGCAATTTCTCTGTGTGACTCTGTTTCTCTTATAAGGACAGCAGTTCTGCATTAGGGATCATTCTAATGATTTTCACTTATCTCATTCACAAAGACTCTTATTTCCAAAGGTCACATTTGTGTGTTTTAAGGATTAGAAACTCAATACAGCATTTTGTGGTATACAGTTCAACTCAGAACATTACTTGTCAATCATTTGCTGGTGAAAACAGACCCTCCTAGTTAGGACCACTTTCACAGGTATACAATCAGCACAGTTGCACAGGGTCTCATGCCCACAGCACTTTCACCACCACTGAAGTTGAATGTTTTGCAGTTGCTGTCCAGATTTCTTATAATTTTATCTTAGAATTTATGCTTTGCAAGTGAAGTCTACTGGGACACTGAAGACCGTGGCATTATCTTGTTTTCTCAGATTATGCACCTCCTGCTACGTCCCCTGTATGGGTTTTCAGCAGCTATCTCCCTTTCTCCAAGCTGGAGGTCCTACTTGGTCTCCCCTTTCACACCTCCACAGGAGACTCAGTGATCATGGGGCAAGAATGTGGATGAGGGTACTAGATAGGACCCCTGATTCTAGAGGTATGGGAGAGTTTACTGCATGAGGAGCATTGAATGGAGAGGCTCAGAATGGGGTATGTGTATTCCACGTCATCTAAGGGGGAGACATACTGGTGGTTATCCCTGCACCCAGGAATGGCAGCACCACTGTGTGTTTTGCTGGCACAGTGGCAGGAACTAATAATGTTTTTCCCACTCCTGATCCTGGTATCAAATATATCTGGAGCACAAGTTGCAACCCTAGGGGTTTGCTCTTTGACCGTAATTTCCAAAGGTAAACCCCAGGAAGAAGAGGAGATTGGCTGGACTTCTTGACACTGGTTGAGTCCCACCAGCTGATTTCCAGAATTGGGATAAGAAGATGGATGGGTCAGTGGGTGAACACACCAAACTGTGGGACTAAGTCTCCAAGTATACTCACTTAGAGAGTATTCTTATCTCATCCTGAAGGGTATAAACAAAATTTTAGAAAGCATTGTTGTCAGGTGGAGAGAAACTCAAAAGAAAGAAAAAATAATGCCAGTATACTTTTCTTTTTGCAATATTTAAACAATGAGTCCTTTGATTCTGGTTAGGAAAAATAATACAGCTGGTCCTGTGTCTGGTCATTGCATCTCAATGGCTGTCCAGGGACTCAGGTATTTATATTCTCTCCACATTTGGATTGCTTTTATACTTGCTTCTAATGCATGTGATTATTGGTGGTATTTTTTTAATGCTAAAGAGGGGAATAGTAAAAAAATTTTAATGCGAAAATCAGAAGTGAAAGGGGAAAAATCCCACACACTTATTGTGAAAGACATATTCTGTAATAACCATATAGACATGAATTGAGATGATCACATTTAGTAAGGTCCATTTAAATTGTGACAGTAAGTATCAAGACTAATTGAGGATGACTTTAAGAATGGGACAAACAAAGAAGATGCTCAATGATATTAGAAATGTTTTATGCACAGATGATAAAATGATCTAGCAAATAGAGTGATTAAGTTCTCTGAAAAAAATATCTACAATGCAGAGATTTTTATAATCTATTCCTGCTAGTAATTTTTAAAAACTCCATTATTTTGATTAAGAAAAAAGTAGTCAGGGCAGGGGATTTAGCTCAGCAGTTCAGTGGCCTGCCTTGCAAGAGCAAAGACCCGAGTTCAATCCCCGGTACCAAAAAAAAAAAAAAAAAAAAAAAAAAAAAA